>NC_047581.1:13620086-14306336 GCF_011004845.1 Esox lucius | reverse complement strand
TTTTTTTTATTTTTAAATGAGCAGTTTGAGGTACACTATGTATAGAAGGGGTATTCCTTTAAATAAGCTGTTTTCAAAAGGGGTTAATATAAACATTACTGTTTCTAAAGGAATAATGTATATTCTATGTGAAAGCAATATCAGATTGATTTACAAGCAGGTTCACGTTGATTTGTACTTTACACCAGAGGGCCTATAGGTCACTGTGTATGAGAACAGCAGATTATTGTGCCATGCATATAGAATGCCTGATGGTCCTAGTGGAATAACCTCAAAATGTTCCCTTATTGTCTCCCCAGATGGTAAGAATAATGGAGGCTCTAAGCGCTACAGCCGCAAGCGAGAGCCCTCCGTTCCCAAGAGTGACATTTTCCCTGGCCCTCGTCGCACCAATTCACAGAAAAGCAAGAATTTTGACAAGAGACCCCCCCAGAGAGGTGGAGCTCGGCAGTGTGATGCTACAGGTGGAGGAAGACGTGAAGAGGTGAGCGTTCACTAGACTTAGAAATGTTAAATTGTTGTTGTATGTCGTTGCATCAAAATACTTTAAAAAAATAGATCTTAGTTAAGCTCTTGTATATTCCTGCTTGGTGATAAAAATGGCGTCATTACATTGATAACAGTTGTCAAGGTAGAGTCAACCCACATTGGTCTTCTAACTGGAATATTATTATTCCAACCTCTGTTAGAGGACAGTTGAGTTCTAATTCTCTTCTCCTTTACCCCAGGTAGCAGAGTGCCGCCGGGCCGAGTTCAGCCCGGCTCAGTTTGCTGGACCCAAAAAGATCAGCCTGAACCACTTGCTCAACTTCACATTTGAGCCTCGTGGGGGTCATGTAGGTCTAGGAGGAGAAGGACACTCCTGCTGGGGCCGTCGCAACAAGTGGGGCCACAAACAGAAGCCCTTTAACAAGGAGCTTTTCCTGCAGGCCAAGTGAGTTCCCTCTCAATTCAATTTACTCTGATGTATAAAGACTGTCATGTCATAGCCCTCAGGCCAGTGGCAAACATTTCCATTTTGGTGCGGTTATGATAGCCACTCCGGATGAGTAGCTTTTATGTTTTTTTGTTTTTGTTTTTTACACTTAGTTATAAAACTTTTGGGGGGAGTACATAGATGTAAAGAGGGCATTGGAACTCAAGTCAATGGAAAATGTCATGGAAATGCATGGGGCAAAGATGTATTTAGGGCAATTGTATGTATCAAAGTGTGTTCAAAACATATGGTCCTTGCATGGATGTCAACAATATCTTCATCGTCACCCAATCCACAGCATTGCAGCTAAAAGCAATTTTTCCCTGCCACAATGGACTTGTGAATGCTAGCTACTGTATGCTACCACCTTATACAAACAATAGGTAGTATTTAGCAGTCATTGTCAATCTGCAAAGCACAACTTCCAAATGGTATGCAATGAAAACGGCTAACTATAATATTTAAATCACCTTGTCGGCCTGTTACGAAAACGAAATCATAACATTAGACAAATATCTAGTTTGTTAGATTAGATTCTAATGGCGACCTTGCTCCATGCGGTCTGCATTCCATCTATGGAATAGCACGTTGGCAGCCAGATAAAGGAATGTTGAAATGCTCAGTAGATGTGGTTCCTCGGTACCTGAGCGGAAGAGGGTACTAATATTTATTTTTCATTGGATTGGAAACATTTTGTCATTGACCATTTGCAAAGCTATTTACCTGATGTTGTTGTTCATTTGATAATACTGAGTAAATTATATACAGTTCAATGTTAAATCTGCAAACCATCACATTTTGTCCATTGAACTAGACAAAATTCATGTCTTCATTGACAAATATTTCAAATGTGGATTTCTGGCTCATATAATAACTATAGTCTATTTGGTATTTATACATTTTCTGAATTTGTCTTAGTTGCCAGTTTGTGGTGACTGACGACCAGGACTACAAGGCTCATTTCACTGACCCAGACACTCTGGTAAACTGGGACTGTGTGCAGCAAGTGGTAAGTATTGTAAATTGTCAGAAACCCTTAAAAGAATGTCCTGTATAAAACACGCCAGTCTTATTTTAAAACACTTGACTATCAACCTCACATTGAACTTTTAAACCAAATATACCCCACCCCCTCCCCCACCACCCCCAGCGGATCTACAGTCATGAGGTGCCCTCCTGCCCAATCTGCCTCTACCCTCCGGTAGCGGCCCATATCACCCGCTGTGGCCACATCTTCTGCTGGCCCTGCATGCTGCACTACCTGTCTCTCAGTGACAAGAGCTGGTCCAAGTGCCCCATCTGTTATGAGTCGGTGCACTCCGACGACCTCAAAAGGTTAGCGAGAGACGCTAACAGCCTCATTGGAAATGTGTTCTTTATACTGCTGCCGTTCAAGATGGTGAATTGCCCACTTCTCCCTTTGTGTGGCTGCAGTGTGGTTGCCATGGAGACCAGACAGTATGCAGTCGGTGACCTCATCACCATGCGCCTCATGCGGCGGGAGAAAGGGGCTCTGGTGGCCATGCCCAGCTCTCAGTGGGTGAAGGTGGAGGAGCCGGTTCGCTTCGGAGGTGACTGATGAGGAGCATAGCAATAGGTTAAGACGTTGGGACAAGTCCTTTCTGTGCATGTCTGGCGCGGTATGCTAAGGGAGTCATGGTGACATGGGTGTACCTCTGTTGTAGATGTGTGTCTGAGCCCATATTCCAAGCTGCTGCTGGCCTCTCAGGAGCAGGTGTTGGGTCTGGTGGCTGAGGAGAAGGCCGCACTGCAGGCTCAGCTAACCCAAGAAGAGGATTGCACAGCCTGCTTCATCCAGAGCGCACTGTGCAGACTGCAGGTAACACAGACTGCAATTTTTCTTCCCTACCAATTTTGTCCAATGTGCGGTGACGTCCTTGCCTCATCGTTATAATTCCGTAGTGGTTTCTAGAGTCAAGGATGGGAGAAGTGTCCTCTGTTAGGTTTCTGCTTCTTATAAAACTGTTTGCTCAACCAGGAGGTATTTGACGACATGCTGGAGGAGAGAGCGTACCCTGGCCAACGATCACAATTTGAACTTGCATGCTCCCTACCTACCGCAAACAGTCACCAGAGAGACTGTCATTCACCTGTCTAACCCAGGTCCTCACGAGGGTTTTGAGGACAGATGGTTTTGGTCAAAATTATGCGTGTTGTACAGACAGTCTCCAACAATGAATAATCTCTAACCAATGAGTGTCAAACCCAATGACACATTCTCAAAATGTTTCGCATTTAAATGTTTTGGCAATTTAGAAATCGTCTTTGCGATTCTTAAATCTAGACTCCTGGCAGAAAGA
Organism: Esox lucius; assembly: GCF_011004845.1. Lineage (NCBI taxonomy): Eukaryota > Metazoa > Chordata > Actinopteri > Esociformes > Esocidae > Esox > Esox lucius. The sequence continues at coordinate 14,303,039 of NC_047581.1, read as the reverse complement.
ATATCTGTGAGGCGTTTGGTCGGAGCACGGAGTTTGGGTAGCCATGCATTTTCTACTGTGTTTGTGAAAGTGTCCTGATTATACCAATTTTCATCAGGCCAGTTACCTAGATGGCATAAACTTGACCCGTACGCTCTTCTGCTGTGGTCCAGGATCGAGAAGAGGCTCTGCTGAGGAACCAGAAGGCAAGTACTGAGGACAACCCGGAACTGTCAAGCCTCGCCCTGGCAGACCCCCCCTCCCCTGAAGAAGTGGTGACCACATTCAGCAGTACCCTGGTAAACTTTGGTATTTTTTACTCCCTCACCAAATGTAGCAGGCTTAACAAATGTCGGAGCAGTGAATACAGACATGGAAAGGTCTGCCTTCGCCTCTGCTTTCTGAAAGGTGCTCCAGGTACTTCTCAGCAGGGCCTAGCTAAACCCTTTACGTACCATCAAACTGGCCCGTTTCTGGCTTTTAAAGATTCTCCATGTTGTACTCTTTCTAGCCGGTGCTGCTGTACTCCTCTGCATTTGATGATGAGGTGGTAGAGGTTTCAAACCAAGACCCAGACGAGGACCACAAGACAGCAGAGTTCCCTGAAAGACTCCTGGAGAGGGTGCTGGAGGAGTTGCCTGATGTCTCTGTGGATGCCGTTCCGGAGCCCTGTCCTGCTGAACAGAACCCTCTCAGCCAGACAGAAAGTGTCCGCGCTCCAGCTTCAGAGCACGGACCCTACTACTACTTCTACCAAGGTAGGACACCCTTTATCAGAACGACTACTTTGGCGTGCCTCCACGCAACAGCTACGGTTATTCTGTTGTGATAAAAAGGCTGATGTCTTCGACTTAACCATGTCCCTCCAGCTGAGGACTGCCAGCAGATGTTTCTGCACCCGGTGAACGTACGCTGTCTGCTGCGTGAGTATGGCAGCCTGGAGGCCAGCCCCCACACCATTACTGCCACCGTGGTGGAAATTGAGGGACAAACCATCACTGAGGTAAATGATTTCAAACTCATCAAGTACATAAGTTTATTCATGGGAATATGTCAAGACGCCGTTGCTTTTTGGATCGTGTGTGGAAGATTTTCCTTGTAATGTTTTTATATATATTCTGTCTATAGGAAATTCGGCGTAGACACCGCTACCTGGCTCACCTGCCACTCACCTGTGAGTTCAGCATCTGTGAGCTGGCCCTGAAGCCCCCCACGCTCTCCAAAGAGACGCTGGACAGCTTTGCAGGTTAGATATCCTAATCGAAGTAACTCCTGTACATGGCTTGTTACAGTGACTTCTCCCCTAATCCTAATCTTTTCTCTGTCACTCAGATGACTTGGAGAAAAGAAAGCGTCTTAGGCAGAAGAAAGCGAGGGATGAGAAGCGCAGGGAGAGACGTATTGAGATGGAGGAGAACAAGAAGCAGGGAAGATGTGAGTACCCTTCCATTTAAAACCACCAAAATGTATAACCGGCTGAAGTCCCAGACGGAATGTTTTCATATCCCTGTACCCTCTCAGATCCAGAGGTGCATATTGGGTTGGAGAATCTGCAACAGTTCCCTGCGTTTTTCCCGCCGTCTCACCGTGGCAGTCCACCGGTGCACCCAGAATTCCTGTTGGCACCTCCGTCACCCCTCAGCTGCAGCCCTTCCTCCGGTGAGACCAGCTGGTTCAGATTTTGTTCTCGTTTATTTGGAAACATGAAGTGTCTCCATTTTTGTGCAGCCAGAAGATGAACTTTTTAAGCCTTTTTTTTCTCAAGTATTTTCTTCTTTCTGCAGACGGGATAATGTTCCCCAGTCTGAGTGGACACAGCCCTCCACCCAGTGTGGGTAGTGTGGAGGATGACTCCCACTGCATGTCCTTCGCTCAGGTCTGCAGGCCGCCCTCCTTCATTTCCCTACATGTTTCTTCTTACTGTTTTCATTAGACAGATTGGATGTATCACATCCCGTGGGCAGTCACAACATCGACAGGTTGGTAAGAACGGTTGCATAACTTGCTGTCTCATTCTTCCTTTTTTCCGTGTGTAGATGCTGAGAGATGGCAAAGCCAGGGCTGATGCAGGGCAAAGGATCTCCTCAAATAAAGGTAAAAACACCTTGTTTAAATATTTAATTTTTACTCTGTGCCTGTTAGTGTTTCTCCTTTTTTGCATTTCTGTTTATTTTAATTCAGCGATTGAAAGTTTATTTGGTTGTAAAAGGAAGATGATTGTATTCAATGTTTCTGTTAAAAGGAAGATCACTGTATCCATATGTTTAATGAAAACATCTCAGAAATGCAGCATTTCATGGTATATACTTCCTCAGGACACTGCATTTCTTTGGACCAGGGAGTAGCAATGTACTGTGCTTGAGCATGTTTCACCCCTATGCTGCTCCCTCAGACATGCTGTTGGCCCCTCCAGTGGCAGACAGTGATGGAGAGAGTGACGGGTCAGACCGAATCCCAGTGCCCAGCTTCCAGAACTCTTTCAGCCAGGCCTTTGAGGAGGCACTTCTGCAGCTGGACCACGGTCCCACTGCTCCACCACAGCCGGTGATCATCCCCGGTCAGTCTTTCATTGTTGTTGTCTCTGTTTTCCCTTGTATGTGAGTGTGGTGCCCTGTTCTTTGTAGTTGTACTACACAACATACTCATATCACTTTCTGTTCCAGAGGAAAAGGGGGGGAAAAAGAAGAAGAAACAGAAGCAGAAGCTCCTGTTCAGCACCTCCATGGTTCACACAAAGTAAATGACACTGAAGTTGAAACTTGTCCCTTTACCCTCCCAGGTTTTCATTTAATCCATCTCCTGCTGACACTTATTTTTCCATGCAGCTCAATTTTAGAATTATAAGCAGTGGAGGAAAGGTTTAGTATGTAGCTAAAGTAGTGTCCACCACAGTCCTGCTCACTCTCATCAGCGATCCATTATGCAATAGGTATTTTACACCTTTAATACTGGCACAAAGATTTGTTCCCAACTTCCTGACAGATTGGAAATTGTATGTAGAAGATGCAGTATGGAATATAAAACCATTTAAATTTGTAACAGAAACAACCTGGGTTTAGGCTGTTCAGATGAACATCATTAGGATCTAGTTGATAGGAATGGAATAGGTTTAAAGGGTGCATTCTTTTTGGAGTAGCAGTCAGCCAGCTGCAGGGACGTTGCCCTCTGAACACATTTTCAATCTCAACTCCAATACACTGTCAAGTTGGTCTTCAAACAAATGTCTGCTTAACTAGCAAAACATAAAATCCAATGGAGGTTTTATACTCTATTTGAGCTTAGTGCTGAGATGGCTTAAACATAACAAAACCTAGATAGACATTTTACCACTGATGTGATTTTCATCCTTCTGACTCTGATCTATGTTTAGAGTGACTGATTGAAGACTGTGCCAGAGATTCATCAGCTAACCTGGTTTTGCTGATACAGTCCTTTCATCTTGATTTGTGGAAACGAGGGTCTGCTTAAGTCATTGTCCATTCGCAGGCCATGCTACTGATGTTTTAATCTATGTTTGACATTTTCTGAAGAAGGACCTCTTGTTTTGTGAGAAGAAGGGCCTCTTGTTTTGTGAGATGGTATGTGTGTTTTGTTCTCACTGTGAGGTGCTGTCTTCTGGTTCTACTTGCGACAGCAGTTGCATCACATTGTAATGTCTAGTTGGTACAAAGCAGCCGCCAAGACTCAAGGTAGTTTGAATGTCTTGGGATCCTCTTTGTACTGTAGAAAACCTGGATTAAAACATTGTCTTTGTCTTTTAGCCCCACCTGCAACTGGACACTCATTGTAGTAGATCCATGTTTTAATAAATCAAGCATCAAGTTTGGTTAAAGAGTCTCTGGTGGTGTCTTCAATTAGTCACTGTGTGTAGGTTGATTGGAGTCGGAAGTGTGTCATCACACATCAACAGTACAATGTGTAGCTGAGAAGAACCCCTATGCATGAGATATTGTCATACCGATCTGAAGGACAATGCCAGGAATGCAGTGTAGTTAATTGAGATCTGTGTTTTAATCATATGGTGTAACTACTATTAAAGGATTAAATACCTTTTGTGTACACACAGACTGTATTTGAATTATTCAACCATGTATAGGAGTTTCTTCTCTTGGCTCTCTAAATTGTTTCCCTTCTACCACAGTTGGACCTTTCCCATCTTACTGTGTAAAATCAGTTTGCAGTATGATTTTTAATATTGGCACTTTACCCTCTGGTTTCAATTAAGTGTTCCAGAAATATTTAGTGTGAGATGCTTGAGATTAGCAGATGTTTGATTGCTTGCTATGTTGGAATGAGAAGCTGGGATGTAAAGACATTATAGGAGATGTTTTGTTTGAAGGTCATTCATTTGGGTCATTCATTTGACTATTTTGAAAGTTGATCGTGTACATGAAATAGGCCTACATAAAATGAACTGGCCTGACATGGGAATTAATAAAAGATTATGCACAATCAAACAAATTACCTGGTTATTTTGTTTTTTGGCCCACCATTGTGCTGTGGGTAATGGTTTGATTCTATAAATCTGTATCAGTTGAAACAGGGACGTCACTAGAAAATCATGGATTGGGGGCCAAGCCTTGTTTTGGGAGGTCTGGGCATACTCCCCAAAACATATTTTTAGAGTAACAATGGGTGTAAAATCTATCAAAATAAGGTTTGTCACAGTTGGTTAAAAGTATACGTGTCTCAGTTTGTGTTATGCACTGATCTAATATGATCTTAAATTCTATATAAAGAAAGAAAGTCCACTCTGTCTTCATCCATCCAACACCAACAAAAGTCACAAAAACGGCTGTACTATGTAGCCAAAATACTATAGTCTATAGTAAATGAATCTATATACATTATATTATGTTTCTGAACGAGATTTCTCTGAATAATTTCAAAAACAGATTTCGTAATTACCACATTCATCTCGGAATAAAGTCGTTAAAAATAATCCTAATTTAAAAAAATTACATTTAACAACCGGATCTCCCTTCCTGAACAGAATGTGCAATACCTTAACTTCAAACCCCAACAAACATGAATCTGTGAAACACATAGTTTTGCTTATGTGTCCCTGATGATTATTAGTGACATAAATGTTAACTAGCACGTCATTAATGGGAAATTAATATTTTCAGTAGTCGATTAGTGTGGTTGCTAAAATATATCACCTCCTATTATCTCCCCAAATATTGGCCAACTTACTGTTTTGTTGAATTACAATGTCATTTATTTGTTAATTATATTTAGGGGGGACTAAAGCCCTCCTAAAAAGGCTTAGCGACGTCCCTGAGTTGAAACAATGTTCCTAATCAGAAACAGAACTGAATTTACAACAGAATCACAACTTAATTACTAGCTGTCTAGTAATGAACTGTCCGCACGGTGGCACACCATACCATAACATTAGTAGTAATTCCGTAAGAAAACAAATGGCAATATCTAGTGAGCAAGGCGGCAACAGTGAAGCAAGCCACAACAAGGGGATTTGCTCTTCGCCGTCGAAAGCACCTCTTCCAATTGCGGACTGTTATTTTGAAGGCAAAACGCAAATTCTATTATTGTGGCAAATCGTTAACGTGGGTAGCTACACGCAGGTAGAATGTACTTGTGTGAGACTCAGGGGAGAAAGGTAAACTGATAAAGAACTTCGAGGAATGAAAGTAACTTGTTGACAAAGTTATTATACGGGATTAGCGAGTTAATGATCACAATTAACGATAGAAGCTCATGTCTCCGAACAACCCCGCTAGTACAACTGTATTAGCAACAGGTTTGCTTCTTTCTGGCACAGACCCTTTCCCACACCGCAGAGCGATTGACTGGGGTTTGGTTGAAGAAAATAATTAGGTCGCTTGAAAGGTGAGGATGAACACGACAGGTGGATGGATTTCTCCGTATAGTGCGTTGGCCAAGTTAGTTTAGCTTTTCCCGTATTAACGTTAGCTAACTAGGTAACGCTTAAATGCGAAGACGGGGTACAGTAATCTTTTCACGTCGTCAGGCAGCTTCTGATGCTAGCTAACGCGCTATAACGACGTTAATGTACTCACCTGGTGACCCGTCAGTTTATCCACAGTTTTTTATGCATTGACTCTAATACTAACGAGAGGGATACACTCGGTAAGTAGCTAAGCTTTACGCTTCTGGAAAGTACATATCAGATTGTCAGCCTAACTGTATAGCTTGCTGTACTAGACCCTTAAGTAGCTGGTACTGTAGTTTGCCAGTGTTTTTTTTATTGTTCTTTCTGATCCTCTGCTCTTGTCTTGGTTCCACATGTGCAACAATGCACTATTCTAATGTTTATCTAGTTTACTGATTGTTTCAGGTTCACTTGAGTCTTAGTCCTAGCTAGACTAGTCCGCTATTAGCTTTCTTGCAACCAGTTAACCTAATCGTTACTGACGAAAACGGCCACAAGACTCGTATTTAACTTAATATTTTAACTAACCAGTTTGCTTAGCCAAAGTATTCTCTGCTGTAACTTATATTACCCTGCGTTGTATTAGATGTATTTTGAATAATTTATTCCGTTTAGCAAGTGATACAAGCTGTTTAAAAACTCAAGCAAAGCTAAAAGTTGGTTAGCCGAAAACATTACATTTTCGTTGTGCGCTGTGGATAGTAAACAGCTAACTGTGTTTTGCTAATTTTGCAGTAGGAAAACTACCGCTAGCTACTGGTTCTAGCTTAGGTTACAGAACTTGTCAGTTGAAGTGACTAGCCGCGGAATTAACAGTATCATGAATCGTGGATTACGTTAATGTCCCTAGGTAAAAAGAATGGCACAACACCATGTGTATTACAGGTTAGATTTAGGCTAAGTGTTGATTGGTCTTTGTTCTCAACATGTTTTGGAAAGTATTTTTCCTTTGCTAAACTGGCTAAACCAGACTACCTTTCACTTAAGTGTTACCAACACACCCACACAAAGCCAAGGCACAACACAGGAAATTGTTTTATTTTACCCATTCCAAATACCCTTTTCTACATGGGGCTTCTAGTGTTATTGTGAAGCCCCATGTTGAATGATGAAAACGTTTGCTATTTTTTTATTTGACCAAAATATCAGACTGTGTTGAATTGCCAATCATTGAACAGAAATCAGCTCAGTTGGTCTAGAGTGCTGCCTAGCTGGAACCATCGGCTGGAGCCCTGAGCCACATCCACTGTGCTTCAACATCTTGCTGTTTGGGGTTTTAGGCTGGTATCTATATAATCATTGTAACAACCGCTGATGTAAAAAAAAAAAACTTAATAAAATAATGATTGATTTATTAAATCATGCTGTACCTGTGGCACTCCAGTGTCACAGTCTTCTTCCCCTGGAGTACAGTATATGTATCTGGACCAAATGAGTCGGTCCTTAGTTCTTCAGTAAAACAATTACTTGAAAGTCAAAGGTGTGGTTGTCCTTGCTTACCGACATGGTATAAGACATGGTGGTGTGCATGCACCACACACTTGACAGCATTTTTCTTCTGCTTCCCTTATGGTCTTACTTATCTCTCCCTTTGTTATCCACCATTACTTTTGTTTTCTGGTTCTTTGGTAGTCTTGTCACCTCCAAGTTATTTCATATGTGTGTGATGCACAAAAAACTGAAATGTCTTACATAGTTATTCAAACCCTTTATTCACTTAATTGTAGAAGAGATCAACGATTTGAGTTTTCTTGAATATACCTCTACCAGCTTTGCACACCTGGATTTGGTCAATTTCTTCCTTGCATGTCCTCTCAAGTGTTGTCCGATTGGATGGGGAGCAATTGTGAACAGCGATCTTCATGTGTCTCCACCGATGTTCAATGGGTTTCAAGTCTGTGCTTTGGTTGGGCAACTCAAGGGCTTTGACAGAGTTGTCCCAAAGCCATTCCAGTGTTGTCTTGGATGTGTTCTTTTAGTTGTTGTCATGCTCAAGGTCAATCTTCTCTCCAGTCTGAAGAAAAACTAATCCAGAGTGCAGAGGGCCTCAAAGACTTATCTGTAATTTGTTCCATCTATCCTTCCCTCAACCCTGACCAGTCTTCCAGTCTCTGCTGCTGTCAAGCGTCCCATAGCATGATGCTGCTACCACAATGCTTCACAGTACCGATGGTATTAACCAGGTGATTAGCAGTAACTTGTTTTCGCAAGATGTAGCGCTTGGCATTCATGTCTAATAGTTCGATTTTGGTCTCCTCAGATCATAGAATCCTTGTCCTCCTACTCTGAGTCCTTAGGGTATGGACTCAGGCATGTCATATGCCTTTTTCTCAGGACTGGTTTCCATCTAGGCTGTTTACCATAAGGTGTGATTGATGGAGTGCTGCAGAGATGGTTATCCTTCTGGCAGGGTTTCCTATCCTCGCACAGAAACGCTGAAGATCTGTTAGTGGCCATTTGGTTTTTGGTCACCTCCCGGACCAATGCCCTTCTTGCACGGTTGCTTTGTTTGGTCGGACAGACCAGTGTTTCCGAACTTCATCCGTTTCACAAAGGTGGAGCCCACTGTATTCCTGGGGATTTTCAGTGCTACAGTGCTTTTTCTAATCTTCACCCGCTCCAAGCCCTGACACATTAAGGTTTTTTAATTAAAGCCTGGAACATTATGTAAATTCATGGATAGGCTTCTTTACATAAGCCTGATCTATAGAATTGGGTTGCTAGTGTACTGTACTCTAGTACTGAGATCATAAAAATAAAATTATTGATGGACATAAATGGCAATACACCATGAACCTTTTGTATGGTTTATTTTGATGAATAAACATTAGGGTCCTACTGTACAAAAAAAATTAGACTGTTTGCTATCGTGGGTGGTTGTTCCTAGGATAATTGATGGCCACAACATTCATAGTGTTAGAATAATAATTAAGCAATAAGGAACAAGGTGTATGGCTAGTATACTACAGGTTACTGTTGTTCTTAGGCACAATGCACCACAGAGTGCCTGGAGAAGGTGCTCAGCTGTGATGTAATGGCAATGTACCAAAAACCGAGATGCCTTATTGCTTAATTATATACTTCTACTACAAATGAATTGTTCTTCAACAGAGTTAGAGAAGTAAAAAGGGATTTAATGTCAAGCCTGTGGTATATTGCCTCATTCCACGGTTATAAGCCAATCAACTTTCTAGATTTGAGGCACCCAGTTTATAATGGGTATGTTACAAGTACAGAACTCTGATTCTAATGAATAGTAAGGCACAGTTAAAGGGAATTACAGAATTCTTACTAATTTCTTTAAAACTGATCTCATTCAAAAGGCAATTACTTGGCCTATTTTGAAAATGCCTGTCCTTTTACAACCTACAGTTTTTGATCTCATCTTTTACTTAAAATCCACATATTTGAAATGAAACAGGCATACCTTTATGCCTTGTACCCAGTTATAAAAGAGTTCTTATCATAATGACCGAAAAGGTCAAATTATTAACATTTATTGGAGACTAAATTCAATATTTGAGCTGCCTGGGGGTTAGTCAGAATCTTCTGATTCCCTGTCCTTTCATACTACTATCGTGATGCATTGTGCTCAGATTTGAGTCCTGAATATCTGTTGTGCTGAATGGTTTCTTTTCCTGTCCCTGTTATGATGCTGGACCCTTCATCTATGCTGGATGTTTTACATTCCAGCTTTGCAAAGGCGTTTCCTGCCAACAACGGCTGCCACAAGTTAGCCGAGTACTGCTAGCACACACGTTCCTTTTAGAGTGCCTCTGCTGTTTGGGGGATGGCTTAAAAGGACAGTCTTAAATTAAGGTTAATATATGGTCAGTCCTCCCTTTTAGTTTACCAATAAAGGAATAAAATGGAAATTCTCACTTAGAAATGTTCTCAGGAGAGCATACCTATATCATGATGCATCCTCCCATCTGCTTGACAATAAAGAAGCAGTTACTCATTATATTATTTGTCATAAACCTAAGGCTATGCATGAAGGCCAAAAGGTGTATTCTTTTTAAGGCTGCGTCAGCTTATCGATAAAAAGAGTTGGCAACAAATATGGGACAGTAAGCTGAATGCGTATTCTGTATGTTTTTTCTTTTCACTGACTTTAGGTATTTATTGTGTAATTACAATTTGGTGATTTAAAACAGCAATACAGTTTGTCATCACAGCAATTAAACTGTGTTGATGTTTTAAATCACCAAAATGGCTTCATGGTGACCTCCCTCTGCAGTTCCTTTTCTGCCCTGCAGCTCAGTCTAGCAGGACAGCTGTATCTTTGAGCTGTCTGAGGGGTTTAATGCATAGATTACAGTATCAATTTGACCATACCTTAATGGTAGCTATCAATCCAATTATATCCTTTTCCCTGAGCCTAAATATTTGAGGAAAGAATGCAATCAGTAGAAAAGTCATTGGTTGGGGGAATTGTTCCTGTGGGGCAGGTAAAATGTTTAGAGAGCTACAGGTATTCACATTCATTTGTGCCAATAGATGGATGAGTAACTATCCTGTTTTGGAGATCCTCCTTAGGGAAGTCTAATGGCCATTAATTCTCCCTTTACCCAGTTCTACAGCATGGAAGCACGATAACCTGCCCAATGTTGACTAGGTACACATCGCCTGTGAACCGTTCATTTAAAACATGATTAATGACTTGCTTGGGTTTGTAACCTTACTTTTCTCCATCTATCAAATGCATTTGTAAATAATGTAAAGATATTTTGAATTAATGGTTCACCTCTACGTTTCTGTATCTATTCACATTTGGAAGCATCATAACCAGTAAACACTTTTGATTTGATGACCTGCTTTAGCCGGCTTATTTAGGCTTGATTAAAATGGTGGTGAATATAGATGCAATGAAATATGAATATAACATTTCTGTAGATCAATCACAAAAATCTTAATTAAATCCATATAAATCCCAATTTTTTAATATATTTTTTTGTTGAGAAAACCCCATTCAGGTGAGTGTCATAATGCCTAAAAACATGCTTAATGCATGCATTTGCTTTATTTCTCCTACTTTTCAATATTCAGAAGTCTGCATTTCACCTTCAGCATTGGGAACATTATATTGTTTACTTATTCTAAGGGTTAAGTTGTGATTCAGGAGCAAATATGCCTATAATGCTGAAATTCCCCCAGTGCCACTTGTGAAATGTTTTGTTGAACGTATATGTCCTTCATAATGCGTAAGGTGTTTCTGTGTCTTTGTTTGCATCATTGCAAACATGGTAAATTGATTTCTGGTAGGTTTGAGTGTGTAGTAATGATGTTGAGGTCTCTGCTACAATTTGCTGTTTACAGCCCCAGGGTCTCTTGTTACAGGAAAACAGAATTCCTAGCTTTTTTAATGACACCAAACTGTGCTCTCTCCTCAGGCTACTTGTACTCCGTACCCCAGTATGATATGAGATCACTGCATGGTTTCTACAGAAACCAGGGCTCCACTGTGGACGGTTGACAGGCAGCCAGTCTGGTGAGTGATGATGGAATTGACCGCAAAAGAAGCTGCAGTCATAGTAGAATGACATAATTACTATAACATCACAGGTTTTGATGTAAATAGACCTAAACTGGTAAGGGTTAAGTTAAGATTTAAAGTCAGATCACTGTCCAATGATCTTAATAGCCTGTTTTTAAGGCAAGCGTCACCTTTCTGGCTGATGGGCAAGTGTGACTAACCTGTCTTTTAAAATGAATCTAAAGAAAATATTGACTTAAAAAAAAGGCTTTTTCTAATGAGCAATTTGTGTGTATTTCATGAAACTTGTAGACCCCCCCCCCCCCCCACACACACACACACACACACCACAGAAAATCCCTAACAGAGTAGCATAACATGAGAACATGTGGAATACATTATCAGATCTGCTGGAACCTCTTAAAGGGCAGCAGTCTAACAAAATATCTGATTGGTGATGTTGTTTTTGTGGTTTTTCTTCTCCCTCTTCATGATGGGAACATCAGATTGGACTAGTTATTACATATTGTTTGTCTCTCAAATACAAACACTACATATAATTTGGAAACACAGTCCTCTGATAACTACATCATTCACAACAGGAGTTTAGCAAGTTTAAAAATGCTTTTAGTGGGGGATGAGGCAAGTAAACAAATGACTTGTATTATTGTTATTCTCCTAATGCTGCCATAGGCCAGACCTTCCCTGCTTTTCAACCCTGACCCAAAACACCACTGGGAGAATGACACTGGGAGAATGAGCCTTCTTGCGTCTGCCTCCGTTTCTGTCTGGTGCTCCTGTATAATCTTCAGATTACTGTTGATCCTGTAAACTGGCACCAGGCAGTCATTGTGCTGTTGGGATGGATACTGTCTCTGCTGTAGAAGTGGTCAGAGGTTAGTTAGCCTTGCTGCAGTTGCACTGAACCTTCCAGCCATAAGGGATCCGTCCCTCTGGCAGAGGACTGCCATACTGATTAATGGTCTCTGGTCAACAGCCCGTCTGCTTCTAGCGCAGCCAGCCACATCTGTGAATGTATGACACCTCCCAAGGCAAAGTCCTGAGTAGTGCCCAGATAAAGTACAGGCTTCCTTGACCCTGCCGACTGCAGCAGTCCTACCCACCTTGGCTGTTGGTTTGAGGTAGGCTTAATGGAATCTTAAGCAGCAGTGGTCAGTGTTTTGAACTCCTCTGCCATTTTATTTTGATCTCCCTCACTAAGGCAGTTGAACAAGTGCCTGGTAAAACTCTGGACAAAAACAATTAGAATAACGGTAAAGGGAAGGGAATGGGGACTGAAGTAACCGAGTAATTATGATCGTTGATTGTAACTGTAATATTATCACTCAAATTCGAACAATACCCAGGTTACTTGTTAATAATTCTACTTTTACTTTGTAGTACAGCCAGTGCATTGCATCAGAGGAAGGAGTGGCAGTGGGACTCACTGAACAGCGTCAGTCATATAAATGACTAGGTTTATGTTTTACTGCTGATAGTGATTTGTACCTTCCTCTCCAGGTGTTTTTCGCTGGGATGGCTGCACAAGTGGAGGTGCCTACTGGGGAGGTGGGAAGGACAGGGGTTGGGGGGCGTCTTCGCCTAAGCCCTCTGGCTGACTCCAGCAACAAGAACCTGACGGAGGGACTCTCCAACACCCAGGGCACCCTCATCATCACACCAGAGCCGAGTAAGCCGGCCCCTGCACCCAAACCCAGGCTCACCCCTAAACCTTTTACTGTGGAGAAAAACCCCACCATCCGGCCCATAGTTGCTCCTAAGCCTAATACCAAGCCCCAACCGGAGCCCACTCGCCGTACTTCTTTCAAACCCGACCCACCCAGTGCACCGAAACCTCATCAGCCCAATGTCTCCTGCAAACACAGACCAGTGCCGACCAACCCGTCACCTACCTACAGCAAAGCCTCTCCCAAGTTGAGCACAGGACAAACAGTCAAGCCGGTAGCCCAGCCCTTCAAACCTGCCCCTCCTCTAACCCTTGGGGACCCCAGCAAGCTCCCCGCCTCCCAACCGGTGGAACCTAAAAAGCAATCTGCAGCAGGCTTGTCTCAGTCACAAGGCCCAAAGAAACCCTCCCCCGCGGAATGGTCTGGAACCACCAAACAGGAGAAGGAATGGAAGAAAACCGCATCCACGGTCAGAGCTGGGGGAGCTTCCATGACCAGAGCCAAGTCCCTGGGCTACCTCAATCAGATTGGGCTAGAGGAGGAGAAGAACCTAGATGAAGACACCAAAGTCCAACTCCGACCCCAGTCTAAAGGCCCCAGGAACCGACCCGTTTCAGCCATCTTCCTACCATCTCCCACTCAGACCAATTTGCCCATCCCAGCGGCTCGTTGGGTAGCCAGACGGCCCCTTTCAGCCGACCTTACCGCCAAGTTTGAGTCGATAGGCCTGTCTTTCCACCGCGGCCGGTCTGCCAACACCGACAGCAAGGAGAACAGTCCGGAAGAGGGGGCGCCGTTACGAAGGAGAGACAGGGAGAAGGGTGGAGAGGGCTGCACTGTTACGCCACCACCCATGGACAGCGTGCCTTCAGCCCCAGCGCGGGGAGGTAAGAAGAAAACTGAGGAAGAGGAGGAGGAAGAGAACTGTGAGGGACGGGTTGGAGGCAGCATTAAGAGACGGATCAGTCTCTTGCTTGATTGGTCATCATCTTCTCCTGTAGTTCCTCCTCGTGTTGCAGCCCAGGGGATAGAGCCTCGCTCTCCAACCCAGCCAGTTCCAGAGGCAAATGTGCAGCAGGGTGGTGTTAAACAGCGGATCAGGAAGCTAACTGAAGATACTGTTACACCACCAGCTCAGACACCAACTGTTAAACCGCCATTCAAGCCGCGTCCTCTGCCCCCTGACTTGACCAAAAGGTAGGCGTTACATACCACATTCTGTCTTTGGCTGAATTCCTATTCTGACAGGATAAACAACTAATATGTTAGTCTTTTAGAAGACACACTAATCGGCGCTGACAAGCCAGAGCTTTTTTCTCTGAAGAAAAAAAGTATAATTTGAAATTAAGAACATTTAATTAAAAAAAAAGAAAATTCAATCCCCTCTCCAGTATTTAGAATGTTAACGAAGATGTCTATCTGTGAGTTATACTTTATATTACATTACAAGTCCCTATTTCCATCTGTTAAAGTTCTATGTATTGGGATACTATCTGCTATATTTACTGTTCATCAAATGTTATAAACCATTTTATACCTGACATTCAATAATAATTTTTGTTGAATTATTTTGCTTAAACGTCAACCACTCTTATTTAGAGCGACTTGAAACGGTTCACAAAATGCATAGGAGGAATCCCAAAAAAGCCTGGATTAGGCAAACAATGTCTATTTCAGTTCTTGTGGGTGATAAGTGAGTCAACAGAGCGAGGGAAGGGAACATGCTGTCATTTGAATTGGAATTCAGCCGTTGTCAGCCTTTTCTGTCCCATTGTCATGACCAGTCTTGTCTTGTGTGGTATGTGTGTTTCTCCTCATCAGGTTTGGCTCTGAGAGGTCCTCAGACCTCAGCAGTCCCTCCCCTAAAGAGGCGACAGACCGCTGTGAGAGTGACACTGATCCTCAAAGGAGGGTAAGAGAGGTGCTGGGATTAGAATGACATTGGTGAATTGGTGTGGGATTGCAATTAGTCCTTTGAGAATCGGTTAAACTCCCATGACTACTAGATAAACCCAGTTGAAACACTGCTGTCCATAAGAGGCAGGCGATGAGGCAACCACAGTTGCCTCTTCTGTTAGGGGTATCTCAACAACCATGAAATTATTGACAACAACTAACAAGGTTTTTGTACCCTCTGATATAGTGGCACATTCAATAGAAAATGTGTTGGCAAAATTATTTCACCAAGTTGCCAGACTCCTATCGGCATAGTGTCCTGTACCAAACCAAAACAGTAATGCAAGTATGGGGCTTGGTTTCCCAAGTACAGATTTGATCTTTAAACCCTTGATACAAAAGACAGTTGTCTGTTTTGATGTAAGAATTTAATTTATGCGCCTGAAGTTTTAGAAGAGTGCCTCAATCACAACAGGACAGAATTATAAGAGCTTGTTCTGTGTCCCATCTTGTCTTGTTGTACTGTCAATTTTGTTTCATAATTTCAATTTCCAGTAGTGTATTCATTTTTTAAAAGTTGTCTGTATTAGTACAGTGAATATAGTAGTGTCTGGGTTTCCCACTGTGAGCTAAAACAATTATTCAGCTTAGTGTAAAATAGCACATTCTGATTTGTATTTCATCTTTCAAAGAAATCTGGGCACAAAACATTTCCTTGGAATCAATCTTTTTCTTTATTTTGTGAAAGCCTTTCTGAGAGGTAAATGGGGCATAGAAGCAAAAATAACATCAGTGCCACTGTGGTACAAAGACCGGTGAAATCTAAGCTGGGTTGTTAGTCATCTTTGGTGGTTCTCAGTGTTTGGTTATGAAATATGCTGAGAGTGAAGCACTGGGAAAAGGTCAACATTAAAAGGCTTTGATTACCTCCTGAAAGCCACACCCATTTATGTAACCAACAAAGAGGAGTTTGGTTTGTTGGTATGAGCAGCGCTATCCGTTTTTTAGGTACAGATTGTATTGAGTGAGTGTGACTTGATTAGTAAACGTAGAACGTTCAAAGGATGGATACTGAAATGGCATTTATTAAGCCTATTTATGTGGGGTGTCTAGTATCCAAATTCACTTAGCTATGAATCTTTTCATTTTAGGGGGAGGGCTCTGTCTTTGTCTTCAGTGATCAAAGGAAGGTGGATGAAGACGCCAAAGGGTCCCAAGAACATCCCACCCAGATATTCTCTGACCCCTCAGCCGGAAGTACTGAAGCAGGCTGGGGGATGGAGACCGAAGCCCAGGAGAGCCCCTGGGGCAGTGGGGTGCAGACCGTGAGAGCAGCCCTGTTTGACAACGTGGTAGAGAGACGCAGTGTGCTGGTGATGGAGGAGGAGAGGCCTCAGAGTGCCACAAAGGGCTGTCCCAAGAGGTCCGTTTCCCTCAAATTAGGGGACGCAGAGAACGACAGCAGCAGCAGCTTGGTCACCGCCACCTACCGCAAGCCCCTGTCTCCCTCCAGTCCCCTGTCTCCCTCCAGTCCCCTGTCTCCCTCCAGTCCCCTGTCTCCCCCCAGTCCGCTCCGCGTGGAGCATTCCTTTGACACTGTGCAGGCGGTGGGGGAGAGGAGAGCCGTCAGCGAGCGTGTCCCCTCGGCTCAGCTGGAAGACAAGGCCATGACCCTCCGCTCCAGACGTAACAGGCTGGCCAGAGCTGAGCCGCTGGAGGAGAGACCTGCTCCGATCCAAAGAGACGTCAGTGGGCCTCCGGGGGGAGGAGCCCCTGGCTCACAACAGGAGCAGACGCCACGTTACCTGAGGGTTGGTGCTCTGCAGAAGTGGAATACTGATCAGGTGGACAGGGAGGCAGAGCTAGAGAGAGCAATGCAAAAAGAAACGGAAAAGGAGAGACAAATGGAACGCGAGAGAAAGGGGGAGGTATATGAGAGCCAGGGAGAGGCGGAGAGTAGGTTGGTCATGGAAGTGGACAGGGAGAAGCAGAGGGAGCTAGAGAGGGAGGAGGTGGCAGCACCTAAACGTTTGAAAATGCTTGAGGAAGATGAGCAGCCACCCAAACCCAGAGCCACCTACTTTGCTCTGACTGGTCAGATACATGGTCATGAAGAGAGAGGGGACATGGAAGGTCCTGTTGAGGATGTCTTTGTAAACTCTGGACATTGGGGCTCTCAGGGGAAGATCTTACATGTACGAAGGAACCCCTCACTAGATGAGGCATTTGGGAAAAGCCTACATGGTCAAGAACCAGAGGAAGAGCTGATGAAGAGGAACCAAAGGGAGAAAGGAAATTCAGGGGGCAAACAGGCTGGAATGGAGGCGATGGAAATAAAAAGACAGAAGCAAAAACACTTTGAAAAAGTACAAGATTTGAAGAAGGAGAAAGATTGGCAAAGGGGGGGAGAGTATTTTGGGAGGGAGAAACAGCGACAGCTGGAAATGGAGGGACAGCAACAGAGAGAGTTAGAAAGAGGGGGACAAAATCAGTTGAATGAAGAGAAAAAAAGAGAGTTTGAAAGACAACAAGAGCTGGAGTTGACGAGACAAAGAGAATTGGAGAGGGAGAGGCAGCGAGAGTTGGAGAGGGAGAGGCAGCGAGAGTTGGAGAAGGAACAGAGGCAGCGAGAGTTGGAGAAGGAACAGAGGCAGCGAGAGTTGGAGAAGGAACAGAGGCAGCGAGAGTTGGAAAAGGAACAGAGGCAGCGAGAGTTGGAAAAGGAACAGAGGCAGCGAGAGTTGGAGAAGGAACAGAGGCAGCGAGAGTTGGAGATGGAACAGAGGCAGCGAGAGTTGGAGATGGAACAGAGGCAGCGAGAGTTGGAGATGGAACAGAGGCAGCGAGCGTTGGAGAGGGAGAGGCAGAGGCAGCGAGAGTTGGAGAAGGAACAGAGGCAGCGAGAGTTGGAGAAGGAACAGAGGCAGCGAGAGTTGGAGAAGGAACAGAGGCAGCGAGAGTTGGAGATGGAACAGAGGCAGCGAGAGTTGGAGAGGGAGAGACAGAGGCAGCGAGAGTTGGAGAGGGAGAGGCAGCGAGAGTTGGAGAGGGAGAGGCAGCGAGAGTTGGAGAGGGAGAGGCAGCGAGAGTTGGAGAGGGAGAGGCAGCGAGAGTTGGAGAAGGGGGAGAGGCAGCGAGAGTTGGAGAAGGGGGAGAGGCAGCGAGAGTTGGAGAAGGGGGAGAGGCAGCGAGAGTTGGAGAAGGGGGAGAGGCAGCGAGAGTTGGAGAAGGAACAGAGGCAGCGAGAGTTGGAGAAGGAACAGAGGCAGCGAGAGTTGGAAAAGGAACAGAGGCAGCGAGAGTTGGAGAGGGAGAATGAATCTGAAAAGGAAAAGCATAGACAATTAGAGTTGAAGAGGCAGATGTTGGAGAGGAAGAAGGTTGAAGAGTTGGAGATGATAAAGGAAATGGAGAAGCGACAACTGTTAGAATTTGAAAAACAGAAGCAGGCCGAGAGAGAGGCAGAACAGCTTCTGGAGCTTGAAAAGCAGAGACTGAGGGAGAAGAAGGAGATTGATCAGCAGAAGATGAGACAGCAAGCCATACAACAAGAGGTTGAGAGACAGAAGGAGTTGGAGAGAGAAAGGCAGTGTGATCTGGAAATACAAAAGCAGAGAGAGTTGGAGAGGCTGAGACAGAAACAGTTGGACTTTGAGAGACAGGAGATGGAAAACCAGAGGGAGAGAAAGGCACAGGTTGAGAGGGAGAGGCAGACTGAGATGGAAAACCAGAGGGAGAGAAAGGCACAGGTTGAGAGGGAGAGGCAGACTGAGATGGAAAACCAGAGGGAGAGAAAGGCACAGGTTGAGAGGGAGACGCAGACTGACATAGAGGAGCGGGAGAAGATGAGACAGGTTGCCAGACAACAAGAGGCGGAGAGACCGAGAATCCTGAGGAGACAGAACCAGGAGAGACTGGACGCCTACCCTCTCAGACCTAAAGTGTTGGATGTAGACTCTGTCTCTCTGAGTGAGCAGCACTCCAGAGGCAGTCCTAGGTCCCCCGGAGCCAGGTGGAAGCAGCCCTCTGCCTGGGCTGACAACCACTACAAGCCTGGCATCTTGGACTCAGTCAGGCCCCAGCCTTCACCCAGCAGGGAGGTGTTCCCTGTCGCTGGCTTCCTGGGCTTTGACCCTGCCAGTGGGGACCGATCCCAGCTGCAAACCCCAGAGATGGAAGGGACGAGTAGGATGGCTCCTGAGGGCACTGTGGGGCGTTCCAGGTCGGTGTGGGCCCCCTCTCAGCAGGAGCTTTGGGACCAGAGGCTAGGTGGGGTATCAGTGGATAGGCCCATGGCAGGACCAGAGCCACCCAGGAAACCGGCCAATAAACCCAGCCTGGAGCAGATCCTCCGTAGGCAGGACAGGGCCACGGCCCCTATCCTGGTCCCAGAGAGACCTTGCTCTGATGTTCCCAGTGAACCATTGTTCCCCAGGAGAGAGCCCCACAGCCCTGGGTCCCCCATGGAACAAACCTGGTTCCTCCAGGACCCTGAGCCTCAGGGCCACAAGGTAGCAGCCAGAGGACAGAGGAGATCTCAGGGCTCCCAGGTGAGACAGTTTCATGTAGAGATACAGTGTATGTCAGCCAGTACAAGGGGGTT
Source organism: Esox lucius (assembly GCF_011004845.1). Taxonomy (NCBI): domain Eukaryota; kingdom Metazoa; phylum Chordata; class Actinopteri; order Esociformes; family Esocidae; genus Esox; species Esox lucius. Next base: position 14,283,480 of record NC_047581.1, on the reverse strand, counting down.
TGTTTTGGAGCTTCCCTTTAACACCGCAATTCCCAAGGATCATCTTTTTTCACACCACTACCAGTTTGAGAGAGATGAAACCAGTCAGAAATTCTGCTGAATTTCACACTGACAAAACATCTGCCCTTAATGCGGTTTAGTAGAATATGTTACAGAGTGGATTTTGACGACGTAAGAATTTAGTTCTAGCACTTGCACACATTACAGAGTTATCTAACCGAAAGGTACCAGAATGTGCCTATATTCCTCTGCCCACCTCCTTTCCTAGGTTTTGCCTTCTTGACTTCACTAGCTTCCCGTTGGATAAAAACAGCTTCTGTTGGATTAGGGAATAATTGTCAAAGTTAAATCACCCTTGGTAGGTGCAAATAGAAGGAATGTGGGAATATTTCCTTTATGATGATATTACATTTATAAAGGTGTTGGTAGCTAGTATACACATAAAGTACTTCTGTTCTGAAATGGCTATGGTCTGTTTGACTCGACCATTAATACAATGCCTACATTAGTCTTAATAATTCAGAAAATGCTTCTGCTGTAGTTCAGAGGGGATGTTTATCTGGTTAACCCATCAATTCTGTGTTTTAGTATAACCCTTTGGGCTAAATGAATGAAGGCCTTGACTTCAGCTTTTAGGGCGTGTCAACGAGTTGACCAGTAATGGTTGCAATTAAGATCAGCTGTGTGGGTGAATTTAGATCATATTATGGTTTAACAAGAAATCAGGTGTTTATTCATTCAGCCAAACGATACCTTTCAGTTGTGGAAAAAGCTTCTTCAACACAGCGAAGCAGGTTTTCTTTCTGAAAAAAGTCAGTTTTGTTCAATTTGCTTCTATTGAAGTAACTTCTGAACAATGTTTTGTCAGTGGAGGTTAAATTAATATCCCTTAGCTGCGAACGTCTGGTGGCCACTGTACTTTGCATTAGGCCCTAAATGTCCTTTAACGATCCTTTTTAGGAGCTGAACCGGATGAGGTCCCGCAGTGTGTCCCGTCGGTCGGCCCCAGCTGAGAGTGCTGTGGAGGGGAGCCTGTCCAGGGTGAGGAGCCGGAGTGCCCATAGAGAGAGGGACCCACATAGTTGGGTGAGTCTGCGTCCTGCTGCCCTGTAACACTACCTCAGCTCTTCTCTGGGTTTCAGAAATAAGCTCCCGCTAGCGTGAAGTGTTTTAACGTGGTACCAATTGGACTGCGTCAGTTCTGTTTGGTCACGGTTAAAGTACCGTGCCTTTCTTACAGGACAGCCGCGGGGGAATTGGAAACACATTTGCCTGTATATGACCTCTGCAGGCTTGTGTGGGTTGAGTTGTTATGCTGTTATAATAGGGTGGGGTAAGAATGCAGTGAGTTGACTGGAGGAGTCGAGTGCATTGAACTCTGAGTCTGTGAGTAATGTGAAAGGCATGGTCTCGCCTCCCCTTTTTTACTGCCGAAGGGAATCGAGCACAAGCATGTTCTCAGGCCTGTATTTCAGGATTTCTATTGTCTGTGCTTATTGCTGCTCACTTTCACAGCACTCTGTTGGCCTCGCTGAGAAATGGCTCAGCTGTCAGATTTCCCATTGTGATATTGAGAATCCTTTCAGCTAAGCACTGTCGGTTCCTCCTTAACACTGGGCCACCGCAGAGGTCCATTCACCATGATAATGGCCCACATATCAGCCTGTGAACCAACAGCGTATCCTCATCTATAATATATTCATTCCCCTGTTCCCAAAACACAAATGACTTGTGGGAAAAAGCCCTTCCTGGCTGACTCCATGCTGAGTGTCAATTTCAGTCTCTCTGTCACCACCTGCTGGCCTGTGGTTGAAGTGTGATATTGTATGTTGTGAGGGCCTAAGTGATGCTGGAAATACTGCAGGGATTCTTGTTCTATAATGTGTGTACAGCCACTGGAGGCGCCAGTGAGAAATCCAGCGGGATGAATCATTGGGCTGGATGGGGATCCAACCTTTTAACTTCAGTGGCTGTTGTGATGATTGTGCATTTCTCTGTGAATGTGGAGGTTAGGCCTGGGGTGAGACTCCCCTATGGGAAATGTCTCATGGTCAGGAGATGACAGTGGTATGACCACATCAGTAGTACTACCACGGTAAGAGAGGGCTGGGCAGAGGTCCACAGAGAGAGAGCGGATCAGAAACATGCTACGCTGCACCCGGCTCTGCTGCTGTCCGAGGAGTCGGTGGCTGTGGGTAAGTATTGGGAGAGCCTTCCTCAGAGCAGACAAGCCTGGGTGAGTACAGGTCAGAGAAGGATTCAGCTGGAGTCATTAGGCCTTCATCCCCCTGTGTACTCTGTGTACTCTGTGTACTCTGTGTACTCTGTGTACTCTGTGTACTTGGGACTTGAGGGCCTCTGAGTAGCTGCGACTGTGTGACTAGCGACTAACTGGTTAAGTTGGAACGAAACACTGATGGTTTATACTGTATCTGTGCTCTTTCTCTATTGCATCTTTTTACTGTCTGCTTTGTTGATGTACCTGGTTGTGCTTCAGATCATAGAACACTGGGTGAAATCTATGAGTAATTTCTGACTGGACAGTTGGTATTTGCAAATCATTATTTCAAGTCTTTTGGGGTTGATTGGACTGTCTGTTTCTGGAGAGAACTGTGCTGTTCAGAAATCTAACTTTCAGAATGGTGAGAGCCTGTTTGGGTTTCGATTAATCTCTGTCTCACAGTTGGGTCAGCAGAATGATTCACTTCTGAGTTACGTGTTTAAAACTGCAATTACGTAGTCTCCACTCTGGCATATGAAAAGTCATTTAAAGCTGGCCACTCATGTAAGCATTGTTTTTGGCCAATCCTGATGCATCCAAATAACCATACAAAATAAATGACAATGTGTTTTATCTCACTCATCCTTCTCTGGGAGAACCAGTGTTTCTCCAGAACTATTCTACTGAAGCCCAGCAGGGGGCACTTGTGGGCAGCTTAAAGTAGCAGTCCTCCTCCTCTGCCCCAGTTAGTCCTGAAAGTTTTACTGGTCCAGAATATGTTAGAGGAGCCACGGTTGTCTTGTTTCCGCACTGTTTCCCCCAAACATTATTATGCTGTCTTACTAGGTGTGTTTATGCTGATATACCAAGGCTTTTGCAGAAATGGCTTGGAGCCATTCATAGCAACAGCTACACTATGAAATCACTTGTAATTCTTTTAACCTCCGGTTATTGATTCTTACTAAGACTTGGGACTGTGAGATGACTGGGAGGGTTCTGAAAAAGGGGAAGGACAGAATCTGAATGCAGTTTGCATGAGTCAGGGAGATATTTGTTAGTCAAACTCTGACACAGTGTTGTGATTCCTCCCTTTAGCCATGAGCTCACTGTGCTGTAGACAGGCAGGCAGGCAGACAGACAGACAGACAGACAGACAGACAGGCAGGCAGGCAGACAGGCAGGCACAGAGACTGGCGGACAGGCAGGCACAGAGACTGGCGGACAGGCAGGCACAGAGACTGGCGGACAGCAGGCACAGAGACTGGCGGACAGACAGGCACAGAGACTGGCGGACAGACAGGCACAGAGACTGGCGGACAGACAGAATCCCAGCTCTCCCTCACAGCCGCACCTGTTTCCTCCATTTTTCTCCTTGTCTCTCAGGGACGCCTTCTCTCTTATCTATTGGAAGGTGTAGGCTGAACCACATCTACATTCATTCATTTGTGAACTTCAACTCTATAGTTGCTACTCCCCTCCCCCCCCGCCGTGTTTGGTTCTTACTGCCTCCGCCCTGTGCTGATTATGCCTGGGAGATTTCTCGTGCAGCAAGCAGAAACAGGCAGGAGAGACGGAGCACCGCAGAACATATATCACCCTTCCCTTATTCACTGCAAATCCGGGCCCTCCCTCTCTCCACTCCTCCCTCCCTTTCTCCCTGCCTCCTCTCCCCTCCCTTACTTGGTTCTCTCGGTTTCTCCTTGAACGTGAGTCCTGTAGCACTAGGCAGTGGGAACAGCAGGCTGACGCATTTCTCCTCTACCTGCCTGTACCTGCAGGGGAACGACAGCGCACCGGTCTCCTTTTCTTTGACCTTAGCGCCACAATCTCCTGTTTGTTGTTCTGTATCTATGGTGCTGCTCTGCCGGGTATTCCGAGGGAATAGGAAGAGGTCCGGCTCTCTCCCTCCATCTGCCTGACAACGGCTCTGCTGTTCTGGAACGTTTTCCCCTCAAGTTTCCCACCTGGAAGAAGACCGCAGTAGTTAGGGCTCTGTGGGCCTCTGTTGTGTTTCTCTGTCATGCCGGACGCTCTGGAGTGACCGCAGCAGGGACGGCCTCGCGAACTCTGTCAGTTTTGACGTGTGAGGTGCGTGCGTGCGTGCGTGCGTGAGGACGGGGTAAGCTGTGACGTACGTTGCGCTTCTACGTCTGTGGATCTGTTGCTGCTGACTTGTGATCCCCAGTCTGTCTGTGGAGGACCTGCTTTTGCTGCAGTGTTTTGTCCCCCCTGAGTCTGCCTGTCAGGGGGGGGTTCTATATAACTGCCAGATATACCTTGGGGGTTCCCAGCTACATGGACTTGCCCCTGTGTAACTGCGTAGAAGAATAGGTGTCTTGGAGAACTACGGAAAGCTTAAATAGAGTTCACCTTAGCCCCGGATCCTAGAGCCCTCCCTGATGATGGAATGACAGGCAGCCATGTCGGCTCCGGTGGGACTGGACTGCACAGAGGCTCACTGAGGAGCACTAAGGGACGGTGAATCTGGAGAGGGAGCCGGTGGCCGGAGCCAAGTGCTGCATCGCTGCGTGTGTTTGGAGACACGAGGGTGTCAGGCTGGCTGTGCCGTCGCTTCCCAACAGCCCAACCACTGCAGCTCTGACCCAGCTACGCACCTCCGCAGTATCATCTCTGGACCCGCCGCGCCACCGGGCCCAAGGACTCGCCCTCCACCGGGCCCAAGGACTGACACGGGGACGCAACGCAGACGGAACGCTTGCTACGGACCTGGTTCTGTGACGTCGGCCGGCGCATCTGATCCGACATGGAGTATCTCGGGGACAAACTCTCCGTGGCCCAGACCCAGGTCTCCGGTTGGATGGGGAACGTACGTCGCTCCCTGCAGGGCGCCTTCAGCTTGGTGTCCAGTGCGGTGGAGCGCGGCGACAGGGGGGCCGGAGACAGCCCCGGAGGCTTCAAGAGGGCCAACTCGTTACGCTCACTGGCCTCTCGCAGCCGGGACTCCATCCGCAGGTTCTCCCTGCGCAGCCAGCAGCGGCTGTCCCTGCGCAGACGTCCTGGGACCAGCACTCCAAACACCCCCGTGGCTGTAAGGCACTGTTTGTTCTCCTCCTTGTCAGTCTTCAACACCTACTGTCTTTCTGTCAGGCAGGGCCTATTCTGAGCACCTCACACGTCCAGGCCGTCTCTATTTGTGTCTGAATTCCTTGTCACCCATCCTGATGGTTCCTGACTGGTCTGCTTTTGTTGTGTGTTCAGTGCCTACTATGAAACTAATGATACTGAATAATCATATTACAGTAAAATTGCAGTGAGACTTTTACTGGTTTGGCAGATTGAGCTGGTGCGTTGATCTGGTAGTTGCATGTTTAGTTTGTTTCTGAAGAAGTGAGGTGTGATGAAAGCTCCAAGTTCGTGCTATTTATTCCAGTCTTTCGCAGTGGCAACTGAAATGAGTGTCTACCAGAGGAAGTGGAGGCTCTAGTAGTTACTAGTGAGGTGTCTACCAGAGGAAGTGGAGGCTTTAGTAGTTACTAGTGAGGTGTCTACCAGAGGAAGTGGAGGCTTTAGTAGTTACTAGTGAGGTGTTTACCAGAGCGCTGGTTACTAGAGAGGTGGTAGTTGTAAGTTAGAAGCCTTGCTTCTAACTTACAACTCAAAGGGATTTGAGGTTGGTTAGGCTCAGATTTAAATGCATGTAGTTCGTACACTCATTTGTTATTTTTTGGTGTATTTTCTAGTATTAAATAGATGGACAAAACAACACAGAGAATAGGGTTGGCCAAAGAATTGAACCTTGAGATTGAGGCTACACCCACAGATACCACCAGAGGTGTAGACTGGCACTCCCATTGTACACATTCATAGAAATGGATGTCAAATACAAATACCTAGATGTGAGGGAATCTCAGACACTCGCAGGCCGCTCCTCGTGCCACTCAGTGCCGTCTTACAGCTTGGGTCAGGTCTGGTGGTCTAATCCCAGTCACTCAGCTTACAGCTTGGGTCAGGTCTGGTGGTCTAAACCCAGTCACTCGGCCTACAGCTTGGGTCGCGTCTGGTGGTCTAAACCCAGTCACTCAGCTCATGCTGACATTATGTTCTGCATTCTTAACAAACACAGGCTTAGCCCCTCGTCTGTACATTACTCTTATGTAATACTACCAGAATAACATCACAGTGCCATGGGTCAGTGTTGTGGTGGCTGTGTAACACGAGACTCGGTTTGACCGAGGCTTAGTACTCCTGGGATATGTAGTCATGTGAGGCTAGCAGCCGCGTCGTCATCGGCCCCTCCAGTGCCCCATCACTGTGTTTACTGTGGAACATTCCTACTGAGGACGACTCCACCTAGGCGGGTTGGAACAGAGTTGGCCGGGCCAGACTTGATTCTAACGTTATGGACGTTTGCATTGCATGGGTCAGACACTACTAAATACGAAGAAACGTTTCCGTGTGACTGTAGAACCTGTTGGTAGGAGGTTTTTCCCCCCAGACGGTGGACACAAAACCTTAGCAATTACTACTTGATTTACTTTTTCCCCTTTTACAATCCCAGGCACCACACACCAAAATGTTTGTTTTATCACAATGTAGTGAAAGAACAAGCTTCCCGAGATGATCATATTCACAACCATTATGAATATTATAAACACAAAACTGACATTAAAAAGGGACCATTTACAATAAAAGGACAGCATTGTTTAAGATGATTAAACATTGCGGTGAATGTGATTTGTCGAATAAGTTTTCCCCATCCATGCCTGAAAGTAATGAAAAATTAACTAGAATGTCTGTTTTTAGACCTAGCTCGCCTACTCTGTATTGTACAAAATTAATTTTAACTGGCAAAAATTAAGCCTGCACCTAGGTTGAACGTAACGATAATACGGGTTTATTTCCAAATGATACATTTCCGACTACTTGAGCATTGATTGATCCTTGTTCTGTTGGGGCCTCATTGTACCTGTGACGGCTAGGAGGCCTGTTTTGTGTTGTCTGCTCTTAGGCAGCAGAACCAAATAATTGTTTTAGATCTGCCCTGTGCTTCCTCATTCATAGAGCTGCTTGACTGACTGGTTGTTATTCAGGGCAAATATTCATTATTGTTTTGCAGTAAGGAAGGAGATTCATAGAAACCATGTCTAACTTAATCTGACAGTGTCTTTATGCAGCGACCTGTCAGGCCTGGTGTGTTTGCGTGTGTGTTTAGCGTCTCAACCCACTGCTTTGTTATTTAATAAGACGAAGGCCATTTAAGGGACAGGCAGTAATTCAGAGATCTGATGTTGTGGTTGCTCTAACTTTCCAAGGCCTCGGTTCCATTTCCTAAACCACGTGTCAGATTGTCAGTCAATGTCCCTTGGTTATCAGACCTCCCTCTCCACTCTCCTTCCATTCATCCGCCCATTGTCCTGGCGTTTCCCCTGACATGCCCTTCCTGTGCACAGAGGGTGCGGGAGCCGTTGAGGAGGCAGGCTCAGGGTAATGTTATTAGCCAGGAGTAGTCTGCTTCGCTGGGGCTCTGATTTATAATCACAGCCACAGAACTTGGCGACATGTTGTCCAGATAAGGTGCCTGGCCAGGCCGGCTCTGTCCTTGGTCTCTGTGTGTACCATAGGGCTTTCAGCAATACTGATAGTCAGCCAGCCAGCCAGGGTTATTTCTCAGCCCTCTGTGTGGCTGCTATTGTTTGGTTGGTAGGTAACAGACTAGCCCCAGGAAGGGCAAACATCACACCAGGGTTAGGGTGTGTTTGGGCGTGTTAAAGTGTTTAGTTGACAGGAGATGTGCCCATTGAGTCCTATTTGCTTCTGCTTGTGAATTAACCAGTTTGAGTGCTAAACTTCAGGGCTGCGAGAGGTCTCTTTCTCGGCTTTGACATAGAATCCTTCCCATCTCAGTCAATATTTGAGAAGGCAACACTTATGTTCCCTTATTCTGCTGCACCTTGTTGGTGTCTCTCTTTTGTAGCTGTTGTTGCCGGTGTGTGTGTCAGTTAACCACATGTCCATTGTGTTGAAAGGGCCAGGCAAATCGTGGGATTACAAGGTCTGTTTAATGGACTCAAGCCCAGCCCTCAGCCTGGGGCAGAAGTCACATGTCTGGCATGTTCAGACCAATGGTTGTACAGGGCCGTGAAAATCTATTTGCCCCTTCCTGATTTCCTCTGTTATTGCATAATTGTCACACTGAGTGGTGTCATCTTCATCCAAAATGGAATATAAGATGAAGAAAACCTGAATAAACGCCCAATTCAGTGTGTGAACGATAATTGTATTTCTTAAGGAAAGCCGTTATCCAACACCAACTGTCCCTTTGTGAACAAATGGTTGCCCCCCTGAACTTAATTACTGCTTGCGCCACCTTTAGCAACAACAACTGCAACCAAGCACCTATAATTGGAGATGAGTCTTTCACATGGCTGTGGAGGAGTCTTGGCCCACTCTTCTTTGCCGAATTGCTGTAATTCAGCGACATTGGTGGATTTTCAACCATGAACTGCTTGTTTAAGTTCCTGCCGCAGCGTCTCAGTGGGGTTCAAGTCAGGACTTTGACTAGGCCACTCCAGAACTTTAATTTTGTTTCTTTTGAGCCATTCTGAGGTGGACTTGCAACTGTGTTTAGGACCATTGTCCTGCTGCAAAATGCATTTAAGCTTCAGCTTCAGATCACAGACTGATAGTCAGACATTCTCCTTCAGAATTTTCTGGTAAGGAGCAGAAATCACGGTTCCTTCAATTATCGCAAGTCTTCCAGGCCGCAGAGCATCCACACCATCACAGTGTCACCACCATGTTTGACTGTGCAGTTGATGTTCTTATTGTGAAATGCTCTGTTTGCTTTACACCTGACGTAATGGGATCCAGGCCTTCCAGAAGTTCCACTTTTGACTCCTGTCTAAAAAAAATGTTTCCCACACGGAGGTCAACATTGTGCTTTTTGGGAAATTTGTGATGAGCACTAATGTTTCACTCCTAGTTAGCTGTGGTTTGCAATTCTCCCATTAATAAAAATTTTGCCCAGTCTCTCTCTCTCTCTCTCTCTTGTTGTTAAACCATGAATGCTAACCTTAGCTGAGGCTAGAGGCTAACAGTTCCTTAGATATTGCCCTGGGTGTTTTTTTGACTTCCTGGAAGAGTTGTTGCTGTGTGCTTGGTGAGATTTCGCTAGGCCGGACACTCCTGGGAAGATTTGCTACTGTTCCAAGTTTTCTCTATTTGGAGATAATGTGGCTCACTGGAGTCCCAGAGCCTTAGTGTAATGGCTTTGTGTAACCCGTTCCAGACTGATATATCTCCCAAAAAATTATCTCTCTTGGAATTTCTTTCGATATTTCGGCATGGTGCGCTTCATGTTGAGACCTTGTAGCCTACTCCAACTTCATGGTGAGGATCTACATAAGTCATGTTTACATTCAACAGGGCTGGCAGCAATCAAGCCTGGGTATCTGCTCTGATTGAATCCAGTGATAAATTGCATTTGGTTGTTGGGTTGATTTAGTAACTAAGCGAGCAGTCACTTTTTCGCACTGGGCCAGGGAGTGTTGGATAACTTATTTAAACACTGAATTTTGTTTTCTTTGCCTTATATTACATTTTGGATGAAGGCCTCATCATTCAGTGCGACAAATATGCAGTTATAGAGGAAATCAGGAATGGGGCAAAATACCTTTTCACAGCACTGTGAAAAAGTATTTTCTAACTAATCAATCAATCAAAATGTATTTATGAAGCCCTTTTTACATTAGCAGATGTCACAAAGTGCTTTTACAAAACACCCAGCCTTAAACCCCAAGGAGCAAACAACAGTAGTGTTGAATTTCAGTGGCTAGGAAAAACTCCCTAAGAAGGCCGAAATGTAGGAAGAAACCTAGAGAGGACCCAGGCTCAGAGGGGTGACCAGTCCTCTTCTGGCTTTGCCCAGTGAACAAATTGTAATAATTAATAAATGCATGTGGGCTGAGTCCAGAGTCTATTTAAACTTAGGCTGGGTCGGAAGCATGACCAGATGGACAAGGACAGGGACAACTCGGAGGAGGGGGAGGTGTCAGCACAGTGGCAGCTGAAATCATCAGGTATCGTCTTGATCTGCAACACAACCAGGAGGACTTTGGACAGGGACAGCAACGGGTCTTTCAACCCTGGTCCTCCTCAGGTGTGGGCCAGGACCTCATGTCCTCCTAAATTTAAAACGGCAGGGGACAGGGAACATTTTGAAAATGCATTCCTTAGATCTACAATGATTTATAGTGGAGAAGGAGAACTGACCCTACTCCCCCAGCACAATAATATAGCAGCGTAAGACCTTTGGGCTGAGACAGGGGGGTCTGGTGGCACTGTGGCCCTATCTGGGGAAGGCCCCAGACAGGGCCCAACAGGCAGGAAATCAATCCACCCACATTGCCAAGCATCAACCAAAGGGACACCCACCAACCGCAACCACTCTGAATAAAGGCCGAGTATTGCAAGCAGAGTACAGCCCAATTGCACAAGGCTTAAGGCTTGTGCTTTTTTAACTGCTGAAGCCAGAGTGATCTTTATTTAGATTGAATACCATCCTTGGGCCATGTGCTGGGATTTAAAGGCCCATCATATTTAGGGCTGTAAAAGGAGTAGCTTCTGTGATATGGTGCAAGTTGCTTTCTCAGTCCAGAGTTTCTCACCGTTCTCCCTGGCTTTCCTTCTTCCTGCCAGGAAAGGCATCAAAGATGAATGGCATCCTGCACGGTTCTCTCTTTCTGTCTCTCTCTCTCTCTCGCCACACAACCCTATTACTTTTTCCTCAGTCATTGTCCTCAGACGTTTTGTGGCGCAGCAGTTCCTCAGCACAACACTTTGTCCGGGAAATGAATGGAGGTCATCTACATGCAGCAAAAAATGTAAATGCGTGCGTGTGTGTTTGTGAGTGCGAGCGTCGCACGCACCGGAGTTGTGGGTGTTGGATTTCGGACAGTGTGCCCTCTGTTTCAGCCTCATTAAAAGAGACATGGTTCAGTAGACAGCAGTCCCACCATGACTGACCAGTCCTTTTTCTTACCAGCCCATTAACTGTCCTCCTCTACCACTTCTGGTCGGACCAGAACCACACGATACAGTGCTATCACTCCTAGCCGGCACACTGTCTAACTGTGGGCCCGGTGCACGGATTCACTTCACAAGTGAAAGATTGGACCCAAGAGCCAGTAAGAAGCCTTGGTAGATTGGTCCGGTCCCGCTCGATTCATCCAGTTCTCTCCTACTAGAAAGTGTCCTCTGACTTGGTGATACTCCAGTGGCATATTGACACCTGCTCCTTTTTGACTGGCTTGTCTTCTCCCTGTCCCTTTCTCAGGAGCAGTTGAAGCAGAGCGTGAGGGGTGAGGAGGAGGATGGGAGAGACGGAGACGCTCTGGTCCAGGAGACCGACAGCCAGTACGGGACCTGGGAGACAGGACTGCACACTGAACACAGGTGAGGGTCTCTATCTCACACCGTCTCACTCACACAAAATCCACCATGTAAGGAACGCCAGTGTGGCTGTTGTGGCCTGGTGCAACACCTGTCAAACATGCTGTTCTGTTTGTTTTTCGGTTTCCAATTTTCCCTGAGGCTGTGCCCTGATTAAGACATCCCAACCTTCCTATTACCGAAAGCCGCTCAGGACATGCTGATTCACATCTCCCTCCCTGTCATGTGACACTGGCTGGGTCGATAATAAAATAGTGACATACTCTGTCAGGTTGTCTGCTGGAGTAGCTTTGACCTTTATATAAAGTCAGTGAGCTGGATTAGAGCCATCTTTATAGAGGGGGCAAAGTATAGAGCTAGCCCCAGGGACTTCTCTACTTACAGAACACCCACATGATTATCCCTTGAGTCAGAGGCAGTTACTGCTGTTAAAATAAACAGATACTATGCTACCTATTAGATAGCTCTTGTTAAGAGTCTGTAACATCTCTGCAGTCCTGACACCTTGTGGTCACCACGCAGCCGCACACATAACACTGCCTCAAACTACCACTCAAAATGGCCCAGGCTCTCAGTGCCAGCCCATCAACACTGACCTCCTGTGGCCAGAAGATGCTGTCACAGCAACAGACCGCTCCAAGGTCTGGATCATTTGGTTTAGTGGCAATGACAATGAGCTATCAGTTTGAAGGACTATTTGTTAATAGACAGTTAGTGATTGTCATATAATTTAAATGATTCCAACTGTCTTGAGGGGAATATCCCCAACTAGTATGGCAGGTTGTTACTGAATGGTGTTGTATGTCCCTTGTTGTGAAATAAGCACCATCAGTTGTGATCAGGCAAGTTCTCAGTGATTCTGATGGTACTATAGTAGGACTATGAATAGATAAGTGTTGCATTTTATATTTTTGATCAGTGTACCGGAAGACAAAGGGGTACAGAGACAGACATTCTTGGTGCCGCTTCCGTAAGTTCCAGTTAATACCAATCGCTGATGCGATCAGTGTTTCAGGAATTACTTCGCCAAATTTATTTATAAGTTATTATACTCTCTACTTCAAAAAAAGTATGATATTCTTTATTCAAATCAATTCATTTATTATATTCCCTACTTAGTACTCCAACAGGATCAGATAGGATGCTGACTCATAGTAAGTTGCAGACATGGTTCCTGTCTCATTGTTCTCTGACTGCCAATGAACGCTTATAACAAAGACTGTGCTGGAGTGGTAGGAAGATAGCCAAAAATACTATTCCTCTAATGTTGGGTTTTCCTGTCTGTAGCCTGACTCCTGCCACGCCCACCTCAGACAGCAACCTCAGTCCGTCGCCTAGGAAACTCACTCCGCCCCACACGCCTGGGGAATACGCCCTGTCCAGTGACTTGGACACCCCAGATGGCTTTTCCCCCTCAGGCCAGGCCGAGATACAACCCCTCCACTTCCCTGAGGTAAGTCGGGCATGACCTTCTGAGCTCCTGTGGATGGGTCAGAGTGGCTGGAATGTCATGGGTGTTTCTGAACCAAGGTTATTATATAGTTCAGCATATTTCATTCGTTTTTATTTGGCATTATGTTTTCAATTTCAGTTTAGTTTAAGAAAATTTTTAAAGCGTTTTAACTTGTTTATAAAAAAAAAAGCATAGTTTTAATTTTGGTTTTATTAGTTTTAGTCTTTTGAAATATGGACTATTTGTTAAGGGCAAGATTCAAAAAGCATACCATTTTAGCAAATGTATTCACTTAAGACAGATGCACAAAAGAACTATGAAAAATGTGTGTCAGTCAGTGTGTTTGTCATTAACCAGAAATTAAACTGGACGCAACAACAACGTAAAATGTACGTAAGATGTAGATGTGGGCACATATGTGAACAGTCTACCCAAGATGCAGCCTAAAGTGCAACATGTGTGTAATTCTGCTTCTGAGGAAAGATGCAGGAAGTGTGCCAGGTAAAAATCTAAATAGCCAGTAGACTAAAGAAGACACACATGAACAGCGTGTATTAAACCCATTCATGAGACGCACGTGAACAGCGTGTATTAAACCCATTCATGAGACGCACGTGAACAGCGTGTATTAAACCCATTCATGAGACGCACGTGAACAGCGTGTATTAAACCCATTCATGAGACGCACGTGAACAGCGTGTATTAAACCCATTCATGAGACGCACGTGAACAGCGTGTATTAAACCCATTCATGAGACGCACGTGAACAGCGTGTATTAAACCCATTCATGAGACGCACGTGAACAGCGTGTATTAAACCCATTCATGAGACGCACGTGAACAGCGTGTATTAAACCCATTCATGAGACGCACGTGAACAGCGTGTATTAAACCCATTCATGAGACGCACGTGAACAGCGTGTATTAAACCCATTCATGAGACGCACATGAACAGCGTGTATTAAACCCATTCATGAGACGCACGTGAACAGCGTGTATTAAACCCATTCATGAGACGCACATGAACAGCGTGTATTAAACCCATTCATGAGACGCACATGAACAGTGTGTATTAAACCCATTCATGAGACGCATATGAACAGCTAAAGACATTTTCTCTTATTATAGTTTATTTTAGTTAGTTTTGCAAATACACAATACTGTTACAGTTAGTAAAAAGCCTCATTTTTATTTTAGTTAACAAAGATTTTTTCAGACCTACTTTTTGTTACTTGGTTAGTTCTCGTTAACGATAATAACCTTGTTCGGGACTCCGCCCTCTCCCCAGGCCCCTGTCTCCCTGCTGGACACCAGTGCTCTGCGCTCCAGGGTGCAGTTGAGTAAGTTGCGGGGGCCACGGTCACGGCCCACCCGAGCCGCTCGTCAGACGGCTGCTCTGTCTGTACACCCAGAGGGCCAGGCCACGCCTACTGAGGACTGGCGCTGCCGTGACTCCACAGGTCTGTCACCCAGTCAGCACCTCCTTCTGACACACACCTTTTTAAATGTACATACTTTATTGGACAGGAAGTGAGGGGGTAGAGGAAATGTTTGGGTTTTATTTGCTGAAAGAGCAGAGGGCCTTGCAGTGTTACAGGAGGACAAGGGCTAGACAACTTAACAATGGATTGAATGAGCATTTTTCAGCCTGGCGATGCGCTTGGATGGTCAAAGGCATGTATACAAAATCTGTTATGTGATGGGGTTGTTAAATGATGTACTCAGATGGTATGCTGTCATCTACAGAGGACAAAGTAGAATCTTCTAAGGAGGACTCTGACTCTGAGGAGCAGGCTAGAGGAGCAGATCCTCGCCTCGCTGCTGCCTCATCCCAGCCCCAGAGAGTGGCCCTCTTCCCTGGCATGGATCCCTCGGCTCTGAAGGTGAGCCTACCGAAGAGACACCGCCGTTGGGGCTCACGCTACTCACACTGCCATCATTTGGCTAGTTCATTATAAGTGGAAAATCTGTCCGTTTATTGTCCCTTCAACCATTGATTCAAAAATGTATGGCTTTCCAAACCACCTTTTCCCCAGGAACAAGTTTGAACCAAAATATCTCAAAATAGGGACATAGTTGGAAGTAGTACATGCAAAAGAACGTTTATGACCCTGGTGTTTACTCATAGGTGATACATCAGCGGGCATTAGACACTGACACAGCAACTCCATGAAGGGAAAGTGTTCTACTTACTGTTGTGGCAAAATGTGTTGGCACTCTTGGATTTTCTTTAAGTTGTGTGTTGCGTTGGAGAACAGTGACACGATGCAGAGCGGTTGGCCGTGGGTGTTTATTTGAACAGAAAAACACCTTCTGTTCATATAAACCAATGAAACAAATTGTCTGGGAATTTTATCAAAGGCAACGGCGGAAGATGAGCAGACCCAGATGTCTTCCTTCGGCAGTCTAACCTCGGCTTAAACAGAAACACACCCGCACACTTCATATGTTCAGACTGTCCTCATCTGTCCGGGAGTCCCTTTCATGGTTTCCCTGATGAGGCCTGGTAGACTTCAGGTGTGTCGCTCGTCAGGGGCTGTAGACTGCTGCGTTCAGTATCCATAATGCACTCCTCCGGCGGCTTTCCAGGTACAGGGGAACAGTTCGGAGTCTGGGCTGGCACTGCCGCACCACGCTCTTATCTTCTCTGGAAATAAGTTGATATTGACCTATTTATTGGGTCTACACAATCCTTTATTTCACTGTTAATATTGCAGAACAGTTAATTTCATTCAGAACCTGCAATATCCTTTAAAATCAGAAAATAACCAGAAATGGCGTTGACAAAATTGGCACCATAGATTTTTGGCAGCACTGCCTTTGGCTAAAATAACTGTGATCGCACGCTTCCTGTAAGCCTGGATGGGCTACCTTTGCCTCTGTGCTGGCAAGCTGGTCCATTCTTCTTGTGCAAACTGCTTCTGTTCTCCTTGATTTTAAGGGGGCCTCAAAACTGGTGTTTTTATGTCACTCCACAGGTTTGCAATAGAATTTAGATGTGTGGCCATTGCTGGCCCCTTCAGAACATTGCAGCATTTTGTAATGAACCCTTCCTGGTTGCTTTATCAAGTGTGCTTGGGATCATTGTCCTGCACGAAGACCCATTAACTTAAGTGGAGTCCCAGGTTTTTGACACTGGGTTCGACATGGTGCTCCAAAATGCCTTGGTATTCTCTTTATTTCATGTATCTGTAATCAACGGAAAACCAAACTGTAACCCGCAGTTTTCTAGAAGATGTAGCACATTATTTCAGTAAAATGTGTGGGTGCAAATCTTTTTATCCAAGACTGTAGTGTTCACCTTATTTACATGACTGTAGTGTTCACCTTATTTACATGACCGTAGTGTTCACCTTATTTACATGACTGTAGTGTTCACCTTATTTACATGACCGTAGTGTTCACCTTATTTACATGACCGTAGTGTTCACCTTATTTACATGACCGTAGTGTTCACCTTATTTACATGACCATAGTGTTCACCTTATTTACATGACCGTAGTGTTCACCTTATTTACATGACCGTAGTGTTCACCTTATTTACATGACCGTAGTGTTCACCTTATTTACATGACCGTAGTTATTCACCTTATTTACATGACCGTAGTTATTCACCTTAATTACAAGACCGTAGTTATTCACCTTAATTACAAGACCGTAGTTGTTCACCTTAATTACATGCTGATGTACATTAATATTATTATGCAACAAGTTTTGCTATAATAAAGTCTATATTTTCTGGATTTGTTTTATTTGAAATGTTTCGAGTCCTCCAGTATAACAGAATTGTATTTTTGCCCTGTCATGTCTTGGCGGTCTCCCTGTTTGGCAGGCCCAGCTTAAGAAGAGAGGTGACTCTGACAATCAGACAGATGGGCCCGCCCCCTCTCCTTCCCTGCTGTCCCGATCTCCTAAATCCCCCTTCCTACCCCGGGCCTGCCGCGTGCTCCCCCCAACCGGGGGAAGAGAAAACGGGTAAGACAGTGGCCCTGTCTCTTCCCACTCCAGCTTTTAGTGACCCCATCCAGTGATTGCAGTATCAGTGACTGTTTCCTTTGTCCTGTGTTTGGATAGGGAGGAGGCCTCACCACAGTGGCTGAGGGAGCTGAAATCAAAGAAGCGACTGAGTCAGTATGAAAATGACAGTTAAGTTTAAATGAGCAGGTGAGCGTTCTGTGAAATGTTCTTCCTGAATATTTCTCACCTTTCTTAACCTTACCTCATCTACCCCTGTGGAGTTACTTGGGCAATGAAAATGCAATGGACCTTTTTTCAGAATTAGAAAATACTACTCAGGAGTGTCTGTTTTGGAAATGCATAATGTTAAAAAAATGTATATCGGTTTGTATCGTCCCTCTATAGGTTGCCTTAAAATGGAAGAATCTGGTGGAGAATCGGAGACAGAAGCCTTAACCTTTGACCCTGAGAAGATGGGAACTGCTGCTGCTGACATTGTAATTTTGTCATCTATTGTTTGTCATCTGTTTTATTTTCTCTGTTCTCTTCCTGCCTGTGTGGCATACTTGTGCATGGTGCCTTTTACAGATAATTGTTTCATCTTATGGATGAAGCAAGGGGGATTAAATGGGGCTTCTCGGCTGGGTGTGCCCATTTCACTGCTAGCTGCTCCCCCTCCCCTGCGCCAGGTGGATCATGTGACTTCACCCTGTCATGTGACACGGGACACTACAGACGAGGGGAACCCATTGTTTCCTGACAGGTCCCATATCAGGAATGGTTAACTTGTGGGACCACATGCCTCTTAACCTGGAAGTGCTTCAATAAGTTGATGGACAGTCACCTCCACAATCTATATCTTTTATTTGTTTTTCTTTTTAATATTTCAGGTTAGTCTGTGCGTTTACACAATTGTCAGTGTGTCTGTCAGAGAGTGGGTGTTGGTCACACAAGCCTTGCCATAGGATAACACTTCCGATGTCATCTATTGGAACTGATCATAACGAACAAAACCCTGCTGAACTAACGGTCAGCTGGGTTGTATATTGTGTTAGTACTGAAGATGGTATGTATCTGTAATCATGAGACGTTGTATCATATTGTTGCTCATTTGAAAAATGAATCATAACATGTCAAAGAGTGCTAGTTTTGTACGGAGAGCATTTAAAGCATCACAGCAGCCGTGGCTGCCTAGTCCCCTCCTGATCCACTAAGTGACTGTGGTCACAAACTAACGGAGAAGCTGCTTTGTAGACACAGTGTGATGTCTTTAAACGGTGGTAAAGAGGAATGCTTTGGGTTCACTGTCTGTTTGGTCATTATGTCCAGACCCATATCTGTGTGTTGTGGTGGGAAGGGGGCGGGGTTTCGTCACATGGACCTCAATCACGTACAAGCATTCATCAGCCTGACCTTCCTACCTTCCACTTGCCTCTTCCTTCTGTGTGATATGAAATTACTAGGTGTGTAATACTAATGTATGAGTGAGTAAGCTTCAGAAGAAAATGTTCTGTGCTACCCATGAGCCATTCGTTCATGTCCAACCCCTGGCTCCTGTCTGCAACATTTAGCAACCTCACATGCAATTAAAAAAAAAAAAAAAATTACGGAAAAGGGTGTGCATGCACAATCTCTGCTCCTTTCCCATCATGCCTCGCTCAAGACACTACATGAAGGGCCACACCAAGTAGCTGTGGGTACAATCGCACATCCTGGATATTAACGGTCAGGGATTCGTGGCTGTACGGTGGAACGGTGGGAGGGCTGCTGACACTACTCCTGTGGGGAATGGGAGTGAAAGAGATTGTTTGGAGGTGAGGGTGTTATTCGACCCCTGTTTTGTTTTGCTGCACACAACTATTTGCACCAGTATTCTTCGAGCTCAGAGCTGACTTGGGCCATTCCCCCGATCATGTTCGTTACGCTCCATTGTTCCACTGCATCCCTTTTGCCCTTTGTTATTTGACGCCCCCCCCCAGCGCTGACCTGGACCCTGGTCGCATCGTGTTCCACCCTCCACATTTTCATGGCTGGTGTTGGAATGCTTAGTGAATGTGCTGTTTGAGTCTTTGTTGTCGTCGTTCTTAAGGTGTCTGTCCATGGTTTGACTTTGTCACGACGTCTGTCAGTTTAAGGGTTTATTTTTATCTCCATTTCTCGTATATTTTTTTTATTTTAATTTGAAGTAAAGTATGTATATTGCACTGTTGTAAAGCCAGTGTCCAAAAGTATGAAATCTTAATAAAAATGTACTGTGTTTAGCTACTGGTTGTGGTTGTCATTGTTGGGCAAAATGTTACTTCTACTTTACACTAATTTTAGCTCAGGGTATGAAAAATAAATAGGGTGTCATAAATGACCAACCGTATGTTACAGACTGGCTCAGCTTAAATGGCTTGTCACATTTCTTTTAATGCCATTTGTAGATTTTATGATCTTACTATTTAGTGAGCGTTCAATAATAATTTAAAGCTCCATAGAACACAAAGGCAAGTCTGTTTGATCGGCAAGTCTGTTTGATTGGACGTCAACAGGACGTAGTAAATAATTTTAATGATTAGGTTCATTTTTGGGAAATTATTTGGTCCCCCGTTGTGTGTTTGTAATGTTTGTGAGAGTGGTGTGCGGAGGTTGGTGTTATCCAGATAACTGGGTGTGGTTAGAGTGTGTGTGGGGTGAGGGGTTGGGGGGGTAGTGTGTACCACAGTTTGTGCTGAGTTAGGCGGTTTGTTGAATCCTCTTGGCTCCCGCTCGGTGTGCCCACACACACCTCACACTGGCAGCGGGGTGGACGGCATTGTAGCCTGTGCCAACAGATGCCTGTGTTGAGAGGCAGCATCACAGACACAATGTGAGCGACAGACTTGCTGTATCAACAGCTCCCCCTTTTCTGCTGTTGTGGCCAGAAATAAACCATAAATACCCCCCTGCCCAGGCCCACCAACGGCTCAACCCAAAACACCAAGTGGCAGACAGACAGGCTACCAAAACACAGAAGGCATATCCAGGTAAAAACACATCAGGATACACAGGGATATAACTGAACTTGGTAATGGACTTTACGTGAAGAGGGAAGGAGATCCAGCAGTCGTGGCTGCTGACAGGGATGGACAAGGCGATGTTTGATGGATGGGGTAGGAAGGATAGTAGTATGAACTGAGTCAAAGTTGCGTATGATAGGGATTGATAGTTGTGAAGGTATTGTCTGTAATTACATTTTAGTATTATATAGTATGAACGGGCAAGTGAAGAGTATACAGCAGTATGCCATGTGTGGTGGACGTTTTGTTTTGTGGAGATTTCAGAAGTCGTTATGACACTCAGGGAAAGACCGAATCACTGGACTAAAAGGTTGTTTGTATTTTCATGGGGATGACAGAGCCTTTTGTTATAGATTGTAATCAGGAAAAATAACTTTCCCAAGGACACTTTTTTTTTGGGTGGGGGTGGTGTATAAATAGTGGCATTCTGGAGATGGAAAAGGTACAACACAACCTCACAGGTTCTTATACTCTCAGAATATCTCTGCACCAAAGTGCTCTTTAGGCAAAATTCTTGACTGATTCATAGGAGTAAATGTATGCACTGTTCCTGGTCAGTGTGAAATGTCTGCCTTGATGGCATCTGTTTCTCCGCTCTCTGTCTCTGTTCTGATTGTGCTCCTGAGAGAGGAGGAACCAGTGGACCAGGAGGATGTCAGAGCAGCAGAGTGCCCCTGAGCAGCTGGCTGCAGGGAAGAGCCAGGGTGGAGCTGGAGCCACTTACAAGGTCCTCCCTCTCTCATCTAGGCTTTCCCCTGCTCTCTGTCTGGACTATCTGTCCGTCTGGCTATCTCTCTGTTTGGCTATCTCTCTGTCTGGTTATCTCTGTGTCTGGGTATCTGTCTGTCTCTGCATCTGGCTATCTCTGCATCTGGCTATCTCTGTCTTTCTATATCTTTGTCTGGCTATCTTTCTGTTTGGCTATCTCTGTCTGGCTATCTCTGTGTCTGGCTACCTCTGTCTGGCTATCTCTGTGTCTGGGTATCTGTCTGGCTATCTCTGCATCTGGCTATCTCTGTCTGGCTATTTCTCTGTCTTTCTATTTCTTTGTCTGGCTATCTCTCGGACTCTCTCTGTCTAGCTTTCTCTATCTCTGACTGTCTCTCTGTCAGAAGAAGACTCCAAGATCTCTATATCTTATTTTCGTTTTCAATGTTTCCTCTTCTCTATCTGTCTTGTTTAAAATCCTCACAACTCCCCATATCTTTCCTAACTTTAAATTGCCAGTTTTACCTTCTCAATATTTCTTTGTCTCCCCTCCTCATATGTATTATTCAGGTGGTGCTGTTTGAGTTTGAAAATTTCCAGGGTCGCAAGGCTGAGTTCACTGCAGAGTGTAAAGATGTTTCAGAGAAGGGTCTGGAGAAAGTGGCCTCTGTGATAGTTGAGTCTGGCCCGTGAGTACTGGTGCATCAGTGTCATTAACAGACACGCATATTACCCGACACTATGTATTTTCAGGTTAAGTGCTAACAAAAAAACTAAAAAGGAATACTGTATAACTGTTACCACATATGGCTAAACAACTGTTATTCTAGTATAGTTATGGTTATTCTAATTCAGCCTTGTACACGTCATTACTCTTTTCAGATGGGTGGGGTTTGACAGACAGGGGTTCACAGGGGAACAGTTTGTCCTGGAGAAAGGCGAGTATCCACGGTGGGACACCTGGACCAACAGCCAGTACAGTTACTCCTTCTGGTCCATGCGGCCCCTCAAAGTGGTGGGTGGCTCTCGTAAAATGACTCAAAATGATTAACTGACAAGTTTATCATCTCACAATTCTGTGTTCTCTGCCCATCTCATTCAACATTCTCTGAGCATCTCAGCATTTAACTCTCATTCACCATCTCAGCAAATATTTAGTAACTCATTACTTCCCTGTTTTTTAAAGGATTACATTATTTTTGTTGATTTTTTTATTCACAATACAATCTGAATTCTTTAACCAATGCAGAAATCCATTTTCATTCCAACTACCTCAAGCTGGTCTCTGTCTCAGCACTCCCACTCCATTTTAACAGCCAGCTCTCAGTAACCCTCTTAACTGACTATTTGGATCTGTGCACATCTCCATGTCCCCTCCTTAGGATAGTGCTGAACACAAGCTCCACCTGTTCGAGAGCCCAGATTACACTGGTAGAAAGATGGAGATTGTTGATGATGATGTTCCCAGTTTGTGGGGGCATGGTTTCCAAGATCGTGTAGCAAGCGTCAAGGCCATCAATGGAACGTAAGAGCTCCATTTTCTCCGCTTTAGAATCTCTCTATCTCTATCTCTCCATACATTCATCATTTGCTGTTTATCTTATCTCTGTTAGTCTCTTGTCTTTCTCCTGACAACCTAAAAGAGATGATTAAGTATGATAACCGTCATATTCTGGAATCTGTCTTGGTTCTGTGTGATGGACTCCTCGTCTGTTGTTTGGTCCCAGATGGGTCGGCTACATGTACCCAGGCTACAGGGGCCGTCAGTATGTGTTTGAGCGCGGGGACTTCAAGCACTGGAACGACTGGGATTCCCCTGCACCTCAGATCCAGTCTGTCCGACGTGTGCGGGACATGCAGTGGCACAAGAGGGGGTGTTTCACCATTCCTGCCCCAGCTCCTGCCCCAGCTCCCGCCCCAGTACCTGACCCCCCTGCAGCTGCCGGGGCCAGCTGAAGAGCATTCGGCTCCACCCCTCCCACAGAGCCTATTCCATAAGCCTCTACCTACCATAAGTGCCTGCCCTCTGCCTCACCCTAACCATGGCAAATGCTGCTCCTGCTTAGTGAGAAGTGCTATGTATGTTTCAGTGGCGAATAAAGTTTGTTTGACCAGAAAATGAGTGTGCTTGTTAGTGCCGCTTCTGTTCTTGGTATCCCTGGGTAATTCTGGTAAAAATCCCAGGTTTTCTAGAAATCCTATTAGCAGAATTCTGCATGATCCTGCTCATTACCGGAATATCCTGGGAATTTGGGCAAATTATTAAACAAACTTAGTCAGCTATTGAGATATTTGAGATATTTCCCCATTCTTCCTTATAGAATGGTTTAACTTCAGTCATATTGCATGGTGACCACTAATGGACTGCACTCTTCTAGTCATTCCATAGATTCTTGATTCTGGAATTTCACAGTCTCTGGGATTTAGGTCTGGGCTCTGACTAGGCCACTCAATGACATTCACCTTCAAGTCCTTCAGTCACTGTACGGAAGCTTTGGCGGTGTGCTTTGGGTCATTGTCATGTTGA
Source organism: Esox lucius (assembly GCF_011004845.1). Classification (NCBI taxonomy): domain Eukaryota; kingdom Metazoa; phylum Chordata; class Actinopteri; order Esociformes; family Esocidae; genus Esox; species Esox lucius. Next base: position 14,260,162 of record NC_047581.1, on the reverse strand, counting down.
AACTTCCCATTTTCAACTTTCTGGCAGAGGTTCTCCTAAGAATCTGTGCATATTTTGCTCTGTCAAAAGTGTTCAAATCCATGCTGAAGAGAAACACCCCCACAACAGGAAACTGCCACCCTCATGGTTTACTGTACACATGGTGTTCTTTTTGTAGAAACATGTATTGCATTTTCACCAAACATGTCATTTTGCAGTTAGGCTTAAAGGTTCAGTTTTGGTCTCATCTAACCACAGCAACTTTTGCCACTTGTCCTAAGAATCTACAATGTGGGAAAGCTCAAACGTCAAATCTTTTTGGCCATATTTGTGGAGTTCTTGTGATATTGTGGACATGCACACATTCCCTAGTCTTTGCCATAAAGGTCTGAAGCTCCTTCAAGGTCACCATTGGTCTCTTGTTTGCCTCTCTGATCTGTCTTTTCATTGCCCGGATGGTCTGATCCATGCAAGTTCTCGGTGGTGTCATAATCCTTCAATCAATCAATCAAATGTATTTTATAAAGTCCTTTTTACATCAGCAGTGCTTTTACAGATGCCCAGTCTGAAACTCCGCAGAGCAAGCAGCAAGAGTTGATGTACAGTGGCTTGGAAAAACTCCCTAGTGTCCAAAACTCCCTAGTGTCCAAAACTCCCTAGTGTGTGTGTGTTGGGGGGGGGGGGGGGGGCAGGATGGGTCATGTATTAGTTTTAATACATTTTCTAAGTTTTTTTTATTACATTTTCACTAAGATAGTATGGGTCATTGTGTGTAAATAAAGCCTGTAAAGAAGTCAGATTTCATGCATTTTCATTTCATGCTGTCTGGCATTTTTTTTAAACATTTTTAAAGGGGGTGGTGACTTTCTATACCTACAGTAATTTACAAAAACTAAAATATCTCATGTAAAAAAAGTATTCAGACTCCCATGACACGCCTAATTAAGCTTAAATGTATCCAGTGTCCATTGATCATCCTAGATATATCTCTAGAACTTGACACCTCCCCGGTGTCATGTGACTTGTAATTGTTACAAGGTCTCAGGTGTGAATGGGGAGCAGGTGTGTTAAATTTGGTGTCATCGCTCTAAACTCCCTCATACTTGTCACTGGAAGTTCAACATGGCACCTCATGGCAAATAACTCTCTGAGGATCTGAAAAAAAGAATTGTTGCTCTACATAAAGATGGCCTAGGCTATAAGAAGATTGCCAAGATCCTGAAACTGAGCTGCAACACGGTGGCCGAGACAGGACAGGTTCCACTCAGAACAGGCCTTGCCATGGTTGACCAAAGAAGTTGAGTGCACATGCTCAGCGTCATATCCAGAGGTTGTCTTTGGGAAATAGACGTATGAGTGCTGCCAGCATTGCTGCAGAGGTTGAAGGGGTGGGGGGTCAGCCTGTCAGTGCTCAGACCATACTCCGCAAACTGCATCAAATTGGTCTACATGGCTGTCGTCCCAGAAGGAAGCCTCTTCTAAATATGATGTACAAGAAGCCTGCAAACAGTTTGCTGAAGACAAGCAGACTAAGGAAATTGATTATTGGAACCTTGTCCTGTGGTCTGATGAGACCAAGATAAACTTATTTGGTTCAGATGGTGTCAAGAGTGTGTGACGGCAACCGGGTGAGGAGTACAAAGACAAATGTGTCTTGCCTAGAGTCAAGCATGGTGGTGGGAGTGTCATGGTCTGGGGCTGCATGGGTGCTGCCGGCACTGGGTAGCAACAGTTCATTGATGGAACATGATAACGACCCCAAACACACCTCCAAAACGACCACTGCCTTGCTAAAGAAGCTGAGGGTAAAGGTGATGGACTGGCCAAGCATGTCTCCAGACCTAAACCCTATTGAGCATTTGTGGGGCATCCTCAAATGGAAAGTGGAGGAGCGCTAGGTCTCTAAGATCCACCAGCTCCGTGATGTTGTCATGGAGGAGTGGAAGAGGACTCCATTGGCAACCTGTGAAGCTCTGGTGAACTCCATGCCCAAGAGGGTTAAGGCAAAGCTGCAAAATGATGGTGGCCACACAAAATATTGACACTTTGGGCCCAATTTGGACATTTTAACTTAGGGGTGTACTCACTTTTGTTGCCAGCGGTTTAGACATTAATGGCTGTGTGTTGTGTTATTTTGAGGGGACAGCAAATTTCCACTGTTATACAAGCTGTACACTCACTAATTTACATTGTAGCAAAGTATCAATTGTCACATGAAAAGATATAATAAAATATTTACAAAAATGTGAGGAGTATACTCACTTTTGTGAGATACTGTACATACAGTGGGGAGAACAAGTACTTGATAAACTGCCGATTTTGCTGGTTTACCCACTTACAAAGCCTGAAGAATTTTTATCAGGGGTACTCTTCAACTGTGAGTTATGGAATCTAAAACAAAAATCCAGAAAATCACATTGTATGATTTTTAAGTAATTAATTTGCATTTTATTGCATGACGTATTTGATACATCAGAAAAGCAGGACTTAATATTTGGTACAGAAACTGACATGCGTTTGCTTGAGCAGGGCCACCTTGCGTGCGCTGCAGGATTTTAATCCATGACGGCGTAGTGTGTTACTAATGGTTTTCTTTGAGACTGTGGTCCCAGCTCTCTTCAGGTCATTGACCAGGTCCTGCCGTGTAGTTCTGGGCTGATCCCTCACCTAACCCCCACAAAGTGAGATCTTGCATGGAGCCCCAGACTGAGGGAGATTGACTGTCATCTTGAACTTCTTCCATTTTCTAATTATTGCGGCAACAGTTGTTGCCTTCACACCTGCTTGCCTATTGTCCTGTAGCCCATCCCAGCCTTGTGTAGGTCTACAATTTTATCCCTGATATCCTTACACAGCTCTCTGGTCTTTGCCATTGTGGAGAGGTTGGAGTCTGTTTGATTGAGTGTGTAAACAGGTGTCTTTCATACAGGCAACAAGTTCAAACAGATGCAGTTAATACAGGTAATGAGTGGAGAACAGAAGGACTTCTTAAAGAAAAACTAACAGGTCAGTGAGAGCCGGAATTCTTACTGGTTGGTAGGTGATCAAATACTTATGTCATGCAGTAAAATGGAAATTAATTATTTAAAGATCATACAATGTGATTTTCTGGATTTTTGTTTTAGATTCCGTCTCACACAGTTGAAGTCTACCTATGATAACAATGACAGACCTCTACATGCTTTGTAAGTAGGAAAACCTCCAAAATCAGCAGTGTTTCAAATACTTGTTCTCCCCACTGTATATATATATATATATATATATATATATATATATATATATATATGTAAATTATCCAACCTTAGTATATACCAAGCCTTAACATATTGGCCATATACCACAAACCCCTGAGCCTTGTTGCTGAAATATACCACACACTTTAGCCAATATGTACTGATGTGGCCCAAAAAGGTATACTCCTATAATCTTTACCTGGGACAGACAAAAAAAGACAGGCTAGCCCCCAGAGTCTGGCTCCTCTCTAGGTTTCTTCCTAGGTTCCAAACCTACTAGGGAATTTTTCCTAGCCACTGTCATCAATTTCTTGTTGTTGCTTGCCCTTTGGTGTATTAGGCTGGGTATCTGTATAAGCAGTTTGTGTCATCTGCTGGTATAAAAAGGGCTATATAAAATACATTTGATTGATTAATTCCCTTGGTATATGATCAAATATACCATGTCTTTCATCAGTATTCGGCTTTTTAACCACCCTGTTTTTTTTTTATCAAGCATTAGGTTTTACTGCAGGTTTCTGGTAAAGGTGAAGTGGTAATGTAACAGTAAAGGAAAAGGAAATTATTTCTGGGAAATTGCTCATACCTTCAATACCAATACCTTTTTTTCCTGCACTGGCAACTCATAATGTGGTACGATTTCACCAAGTGGCATTTCGTTTTTTTTGACCAGCAGAGAGAGCCATTTATTCATGCTCTGCAGTAGCTCTCGCCCTGTAGTTACTAGACTAGTCAGTTAGTTGGGAGAGCCAACACTGAAGAAAACCAACCGATAATTTTGATGGACCTTATCATGAATTTGTGCACATTATTAAGAATAGAATATAAAACGATATATTCTATATATACAATACATAAAAATCAAGTTTAGCACTGTAAATGTATAGGGACATTTTGATAAATGAATTTTGACAAAAGGCAGATTCAAAATTTACATTTGACTATTAGCTCCAGGTTCAAGTTAAGCTGTTATTGTCAGGGCAATCTTAATATTGTCACCTGCTGTTGTTAAAAATTATACAGTTTGAACAGATGATTACTGATCCTTTTTCACCAATGGTGTTTAGCATTTTGGGCCATTAGTGACATAACACAATGTGAAGACAGTGTGTTGTGGTTTGACACTATAACCTCACCCTGAGTGGTGTAAGGGTCTACCTTGTTGTATGCTTGTAGAGAAATGAGTCAGTGTTGCATTATGGGAGTACCATAAATGGTTACATTCCTGGTCACTTAATCCCCCTTCTCCAATCTTTCCATCTCATTTTACTTTCTTCTGTAATTTAAATTCTTTATCTCTGATTATGTCTAATTCAACATTATCATTTAAATTTCATAGGCATTGTGCATACAGTCCATTCCTTGGTGATGTCATCTGAAGTTGCAACATGAATTTTGCACTTTAACACAAAGCAACACTTTGGAACCAGCATGTGATGGTAGGAACTGGTGTGTTTTTACCGACAGAGGGGCACTCGGTTGAGTTTGGAACATAGAGGCTTGGCCCTTGTGAGATACTTTATTATGGAGGTGCCCTAAAATGGCATTGCTACTATTCAAAAGCTAAGGGCCCCTTCCTGAGAGAGCACAATGTGTAGCAGCAGGGCTAGGAACGTGCTAATATTCAGCTTTTCCCCTATCAGTTACCTCCATTTATCTGTGTAGTTTTCTTGTGGAGACTACGGAATACAGTAACCTAACACAAATTCTATCTACACTTGATATCCCACTGCTTCTGGCTTCACCCTACTGATATTTGATTAACGTTATCTTACTAGGTCAGTCATATTAGTAATACATTGTAAACCATGACACTTTTACAAAACATTTTATAGACTTTTTGGTAGCTTCTACGTTCCTACTCTCACCTATGGTCATGAGCTTTGGGTCATGACCGAAAGGACAAGATCCCGGATACAGGCGGCCGAAATGAGCTTTCTCCGCAGGGTGGCTGGGCAATCCCTTAGAGATCACCCGGGAGGAGCTCAGAGTAGAGCCGCTGCTCCTCCACATCGAGAGGGGTCAGCTGAGGTGGCTTGGGCATCTGTTTCGGATGCCTCCAGAACGCCTTCCCGGGAAGGTGTTCCGGTCCCGTCCCACCGGGAGGAGACCCCGGGGAAGACCTAGGACACGCTGGAGGGACTATGTCTCCTGGCTGGCCTGGGACCGCCTTGGTGTCCCCCTGGAAGAGCTGGAGGAAGTGTATGGGAAGATGGAGGTCTGGGCATCTCTGCTTAGACTGCTGCCCCCGCGACCCGGCCCCGGATAAGCGGAAGATGCTGGATGGATGGATGGGTTATCTCAAGAAATGCTAACTTAGTGTGGTTTTTATTCAAGGATTAAAAAAAACTTGTATTTGTAAGTTTGTAGTTTCCAAATATTCCCATTAATTATAATAATGATGTAGTTATTCAACAAAAACAAATGCTATGTACATGTGACTGCATCCTACCAGTGAAACACTAAACTCATCTTCTTGTGTGTGCAACTCTGCTCTTCTCCTGCCAACAGGAGAAGTTGCCGTGTCATGTGAACATTTTGGTCAGTTTGGTACAGATGCTATGACAGCTTCCAAATTTGGCAATTATAGAAAAACCTTGTGCACATCCAAAGTAAACATTCTTTAATAGAAATAAATGCCAACAATGACCAAATGACTCATTACTACGATAACCACTATTCCAATGTACCCTAGAGGAAACTGTACTATACTAGATTTTGTGAGTTAAATCAGTCCCTTTCTATTCAACTTGCCACCCTCCCTTCTCTCTCATCCTCTCTCTCTCTCTGGTGGTCCAGGCAGACAGGCAGCTCTCATTGTAAGTGCGGGGCTTTTGGCACTGGTTTTGCTGACTCACATGGATATCGAACAATGACCGGCTGGACAAAATTGACAAGTAATGAAATAGCTTTGTGGGGGAGTAAGAATGGGGGCCCAGTGGAGCATTGACCCCACAGTCCCGTCCGCTCGGCCTATTGCAGGCTTATCTGGAGGGTGGTTTGGACACAGGGGTGTGTTGGCAGAGTTTCCACCTTAGCGCGCCGTATATATTGCGCTCAGCATGCAATCACAAACACACTGGCACAGACAGGTACTGGTAAGAGACACACGTCCGTCGCTCTTCACAGGTTTTTTATTTTATTATTATTTTTCATCCAAATGTGTCTACTTATTTTCAAACAAACATCCTTTTGAGGTTAATTTATTCAACATGCTTGGATAAAACCCTTTTTTCGTCTTCATCAAGCTGTTTAACATAGAAACAGATTAACTTGAGGGCTATTGTGAATTTCCCTTTTTTTGTTGGAATGTTCTTTTGGGAGGGTTATGGCTAGGATTTTGTTTACATACACGACAGATCAATTTCTGTGCAGAATTGAACTGCAGATTATGTTGCACTATTATTTCATTATATTTACCACTATCCTATCAAACTGCAATTACCCATTGGAATATAAAAACGTTTTCAGTTAGTCTGCTGGACACTAAATGCTGTCCATCTACCTCTGTACAGTTTCATCACAACCCATCCGGTTCACTATGGCCACAGACCACCAGAACCCTGCATCCAAGCAGCAGCAGCCAGGCACCAGTGCTTTCAAGGTGAGGAGGAGAGGGGGAGGCAAAAGGGGGAGGAGGAGAAAGGGCGAGGCGGAGGAGAGCAGGTGAGAGGGATGGCTATGGTGGGGCCGGGCAGGGCAGAACAGGCTGAATCAAGAAGAATGAGACACCACTGGATTTTTCTATATGATTTCCCTGTATAACTTATGGTGCCATTAAGCTGAGCACTGCAAAACTGGCCTAAACATTATGCCTGATCGTCCTCCACAGTTGATCATCTATGAACAGGAGAACTTCCAGGGACGTTGCCATGAGCTGACTGGCCCCTGTAATAACCTCCAGGAAGCAGGCGTGGAGAAAGTGGGCTCCATATTGGTGCTGTGTGGACCGTGAGTGATTGACAGGGGGACGAACAGACACATTTAAGAAATATGGTGTACCGTATACAGTGCCGAATCTAGCCTTTTGGGGGCCCTAAGCAAAATTTGATTTGGGGCCCCCTCTCCCCTAACGCTCGAGAGATTCCCTAGCAGTCGGAAGCCCCCTAGTGGTTGGGGGCCCTAAGCAACCGCTTATGTTGCTTATGTCTATATGTATAGTTGCTTATCATTCACATAAACCTTGTTTTTGACATCCTTTACTTCCCCTCTGAATCATGTGCTTTCTCAGATGGGTGGGATATGAGCAGGCTAACTGCAAGGGGGAGCAGTATGTGTTTGAGAAGGGGGAGTATCCTCGCTGGGATTCCTGGACCAACAGCAGACGTAGCGACAACATCTTTGCATTCCGCCCCATTAAAGTGGTAAAAGCACACCTTTTCTTCTATAACTCAAATCAACCATTTTAATAAGCCATTTTCAAGAGTCTCTGACTGTTTCTAATGGTGTGTTTTGTATTCTGCTCACAGGACAGCCAGGAGCACAAGATTGTCCTTTATGAAAACCCCAGTTTCGCGGGGAAGAAGATCGAGATCATAGACGATGATGTTCCCAGCTTCCACGCGCACGGATACCAAGAGAAGGTCTCCTCTGTCAGAGTTCAGAGTGGCACGTGAGTCCTGTCATCCAACTGCGGAATTCTTTAACAGCAATATCTGTCCACGGTATTTTCTTCTAATTGCATTAGTGAATCTTTTCTCCATCACATTCTTCTCTAAACACTTTCCTTTTTCTCTCTTTCATTCCATGGCTCTGCTGGTTGGGCATCAGTTGGGTGGGCTATCAGTATCCTGGTTACAGAGGCTATCAGTACCTGTTTGAGAAGGGGGAATACAAGGATAGCGCTGAGTTTGGGGCCCAGTTCCCTCAGATCCAGTCCGTCAGGCGCATCCGAGACATGCAGTGGCACCAGAGGGGAGCCTTTCACCCTGCCACGGGTGCCAACTAAGTTAATATGACTCCTGCACCAAACCCTGACCCCTGCTTCTTCCTACACCTCTCTCTACCTTATTTACTCAAAATTGCATTTTGATGCCTATTGCCATTATTTCAGTAGCACCATCCTTTAAAGCAAATTAATAAATTCTTGTTGCTTACAGTACTTTTCCAATGGTTGTGAGACTCAACTGTGTTTTTCTGAACATATTTACCCTTTCACAAAAGCATCTAGGCTTTCCAAACCATGATATGTGAGACTTGGTTCAGTACACGTAACGTCTCAGAGATGTTATCACTGGATATTAAGGCCTCTGTTTATAGAGGGTGAACCAGTTACCAGACCCTTTATGTCTCCATTGGGTTTGTCTTTTCATTCTCTGTACCAGGCTTAGGTGAGGCCTACATCAAAATGCACAAATTATATTATGTTATTACAATTTGTAATATTGCAGGTATGCTTCAAAATCATTGGTCAAGTCAACCATCAATTCAACCCTAGTATTCAATGCACATTTACTAAAGTGACAATCTTCATGGAGGCCAAAAAGGAGCATAAATAATTAGTCAGATTGCTGTTTAATTTTATTGTCATTTTTCTTCTTGGCACACACGCTTGAGCATGGGTATGCCAAACATACCACAGGGATGTTAGAGCGTGATGACACAGGGCAAGTAGTGTGAGGAGTATATATATCATTTGAGTATATACATGCTGAGCCGTAACACGATATGATATTTATGTCAGGCAATAGAACATTCCGTAACTAGACATTAGCTAGTATAGCTAAACTTTGGGTTGCAGGATGAAACTACAGTACAGCTCACTAAAGTAAACACCTGACTGAAGTGAATTTGACAACTTCAAAGACATTTGCCAATATTGTCTCAGTCTCTTTTCTCACCGAAGTGTTATCCTTGCAAATCCAAGAATTATGCAATCTTGTGGGCAATTTCAGCCTGTCCAGTGCATGGCTGAAACTCCAAAGATCTCCTACTCTTCAGTCCCCCATTGGCACACGTATGTGCTGCTCCCAAATTGATTGTAGATGTACATGTTAATATGTAGGGGCTATTAAGACCATCACGTCACCACTTCCAGCGAATATGCAAATATGCAGCTTTCATGAAATGGGGAATAGCACAAGATCATTTCTGATTTACGCCCCTGCAGTTTTAGAAGACAGACATACACATATGAATGTGTCATATAATTATCACCCATTAATTTTTTTGTGTGAAATTGCACAAACTAAAAATATTGTGGTATCTTTCAGGAATCTACTACACACTGAAGCTGTATTATTCCACACTCACTGATAGGGGCCATTGAAGAGGCTAATTAGTCTAAATTAGTGATGGGTTATTTGCAAATGAACAGCTCTTTCTGAACGCTATTGTTACATTTTTTGATTTACTTTTAAGATTAAAACAATGGTTGGATTTTTGTAAATAGATCAAAAAATATTCTCTAAAAACGGTTTATCTGCATTGTAAAACCAATGAATAGAGGGAAGGTCAGCATTTTTCCCTAGGGGAGGTTTTTGGGGGAGGACATCTGATAATTGGGACTGCTAACATGTAGCCAATTTGAAAAGCTATTTTACGGTGTAAAATATTTATAGCCAATTTATAGCCAAAATTTTGGCTTTATGTTGGATTTGTGAAATTAAAATATTTTTTATTTTTTTTCTCATCATCTTCCGCTTTATCCGGGGCCGGGTCGCGGGGGCAGCAGTCTAAGCAGAGATGCCCAGACTTCCCTCTCCCCAGACACTTCCTCCAGCTCTTCCGGGGGGACACCGAGGCGTCCCCAGGCCAGCCGGGAGACATAGTCCCACCAGCGTGTCCTAGGTCTTCCCCGGGGTCTCCTCCTGGTGGGACGAGACCGGAACACCTTCCCAGGAAATCTTTTTTATTTTTTTGAATAAAAAAAAAAACAGGGCCTTTTAGATTAATTTAGCCACAAAATCCAGCTAACCAAAATGACTTGGAATGCCCATCATGGTGCAAATGTGAAAGGGCTAGGGCAGAGGGAAAATGGTTCATTGTAGGGTTTAACATACCTGCTAGGGGCTGGTTGTGGTGTCATGAAGCTGTACGCTTCTCCTACATTTTTATGAGGTTGTCAACCAAACTCTGTAGATTGGACATTTCAAAGTAGCAAGTTTGAGCTGTTATGAATGCAAGCAGAAATTTGGCAAGTTTATGACTTAAAATGTCCAACTGAATGAACTTGTGCAAGATTTGTTGTACAAAGGGCTATCTTTTACCGAGTTCCCATTTCCCAGTAGTTTTTAACGCAGCACTGGACCCGGAAGATCCCAGAAGTTACGTTGTGACCTCATGTTTCTGAGTTCCCAGTTGTGTTGAAAGCAGCATAACAGCACGGGGGAAAGGGTCATGTGTTAGCCACGGTTAGCGAGAATCGTAAGGATATTTGCCTTTTCGTACAAACACATAAAACACAGATTTGATTACATATATATATATTTGTCTATAAGACATTTTATACTTCCCATTGTTACCGGAGTTTGTGACATTTGTCGAAATCGTTAGGTTATCGTAGGTGTTTTTCTGCTTTTAGCAGCTATTAACTAGCTAGCTAAGTAACTAACTGCTTGCTAACATTGGCTAGCAGATGTTGTTAGCTATCTTTCAAGCTGGTCATCAAAGTAGGTTGACTGCTATCAAGATAATTTCACATAATCTGACGTTAGCAATAATTTATTTGGATGCATGTGTTCTCTCGGGTTCTAGCTATAATTCAATTCCACAAACTATGATGGATTTCTTAAAGGAAATGCGTGGAAGAAGCCTTAACTGTCTACCACCCCAAGTTAGAGCAGGTCCGCCTAATCCATGGCCCAGTGAGGCCTGGATTTTGGCACGTGTAGATGGCAACAGAAAAGTCTGAGCCTTTTAGCAAAAATACTGGGCTAAATCCTCATTGACAACCCATTACATCTGCATATGTTAATCTTGTAATAATAGGTCATTTTGTGCTATTGTCTTCATAACAGCAAACTCTTCTGTTATCCACAGTCACTATGCCAGTCCTCTGTAGCAGCTGTGCTGAGAAGCGTGCAGTGCTTAAACGTCCAAAAACTGCCCATTCCCTGTGCAAAGACTGCTTCTTCTGGGCATTTGAAGAGGAGGTCCATCAGACAATAGTTTCAGCACAGCTCTTTAAACATGGAGAGACTGTGGGCATTGGTGCCTCCGGGGGGAAGGACTCCACTGTGTTGGCACATATCATGAAGGTCCTAAATGAGCGCTACAACTATGGTCTGAAACTCCTGTTGTTATCAGTGGACGAGGGTATAACAGGTTACCGTGATGACTCCTTGGAGACGGTGAAGAGGAACCAGCAGCAGTATGAGCTGCCCCTGAAGATTGTGTCCTATGAGGAGCTGTATGGCTGGACCATGGATGCCATAGTGAAGCAGGTTGGACTGAAGAACAACTGCACTTTCTGTGGAGTGTTCCGAAGACAGGCGCTGGACCGGGGAGCCATGATGCTGAAAGTTGATAAGATATGTACAGGTAATATAAGACGGATATATTTTTGAATTTATCAATCAATCAAATGTATTTATAAAGCCCTTTTCACAACAGCAGTTGTCACAAAGTGCTTTACAGGGACACCCGGCCTTAAACCCCAAGGAGCAAACAACAGTAGTGTTGAATTTCAGTGGCTAGGAAAAACTCCCTAAGAAGGTCGAATTTTAGGAAGAAACCTAGAGAGGACCTAGGCTCAGAGGGGTGACCAGTCCTCTTCTGGCTGTGCCGGGTGAGATATTAAGATATTAAGAGAATTTATCAGGTTTGTTTTATCTATCTTCATAGTAGGTCTATTTTATAAATATAGATTTTCTAAAATGTTTAAGCTGTAAGGGACAGAGACATTGGGATAAGGTAGAGGGGAGTTTAGTTTTTATGCAGGAACGGTGGACCTGGATACAAATTGATGCCATTGCGTGCCCCCGACGCAGCGCCCTAGGGCAGTACGGGTGCACTTTAAAACACTGTCTTTGCATGTCCAACACTCAGGTCACAATGCTGATGATGTGGCAGAGACTGTTCTGATGAACGTTCTTCGAGGAGACATCGCCCGTCTACGCCGCTGCACTGCCATCAGCACAGCTAGCGAGGGTGAGGGGGTGGTCCCGCGTTGCAAGCCCCTGAAATATGCCTACGAGAAGGAGATAGTGCTTTACGCCTACTTTAAGAAGCTGGACTACTTTTCCACTGAGTGCATATATTCCCCTAATGCCTACCGAGGCCACGCCCGGACCTTCCTGAAAGACTTGGAAGCAGTGCGGCCGAGCGCCATCATGGACGTCATCCACTCTGGGGAGAACCTGTCGGTGAGGGAGGGCGTTAAGATGCCCGTTCAGGGAACGTGCGGCCGGTGTGGCTACATCTCCAGCCAAACGCTTTGCAAGTCCTGTGTGCTGCTGGAGGGTCTCAACCGTGGCCTGCCCAGGCTGGGAATTGGGAAGCACCACCGTCTCCACGGGAAGATCCTCTCACAGCAGCCACTAACCCAAGCTGAGGAAAGGAAGCTTAAGACCCTGGAACTCTGAGGGGGGGGGGGGACAAGGTCCTTTGATCCCCACCACAGCTAATGTAAAGTGACTGTTGAAAATTAGTTATAAACCCAAATAAGGTGTTGTTTGATTTTGGAATAGAAGTAGGCCCTCCTTGCAGAAGCTTTTTACTAACTGGTTATTATATCAGGGCATTATAAGCTCTTTGTCAACTTTTAAATGCATTTTCATTTTTTAATATGTATAATAAAATTATTGAACATTTGCTTGGTCTGTTCTGATTTAGTCATAACATTGTTCAATACATTATACACATTACCTGTGTAAGGTAAAAAAAATCACTGCCTGAGGAAACTAATTGCTGTAAGTGTTTATAGCGTTTCATAAAATACGTAAAATGTAGGCTACTTTGTATCAATTCTGTTATCAGCCGGTAGAGGCCGCGGTTCAACCAAGCTCTATGTTCTTTTTCATGTCGCTGTGTATATACATTCGCGTGCTTGTGAGGTACTACACGTGCACATCGCTGCGCAGTCGTGTACTGTTCTTGGCGAAGCATTCGCAACTTCACCCCAGTATTTTCCCAAGAACTCACGGGCACCGAAAAGTAGTTCAACACTAACAGGAGCAAAGTTTACCCGGTGAAGCCAACTCTGGAAGTATGGACGACTTAGGTACGTTTTTTCCCCGTCTTATTATACTTTTTAAATCTGAATAGCGGAAAGTATGGGTGATACGAGAGATGTATGTTCTTGTAACCTCTGTCGATGTTGCGATGATTACTTGAAGATGTTGAGATAATAGACAATGAGATTTTTGTTAATATATTTAACCTCGAGAAACGTGTGAACTATAGGTTTATAACTTCATCGAATCCCGTGTTTCCCACATTTCGATGTGCCTTTAAACGGAACAGTGACAATAGTCAAGTCGTTTGAGTGAAGTCGTTGCTTTATTTCAAACTATACTTAGTCTGAATCCTGTCTATATTGTTTATATGAAACCAAGAACGGTTCCACCCACATTTGACTTGGTCTTCATAGGCCGAAAAGGTTGTGGATGTGTTTTTACAACTCCATACCACGGAGTTCAGTGTCAAGTAACTAAATGCGAGAAGAAAAGAAATACATAAATGTGAATGTCTGCCCCTTTAAAAGTGTAATCTCCAATTCTATTGTAATGCATTGTGTGGCAAATTATTGTATTGGTTGTCTTGTAGACAGGCAAGATGGAAACTACCAAATGCTCGAAGTGTATATAAATATATGTTAATGGGTGAGTGCCTAGTAGATTTGGTTTTCTCAATTCTCGTAGTAGTAGTAGTAGTAGTAGTAGTAGTAGTAGTAGTAGTAGTAGTAGTAGTAGCAGCAGCAGCAGCCGTCGCAGGAGCAAGTGTACCATATGTTTTATTTATGGCTGTTGTGACCCCTGCTCAAGGCCTAGTCATGTTTTGAGTACGTTCTCAGACATTACATTAGTAGCGACCTGGACTAATATGGGTCTTCAAAAGACTACAACAATTTTTTTTTATTCAGAGAGATACCCCAAGGACCGGCATACCTCAAATAGCAGAGCCATACAATACCCCAACCTGCACTGTTCATACTTGCACCCACAGATCATATTCCACAGTTACGTTCATCAGTTAATGTCAAGCACCAAGCCTTGGCTGATCCTGCTGGCTAATGGGTATTGTAGTACATAATTACTTTCTCTTCCCATGCCACCATTTATCCTTTAGTCTGTGACAATAAAACAGTTAGCCGTTACAGTTCCCCTTAAACTCTAGCACTACATTTAGAACTTCTAATTTTGTTTGTTCAGATTTAATCTGGTGATCAGTTCACTAAAACTGCCCGGACTGGAAATTGCATTATTAAACAAGTGTAATTGCTCTAATTTCCTTACAGAGCAACAAAGGCATGTCTCTCCCGTGATTCTTATTCCTCTTGATGTGAGAGAGTTTCTTAGCTGACCTAATCAATATGCAAAGCTACATTTTTTCCCCCAGATAAAGAAGTTGAAACAAGCTTTTTTTATTCTGCCTATTTTGAGCACTTCAAGATTGCCTCGAAATAACGTGTGAGTCAGAGAGATGTGTTTTTGGATTGTTTAAGTAGAGTGTTGAGGGGACATTGAGCTTGGTTTGATCTGAGAATACCTCCAGGGCGCATGAGATGCTAAAGCTGCTCTGGGCCAGTGAAAGGACTGATTGTTAACTGGGAGGCAGCCTGCCGTCTCAGTAAGTCTGGGGAATCCAGGCCTGAGGGAGTGGGAGAGGCTGCTGTGGAATGTGTAACATCACTGTTTGTCCGGGTCCTGGACCGACTCCTCCCCGGGTCACTACTCACCCCCCGCTCCTCCCGCTCCTCCTGCTGACCCTGTAACGAAAAGGCTCTTTGTAAACAAGTTCCCTCATTCAGTACTACTGCACATGTCTAGTTCAACCCAGCTCCCTGGGCTTTGGGGGAATCCTTGCCATGACCTATTGCTATGTAACCTTGTGACCCTGTTTCTGTAGACTTGGTCCAGTGTACTTGAAACGTACAACATGTGAGTAATCCTAGGTTAAAGGATGCATGTACATGTTTCATGCTCCTGTGAGTCAGACTTGTCTCCCGCATCTCTTTAAACAGTTGGGGGCCAGGCCCGCTACGCATGCTGATGTTGCAGCTAAGCTGAGCCCTCCCAGATGTGACTCCAACCACATGTGACATACTGGTGGTGTTTGATGTGTTGGTGCGACGTCACCACTCGTCTTAGTGTGAATTTCTCAGCAGCATGTGAGATTCACACTTTTGGTGCTGAGAAAATACGTAGAACTGACAGTCAACATAAATGGTAATGTGTTCTATCTGAATTTCAAAAGGCTGGAGGATTGACTATGTCATTGTAGAAAAAACAATGGTGAGCTTGATACAAAAGCAATAGGCTGTTTTGCACATAGGTATGTAACTCCAAAACCAGACGTTTCTTGGGAGTATCTCCATTTTTATGATTAAATATTGTATATCAACTAGTGCCAAACTTTCTTCTGATTTAAACCTTCAGTTTTGGGCTTTATGGGTAATATGTTGTGTGTATATGCATTATCTATCTAGTAGAATTATTATCAAATGTCATGATTCTTCAGTAGAGTCAATATCACGAGTGAGTTGTCTATGATATTCTTAGTTTCAAAGCAAATGTTTTTGATGAAATGGAGCACAAATCGACACATACCTGACATAGTATAGACTTTTTAGGGACTCTTTTTGCATGTCAGCAGTCCTTTTACAGCCAGAAGCCAACTGGCTGGGACTCCATTACCAAGCACTAATTTGATTGTATATCATGAAATGTACAATGTCACAGTAAGTATTTCATTAAAGCACTAACATATATCTTGAAAAATATGTAGAAATAAGAATTGTTTCTCACTGTAAAACAAGGAACTCTGGGTTAGTTCATTCTTTTTTCCTGTTGCACAACCTACCTAATTCTTATTTAACATCATTTTTTAGATTTTTACAAAATATAAGAAAGATTTTTAGGATTCATCCAGGTAAATATTATTTTCCTGATGAACTAGTGCAGATGTACAATTCTGTTTTGTACAGGCTCTTTTCCCTCCACGTTTCTTCTCCTCACAGCTTCTCAGAAACCTTTCGATTTCTTTTTTTAAACCGTGAGAGAGACTGGAGGAAAGCGGACCTGGGAGTTGAGAAATACAATTGGTCAGAGACTTAAGTGGGTTAAGGGCTCTGAAGGAAGGTTTTTCATTGGTAGCACTGGTTGTCCAAGTACCAGCTTCAACAATTGTTAGGAGTGTCGTCACATAACATTTTGTAGCACCAGAACAGCCTGTATAAACACTTCCACAATGTGCGCAGTACTCCCAAATAAAATTGTTGTTTGCGCAGCTAAATAATTTGCTACATATGCACTTTAGAGTGGGCTTGTCTCCTGAACTAATAGGAGCGTCCAGTTCTGCTTTTCACTGTGATCACTCCACACCCATCCTGTTCTCAGTCCAGGGAGCTGTAGGGTTGACCTCATCGCCTAACCCTGCCTCACATCCTGAGGAAACAGCGGAGAAAACAATAAGCAGAATCTGCATCAGGAACCCCAGCAGGGGGACTCGGGCCCAGCCACTGCTGTCATGGAAGTATTCCTTGACCTTTGAATCAATCACACACTGTCTCATCACTCACACGCACGTGCACTTTCAGTTCCCAAACTGTTTCCTCTCTCCGTTTCCCCATGCTCTCTGGCCATGTTTCTTGGCTCTGAGAACAGTGCTGATTATTTTCCTGACGGGTAATAGAGCTGGAATCCGAGTTCCTGCTGGATTCTTTCCACGTTACTGGGGCTGGGACTCCCCAGGGCATGTTGTTCAAAGGGCTCAGTGTGTCTGTGGCTTTGTGGACAACTCTACTGGGCCACAGAGCATGAAAGACTGCTGGCTGTTTCTGGAGGGAGGCTGGTTTCTTATGTTGGCCTAGCTAGATGTGGAGAAGAGAAACAAGACCTCTCCTTGAGGTTTTAACACCTCCTCCCCCACAACGCACCAACAGACAAACCCACTCACACCCACATCCATTGGACTGAATGTCTGTGTTGGACTGCACGTCAGAATAATCTTTTAGTTTTTGCCCCGTCGTCTGATTCACTGGCTGGTGGGGAAGTGCTTTTATTTTGGTCCTAAGCTCTCTTCGAGTGTCATCTTTCCAATATGGGGCTGCTTGGGCGGGTATTTTTAGGGATGGTTTATTTTGAAGGCATTGACCCCATCTTGCTTGTAGATCCTTCTGTCTTTCCCTATACCACCAAGATGGCTCTCTCTGTCTGTCGCTGTGTCACTGCTACTCTGTGTTCCTGCATTCACTGAACTCCCTTCTCTCTCTTTGTCACTGTCACTACTATGCTATGTTCTTAACACTCACTGTTCACTCTTCTTGCTGAATCTCTCTGTGACTGTGTCACTTCTCTATGTTCTTAACACTCACTGTTCACTCTTCTTGCTGAATCTCTCTGTGACTGTGTCACTTCTCTATGTTCTTAACACTCACTGTTCACTCTTCTTGCTGAATCTCTCTGTGACTGTGTCACTTCTCTATGTTCTTAACACTCACTGTTCACTCTGCTGCAGTCCTCCCTGCTATTCTCCTCTATGGCATCTCTCCTTTCTCCTCTCTCTGGCCCCTGTCTACCCTGAATGGTATAAATATCATGTTGGGTGGGCTTGATGGGGTTGTGTTTCTTGCTCTCTGCCCCCCGGCTATAAAAAGGTGAGATGCAGACACTGGTGGCTCATCACTGTCTAATATTTTAATAAGAGAGATTTATCCTGCCTGCCTGCCTGCCTGGTGGCCTCCCATAGGTCTCACAAATTGCAATCTCTTATCCTGGAATTTGAATTATTTTGTACTTTGATGATCTGGCCCTGTTATCTAATTATAGCGTAGTATTTTATTTTCTAACTGCTGTCCATCCCGTGCCTCCCTCTGTCCTCTGCCTCTCTTGTACACTGGATGTATTCTCCCTCTGAGGCGGACAGTGGAATGCGTGGAATTCCCCATGCACCTTCCCGCCCATCAGATAAAGACGGCTGGCTTTGGTAGGGGCAGGAGGAGGGGGGCAGTGGACACAGGCAAGTATGTTCATGTACCCAGCCCCAGAAGGGCAGAATACACAGACAGTATGTTCATGTACCCAGCGCCCAGAAGGACAGAATACACAGACAGTATGTTCATGTACCCAGCGCCCAGAAGGGCAGAATACACAGACAGTATGTTCATGTACTCGCCGCCCGGAAGGGCAGAATACACAGACAGTATGTTCATGTACTCACCACCCGGAAGGGCAGAACACACAGACAGTATGTTCATGTACTCACCACCCGGAAGGGCAGAACACACAGACAGTATGTTCATGTACTCACCACCCGGAAGGGCAGAACACACAGACAGTATGTTCATGTACTCACCACCCGGAAGGGCAGAACACACAGACAGTATGTTCATGTACTCACCACCCGGAAGGGCAGAACACACAGACAGTATGTTCATGTACTCACCACCCGGAAGGGCAGAACACACAGACAGTATGTTCATGTACTCACCACCCGGAAGGGCAGAACACACAGACAGTATGTTCATGTACTCACCACCCGGAAGGGCAGAACACACAGACAGTATGTTCATGTACTCACCACCCGGAAGGGCAGAACACACAGACAGTATGTTCATGTACTCACCACCCGGAAGGGCAGAACACACAGACAGTATGTTCATGTACTCACCACCCGGAAGGGCAGAACACACAGACAGTATGTTCATGTACTCACCACCCAGAAGGGCAGAACACACAGACAGTATGTTCATGTACTCACCACCCGGAAGGGCAGAACACACAGACAGTATGTTCATGTACTCAGCACCCGGAAGGGCAGAACACACAGACAGTATGTTCATGTACTCACCACCCGGAAGGGCAGAACACACAGACAGTATGTTGATGTACTCACCGCCCAGAGGGGCAGAATACACAGACAGTATGAATGGTTCACACAAGGCTGTTGGCCTTGAATATTCTGTCAACACATAACACACAGCAGGAATGGATGCTCATCTACTTTGGTAACTGCGGCTGTAATAAACAATCCAATTACCTAATATCTATGGCATTACGCCCTGCTTCAAAATCCAAATGACAGAATAAATGTTTCCCATTAAAAGAAATCTACAGTTATTGCTCAAGCAGTCCAGACTTTCCTCTGAAATTGATTGGACTTTAGCCATCTTCTGACCACAATGGAAAGATTAGTCTGATACTTGGCTTACAGTATTTGTTTGCACTGTTAATGCCACAAACTCCCCCCTGAGCGAACTCCGGCTGCAGCCCTTGAACAGTCCGTCCTTGTATCAGACTCAATGCTTCCTCCTACAGGAGGGCCAAAATCACCACAACTGAATGAATGTATTGTGCCAATTAATTCCATCAGTACACAACAGAAAAGATGAATGTGAATGTAGCCTTGGCATAAAGCCCTACAGACAGGTTTAGTGTAGCGGTTATCTGTAAGACACCATCACTACAGTAAAGTGGTGTGGCCCAGGTAATGAAGGGGAACGTGCATTTGGGCAGGCAGTTTACAATTGGATGGATAAAGGGTGGATAATTGTTAACAGCATTTACTGTATGGGATTACACCCAGTCCATACCCTTGGGTAGTCCATACATTACCCAAATATCCATTAAAGGCTTGATTGAAACCCTTAATCAGATTTGGACTGAAATCTCTGACTGATCAGGACCACAGATGTATTAGCAGCAGGGGGCAATCTCATTCTCAGTCAGGGAAGGAATAGACCAGACAGATCCCAGTCAGGGAAGGAATAAACCAGACAGATCCCAGTCAGGTAATAGATTTGAAGGACTTGTCTTCCATTCTAATCATAGGTAGAGACACCTGGGAAGGCTTTCCTCCTCTGTGAGCAGTAAGGTCATGAAGTCCTTCTGTGTGCTGACGATCATACCTAGCGAACAATACTGCATTTGGTTCAGTAAAAACATTTACCATGATTTATGATAAGGAAAGCACTCAATTTTAGAGTGAGCTATTCAGAAGTATATGACTGGATGGGGATGTTTCAGTGATTTTTATTAAACATTTTTACTGTAGGAGTTATGAAGTAAACTTCAGTAAGACAGTATGTCAGCACCAGGTGCAGCTTATTTTAAGCTGCTAGTTATATTTCAGCACGTTTGCTCAGACTTCCTGGTCTTATAGCTGTAAATAGTTTTTGCTCCCATGTGGGTTTTACTAGCTACTGGTTGGGTTGTTCATGCGGTCTGAATGAAGTGTTAGGGAAAGATTGTGGGAGGAAGTGGTGGTATAGAACTTTAAAGAATTAAGTGAAGGCCAGGGTTCCACAGATCAGTTGGAACACGTATTCAGATAACCATATATGGCTTTGTGTGAACACCTAAAATATTGTTTCAGTTAAACAAAATGGCGTAGTTGATGACAATTTTGTATGTAACTTTTCTTTGTGAACTAAAACCACTAGTTTGTTATGCAGGAGTACACTTTTTCTGGAGGCCTTCGTAAATATAGAAGTAGGGTTTATGAGAAAGAGGAAGTTCTCTGGTGAATTAAGGAGGGGGGGGGGGGGGTTTGGGGTTAGGATTGGAATAAGAAACATTGTAGGGGTTAATATCCAGTGTCTGGTTGGTTCTGGGTCCCTCCTGCCACCAAACCACACCCTCAACAGACAGGATTCTAGCTTGTCTCCATCTGTGTTGGCTCTTATTCCCCAAGACACTACGCTACAGGATCTGGGAGGTGGGACATTGTGAGTTCACTGAAGGCCATTTTGTTCAGTGTGATGTAATACTTTACTGTAAATTCGTTTAACCTTATTGTCATGCTAGTTTTATTGCATGGTTGATTTTTAGCTTCTATTTTAGTTTTATATAGTAGGTTTTGTTTTTGAGCCAAGGTGGACTTTTGAACTGCTGTCTTAAGTAGAACCTGTATGTGGAACGTGTTCTTGAAGCAACTTTGGAGTTGTGGTCTTTGATGGTTTGTTTATCAGGCTAAATTGAAACCATTTATATTTTCATGTTTGGCACTTAATCCACTGGAGCTGATTTTGAGACATTTACTTAAAGAATCTTATGATTCGGATAAACTGGTCTTATGACATCATTTGGTTCTGGTGGGCTACATAAAGTAGACTATACAGAGTCCCTAAGCCACCATTTAGTAACCGGGTGAGTCTAACAGGCTATTCTTGACTGACTGTGGATAGATGAATGCAGTGGGTGATGTAAGGGTCTATTTCTTTGTGGTGTTACAGACGATGCTAAAGTTGTAGCACTCCATAGACCACGAGGAGACCGTGGCAGGCTGTCTGTTTTATGGGACTGATTCTGCCACTGACAGAAAGCTTTTCAACAAGCGCAGCAGGTTAAGAGGTGTCGTTTTCAGTTCGGAGAAACAAACGGACAGAACAGTCGGCGACAGCGACGACATGTTTGTCAGGCCCAGAGAAAAAGATTGACGGACAGAGAAAGTCAGGTGTCTCAAGTGGGTGTGTTTACGAGGCCACGGAAGGAACGACTCTGGCTTTGTGTTTCTGTTTGGAGCTGTGATGGTGACAGGACCTGACCTTGGTTCCAGGTTCTGGAGCAGGACTACTGTGGAAGTGCCTGGCTGGGCAGGCCTTGTTTGGAGTGAGGAGGCTGGGTGACAGGTTGAAATGAGAGACTGACTCATACACATTGGCATCGTCGGTTTACACACGCTCTCTTTCCCAGTAGACTCCGGTGTTGGAGCCTTTTAAGCCGGGTGTAAAAGGTGTAGTCCCTTCACACACAGGGAGTATTGCCAGCTTGGCGGAAGGGGTAGCAATTTTAACTTCTGTTGCACAAATACCCAGAGGATGGATGAATACATGTTAGAGGATAGACGCTGTAGGGTAACTTCCCCCGAAATGTGTCTTTCGATGAGCGTAGATGAATCTGAGCCTGTGAAAAGCTGTGTTGCATCTGACCCTGCTGGTGTTCTTCTGTGAATGACTGATCCAGAGTCAGTTATTTTTTATAATAATGCCTAAACGTGTGCCCTTCCTTGGGCCTCTAAAGCACATTTTTAGAATACAGTGATACAGTTGGGGTTTGCGCTTTTTCCGTCTGTCTGTTAGAGCTGGGCGATGTTGAAAATCTAAAATCTATATTGTGTTTGATCACTTCGAATGATTCCATATTGATTGAATATAACAAGACCAGAACGAATCCAGGAGGTGTAGGTTTGGAGCAGGGCCTGGAGGTAGGACGGGGAATCTCCATCTGCCGCTCCGCAGGCCAACACCATGACATTGTATGTGTATGTAACCATGGCGACCTCTCTGTCCTCCTCAGACGCGTTGTTGGCAGACCTGGAATCCACAACGTCTCACATCTCCAAGCGTCCCGTGTTCCTGTCCGAGGAGACCCCCTACTCCTTCCCCACTGGAGGGAACTCCTACCAGGATGTGTCAGCCTCTCCCCCGGTGCCGCCGCCTCCCTCGGCCGAGGCTCTGAATGGCACTGTCCTAGGCTCCCACAACTCCTCCCAACAGGTTTGTCGCATCCCGGTCTTACACCTCTGCCTCTCGTTTGTTGAAATTCCCTTTAACGGACCAAACTGAGGAAGGTTTGTCCGTTTCTCCGTAGTCTCTGGGCTCTGCTCCAAAAGACTCTTGGTCTGGTGACTGCAGCAGCCCCTCCGGCACTGAAGAGGACCACGTCTACAGGTAGGCTGGAGGGCCAAAGCCACACGCTTCACCGGAAGACCACCAGGACGCTCAAACACAACTGACACGCGTTGTCTCTGCCTCCCTGTCAGTTTCCCGAACAAGCAGAAGACTGACTCGTCCGTGGCTACCATGAGCTCGGCCCTGGGCAGTAACCTGTCGGAGTTGGACAGGCTGCTCCTGGAGCTCAATGCGGTCCAGCAGAACTCCCCCTCCTTCCCCACCACAGGTCCGGCCCGCAAACACACACACGTCCACTGTAATTCCTCACCAGGTCTTAGTTCTTATATTACGTCATCCGCGCAGTGACCTTGTGAGGGTTTCATTGAGACCGACCAGTGTCTTCTCCCCCTACAGAGGAAACAGCCCCGCCCCTGCCGTCCTGTAGCATTACCCACTATGTGCAGGAGAACGGGGGTCCCCCTGACATCACGGTGAGCTCTCCCCCTCAGGAGAGACTCAGGCGGGATGGGCCGGTGGATGAGGGCCGGCCCACTGTGGAGAGCCTGCTGGACGAGCTGGAGGGTTCCGTACCCACTCCCAGGTGAGGAGTTGAAAGGTGTTCTGGTTCAGGAGCCGTAGGTAGACAAAGTTGTCGTTAGTTTGAGTCATAGGGTACAAGGAGTGTTAATAATGTACTGGTTCTCTATCTGATTGTGTGCTGTGATATAAAGACTTGTCACAGGAGGTCATTGTTACTCTGTCTGTTGTATTCTTCAGCCCTAGCATGTCAGTCCTTCACAGTGAGCTGGACTCTTCCTCTCAGCAGCAGGCCAGGATCTCAGCTTCCTGTGCCACGCGGGAACTTGACGAGCTCATGGCCTCCCTGTCTGACTTCAAGGTCTGTGCCCGTGTGTCTGAGTGATCTCATCCTCACATTACCTCATGAAAAGTCTTTATTAGACCTCCTTCAATTCTGTATCAGATGTTTCTGAATCTGATCATTTCTCTTTAATATCTTCTCCCTGTCCTTTCCTGTCCCTGTCCTCTCCTGTCCCTGTCCTCTAGCCTGTTCTCGGCTCCTTGGGGTCTATGAACTTTGACCCCAGTGTTGATCAGGCAGAAACCTCCCCCAGCAGCACTCTGGCGGTCCATCCTCCTTCACGTAGCCCCTCCTCCCCGGCTGCAGCAGCCTCCCCTCCACTCCTTCCTCCTCAAACCTCCTGTGACTCCCCTCTCTTTGCTCTACCTGCTTGGGAGCTGCACATAGAAGAGGAAGGTGGTCGTGCACTTTCCCCTCCACAACCCTCAGTACCAAGCCCTCCCACAGTAACTGGACCTGCTCAGGACACTCTGTCATTTGTAGAGGGTGACCTGGAACCAAAAGCTTCCATGCTGACCTCTGGTCAGAAGTCTCCAGTACTACTCAACAACTATGACCCTTCACCCAATGCTGCTAAACCATCACTGAACTCAGCCACCACCGACCTGGACCACAACCCTAGTCCCGCTCTAGAGCTTGGTTCAAGTCCTGCTGTTACCAAGAGCCCCAGTCCCCTGACTCACATAAATGGAAGTTTCTCCACTCCAATGACTACCAAGAGCCACGTTCCTGTCTCCAAGAGCCATTCAGCTCCACCTGCTTCTGTCACTAAGGGCCCTACTCCCCCTCTCACTTCTTCTAAAGCCTCTTCGCCATCACTTATCCGGTCTCTTAAAGCCCCCACGCCCCCAGCTCTCACCAGCCCCAAGATCTCCAGAAGGGTGCAGGAGCCGGTGGCTGCGGCTGAACCATCCCTGGACGAAGCCCTGGACAAGCTGCTGGCCATGAGTTTCACCAAGGTGGAGGACAGCAGCACTCCTCCGGAGGCAGGGCAGCTGAAGGTGGAGGTGGTTCGGCAGGTGTATGAGCAGCCCATCATGCCTTTAGACAGAAGAGACCTGCAGCCAGACACCACCCGGAGTCTCCAGGATGGGACCAGTACCCGGGACGGGTCCGTGATGAGCGGACACACCGACGGGCACAGGGAGCTGATGGACTGGGCCGATGTGGAGCTGAACATGTGTCTCCAGGACGGACTGGATGGTAGCATGACTCCTTACACAGAAAGGCCATACACGGACGGGAGCTTGACCCCCATGACCGAGGCCAGCTGGATGGACGAGTCCCTGGATGGCTTATCGTGCCCCGGGACTCCGGACGGCGCCCTGGACCTGCCTCTCCTGCAGCCCGCTGCCATGGACAGGGTCTCCGCGTCTGGGCATGTACGGGACAGCCGGCACCATTGCACTGTTCTGCTCCGTCACACACAAACACTGGGGGGCGAGTTAGTCGTTCCGTAGTGTAACACCACCTGTCATCTCAGAAAGCAGGCAGTTTGATACCAACACACCCGTTTGAGAAGCTGTAAAAATACTGTCATTGAACTCAACACTGGATGTTGGCTGCAGTGGCAGAATGACTGACCGCCTAGCTTTGTCCACTTTGTTGGCATGTCTTGTTAAAACCAAACTATTTGATTTGTGACCGTATCCTAATACAACCTCACTTGTTGCACTAGTGTGGCATGACTCCCCCTGTCTTGTATAGCCGTGATCTGCTAACGGGTCAGGTAGCGTATGGGGACTGTGTGATGGTCTGGGAGGTGGGGGCGGGACCTGGGTGATGGTCTGGGAGGTGGGGGCGGGACCTGGGTGATGGTCTGGGAGGTGGGGGCGGGGCCTGTGTGATGGTCTGGGAGGTGGGGGCGGGGCCTGTGTGATGGTCTGGGAGGTGGGGGCGGGGCCTGTGTGATGGTCTGGATGGTGGGGGCGGGCCCTGTGCATGTTAGACAGCGTGATAGTGTGACAGAGCTCACTGACAAAGCCCTCTGGCCATGTCCTTTACCCACCGTTACTACATCCCCTTGAGGGCACTCCGCTTTGAGCTAACCGGAATGGCGCCTCGTCTGAATGGACCGCTTTCTCTGAACTGAACCAGTCCCCGGCCTGCGGTTCTCCAACCGGATCACCATGGACTCCTCATGCTCCCTCTCGTTCTAGCTTAAGTCCGTGATCAGGCGCACCAAGGAGACCCCCAACGTCCACCCCATGTACCGAGATGGTCACCCGCGGAGGGGGAGGGTGGGCCCCATCATCGTCAATAAGAGCAGCTCCCAGGACCGCCTCATAGAGGAGCTGCAGGGGAAGCTGGGGATTGGCCGACTGACTGACCGCCGGCGGAAGCAGCCGGATGATTGGCTTACAGAGGGCGTCATCGTCATGTCCAAGCCGCAGCGTTTCCGTGGCGATGGGGCCACGAAGGAAGTGGACAAGGTTGGCCTGGATGCGATCACAGCATGGTCACACTGTCCCAGTCACCGTTTCCCAGGGATTTTGACCATTCTTTCTGTTTCCCCTCCTCTTCTCTCTGTGGCTGTCCCTGTCTTTCTCCTTCTCTCTTCTCCTCAGATCATTATTCCCCCAGAGTCCCCTGTACCTCAGAGGAGGGTGATTTCCCCTCCCCCTCGTCACCCTCCTGTAGCAGAAGAGCCCAGGAGACTCCCATGTGTGATGCAGACCCATGCTCCCCTACCTCCGACGCCACCCCCATGTCCCCCTCCTCAACTCCCTCCACACCAAAAATACATCCCTCCCCCGCCTCTCCCAGTGCAACAGCCCCCTGCCCCCAAGCGCGAGCCCCCTCCTCCCGCTCCCCCAGCCCCAGCGCCTCCACCGGTGCAGCATAAACCAACCCCTCCACCTCCTCCCAAAGTCCTGGTGTCTGTTGGCTGTCAAACCGAATACAACCCAGTATTCCCTCCAATGCAGGCATGGATCTACCTCTACCTTCCTATTTCTGATTTTGATGGAAACCCTTTCCTCTCTCTGTTTCCGTTTAGTAAATCCAAACTTTAGTTGTGTGTGTGTGTGTGTGTGTGTGTGTTGGGGGTCTTTCCTGCCTTCAAACCCTCCCATGTTTTGACAGATCATGGCTCAGGGGAAAGGTGGTCCTGGAGGCCCCCCAACCCAGGTCAACAAGCTGGACAACATGCTGGGCAGCCTGCAGTCTGATCTCCATAAACTGGGAGTTCAGACCGTGGCCAAGGGAGTTTGCGGGGCCTGCTGTAAACCCATCGTGGGACAGGTGAGGCACTCAGGCTCCGGTGGCCCGTCCAAAACCACGCTCTCGTTCCAGCTGAAGCCGTGTTGGGTTTAAGGTTTGCATTGTCCAGGCATGGTGAATGAACCGACCCCCCCCCCCCCCCCGTCCCCCCTCCCCCCTCCCCGTCCCTCAGGTGGTCACGGCCATGGGACGCACCTGGCACCCGGAACACTTTGTGTGTACCCACTGTCAGGAAGAGATCGGCTCCAGGAACTTCTTTGAGCGCGATGGAGCCCCCTACTGTGAGAAGGACTACCACAACCTGTTCTCCCCACGCTGCCACTACTGCAACGGGCCCATCCTGGACGTAAGGACACCCACTACCAGAACAACTGGCACTACAACGACACAGCGCGCTGTCCCGGTGAATTGGCTAGTGGGGAGTAACTATTCTGTTTATGTCTACAGAAAGTTGTGACGGCGCTGGACAGAACCTGGCACCCGGAACACTTCTTCTGTGCTCAGTGTGGGTCCTTCTTCGGCCCGGAAGGTGAGCGGGACCCATTGTCAGAGCTCATTGGTGACGATGCCGTTTATATGGTGAGGTTCGCAACTAACGATCTGTATTTGTCTCCTGGAGGCTTCCACGAGAAGGACGGGAAGGCGTACTGTAGGAAGGACTACTTTGACATGTTTGCGCCAAAATGTGGCGGGTGTGCCCGAGCCATCCTGGAGAACTACATATCAGCGCTGAACTCTCTTTGGCATCCAGAGTGCTTCGTCTGCAGGGTCTGTATTCAGCCTATCCCCCGCGTTCACGTCCGCGTCTTTCGTCCTGTCCCGTGTATTGACTCATCACTGTCCTCTGTAGGAGTGCTTCACTCCGTTTGTCAACGGGAGTTTCTTCGAGCACGACGGCCAGCCCTACTGTGAGGTCCATTACCACGAGCGGCGCGGCTCCCTCTGCTCCGGCTGCCAGAAGCCCATCACCGGCCGCTGCATCACGGCCATGGCCAAGAAGTTCCACCCCGAGCACTTCGTCTGCGCCTTCTGCCTCAAGCAGCTGAACAAGGGCACCTTCAAGGAGCAGAACGACAAGCCCTACTGCCAGGGCTGCTTTGTGAAGCTCTTCAGTTAGGAAGGGGATGTCTATACCTGGAGATGTTTGATTGTTTGTTTGTGTGTGTGTGTGTGTGTGTGTCTGTGGCACACAAGCGTTCATCTGGGAAGTGTCTGTGTCGCTCAGGTAGTGTGTGCAAATCAGATTGAGTGTGTGAGTTGTTTTAAGAGGTGTGTGTGTGTGTGGTTCAGGTTGTCGTTGTGACAGATTCCAGCATCCTCTTATTGGATATTCAGATCAGGTCTAGGCCTGTTCTCTGTATGTGATGCTCAGAATGGCATGTGACCTTGAGCCCTATTAGTTTTCTTCGCTTTCGTAGTCAGGGTGAATGCTTTCTGAACACTGTAAGAACACATGACATACCTGGAGGAGAGTTGGAGGCTTCTTCTCACTGGCTGAGTGTGTCTCTTGGAAACCATTTTGAAATGTGTCGTGTTATTAGAGCAGGGAGCAGGTGACCAGTTATTTTATTTTTTTTATCAGCTGAGGCCTTTTTCAACTGCTACAGCAAAGGGCTTGCTGACATTAGCTTCTATGTTGCTGTCCGAGTTAATGGTAACAGATGATAGGATTATGTCATTGTTGCATTGTCCAGAAAGAGGCTCTATCAAATTTGAGAAATATTAATTTACAACAATATTGAGTCCCCCTAATGTTTGGAAAATAGAAGTTACATATTACAACAAATGGGTAGATTTTTTAATATTGTTAGTTTGTCACCTTATCCAAAGCCCACTCTGTCCATTAGAGATGAATCTGGAGGTTGACTGGTTCACTGTTGCCTTCTGTTCAGGATGGGCTCATGCAGTGTAAAAGTGCATGCCATGATTAAAAATAACAGTTTTATTTAACTGTGAGAGTATTGTGGTATTTCCATATACTACATTGCGCTTATCAGTTAATATTTTTATAACCACTCATTAAAAGAACTCCTCTAAGACATTTCATAACAGATACTTTTTTTCTACTGTGAAGTTACTGTGCATTGATTTCAAAATGTTTGTATGAGATTTAGAAATACTGCAAATGTCTAAGACCTGAAATACAAACAGCACTGTGCAACTGGCAAGGTTTTAATGAGACATTTTACATACATATTATATCTTGATTCTATCCAAATGACACTTTCAAGGAATTGGCCTATCTATGCCAAAATATCAATGCAATGTCTTTTACACTGGGGAGACCAGCAAAGTAACCTTCTGTTTATAGACTAGGCGTCCTGGTCTGAACCTTCAGATCTCGTTCAGTGACTACTGGATCACCTGTTGATGTTGGTTTGAGAGTATGCAGCATCTACTGTACACCAGTTAGGTTTTTCTGGACTTGTAGTCTTATCTATCGTTTAATGGTTGCGTTACTGTAACTTTATCAGGCCTCTATTTTGTTCAGGGATTTACACCCAGGGCCTTTGTTCATATATTTTACTTAAACATTCATTTAATCATTTGTCTACTCCAAATTATGGTAGGCTGTTATTTAACCAAAGCTACTGTTTTTACTTCTTGAAATTGTCCCATGTCACTTTCTCAATGAATTTGAAGTGTCTCAGAACTGAATAGTGATCCAACTAATTTCATGTAGGCTGTATACTCAAATAAAACTCTGTTTTCGTTACCGAAGTGTGTCTTGTGGTCATGTTGTCTTTTGTAGATCAGATTGTTCAGTTGAGGAAAAATCTATGTTTACAGGATTTGCTTGTATAATGTTAGGTCAACAGCAAATTCAGAAAAGGCCTACCTATACATATTTGCCACCACAGTCCTACAATTCATGTTTTTAATTGACAAGTAATATGTCAGCAAGTCAGGGTTCTTGCTAGCAAATCCTGCTAACATTGATTCCAACTCAAGAATAGAACACCAACTAATTGAAAGGCTTGGCTCCAGTCCAATGCAATACACAGCCCTTGGCTTTTGAGGGTTGGTGGGTTTATTGGGGTCTTAACTTTTACTGAGTAAAAATTGGGAAATACACCAATCAAAACTCTGCCTCTAGCTGAATCTAGATATACTGTATTGATACCATAAATCTGTGTTCACAACTCATATTTTATTTATTCAAAATATATCTGAAATAAATAAACACTAAATTGTTTTCCTTCTTGGAGGTGGGTGCCTCTAAACCAGGGGTGGGCAAACTAAGGCCCATGGGCTAAATCCGGCCTGCGAGGCAATTCCATCCGGTCCGCAGTAGGTAATAAAATAGTTCGGAGGGAAGGTAAAACATAACTCCCAGGCCAATTCTTTAACATCTGAATCTGAATTTTACTTATTTAGCCATTATAATGACTTACTGTATAAATGTTTTAATCATTACCCTTTTCTGGACCGCAAATCATTTATGATTAACAAATTAAATGTGGCCCCCTATTTAATTACAAAACCCTGATGTGGCTCCCAATTCAAAATATTTGGCCTCCCCTGCTCCAAACCAACTGTCATTGAAAAAGAACCCCTAAAATTCGAGTGGATCTGTAGAGGTTATGATTGCAGCTCTGCAAAGATGCTACAGTTTCAAAATATCCAGGGCCGGTTTCGAATAAAGCCTAGTTCAACAGAAAACTCCATTTAGTTTTTTTTTGTAGTCCTAGACTAAGCTTCTGTGTCTGCGAAACCTGCCCGGAATGTCTGTAGTTCATCCCTGTATTCCACGTGGGGAACAGCCGTGTCATGAACCGGAAATGGCAAATACAAGTTCTTCCTAGTTCATGACCGGCAAGATGGCAGCAGACACGCAGGTTTGTTTCGCTGATGTTTAAAATGGTGCTGAATCCTTGTCGGGAATGTGTTAAACAAATACTGATGGTAACGAAGACGTGATATGGAATAATGCATTTAGAGGTTGTCTTACTCTACTTTTCCAGTTTCCAATAATTTTTAACATTCTATCCAGCTGGCGTAGCTAGCTAGCTAACTTACCTATGGCAGCTGGCTTGAACTGCAGGCAGAGTGCACGTACTGGTTAACATAGCTGTATAGGTGGCGTAAAGATAGTAACTAGCTAGCTACTTAGGCAACTAGTTATACGTGGCTAGCTAACTGTTCTTGCTATTATTCACGTTCCCTACCTGTTAGACCAAATATGTTGATTGAGACAAATCGAAATGCCAGCTGTTGTGGGTCAGCAGTTTTTAGCCAGTTTGGCTAATTTCGCAGTTAGCGAACGAACAACACATGCAACTTTTCATGAAGTTGGCAACAACCAGTCTTTGTATGATTTTGTTTGCCATGTAGTTGTGTGAACTGACTGATAAGATTTGTCAAATGTCAGAATAACATTTTGTCAGTCAGAAGTTTTCCAAATAAAATGGTCTGATCAGTTTCTGCCGTACGGTATCTTAATCTTGATCCATTTATTTAAACTTTTTTTACTAGTTTAAATTCAATTCATTTTTACTATCCCAGTGACACACATTGTCACACTGTTGTCTTTACATATTCTGTGTGTATTGTACCAGGTTTCAGACGCACTGAAGAGATTTGCTGTGAAAGTGACCACAGCCAGTGTAAGAGAGCGCCGGGAGATCCTTGGGGAGTTGGAGGTGTGTATCAGTGGCAAAGGTGAGTAGATGGACGTCCTAACCTGCATTCTAGACATAGAGTTGTACTGTAAAAGTACACTTTATTCTACAATTAATTGCGGTTGGATTGAAGAAATTGTATATTTACAGATTTTTGACATTCCCTCATAATTCCACCACCGCCCAATTAAATTATGGACGGATGGACTGACAGACCCCCATTCATTTGGCATGATGGGTTTATTTTCTGCTCTCTCCCTGGTGTTAGTGGTTGACAATGATGTGTGTCTGTTGTTCTTTATAGAGCTACCGGAGCCGGCCATCAAAGGGCTGTGTAAGCTCTTCTGTCTTACTCCACACAGATACAGGTATGTGCCCCCAGTTAGCCTACTGGTGTTCTGGAGCTCTGAAAAGGTTTTTGCCGCGTCATATATATTTTTCTTCCAACACTGTCTTTGCTGATAGCTATTTCATTGAGGAAAATGTACCTAATATTTCCTGGGATTTGTGGTGTTCCCACTTCTTTAAAGTGAACACACAACTTGTAGGTTGCTCTAGTTAAGATTGTCAGCTAGATGACTACTATTTTTTTATTCTGTGTGTTAACTAATACATTTAAATGTTTTCTCTAGGGATGCTGCATCTAGGCGAGCCCTCCTCTCCGTCATTAGCCTCCTGGCCAAGTCTCAACCCGACATCCTAGCAACCAGCCTCCTCCACTGCCTTCTCAACTGTGGCGTCATCAGCAAGAATGGGGCACCCAGGTAGGACGTGGGATTCTCTTCATTTATTATCATCAGCAAGAACGGGGCGCCCAGATATGATGTGGGATCCTATTCATTTATTTTAATTTGACCATCAATTAACCCTTAAAGTCAGTTTAGTGTAATTGCAAGAGGATGTGAAAACCAATACAAATTAATTAATGGGGGGGACCAATACAGATTATTTTCAGCTGGTTCATGGCTCAAATAGCAGCTAGGTTAGTTTGTGTTTGAAGAAGTGAGTGAGAACTGAGAAGAAAGATGGCTTAAGGAAGTGTTGGATTTAGGAGTGACCAGTATGAGAACTACCACAGGTTCCTATTGGAGTAGCAGCTGTTGAGTGGGCTCCTGTAGAGGAGGGGTTTACATACGAGGACTTGGTGGGAACCAGTCAGTTGGGTGTTGTATGTAGTGACATTTCGTTCTCTGACACTCTCTGGTGTAGCACTTCTACCAATGTAGCCTTTAGCCAATAAGAAATCTATAAAAATCCTGGAGCGATAAGCAATGATTTAATCAGCTAAATAAACCGACCAATCACCTCCCACAACACGGTAACCCACATGTTTTGTGCACTCAAGAGCTACATTGTTGTTGTAGGACTGTTGTCTGAGCTTACAGGGCAGCTAAGCTGTTTCAAGACCACTGACTCAGAGGCATAACTAGGCTGTTTTTCATTATGTTTAGTGTTGTAGTCGTATTCGCTGGGAGTTTGAAGTGGCTAAATGCTATGTGTGCTATCCTATATTAGCTCACAGTGCTACATTGGTCAGATTTGCTGAATTTCTTTTTCCCTCTGTGTATTTGCTGTTTGTTCTGGGGATGTCAGTAAGAGCACTGGCTCGGCTGCCTTCAGCGGGCTGTCCTGGACCTGCCTGCTGGTTCGCTCTGTGTTCTCCACTCCAGAGAAAAGAGAGGGCCCTGTCTGGAAGAAAATGGTAATGGAACGCGGAAGCTGACGCTGCTTAGAGGCCTTGCTTTTGGCATTTGTTGCCGACATTTGATTTGTTTCACGAGGGACTTTTCTGCATCCACCCATCCATGCTTCTCTTTGTGTGACAGGTGGAGGTTCAGAGTTTGTTGTTGGCAGAGGTGGTGGGTGGGGCACAAGCAACAGCTTTGAAGTCAACCCTGAAGAACCTGAGCCACTTGTGGAAGGAGGTGAGGGGAGTTGAGGGTTGGCATTGTAATTGAAGACTGTTGGAATATTTGCGCATTTCACTGTATCCACTGTAATATTGGTCATTATGTGATTGTGTGAAATTAAAGTCATTTTCTATATTCAAATGATTTTCCAGGCCCCACCTAAAATGTAATGTGGAGGCCGAACCCTGCTCTATTGGATCTTCATTTTGTCTGTTCTGTTTTTTCCAGAACCCTGGCCTTGCCGATCAATACATAAGCACCCTGTTAAGTCTGGAGCAGAACTCAAGCTCATTGGTTCTTCTGGCAGTATGTCTGGACTTCTGCACAACTCACAAAGATATAGCCACTGTAGAGAAACACAAGGTGAGTCTGGTTTTATTTGAATTAATGTAGAAGAAAGCTTTTTTTTATGTTTGTATATTTCCATCTCCACTCAGTAGCCAGTTTATTAGGTACACATCTAGTTCCTGGCCAGGCGTCAAATGCTCCACGTGGATGTTAACACAATGGCACCACATAGGACAGTGGGAGATGGAGTCTGGGAACTCCCCTTTCCATCTTTTTCCAAACATTCTCTGTTTGGTTGAGGTCTGGGGACTGGGAATTGGGCTGGGCCTTTAAGTCCATAGAACTCACTGTCTTGTTCCTGTGACTGACTCTTGGCGGGCTGACTCTTGGCGGGCTGACTCTTGGCGGGCTGACTCTTGGCGGGCTGACTCTTGGCGGGCTGACTCTTGGCGGGCTGACTCTTGGCGGGCTGACTCTTGGCGGGCTGACTCTTGGCGGGCTGACTCTTGGCGGGCTGACTCTTGGCGGGCTGACTCTTGGCGGGCTGACTCTTGGCGGGCTGACTCTTGGCGGGCTGACTCTTGGCGGGCTGACTCTTGGCGGGCTGACTCTTGGCGGGCTGACTCTTGGCGGGCTGACTCTTGGCGGGCTGTTTTTCTTTCTCTCACCATTCTGTCTGTGAGAAGCCCCGGTGGACGGCCATGAAACCACCAATCATACGCCTTTCTGTATATTATTATGCTGAGTCCAACATTAACTGAATGCCTGTATGCCTGTTTATATAGTAAGCCATGGTCAAATGACTGACCGTCAAAGGGGAAATCTACTTAATATGCGGTCTATTGAGCATTTGTAAGTAATAAGGATAGTGTAACCATGTTTTTTGTGTTTCAGAGTGCCCTGTTAGACCTTTATGTAAAGACGGTCCTCATGAGCAAGACCAGACCACACCAACACATCCTGGTGAGTGGAGCCGGACCGGACCCACCCTGACAGAACCAAATACTGGGGTCATGACCACCGTGGTCACACCATGTAGTCAGATATATTTCCGGCATCCGTGCCGACAGTTCGTAATGGCTTCCATGTCCTCTGCAGGAAAAGAGTGGCTCCCTGCTGCGCCACGTCTCCCACTCTGAGTTCAGGGACCTGGTCCTCCCGGCCGTGCAGAAGGCCATGCTTCGCAGCCCAGAGAACGCCCTGCAGAGTGAGGAACCCTAGCTCCCCTCGTAACCCTAAACCGTCCCCGGTTTCCCCGTCCCGTCTTACTCCTGATGTCCGTTCCTTTCTCTTTCAGCCGTCTCATGCCTGCTGGCCTCGGTGACTCTAGACCTCAGTCAGTACGCCATGGACATCGGGAAAGGCATTGCCAGTAAGTGTGGACGTTTATCTGGACATTAAAGCCTGTGGGTGTGGGAGTGTGTGCCTGATTGCCCGTGCTGCCTGTTTCAGGCCAGCTGAAGGCCAACAACCCCCAGCTGATGGAACAGGCCGTGCAGGCCATGCAGAACCTGGTGCAGCAGTGTAGCGACCCCAGCGCTGTGCAAGACGTTGTCACGCACCTCTTCAGCATCCTGGGAGGCAAGGAGCGCACGCACACAACACGCCGCCGGGAAAACGCTTCAGCGGCCACGCTGGCGTAACACCACTAACCGAGCCGTGTTTTTGCAGGGTCCGAGGGGAAGCTGACTGTGGTCGCCCAGAAGATCACCGTGCTGTCGGGTAACGTCTGGCCTCCCTCCGTCAGTAACTCAGCGCGTCGCCTCGGCGACAGCTGTCATTTAACCACGCTTTTTTTGTCTGGTTCCGGCCAGGTATCGGCAGCTGCAGCCACCACGCCGCGTCGGGCACCTCCAGCCAAACTCTCAGCTCCGCCGTGGCAGTGCTCTTCATTCCTTATCTCCAACAGGAAGGTAATGGCCAGTGCCCGTCCGTCCTGTCCCTGGCGTTCAAGCGCCCTGTCCCTTGCGTTCATGTCTGTTTGTGTCCGACAGTGCACGAGGGGACCCTGGTCCACGCTGTGTCCGTGCTGTCTCAGTGGACTGGCCGGCTGACCGTGGAGGTCCCCAAGGCCCTGCTGGACTGGTTGAAGAAGGCCTTCACCCTCAAGGCCTCCACCTCCGCTGTCCGTCACGCCTACCTGCAGGCCATGCTAGGGGCGTTCAAAGGTCGGTCGGGTCAGCAAAACCTCATGTATTATTCCCTTCTCCTACGTGCTTCGAGTCCGTCGGGCTTAATTCGGGAGTGTCATAGTCCCCTCTTGCCTTTCCAGGTGACACTCTGGGCCAGGCATCTGACCTCGTGCCTCTCCTCCTCCAGACGGTGGAGAAGGCAGCCACCCAGAACTCCCAGCTCTCCCTACTGTCAGAGGCTGTGGCTGCCGCTGTCCTTCTGAGTCGGCTGTCTCTGCTGCAGAACCAGACAGGTGAGGGAATACAGGATCGTGACCCATTACAGGGTTAACGAAGGCCTGGATGTTTGGTACCATTAAGGGGCAATGTTCTGGGTATGGAGACTAAACTAGGAAGGTGTGTTTACTGCAGAGGCCAAATATGCTGGGTTCTGGACCCTGATCCTGGATGAGAAGAAACCCTTATTCACTACAGAGAAGTTCCTCTGTCAGGCCAGTGAGGAAGGTGAGGAATAAGAAAGCTACAGTACAGACCGTTGAGTGTGAAGACATGGGATGATGTTTAGTGGTAAATGTTGTCTTCTACTCCAGCCCTGTGTACAGTGATACAGCTGTGCGAGAGACTTTTCCTCGATCAATCCCACAGACTCACCAATGGAAAATCACAGTGAGCTGATGGTTTTACTCAGTCTCTTTGACTTTGATTATGCATGTTTTCCGAAGCCATTTCCATCTGCAGCAGTCCTGTTAAGTATTGACTCTCCTGGTAGGATGTACCACCGCGCCACTGTGGCGGTGCTGCTGTCTCGTAGCTGGCGTGTGCGGAAGCGGGCACAGCAGACTGTGAGGAAGCTGCTCTCCTCCCTGGGTGGCTCCAGCTTGGCCCACGGCCTTCTGGGAGAACTCAGAGTGGTCATCAACAAACATAAGGTATGCTGTGTGTTTAGTTGGTTTTGAGGCAAGACAACTGGTCAGGTGTTTTCGGTGTGATATGAACGGCTATTGTATCTCTGTCTTATGCTGAACTGCCTCCCCAGGTGCTGCCTCAGGAGGTGCTGCTGGCAGAGTCAGGGGAGTTGTCTGAGGCGGGCAAGGCCTACACTCCTCCTCGTATCCTGTTGGAGGCGCTGAATGTGGTGTGCTCCGTGGCCGCCCAGTGGAACGACCCAACCGAGGCGGACAAGATGGCCATGGAGATGATCATCGTGTCTCACCATCCCTCCATAGGTCTGTTGGTATCAGCCATTGTTTCCCCGAGTGACACACTGTTTCAGTACCGACTCCAGGAAAATAGAAGAATGTACTGCTTCAATATGGAGGCACCCTGTCCATGCTCTCTCAGAGGCCATAATGGGATTGATATAGTAAAATGTGGTCTATCTCTGTCAGGGGTGTAAAGTCACTACTACTGTAGGACTGACATGTTCTCCTCACACTCCTCTCCTCTGATGCAGTTGAAGCTCGACCTGGTATCTGGCCTCAGCTGCTGTCCAGCATGAACATTAATGCCAACGAGTTCATTGACAAAAACCTGAATGACATTCTACCACGGCTGCTGGAGGCCAACGCTGACAATGAGGTTGCGTCAATATTTATACATACACATCCTTATCAGAGGGACAGATTACAAAGCAAATGCATACCCACACACCCAGCCAATGTCTACGCCCCACTCCCTGTGATTGGATGAGACAAACCTATAGACCGGCTTTTCCAGTTCCCTCATTGGTTGACTGATTTCCGGTCCTCTTGTTTTATCCAGGCTGTAAGGAATGCGGTTGGGGCCTTATCCGGCCTCTCGCCCGTCAAGCTGTTGCCCCGGGTGATGGGGAATGTGACGCAGTCGCTGTCCAACTCGGCGCTCCTGCAGGTCACCAGACAGGAGTATGCCATCATGCTCACCCCTGAGGGAGAACTGTATGACAAGAGCATCATCCAGAGGTAGGACACTAACACGCTGTGTATAACCACTGGTCTGACACTGGAGACAGCCAGGGCACTTCTCAGTATTTCAAAGACTGGTTACAAGGATTTTTGTGTTGCTTTCATTTTGTACAGGGCCTTTTTCTGGTTTATTGGACAGGAAAGTGAGGAGATCCTTGTATTGTCTTTGCTGGATTTGAATTTGAGGGATTGTTTCAACATATTACTTCCTCCCTTGTCTTGTGCAGTGCCCAGCAGGAGAGCACTAAGAAGGCCAACATGAAGAGGGAGAACAAGGCCTACTCCTATAAGGAACAGATCATTGAACTGGAGCTGCAGGAGGTCAGACTTGCTATCTCGTCCACTGTTATATTGGCTATTAAGCTGGGCGCCAACACCACCCCATGATTAGCAGTGCCCATCTTTTCAAACTGGGGCCCCACAGTTCATTTCCCATTTTCTGTCAATCAAATGTAACATAAAAGCAGTACAACCTGTGGTAAGAAGATGATGGTCTTTTCCGTAGCCTGCGGGCTGAACATGGCACTGTCTGTATGTCCGCCTCTACGACTGTCCATAGGTCCTACCAGGTGGATGGCCATTGATAACGCTACGTTCTGGGCCTGCGTGGAGGTGTGGGAGGTGCATTAAACTACAAGGGCCGGGCCTGCCTAGAGCTGTCCTCAAATGACCTGGGACCTTGTCTGTTTTAGGAGATAAAGAGGAAGAAAGGCATCAAAGACGAGGTGCAGCTCACCAGCAAACAGAAGGAGATGATGCAAGCCCAGCTGGAGAAGGAGTCGTCCATCCGAAAGAGACTCCAAGGGGTGCGGCAGGGAGATTGACCTCTAGGCTTCGGGGGTGGGAGGATGTTTGTGTTGTTTGGGTCTTGACTCTTGTGTGATTTCGGTTCGCAGTTGGACATGGAGCTGCAGAGCGCGGTGGGTCTCCTGGATGCTCTGTTGATTCAGAAGCCTCCCCACATCTCTTGGCACCTCCCAGGAGTCCTGCAGGCCCTCCTACCCCTCCTCCACTCCCCGCTGGCCGCCCCACGCGTGCATCAGACCTTCCTGGCCATAGGGACCTGCCTGATGCCCACAGAGCTGCGTTACCTCGGTACCGAAAATGTTTAGCAGAAATGTACATCCAAAGCAGAGACGGATGTACAGTTTGAGGAGCGTAGTCACACGTCCCTCCTCTGTCCATTCAGCATCACGTGTCTGATGGGACGGTGTCAGTGAAATTAACATGATTGAATCTGCATAGTTAAAATGAAACTGTGGGGTTACAGTGTCTGTCCAGTGTTCTCTGATGTGTGTATGGGAGTGTTGGGTAATATGGAATGAATGTTTGTCTCACTACCTCCTGGTGTGTTCATTGTCCTCTCCACAGCTGTGCTGGTGGGCCAGGTCACACTACGCCTGATGAAACCTGAGTGTAATTTGGACCCGGCCTGGGGACAGGAGGATCTGGACACAGCCACCCAGCGGACTGTAGGGCTGCTCCACATGCACACTGTCCCACACAGAGAGGCCAGGACTGGGGGTGAGACACACAAACACTGTCCCACACACACTGTCCTACACACAGAGAGAGGCCAGGACCGGGGGTGACATACACAAACACTGTCTCCCACACACACTGTCCTACACACAGAGAGAGGCCAGGACTGGGGGTGAGACACACAAACACTGTCCCACACACACTGTCCTACACACAGAGAGAGGCCAGGACCGGGGGTGACATACACAAACACTGTCTCCCACACACACTGTCCTACACACAGAGAGAGGCCAGGACTGGGGGTGAGACACACAAACACTGTCCCACACAGAGAGGCCAGGACTGGGGGTGAGACACACACACACTGTCCCACACAGAGAGAGGCCAGGACTGGGGGTGAGACACACAAACACTGTCCCACACAGAGAGGCCAGGACTGGGGGTGAGACACACACACACTGTCCCACACAGAGAGAGGCCAGGACTGGGGGTGAGACACACACACTGTCCCACACAGAGAGAGGCCAGGACTGGGGGTGAGACACACACTGTCCCACACAGAGAGAGGCCAGGACTGGGGGTGAGACACACACACTGTCCCACACAGAGAGAGGCCAGGACTGGGGGTGAGACACACACACTGTCCCACACAGAGAGAGGCCAGGACTGGGGGTGAGACACACACACTGTCCCACACAGAGAGAGGCCAGGACTGGGGGTGAGACACACAAACACTGTCCCACACAGAGAGAGGCCAGGACTGGGGGTGAGACACACCCAATGCAATATTGGTGGAAAACATCTAACTAAATACTGACAACCCTCAAGGTTATTTAGTCTTTTTATTATATTTTTTTTGTTTGTTTCAGTTATTGGACCTGCTTTACTAGTTGGTATAACATTTCTATAGGAATATATATATATTTTAATGTAATACAACAAGCTACATTGTCATAACCACTTACAGTTAAAGTTTTTACCACAGATAATAAAACACAATGGACCGGCTTCAGAAACATTAAGCCTAGTCTAGGACTATAAAAACAAGCTCTATAGAGTTTTCTATTGAACTTTTTTATTTTGTCCTAGACAATGCATCATCCAGGTCCACGAAACCCACGCATTAATACACATGCTAGATTTAAATTTAAAAGAAATCTCCTGGGTCCTTGTGCTCCTAAAAAGTCTGCCAAAAGCTCAAGCCCATTATCATACCCATATTCTTGTCCCAAAAATATACGTTTTAGAATATAACATTTCAGTATAGTAAATTTTTGTTAAACAGGTTGGCAAATTCCTATGATTTGATTCCACTACGTCATCTAGTAAATATTTTTCCTGTGTATCGTTTGTTTCACACTGCCTCCATCCAGGACATGGGCATTGTTGATGTAATTCCTGTTGATGCTGTCGTCCTGTTTCAGACATGGCTCCCCTCTCCGCCCCAGCCTTCTCCTTCTGTTTCCCCCTGCTCAACATCATCCTCAGGAACTCCTCCGACAGCACTGACGACACTGAGAACATGATGGTCCGTGCACTGCAGGTCATCAATGTGCACGCTCAACTCCGTGCCGAGGTCGACACCACAGATGTACTCATCGATGAGGTAAGAGTTGATCATCTTTCAGAGATACGGGACATTTCATCTGTTATTTATGTTCTTGTCGTTTTTTTATGGTCGGCCATCATATGCCTTTCCCTGCTCCTGTGTGTCTTGTATTTAAGAATGGTCCTGAGCTGTTACCTCGTCACAGTATTCTTCTACTCCTGACCAGAGTCATCGCCACTGCTTCACCCAGACTACAGGTACACACACCTTTTCTTCCACTGCATTTACACACTAGCCCTAACCAGTCAAGTTGTCACTCAAATGTACTGTGTGCGTGCTTGCATGTTTTTTAGTTCTAACTATACTCAAGGGGTCCAAATGTTCCCATGAGTATAGTAAAGCCAGAATCATTTGACTCATGGGGACCTTTTGCCAGTCCCCATGAGGTAAGTCTATATCTGGCTCAGGGTTTAGGGTCAAACTTACAATTCATTTTGGAGTTTGAGAATTGGGGTTTCTTTAAGGTCCAGTCCTTGTTGGTTAAGGTTAGGCATTACATCTAGGTAAAGTTTAGGCATATATTTTACTTTATTGAGGTAAGGTTTAGGGTTACATTAGGGTTTGGGCAAGCTTTAGGTTTAAGATTTTAGGGAAAGGGAGCATGCAATTTGTATTTTATAGCCATACATACCTGTGTGTGTGTGTGTGTGTGTGTGTGTGTGTGTGTGTGTTCTCCAGGTGCTGGCCTCCCAGTGTCTGACGGCAGTGTGTGCCAGCGCGGGAGGAGAGAAGGGCTGTGCTCTGGCGGATCAGAATGAGATCGACGTCCTGCTGGAGGCTCTGCTCTCCCCCTGCTTCTCTGTCAGAGACGCTGCTCTCCGGGTGAGACGGGCAGGCGTGTTAGTGGTCTGTGCCTTGCGCTGAACCGTTGGATGTGTGTTAACCTCCTCTCTGTGTGTCTGCATGTCTCTCTCCGTCCAGGGACTGTTGGAGATGGAAATGGCTCTGCCTACAGAAAGCACCGATCCCAGTGGCCTGAGTGTCCTCCGTCGGCTGTGGGTGTCCAGGTTTGACGTGGAGGAGGAGGGCAGGACCCTGGCTAAGAGGTGAGTGGGCCCCTCTCCCTGACCCGTTGCGTAACGTTCCCTCGGGTCCCGTCGCTCGGCTGCTGACTCAACCCTCTTCCCTTCCCCCAGGCTGTGGGATGCTCTGTGCCTGGAGCTGGTTCCTGAGCTGTGCTGTCTGCTCATTGGGGATGTGACCCACCATGAGGAGGCTGTGCGTTCTGCCGGGGCGGAGGCCTTGTCCAGCGCAATCAATCAGTACCGGGACCAGGCCCCTACCGTCCTGGGCCAGCTCAATGAGCTCTACCATGAGAAACTCTACGTGAGTCATCTGTGTCCCTCCTGCCTTGGGTTACCAACAGGCTTCCAGTCACGATCATTTGAATGAAAAACTATTCATTCTTTTAGTTGAGATTGAGGTTCTCATTTATCTTATTATATTTGCACTGGTAGGAAAATTGGTACCTCGAACAGCTAGTTGTAGCCAAATGGTGAAAGAATTGGTAAATGTATGCACACATGGTGCTTTACTAATTCACTGTTCTCCATTATGGCAACCATCCTTCTAACAGCTGTATGGGCTAATGGGCTACATGAACATGACCAGTTACATTGCCTTCAGAAAATATTCAGACCCCACATTTTGTGTTTTGGACTATAATTACTATTATAGAATTTTTTTCCTGCTAGCAATCTACTCACTACCCCATTATAACAAAACCAAAACACGTTTATAGAAATTTGTGCCAACTGGAAATAAAACTGATTTGAAGACCCATTTTCAGACCCTTTGACATGAGAGTCCAACTCCATTCATTTAAATGAGTTTATTAGTTCATCTGATTGTTAATCCTTACAAGACCCGCAATGACCTGATGTGAAACGGTTTCCACAGAGACCCCCTCCTGTCCTGGATGCTTTAGGGCGTGTCATCTCGGAACAAGCACCTGACCAATGGGAAGCCAGGTAACACCCCACTCCGCCTCTACACACAGTAACATGCTCGTTCCACTGTAAACTGAAGGTAATAACGATGATGGTTTTGTGTGGGTGTCTTCAGGTGTGGCATCGCCCTGGCTCTGAACAAGCTGTCTCAGTATCTGGATGAGCCCCAGGTCACCCCTCTCTTCCTGTTCTTTGTTCCTGACGCCCTGAATGACCGTCACCCTGAGGTGCGGCGCTGCATGCTGGATGCTGCCCTCTCTGCCCTCAACACACATGGAAAGGTACCCCCACTGTCTGTCTCCTCCATGCTAACACGCTGAGCTCCTGTCACCCCGTGCTATGGCTTCTTTCTCAATGGACTCCTACCGTTTTTGTGGCCTTTAAGCACCACATCGTCTGTTGTGTTCTAGGAAAACGTGAGCTCCCTGCTCCCGGTGTTTGAGGAGTTTCTAAAGGACGCCCCCCAGGACGCCAGCTACGACTCGGTCCGCCAGAGTGTGGTCATCCTAATGGGATCTCTGGCTAAACATCTGGACAAGAGTGACCCTAAGGTCAAACCCATCGTGGCCAAGCTCATCACAGCTCTCTCCACCCCCTCACAGCAGGTACTGGAACCCTGTGATTGTTCTCCATACTTTTCATCCAGGCTTCTTTAACATAGGCAGTGACCTTTCACTCTGACAGGTGGGCCTCAGCAGGTGCTAAACGTGGCCCTATCGGTGTCGTTCCTCCCTCTCCCAGGTCCAGGAGTCCGTCGCCAGCTGTCTACCCCCCTTGGTCCCTGCCATAAAGGAGGATGCTGGGGGAATGGCGAGGAAGCTCCTCCAGCTCCTCCTGGAGAGTGACAA
Source organism: Esox lucius (assembly GCF_011004845.1). NCBI lineage: Eukaryota > Metazoa > Chordata > Actinopteri > Esociformes > Esocidae > Esox > Esox lucius. The sequence goes on along the minus strand of NC_047581.1, from coordinate 14,216,351 downwards.
GTATGCCGAGAGGAAGGGTGCTGCCTACGGCCTGGCCGGCCTGGTCAAAGGCCTGGGCATCCTGGCCCTGAAGCAGCAGGACATCATGAGCACGTTGACCGACGCCATCCAGGACAAGAAGAACTTCAGACGCAGAGAGGGTCAGCACCTCATCGCTGTTTGCTTGGTTTCGGCGATGGTTTAGTTTGTGTTTTTCTGACTGTCTTGTCTTTTCCAGGGGCTTTGTTTGCCTTTGAGATGCTGTGTAACATGCTGGGGAAGCTGTTTGAGCCCTACGTGGTCCATGTGCTTCCTCACCTCCTCCTCTGCTTCGGGGACGGGAACCAGTATGTCAGAGAGGTCGGTCAGGACTCCCGCTTCCCATCACACTTCCACTTTCTTACGCACTTCTCACCCAGCGCCACATTTCCACCTAAGAGTTGTCCCGTTCACTTCCTGTGCCTGCCCTGACCTCTCTCCGTGCCGCGTCCCAGGCGGCAGATGACTGTGCCAAGGCGGTGATGAGGAACCTGAGTGCCCACGGGGTGAAGCTGGTGCTGCCCTCCCTGCTGGTGGCTCTGGAGGAGGAGTCCTGGAGGACCAAAGCGGGTGAGGGCCCACACACTGCATCATGTGCCTTTTCAGGGAGCCGTCCTATGTTATCCCAGATGAAGGCATTCAGAAGTCCCCAGAGACTAATCAAATCCCTTCCTTTGCACTGCTCCCAATTGTTCTCTGCCTCTCCCCCATCCCATCTCTTCCAGGTTCTGTGGAGCTCCTGGGTGCCATGGCCTACTGTGCCCCTAAGCAGCTGTCCTCCTGCCTGCCCAGCATCGTGCCCAAGCTGACCGAGGTGCTGACCGACTCCCATGTCAAAGTGCAGAATGCCGGCCAGCAGGCCTTACGACAGATCGGCTCTGTCATCCGCAACCCTGAGATCCTGGGTGAGGGGCCCCGCTTTGACATTTAGAACGTAGAACATCTGGTTACGTCAGAATAATCACGTACGGCTGCACGGTTAATACCCATGGGGGTTTTCGGATAGTTAACAAGTGTTCCCGTACCCCTCAGCCATCACCCCCATCCTGCTGGATGCCCTCACTGAACCCTCCCGGAAGACCCAGAACTGCCTGCAGACCCTGTTGGACACCAAGTTCGTCCACTTCATCGACGCTCCCTCCTTGGCCCTCATCATGCCCATCGTCCAGAGGGCCTTCCAGGACCGCTCCACTGACACCCGCAAGATGGCCGCTCAGATCATCGGCAACATGTATTCGCTCACTGACCAGAAGGTAGCCCGCGGTGCCGAGGTTGAGGCGTACAACACGTCACTGTTGGATGATCTCGGAACAATCGTCCCTTCTGTAACGTGTTCCTAACGGTCGACGTGTGTGTGTGTTGCAGGACTTGTCTCCATACCTGCCCAGTGTTATTCCTGGACTCAAAGCCTCTTTGCTGGACCCCGTGCCTGAGGTATGAGCCTGCTCCTAAAAGCTCAGCAAACACCCGGTTGATGCGTTTTGGTTCCCTGACGGTGCTCCTCCTCTTCCTCTCCCAGGTGCGTACGGTGTCGGCCAAGGCCCTGGGCGCCATGGTGAAGGGCATGGGCGAGTCCTGCTTCGACGACCTCCTACCCTGGCTCATGGAGACCCTGGCGTCCGAGCAGAGCTCCGTGGACCGCTCCGGTGCTGCACAAGGCCTGGCTGAGGTGATGGCCGGCCTGGGGGTGGAGAAGCTGGACAAGCTGATGCCGGACGTGGTGCAAACCGCCAGCAAGGTGGACATCGCCTCCCACGTCCGCGACGGCTACATCATGATGTTCATCTACCTGCCCCTCACCTTCGGGGATCGGTTCACCCCCTATGTCGGCCCCATCATCCCCTGCATTCTCAAGGTAGGGGGCGCCCTCCGTTCACCCCTGATCTCCTCCTCTCTGTTGTGAGCGCCACTCACTCCGCTCTTCACCTCAGGCTCTGGCCGATGAGAACGAGTATGTGAGAGACACCGCTCTGCGAGCGGGCCAGCGCATCATCAGCATGTACGCCGAGACCGCCATCGCCCTGCTGCTGCCCGAGCTGGAACAGGGCCTGTTTGACGACCTTTGGAGGATCAGGTCGGACCTCCACCCGTCATCCGTCTTACCCCGTTTGGGTGTCATGCAGTCTGTTGGCCGTGACGATAACATGACTGAGCCCCCTGTCCTCTCTGGTCCACAGGTTCAGCTCTGTGCAGCTGCTGGGAGACCTGCTCTTCCACATCTCCGGAGTCTCCGGCAAGATGACCACCGAGACCGCCTCCGAGGACGACAACTTTGGCACGGCGCAGTCCAACAAAGTATTTACACAACTATATCAGATTTTCCTGTGGAGACGGTGGTTTATGTGGAGGTGCATGGCCTAAGGGACGTAAAGAAAGTGGCGTTGGGCTGAGCTCTCATCCTTCTCTCCCCAGGCTATCATCGGGGCCCTGGGCGGAGAGAGGCGTAACCGCGTCCTGTCTGGCCTATACATGGGCCGCTCTGACACCCAGCTGGTGGTGCGCCAGGCCTCCCTGCACGTGTGGAAGATCGTGGTGTCCAACACGCCACGCACCCTCCGGGAGATCCTGCCCACCCTCTTCAGTCTGCTGCTGGGCTTCCTGGCCTCCGACTGCCCCGACAAGAGAACGGTAACTACCGGGGAATTAGCACATGGGACTTCCTCTCGTCTCGTGTTTCACATTTTGTCTGAAACTGAGTGTCTTCGGAGCGTGACCTCCCCCTGTGCTCCCAGATCGCTGCCAGGACCCTTGGAGACCTGGTCCGTAAACTGGGAGAGAAGATCCTCCCGGAGATCATCCCCATCCTGGAGGAGGGTCTGCGCTCAGACAAGAGTGATGAGAGGCAGGGCGTGTGCATCGGCCTGAGTGAGATCATGAAGTCCACCAGCCGGGACGCGGTCAGTACCTCCTCAGACTGGGCCTGCTCACTCTGTCCTCCCTCAGTTCACCTGAGAGCCACAGGACGTATCCACAGCAGCGGGTAGATCTGGGTTGTTGCTAGGTGATGTGACTTTGTCTATGTAACCAGGTGCTGATATTCTCGGAGTCCCTGGTCCCCACGGTGCGGAAGGCACTCTGTGACCCCCTGGAAGAGGTACGAGAAGCCGCAGCTAAAACCTTCGAGCAGCTCCATGCCACCATCGGCCACCAGGCGCTGGACGACATCCTGCCTGCCCTGCTCAAACAGCTGGTGAGACAGGAAGCTACAGGCGAACCCTCACACACATAAACACTATTGTGATCCTTCTGTATAGCAGGGCTTCCTAAACCACCCTTCACGCCCCCTGGACACCTCATGCTTTTTCAAACTAGCATGTCTGCCAATAAGTCTGATGAATGTTTGTCCATGTAGGATGACGAGGAGACTGCCGAGTTTGCTTTGGACGGTCTGAAACAGGTGATGGCGGTGAAGAGTCGCTCGGTGCTGCCCTACCTGGTTCCCAAGGTAACCTATCCCGGCATTAAACAGACCACCAACCGTTAGATTTCTGTACCATGCCGATGCTCAGCGTACAGTGTGATTTTAATGTGAGTGCTGTCCTCCTTTCAGCTGACTGCTCCTCCTGTGAACACGCGTGTGCTGGCCTTCCTGTCTGCCGTGGCTGGAGATGCTCTGACCCGACACCTAGGGGTCATCCTGCCCGCCCTGTACTCCTCTCTCAAGGACAAGCTTGGAACAGAGGAGGGACAACAGGTACGTTATTCAGGATTACAAGAGGATGGTTTATTGTCCGTGTTGACGGTTTATATTGCAGTCAAGGCAGTGGTGTCTGTGCACTCGTCTCCAATGGATAACGATGAGCGTAGTTCTTACAGAGCGCCAGGTGTCACTTGGTGATGATCGTATAACCCCTGACCTCTCTAGGAGCTCGCCAGCTGCCAGGCTGTGATCCTCTCCGTGGAAGACGACGTGGGTCAGCGTATCATCATCGAGGACCTCCTGGAGGCCACCAGGTCACCGGACGCTGGTCTCAGGCAGGCGGCCGCCACCATCCTCAACGGGTACTTCTCCCGTACCCGCCTGGACTACAGTGCCCACACGCGCAGCCTCCTGTCGGGTCTCATCCGCCTGCTCAACGACTCCAACCCCGAGGTCCTGGTGCAGAGCTGGGACGCCATCAACTCCATCACCAAGGCAAGGGTTAGGGAAGGAGATTGTCAGGGTTTATTCTGCAGGTGTTATGGTACTGGACACAGAACTGATTCAGCTAGGTCACTAAAGGCAAATGGGTAGACTAGTTAAGCAACATGGTTTGTATCCGTGCCGAGTTAAACTGTTGTTTAATTTGTGTAGAAACTGGACGCTGGCAGTCAACTGGCAATGATTGACGACTTACACAAAGACATCCGGTCAGTGGCTTCAGAGGTCAAGGGTCAGCATCTGCCTGGGTTCTGTCTCCCCAAAAAGGTGAGTGTCTAATCCTGATCACCCTATGCTGTGCCCCCGACGGGGGGCGGATGGCGGACGGCTTTTGATGGATGTTATTTCTCTTCTCCAGGGGGTGACCTGCATTCTGCCAGTGCTGAGGGAGGGGGTGTTGACGGGCAGCCCGGAACAGAAGGAGGAGGCGGCCAAAGCCCTGGGAGGAGTCATTAAGCTGACCTCCGCCGAGGCTCTACGACCCTCCGTGGTCAACATCACCGGACCGCTCATCCGTATCCTCGGGGACCGCTTCGCCTGGACCGTGAAGACGGCTCTGCTGGAGACACTCACCCTGCTGCTGGCGAAGGTCAGTGTCTGCTGAAAGGGTGTCGGACTAATGAAGTTACTGAATGAAATGAAGAACAAATGTCCCTTCCTGTGGAAATGCTTTTTAATGTGATTTGAACTGGTCCTGCCCGTCTCTGCCCTCTCTCCAGGTGGGCATAGCCCTGAAGCCTTTCCTGCCACAGCTCCAGACCACCTTCCTGAAGGCTCTGCAGGACTCCAGCCGGGCAGTCAGGCTGAGGGCGGCTGAGGCCCTGGGCCAACTGGTGTCCATCCACAGCAAGGTGGATCCCCTGTTTACAGAGCAGCTCTCTGCTATCCGCACAGCGGAGGACTCCGGAGTCAGGTAGGAAACCCAGAAGTCTTTCACACTGACAAAACCAAACAGAGTCATTCTGACTGAATCATCCCTCTCTGAGCCTAGTGTTCTGCTCTCTTGTTTCAGAGAGACCATGCTGCAAGCCTTACGTTTCGTAATACAGGGAGCAGGGTCAAAGGTTGACCCGGCCATAAGGAAGAACATCACTACCACATTGCTGAGCATGCTGGGTCATGATGAGGTATTTCTATGAGCTGCTACATTGACTTGAGCATGTATGAATGCAGCAGATGTGTTAGTCTGACAACTGATCTTCCATCTCAGGTTCTCTATTAGTGGTAATGATTAGAATTGAGGACAGAACAATTCCAGTTGATCCCGCTGGCTTAGTGTGTCTTCAGGTTTAAGTACTGAATCTGGCAAATGTTGGGATCCATGTGACAGGATCTTTCAGGTGCCTTGTTAAGTTTCACATCAGATCAGACTTCCTACTTGGCTTCCGCTAGTCTAGCAGGAAGTGGTTTCACGGCGTCCCCATCTGAAGTCTTTGTCTGTGCGTGTGTAGGATGCTACGCGCATGTCCTCAGCTGGTTGCGTAGGAGAGCTGTGTGCCTTTCTGTCTGAAGAGGAGTTGAGAAGTGTGTTGCTTCAGCACATCCTGGGTAAGATCTTAGACCACATGCCACCCTGTACCACAAGCATCCACTTTTCAAAAATGAAACATGATTTCTCAATCAGGAAAAGGAAAGGGCTTAAAACAATTAAGCCCTTTATGTACCTCCCCTGAGATCTGGATAATATTTTAATATCTTGTATGTCCAGTTTCCTGGTTAACGCAATCACTACTCTTCAGTATTAGCTAGCATGCTAATACTACATGCATTCTAGCAGAACCCAAACTTTACTCTAGTAAGGAGACTAACATTTTACATGGAAATATGTGTGATGTAGTAACGAGGTCCCTTCTCTTATAGCTGACATCTCCGGTGTGGACTGGATGGTGAGGCACGGTCGCAGTATGGCTTTGGCCATTGCAGTCAAGTCTGCCCCTGAAAGTCTGTGTGGGGAGGAGTACAGTTCAACTGTAGTGGAGGCCATCCTGGCCAGTGCCACTGCAGACAGGGTACGAATCAACAACATTGGTTCCCATCTAAGGCTGTAACCCTCCCCGGAGTTTACTCATTCCATTCAGCCGTACTCTAGAAGGATTGGCTTTTTAAACTCCTTATTCCCACTTTCTGGATAAACACTAACCTATCTTATCTCCCACCCAGATCCCCATAGCCACTAGTGGAATCCGAGCCATGGGCTACCTAATGAGGCATCAGCTCAGAACCAAGGGAGGAAGTGGATGTCCGCAGCGGATCATCACACAGTTTGTCAAGGTGAGGCAGGGTACTTTCTAAGGTGCTCCTTTACGCCTTTTTATACCATTTACAAATTGAAGATTTCTTTTGAGCACTGAAAATATAACTTGTGAATGAGTATGGACGTTATTGTTAGGTAACTAGAAATTTATATTTTCTGGAGTAACTTTGGTGTGATTGATTTTTGGATGTGAGATAGTAGTGGTAGTGACAGCAGTATTCAAGTTTGTAGTAATAATCATTTGGTTTTGAATTAACATAAGGCTATTTGTTATAGTAACCAACTTTGGTGTGTTTTTGCCGGACCGCATAAGCGGAGCCGGCTAGAAAGAGCGAATGTCTGTTATGGACTGAGTGACTGACTGACTACCCCTTATTAAACAGCGTAGTGGTTAGAGACAAGGGTTCTGGAACAACATGTCCCGCATTCGCCTCCTGTAACAGTCAAAGCGCATTATGCCTGAGGTTCAGGACAGAAAAAACTTCGCTGGCTACAACTTTACATAGCTATGTAATAGGAAGCCTAAAATAAAACGGTTCTGGTGGATATTAGGATTTGTTCAGGATTGACACACTTTGCTGGCTTAACGATTCTCTCGTCTTTTCACTTGACAAAAAGGTCAGTTATCATTAGTGATGGCCATTCGAGGCTCCATTACCGTTCTTGTAGCAGCAGGATATTATGCTAGCAGTGCTAACTCAGATTATTTTTCATTGAACTATATAAGTTAATATAGTTAACAATCTAGTCTGTACATTTTATGTTTGATGTCTGTTCCAATGTTATTCTTGTCTGTTCTTTTTCAGACTAGATTAACTATTTTGCCTTATACATTTCAATTATGGGTTTTATTGTGATAAAGTAAATCTGAGCTCTGCCAGCATAATATCCTGCTGCTAAAATAATGCGAATGAAGCCTTGAATGGCGATCACTAGTTATCGTCACCTATGTTGATAGATACTGTATCTACGTCATTCCCAAATAGCTAATTAGCTGTTCAGGATAAACATAAACCTTGCTGGCTACACGATTCTCTTGTATTTTTACTTGACGAAAATGTCCATTATTGTCACCTATATTGATACAGTAGTTATTGTATCCATGTCATTCACGAATGGCTAATAAGGTGTTAAAACGGACAGTGGCAAAAGCCATAAAGTTCATAGATGCTATTTGTGGTGGAGGTTAACTTAGTAAGAAACGTTGCTCAGTTTAACACAATATAATGGTGCCTAGCAACATATTACTTGCTAATAAGCTTTTAAAACGGCCAGTGGCAAAACTCATACAGTTCATAGATGCTATTTGTGGTGGAGGTTAACTTAGTAAGAAACGTTGCTCAGTTTAACACAATATAATGGTGCCTAGCAACATATTACTTGCTAATAAGCTTTTAAAACGGCCAGTGGCAAAACTCATACAGTTCATAGATACTATTTGTGGTGGAGGTAAACATAATAAGAAACGTTACTCAGTTTAATGCTAGTTAATGGTGTCTAACAAAATATTCATACTTATAATATGATGAAATTAAATAATATGATGCGAAGAGGCAATACTAAAGCCTTGCATGTGTGCATTTTGATGGCATAGTGGTTATCAACAATGCCTTTCACGCGGGCGACTAGGGTTCGATTCTCAAGAGGGCAGCATTGGGTCTAAATGAATTTGAGCTACTTTAGAAGCACTTGTTGTGCCCTCAACTGTTATGTAACACTGTAAATACATTTGTTAAAATAAAAGCTAAAATGCAATACAATTCATTTGGGGAATATTAGGTTTCTATTCTAAATTATGTAATAGAAATAATTTCCTACTGAATACTGTGAATGTTTTTCACACTAGTGGCTTGTGTAGCTTGTCATAATCACAAAACCCATAGATTAAATTCCTGCAAGAGCCTCCTTGTGGTGAGTTGTTAGGATATAGCTGGCTAATCAATGAAAGATGGCTTTAAAATTGTGTAGACAAAAATAAACATTATTTTTGTCAGCACCATATTGACAGGCTTGTTGTTCAGGTAATATTCTGAATAGAGTTAGTTTTGCATGTATATAATAAATAATTTATATGGGTAAGAAAATTTGCATCTTCGGGGACACCATTTTTACCTGCCTTATGCCACCTCACCCTGGGCCTCTGTTCTCATAGCTGACGTACAGCAAACCACTCGCCAACACGCCATACACACGTCGGCCGTCAGTACAGTTGAAACTGAGGTTAATGTGTGAAGAACACACTGGTTTCTTTCATACCTCTCAGACGCCCCTTCCTATTGTTTCTCATGGCTGTGTCTCACTGATTAAATTTAACATCCCTGGTTAAGATGTTCACACCCCTATTTTCATTGTTCTTGAGGTATAGTTAAATGTACTGTGTTCCAAATCAGAATTATTAATAAATACGGTTCATCAGAGGTTTTCATTTTGATTTGTTGATGCCTGTGTCAAATCTAAAAGCTGTTCATAGTGAGCTGAGCTAAATGTGACGGCTGATAACTGAGCCCACCATGTCATATCCAATAGATCCAACCTGATGGATTTAATTTTGACACATGCTAGTATGTGTATCTATGGTGTGGTTTGTGTAAATCAAAGACTTGCATCACTAAGAGGAACTAAATTGGAGTCATGGTTGGTAGCTATTTGAGGCCTTTGTGTTTTGGTGATTGCGCAATCACTTAAATGGCAAGGTAGCCAGTTTGGCTAATTTTCTCTGGCTTTGTAAAGACTGCAGTCTGACAGGAGCCCTGTTCCCACTTTTGAAGGTGGTCTTTTCAAAGCAGTTTTTTGAGAGCTCGTTAGCTAGCTAGTCTTTCTAAGACTGAGGAACAATTGTGGTTTCTGATTAATCCTGATTACAAGAAAAGCTGGACATCATTATGAATTCTCGATAATTCTATGGTATGATTTGGTATGTGATAGTTTTGTTGGTTGTTTTGGGACACTTAAACATTCCAAGAAGTTCACGGGCTGACAAAGCCTGGGCTGAGTGTGCTGTTAATACTGGCCCTGTGACCCACATCACAAATCTAACATTACTGGGGTAACTATGGAAAGCGCTTTTGGACTGTTGCATCATAAACCCAAAACATATCAATTTCCTTGACAATTATTGTCCAATTCTAGGTGTCTGTGTCCATCTCATAATTTGTGCTGGTGTAAGAGAGCAGTCTTGATGCTAGGCTTCCGCTCTTAGTGTCTGTCAACATGAAGACCAAATTGACGACACTATGAGGCTGAGAAATTTGAGGTAAAACCTTAGGCTTGACCGAAAATAGCCTGGGAGATCAGGAACAATGTTAGGTAGGCGTGGATGTGACAGCCACTACCATCCACAGAAGACTTCTCCAGTGGAACTACAGAGCTAGACTGCAAGGTGAAAACTAGTTGGCCTCAAAAACATGACAGCCAGGTTACAATTTACTAAAAGTACCTAAAGAGCCTGGAGAGTTCTGCAAAAGGTTTTGTGGACAGATAACGCAAAGGCTAAAGTGGATTAACCTGATAAATTCTGTAGTGATGTCTTTATGTAATGATAGCAGCAGAAATAATTCTGAAGTTACCAGAAACCTCTTGTTTGTTGAAGTACAACCAAATTACTGGACTCAGTGCTCTGCACATCATATGGCAAGACAGTGACCCCAAAAACACTACCATTGAAACAAGGAGTTTTTTGACCAGCCAAGTGAATCTCCAGATTTAAATCCATTTGAAGATGGCTTTCATTTTCACCACCATCATCAGAACACCAAATGAGGGAATATATTTGGGAAGAATGGTGTTCCATCCCTCCAGTAGAGTTCCATGGATTCATAGAATCTATGCCAAGGTGCATTGAAGCAGTTAAGGTGGTACGTGTGGACCAACATCTTACGGAGACACTGTTGGTCTTTCCCATGTTTATAGCCTTCTACTCATCTGGTTATGTCAAGTCTACTGTCACATTTGGAAGAAATACAGGAAGTCTTTGATTTTTGGAAGTTCTAGTTAATACTAAATTAAACATTTTGTAATTCTCAAGCAAATGTTGTTAAAATCCTGTTAAAGATAACTAGGTTTCCTTTTTCCCCCCGAGTGCCCTCAAAATCAACCACATAACCTTATTACAGTAGTTTTTTTTTTTATTCTTAAACCAGTACCATTTTAGAGCTGTGTTTTAAGCTGTAATAGTAGACAATTCTAGCATTTACTTTGCTAAGTACATTTACACATACTAAGTAGGTGACTTGGTGTAGTGATGCTGCTAGTGGTAGACAATCTACTGTATGACTACAAATATACTTCGACAGTAACACTTTTTTTCAGCACTTTGGATTTTAAATGATACTGTGACTAAGTAGTTTGTGTGCAGACTCGTCTTTAATTTGGTATTTTCATCCATATCGGATGAACACGTGTGTCTTGTACATAGTCTCCCGTTGGAATGAAGTCTAATGGACAGATGAAATGTTAAACTATACCAGACTGATGGAAACTGGAATGTGTAGAGAAAATATGGAGCTGTCTAGAATCCAAAGATCGATCCCAAGCCATACTACTGCCTCTGTGAAAACTGTTCCTCATGCAGCAGAAAATGAGATACATCGACCCCTAACACTGTGACCCCTAACACTGCCAACAAGTGATTTTTCAGGGTTTGTTGAGGTCAAGAACTTCTGAATACAATTGAACATGCCTTTCACATGCTAAAGACCTGGGTGAAGGCAAACAGGCTCTGAAACCTGCAGGAAATGATTTCTGCAGTACATGCCTAGCAGAGCATCACCAGGGAAATACCCATGGTTCAAGAGCACATTCAAGAGCACTTCGCATTTAAGTCCATTGACATTTTAGGCACATTTTTAAACAGTTATAGTTTCAAATGTAAATTATATTAAATAGCTTCATTGGTACAAGCATACTTCCAGACAGGTTTGCTGATTTTAACTTTTAAATGGCTTTTCTACATGTTATACATTAGTTTAACAGTAATGTAGTCCCTTTGCAAATGAAATGCACTGGAATTTGTGCAAATATGGTTGTAGTGTCAAACATATTTGTGGTATCAAGGTCTCTTTCAAGCATCCTGCCTGACAGTCCGCATACAGTCTTCTAGTTCTGGTGTCATTTATGGCCGTACTGGTGGCGTTGATTTAAATGAAGAACTATAATAACTATGAAGGATTTAAAAAGTTGTGCTTGAATCCAATGACTGTGCCCCTCTGAGGATTTATCATTAACTTATCCTGTACTGTTTTCCCTCTAGTGTCTTCAGAACCAGTCCAGTGACATCCGGTTGGTGTCAGAGCGGGTTCTGTGGTGGGTGTTTAAGGAGGAGACCACACCCTCCCTGGAACCCACACTCATCAAGCCTCTGGTGAAGAGCCTACTGGACAATACCAAGGACAAAAACACGAGCGTGAGAGCCCAGAGCGAACACACCATCATCAGCCTGCTGCGACTACGCCAGGGAGAGGAGACCATGCAGGTCAATGATAAACCTTAACTATTTAATGCTGTCTAAATTACAAACTTATTACAAATAAGATCATACCTGGCCCAATCAATTTAAGTTGTGAAGTTGTTTAACTGGTGATGTTATAATGTTCTTTCAGAGCGTTAGTGCCATCCTTGACTCTGCTAGCAATGATCTGCTTTCTGACTGTCACCGCCGCTCCCTGAAGAAGATATCCAGCCTTCCGGACTCTAATGAAGAGATTGACGACACCATCCTCACGTGATGGGACAGAACGAACCCGGCTTGACAACTTCATAATGTTGTTCATGTACTTAAATAAGACCTCCATAATAATCAAGAAACACACACACACACACACGGTCCCCATTAATTTCATGTTATCCATGGATCAAGAAAGTCCAAACCCACTCAGTTTCCTTTATATATCCCTATCTTGACAATTATTTTCACTTCCTTGTTTTTGTGGCTTAATAAACAAGCATTTATCTCATGAAGTGCAGGTAAATATGAATTTATTTCACAAAGTTCAGGTAAATGTTGCCAATTTTGTGCCAATTCTTTTTGGACATAGTTGTGTATTTAATGTCCCTTTACTTTTTAGAATGTATTTGAAGCATCAGTGACAACAGTGAAACAAAGCAGTATTTAAATTTTTTCTGCTTTCCCTGAGTTTTAACCCTCGTGTGTGTGAGAATTTTGTGGTGAAAGCAACCAGTTATCTTTATCATAAAGTTGATATTCTTATCAATAATACGGTTGTAAAAAGAAATCAAATAAAAAAAATGATTTGAAAATGGTTTTGACAGTCTAAATTTACTGTAAAACGTTTTAACAAACATTGCGGAAACGTATCCAACGTAAGTGACACTAAATGTACATGATTTGTTGTTTTGTGATGTGAAGTATTTTTTTTGTGAAGTTATGAGAACTAGTGCCTGTCATACACACGCGACTCGATGTGCGTTTTATGGATGCAGTTGGGCTGAACTGACTACAATGAAAGAAACCAAGGGTGTTATGTAAAATAGAAAGGCGCTAACCTGAAGTGAACAGCAACCTGCTTGGTGGCTTGGATCATTCGGCCGGTATGGATCTCAGGTCCCCTACGACTTTGTCGTGAGTCTGCGCAGTGAGTCTGGGTCGCAAAGGGTTGGGTGCAGTCACTACCAGAGAAGGAAGCGGAGTTTCCGGCTATTTGCAGCGGAGGGAGAGGATTGCTGACAGCGCGAGAAAAAAGCCTCCGGCTCGGGGGCTAGCAATTGGGCATCGGTAGTAATCGTTCTCATTCATATCGGGGGTAGGGCTGGTGTATTACGAGCCAAGGGTTCGCACAGCAAGTCCAGAGGAAGTTCAGAGTAACGGCAAAAGGCGGGGGTGACCCACCAACTACCGGCATGGCCAGGGACTACGATTACCTCTTCAAGCTGCTCATCATCGGTGACAGTGGTAAGCGAATAGCGGGGATGCATGACGGGAAATGGGCCTTACGAGGTTTTTCACGATGAGTCGTAAATTGAGGTCGAGGTTCACAACATGATTTTGTACTTGTTTTGGGATTATCCTTTAGTCTTCTTAGGTATGACTTAAAAATGCACACTATTTTTTGAGCAATCGGGGAGAGAGCGGTTTCATTTGAAGTAGGGCGGCGGTTGTGTGTATCGCAGACATGTCAGCGGCTCAGGCCGGATATCGCTTGCTGCAAGATAACTAATCGTCTACCACTGGGAATAATTTCATCCATTCTAAGAATCGTTATTTGGCGGGACATTTCGCTCACTAGCAAGGTATTACTCTGTGGCATGTATGTAAGGTTACACTGTACTGTAGCTATAAATTACCCCTTCTTACAGTGTGCTGCTATTAGCTAGCCATGTTTGCTAGTTTAGCAAGCTATTGCTAGCTACTTACTATATATTGGCTCGTATTGGCGTACTGTTGCCAAAATCGTGGAGTTTAATTAAAAAAGGTGTGGTTACTGTTTACCCAGTAAAGTAAGCAGTAGGTACTTGGGTAACTAACGTTTACTAGATTAGCCTCTTCAAGTTGTCAACAAATACTGAGGTGTTTCCTTGCTGCGAGTACAGTTGCAGTAGGTGGCTTATCAGTGGAGTCTGAATTGTTTCAGCATTAATACTGTTTCCTGTGGGAGTAAACGGTTTAGTTTTGTAGCTACGTGAAAGCATGTTAATATGGTAAGGCTGCATAGCGGTTTACAGTGAGCCTCGAATGATTCTAGATTATCCTCCTGCGTATAAAAATATGCAGGGATTTTAAATGTTCACTTTTAAGATCCAACAGAATAGGATGTATATGCTTTATCATACTGCTAAATGTGGTATTTCTAGCTCAATCCATTTTAATTTTAAAAGATTGTTGCATTCAGATAAAACAAAAAAAATAATCTGCACCAACTTTGGCAACTCCACAATCAAAATCCTTTGTTAGAAAACATCCATTGACACTGCTGATCCTGGCACTACCCCATCAGCTGGCTGATCACAATAGTGGGCAGAGCCGGCACAGCAGCCCCCCTTACTGCCTCATACACACTGGGGCCTGTGTCTCAGATGCAGGCTGGGAGCAGGATTGGCTTAGTGGTTGTGCTTCCCCAACCCTTCTAGACAGAGATTGTACAGTACACCTGTTGTATTTCTGATTCTAGTTGTACAGCAATCAGCCACCAGACTAGTTACACCAACACTGTTTGCTGTTACTCTTTTAGAAGCACAAAGCCCCCACGTTGGATGGTTTTTGCATCAGTAGATGGAAAAACCATTTTTGCATCAGTTCTGATGGAAACTTCGGATCTCCAAAGAATTACGAGTTGCAGTTTTTTGCCAGCGGCGCATGTCCTGCTGCATAGGATTGCCTGCTATCAGTTGCTAGTTGAGGTAAATCTGGTTTTGTTTGCATTGCAAAGTAGTGACCCCTCTGAATCCAAACCAGACCTAGATTCCTGGTGTTGTTTTTGTTTATTGAACACACCACTTTGTCCAGCCAGTCAGCCTCATAGTAGGGTAGCGTCAGACATTTGGTAGTAAAACTTTCCACGGCACTCGGATGCACACAAACAATGCAGAATCCATCACAGCCTGCTGCCAATGGGTGACACTGTCTATCATGGACAACCTGAATGCATAGTTAATCTAATTCTGATCGAAATTGATGTGCAGTAGCCTATTCAGATCAGAGGACATAATATTTAATTTGAGGGATATTAATCCAAGTTTTTTTTCTCTAAATCACACTGAATCGCAATTGCAACTCTTTGCCGTATCTTTTGGCCCTAGTCTGGGGTATCAACATTTCCAAAGATGGCCTTAGAGGGAATGAACATATCATTCTTTAACAGATACCGTTGTATGTAAAGTAAGCATTTGCCGTCAGTTTGTTTTAGCAAATCACACTACTTCAAAGGGTGACTCCAAATGGAGGCAAGACACCACAGAATATGCATACGGGAAGATGATTGGTTGTTGTATTAAGCGATGCACATTAAGTTACTCCCAGTCTTTCTATTTGCTAACGAAGGTCTAGTTCAACACGTTGCTCCATCAGGCTTCATGTTTTGACCTGAAATGACTTAGGAGATTACCTCATAGGTATCACTGAGGGCTGTTTTACCAGTCTGACCTGAGTTGGAAAACTGACCTGCCGGGTGGACAATGGGCCTGACCGGTAGCAGAGGTTTGTACAGGTACACCCTCAACTCAACCAGTAATTGATTATCGTTCACTTAAATAAAAATAGGTGGACTAGAAGAGTAGAATGTGTAGTTTCTCAGTGATTTTTTATTTTTTTTTCCTGACTTAAAACAGAGCCTGCTTAAACTATTGAGGTATGGTAAAGATTGCTATAATGTAATCTGGTTAAGGTAAATCTGACTTAGTAGGTGAAGCCTGACCAAAGTATCATCCTCTTCATTGGACATCAACCGACTTAAGAGTGGTAGGCTGATGACAGGTGACAGGGTTGTTTAAAAGCAGGTATTCCCAAACCTCCCCTCGGGCCTCCTGATGTTTCACATTTTCATTTATACCCGAAACTAGCTCACCTGACTCAAAGTCAACTAACCATCCAGCCTTTGATGTATTGAATCAGATAGGGCATTCTAGGTTTAGAATGTAAACAGTGAAACATCTCTGGGGGTGGAGAATAGGTTCAGGAAACCCTGTTTTAATGGAGGCGCCACACAGCACCCTTCAAACAGGTAAGTTAAACAACTCTCCAGTGTAATTATTGGTCAGAAGGATTTGTTAGCATTTATCCGCTGCCAGGCCCTATCATCACATTACCATCATGCATCGACAGATCTGGGATGTATCTGCCTGGACTCTGTTCAATTGCTGCCTTATCCTTCGCTACATATTACAGTCTGAGGTTCCCTCCACTGTAATCGTTTTGTTGACGTCAAAGTTAAGGGGAGTTGTGCAAAACAAAGCCAGTGACGCTGAAGCTTGGAGTTTGGGTCGCCTGGTAAATGTCAGTACTGATATGTTATGCAGTCATTTTCAACCTGGGATGTCGTGATCTTTACCTGACTGGCATCACTGTTGTCAGTCCTTCACCAGAGGCAGCAGACCGTAGCCTGGAGGGTTATGGTCATGATCTGAGAACAGCAGACCTGCAGAAATCCGATACATGGTTGTAAGCGTAGGCCTATGTTTACGAAATACAGCCCAATGTCGGTCAAATCAAGTCTTCCCTCAAATTAGCTTACTCCGAATGCTCAGAGTAGCCTAAATGTCATAATTGAAGAGTGGTATGAAATCCAATCTTCTGTTGTTTTTTTCCCCTCTCTTTTCTCAAACTTTCTCTTCGTTTTAGGAGTGGGGAAGAGCAGTCTCCTTCTGCGGTTTGCGGACAACACGTTTTCAGGTGAGAGTAAATGTTTCTCTCGATGCCTGGAGTCTGTTGTATTTAAACAGTCCAAGCTACACTATCTACACAGCGCCTTGGAAACTCACATAGCGAACCTCATAACAGCGCGTGTGGCTTTTGTGCACATGCTTGTGTGTTCGCAGGTAGCTATATCACGACAATTGGAGTGGACTTCAAGATCCGGACAGTGGAGATCAATGGGGAGAAGGTGAAGCTGCAGATCTGGGACACGGCAGGACAGGAGCGCTTCCGGACCATCACCTCCACGTAAGTACGGGCAGGAGCGACATGACAACTAACGCACACGCCGTTCCAACGCTTGTCAGCTGATGTTTAGGCGATGGAGAGCTGCAGCATTGGAAGGGCCCAGCCTTTCCTTTAGTTTGAGCAAGTACTTTTAAATACAACTTGGATTACTCTTTTTGTGAAGTGATGGAATTTCCAACAGACCCAAATTAGAGACATTCGTAAGGGTGGTTTTCAGTCCCACTAAATGACGGGACTGTGAAGGTAGCAGCTCCATCTCTCTCTGACTTGGGTGCCGTCAGGATGGATTTGCTTCAACATGCGGAATTCGTGCCAATGGGATCTCCTTTTTTTTATTTTTTTATCTTCAAGTCTCTTGAAGTCCGTTGTGTACATCTCCTACACGTTTGATTGTTTTCTCAGAGCTTTGAGGTAGATTTTGTTTTTCTGGTGAGGTGGCATGCAGTGGGGTGTAATTTCCTTTTTTTTTTCTTTCAGTTTTGTCACAAATTAGACTGAATTGGAAGACATTCCTCTCTGAATTCATAACTTTTTTTCTTTCCGCTGTTGCTGTTGTTTTCTGGACTGAGTGCATTCTGCAGTGGTGTGGTTGTGCCCAATGACCAGGCATTGTCCTGTCATTATGAATATGTGCAGTAATGAGTAGACAGGGTTCCTGAACAGGGATGTAATCCGTCCAGATGATGTGACTGTTACCTGGGTAACAAACGTCTGACTCACAATGCTCCTGCTTTGACATGGACACCACAGCATATTAAAATGGCATCTTTGACCAGGACTGTATCATGTCTCCGGTTTGCCGGTACTGTGAGAGAGAGGAGAGAGATGTTTTGCTGCTGGGTACATTAACTCAGTTTAAAATAACATTGAGGAGTTGTTGACAAGGAAAGGCGTTTTATCTAGTGTGTTATTCCCCAAAGCCCCCCAGGGAAATATGGCATTCTCCCCTGAAGCTGAGATGCTGGTTTTCCTGTGGGAATAGCTGTCCAACTCCACGGCTGTGTGAGGACGGAGGTGGGGAGTTCTCCTGCCCACTTGTTTTTGCTGATTGTTGATTGTGGAGAAGTAGAGTGGCGTGGCGCCTCATTAGGTCTAAGTCGATTTCAGGATAGAGATGCCTCACAGGGCCCTGTATGCTGGTGTGGTAAACCCCCCCCCCCCCCCCCCCGTCCCTCGTTAGTCACTGGTCAGCCAAGCCTGTCCTGTCTGTCTGACCTGTCTGCCTGTCTGGTCTACAGGGAACAGGATGACTGAGCTTGGCCCAGGTGACCGCTGTGTCTTTTGGGTTCTCCATTCATCTGGGCCCAGACACCCCGCTGACTGCTGTGTTACTGCTGGGCTGTGTTTTAGGCTTCTGTTGGTCCAAGTCTGTGGTATTCATATGTTTAATGCAGGTGGGTGGGTGTTGCGGTTAAGCCACCATGCCTCCTCTCTTTGGGGGTTTACTCTAACTTTCGGGGTGCAAGCTTCCATGAATATTCTTGCTGTCATCTACTTCCACCTCTGCCTTTTCCCTCCATGTACGCCCCTATTTTGAATCAGTGATTTTCATCGTCCTCTGTCTTTAAAAGACTGTGCTATGAGTGCTATCTCTGGTTTCCTGTCAGTTTCTGCATCACAGACACTCAACCCCTTACTGCCCTCATTCTGTTCCGTCAGACTAGACGACTGGGCCAGTGGTGCTTGTACTAGTGTAGGCTGCTCAGCCCCTCTCAAGCAAGGCTGAGAGAATGAATCACTGTTTCTGAAGCAGGGCTGTGGTTGTTCAGTTAGTGGAGATGATGTAGCCTGTGTGGTGGTATGTCACTAGGTATTCCACTACAGGCGCCCCATCTAGCTGGCAAATTAGTTGTGGCCAACCGAGATCACATTAGTACCCCACCATTAAACACAGAGTCCGCGTGTGTGTTCTGTCTGTGTCCAGATACTACAGAGGAACGCATGGGGTCATTGTGGTATATGATGTCACGAGTGCCGAATCCTTTGTCAATGTCAAACGCTGGCTACATGAAATCAACCAGAACTGTGACGACGTCTGTCGAATATTAGGTAAGTCCGTTCTACCTGCTTAAATGAACTTTTTCGTAGTACAGTTTTCACCATTGCTTAGGGCTGTATGAAATATGTGATGAAGAAAAGGTGGACAAAGTACTCAATAACAATTTTATCCAGCTTTGAAAATGTAATTAAAATAAGTCATTAAACTTAGTGGGAAAATAATTGTATTGGAGTCAAGTCTTGAAAGAAGAAAATAATGAGGAAGTGGACATGCCCCTTTAATGCAACCATCACATTCTGCATTGACAGGACGTCCGTTTGGTTGTTTCTATATAAATGTTTCTTTTTGAGTGGTAAGAACAGAACAAAAATAGGTCCTTACTGGCAGTAAAAGGTTTCTTCCGAACTTCCCTCAGTGGGAAACAAGAACGATGATCCCAACTCTAAGGTGGTGGAAACGACCGATGCTCAGAAGTTTGCTGAACAGATGGGCATCAACCTCTTTGAGACGAGTGCCAAAGAGAACATCAATGTGGAAGAGGTAGGTCTCTGATGTTATTCAAGTGAGGTAGGTCTCTGATGTTATTCAAGTGAGGTAGGTCTCTGATGTTTTTCAAGTGAGGTAGGTCTCTGATGTTGTCATTCTAGTGAATGATAACATCAGAGGGCACCAGGCGCCCTCTGATCTAAGTTGGGCCAGAGTTGAGGGGGACGTTGTCTTAAAGATGAGATCGTTGTTGCTGTCATGGAGGGAAATGTAAAGCTATTTTCCCCTTATCCAACACAAAGTATTTGTCTTTTCACCATGTTGTTGTTTTCTTCCCAGATGTTTAACTGCATCACAGAGTTAGTTCTAAGAGCCAAGAAGGAGGTGCTGGCTAAACAACAGCAGCAGCAACAGAACGATGTGGTCAAACTTACCAAGAACAGTAAACGAAAGAAGAAGTGCTGCTAGCGAACTCAACTCCTACTCACAAAAGACCAGCAGCGTCTGCTACCCGAGAACACACACAGGATGGGACTCCAAGCATCTAAATTAAGACCAGATTTAATACAATAAAAAATAAAGAGGTCCCTTTTGGACAAACAAATCATGAAGACTTTAAAAAAAAAAAAAATGTACAGATTTTATTAGAAGTAAGATCAAGTTTTATTTGGAATTCAGCAGATGGGCAATATTTAAGTTCCTTCTTTATTGAAGGATCTGTAAGCTGAAAACTGACCGCCATAATGCTCCAATTTCTATATGCATATACAAATATTCTTACATCAGTATCTATTTTCTCCTTCTCATTCCACTTCACACGGGACATTGAGTCATGTGAAACTGCACCTGAAGAGGAGGGGACACTTTTTTTTTTTTTCTTCGCGGGGGTGGCGGGGGGTGGGGGGGTGGGGGCTGGAGTCGATTGAAGGGACCCGGTGTGTAACTGAAAGCTGGATAGGGCGAGGGGGTTCACAAACTTTGTACATTTTTATTTTGACTCTACCGACACTTGTTTACCGTAGCTCATGCCAAACTCCTCATGAACTTCTGGCTTATTTTTTGACATGATGGGGTGGGGGGGAGAAACCCCAAGGATGATTGTTGGTAGGCAACCGTTAGCAATTAATTCAATGGACAGAACTGGTGACTTCTATCTTCACTTTGTTTCCATTTGTTTTGCGATGCTTTTCCTCCTTTCTCCTTGAGCCGGCCAATGACCTATTTTAGAGAGATGGTATGAGCAGTGTACTTCTCCCCTGGTCCTGCTTCACAAGTGGTCTGCTATCACCACTCACTGCAGTCTTATTTGTTTGTTTAGGTTTGCTTTTAAAGGACAACAAATCTTTCATTTTTTTTTTTTTTTTTTTTTTTTTTTTTTTAAAACAATGATACTGCCAATATGATTTGTTAAGGAACGATTTTGAAGCTCTTTGGTTCCCCCTGTTGAACTGTTGCCATAGAGGTCCACTGTGTGTGTTTGGTCCGGGCATGTAGAGCTGAGGTTAGTCACCTGGGAGTGAACCCGTACGGCTCTACTAAACCACACCGGCCTCTCTACTCCCATGCACCAAACACCCTCATATCAGCACTTCTTGCAGCCAGGGATACACAGCCCTTTGTGTTTGGTCACTTCTGGGGCATTTAATAATAGGATCATGGTTATCATCAGTGCAGGGGGGATTTAGTTTGTGCCAGGACAGTGTTGTCAGGTAATGGGAGGTTTGCTGTAGTCTGTGCAGTGACCCTGATCCATAGCAAACGTTGGTTAGATGTGGGTGTGTGTGTGTGCGTGCGTGCGTGTTCAGCATGTAACACTTTGTTTGAAGGGGTATGCGTAAGGTATCTGACATGCATTTAGTATTAATAAACCTGTCAAATATTTTCAGCTTGCAAAATGTTCCGAACCGTTAATTGTTTATGCCTGGTGGTGTCATTGTCTCTGACACGTCACGAACTTGTTGCCCGTTCAACTGAAGTGTTACTATCCAGTGTTTTGCTTGACTTTGAGTTTGTGGCAGACAGGCCCCCGTGACAGTTTCCTCCTAAAGGTCTACACGGGGGAGCATTATTAAGGAGGCAATGGGAATCCTGGCCTCAGCACTGTCCTGCACACACCTGGGCCCCCGAATACCTCGCCCTCTGCTTGACGATGGCTGCTGTAAGCTGAGGTGGTCATAATGTGGGGTTTGGTAAGGCCGTGGCCCTGAACAGACGACGTTCGGACCGGGTGTCATGTCAGTGCCAGAACCTGAGCGCTGTGCGATGCAAGCCAGGAAGTGGAGAATTCGTATCAAATCTCACTGTATGATTTCTATTAATTATGTGTATGTGTATATAAATATATTTGTGTGTTTATATTCGATATATAGAACATACACACATGTTCGCACACATAATTGCGCATGTGTTGACATGCCTTGTGTGCTATCAGCTGTGGTTTGCTGTACACTGGAGAAAAGACATGTACTATTCATTTTTCCCTACATGAATTTAATCAATAATAAATGTTTTAAAGGAATAAATATTTGACACAATGACTGATCTCTTGTCAATGATTTGAGGCTTGGTCTTGATAAACTGGTTTTAAACTTCTGTCTTGCTCTTTGTCAATAAAACTGTATGGAGGTATTGTACCACTTAAATGTCTCCTATAAAGCTGTTTTATTCTTTTTTGTTGACCACAATGAGGCTATGCCAACTATCAGTGTTCATCATTCTATTACTTAAGACTATGAATGCGCTGGTAAATGGAGTTTTGTCTTCAGACAAGCAAGGGTCTTTTTCTCTATATGGAAAAAGGCCAAAGTAAGAACATTACCAAGGCAGTTTCTTTCTGTTCCCATTTTATTTTTTCACAGTGGCCTCCACATATATAAACACATTCATTGGATGTACTCCTTTTCAAAAATGTTATAAAAATCACTTCTCATTGTCAGATTGGGTCTTTTTTTATCCATAACTAAAAATAGTAATTTGCTAAGAATATAAAACCATACTCTCAACCTTTATTTTCTACATCATAACGCATAAATATTATGCACCTCTTCATGACAGCTTCACAAATTTAGAAAAATGTTTCCTACAATGAGTATGCATATTCATAATGTGTAAATACTTCAACATACACACAAACATAACCTTTGTCCGACCTTGGAGCTTCATGTCATTTCTCTTTGTTTATTGTAGTTTGACACTGAATATCTACTAGGTCCGCTTCTGGGATCGGAACCTTCGGTGTCATCATGACATTGTTAATGTTCAGTTGACTGTGGCAGGGTAAATGTTTCCTCACCATTACAGGGTGTATGTACTTGGTCAGGAGATACAGGGAAGCCGTTTAAGTTCAGTGCCACATTCATTTATGAAGGCTAATTGGGAAATGTGTCATGGATGATCATCCACTAATGAGGTTGACAGAAAGCTACGTTTCCTACCCTATTGTGGTGAGTTTCTAGACAAATGAGTACAATGACAAAAACAACTGTATGAAGACCCTGCACAGATTCCTCAAATGATTCCCTATGCTCTCATCGTCAATGACCTGTTTCAAAGGTTCCAGGGATTTCTGCAACCCAAACAACGTCACTGGTGAATGACAAAAGGACATTAGGACACACACTCAGACACACATTAAGAACAAGTGAGTTCCAAAAAACATGGCCCTTGAGGACAAACAGTTGTCACCCAATGCAATCCGCTTTTTACACAGCACACACACACTCACACACTCACACACAATGCAAGATACAACTTTTCTGCCAGAATTCAGGCTGGTTAATACAATTGAGGACAGGAGACATATTTTAGAAAGAGTATTCAAAAGGATAATACTGTAATAGCACTACAATTGGTAACAATTATTTTGGACATAATGTAAAAGGAAATAATATCAAACTGTAAACACAAAAACTGTACGTGGATTACACATGAATTACCAGAGGTCCTCCAGCGATCTCACCTGAATGAGCAGAATGATATGACTTACATACCTGAAATGTTTTAGATGCAAGATGTTTCATCAAACAGAATGAAACACTGATTATGTTATTGGTAAAAATGTAGGTAGGTCCCTCCCTGTTTCATTCTGTTTCATTCTGGTAACCAAACTTTAAACAACTTTCAGTTGTGGATACATACAACGCTAGTGCCAACAGGACTTCTTCAGAACTTCTAGACCTGTGGCCACAAAATACTACAGAAATGTTTTGTTTCTTAACCAAGAAGACAAGGATATTAGAAAACGCACATTCTGGTCGGAGTTAGTATTATTTTGAGTTCAAATATCCTTTCACCCATGTTCAACCCACTCCTAGCTAAGCCTGCAGAATAACCTCTCATCACTCGATTCATAGGGCGCAGGCTAGCTGTGTGTGTTAGGCTTAATGCTAACTAAAATCAAGTTTCCAGTACTTTTCAGAGCTGACCAGCTCCTGGTGTTACACCCCTCAGATCAATACAACACCCCAGCTGATTAGATTACAGAGAGAAAGACAGACTTCCTTTAGCTGTGGGCTCAAGTGAAGGCAATGGAAGCAACTCTTACTTTGTAGAAAATGTCAACGCTACCCAGTAACCCTGTAAGGAGCGAACAGGGTAATGTGTTTAATTAAAACCTTGGTACAATAACTTAGAGTATCTTAACTTCATTCAAATGCCAAACTTAGCTAACATTCTGTTATTTGCGTGAAATTTAGAATGACATTCATTGAGCAGAACTGACCAGACAGATGACTTAGAATCTTCACATCAGCCCTCCTATCCCTTTCCATAGAGATCCCAATTAATATGCATTTGTTGTATGCAAACGCTCAATACACACTAACAAACTATAGGAACAAATGTTACATTTCCATTGAAAAACATATATATTTATAAATATATTGATTTAGTCCGAACCTACTCTCAGCTCTTTAAAAATAATCATTCTTTGGGTTGAACGTAACCAACCTTACCAAGACATCTGCATAGGTTTGCTCTGGTGCTCTGGAAATGACTTCCCATGCCCAGAAGTCAAAAGACTGCAATGGTCTCATTCTCAACACACACCATGAAGGTTCGTAAAGATGCATCTCATAAATCTACACACACTCTTCAAATACGGACTCACAGATATGTCTGGCCTAATGGAAGCCCAAAATCTAGGGAAGGAATGGTCCACTATCATAAGCTTTGAAGCGATGGGAATGGCAGCAGACCTTCTATATTACTTCTATGTTACTAATGCACTCTGTAGTCCCTGTCAAAATGTTTTTACCTTGAAACTGGTACCTGACAGAGTAGGATACTAAATCAATATCATACTGCATTTGTCTTCCAGTAAATTTACTGCAACACAATATGGATGCCTTTGACTTGCCAAAATTAGGCACTGCAGAAGTATTTAAGGACTGTTCACGTCTCCTTTATTAAGCTAATGTAAACAATTCAGAGGATTTGGTCAGCTAGGAGGAAGATAAATGAGGAAAATAACATATTCTTATCCCTTTTTTGTACGTCAAACATATGCTAAATGTGACATTGTAACTATAGAAAAAGTCGACATTGACAGAGGCTGTAACTGACACCAGCTGCTCAGAGGTTTATTCATATGTCAGAGACTAAGGAGAGGCCTATGAAGAGATGTCTAGGGACCTGAGATGGAGCCATAACCACTTTAGATAACGTTAGGCTGGTTGTCATACATTCAGTGGGTAGTAAATGTAACTGTTCCTTATGGCCCCTGCCGTGCTCTGGCCGGGTACTCAGTGATGATAATGGCCTGAGGTAAATTTAGGCTTGATTTTCATAGAGTGCTATGTTAATGTATAGAAATACTTGGCATGAGCTGGACATTTCCATGTCTGTGAATTACGTGAATGCAACAAATCCTGTGATATTGAAGAATTAAATCTTGGTGTGTGGTGTCAAAGTTATCTTTGACTTATAGCTAATGCTATGTCATGACCATAATGCCATAATGCTATGTCATTCCCTTTAATTGGTGCAAACCAATTACAGGGAATGCATCCACTGGACTGTAGCGACTGGAAGGCCTCTTTGTTAATCCCTGAATATATGAATAAACCTGAGAACTTGTCTGAGATATCTCCCCCCAGAAGCTGGTCCATGTACTCATATGGAAGTTCCCATACCCAGATCCCTGTCCCACTGTCCCGATCCCTCCACCCCAGGCCTTGGTGTGTACCGTACCGAACACCTTTTCCCCACACTCCCTGGCCTGCGACAGAACCCAGGAGTCAGTCCTACTGTATGCACACACTTCCAGTCCAGAGTTCTGACAGTGGGCTAGAGATGCTGGGAGGCACTACTAGGGAACTGTCCTCTTTGGAGGTAATGTACAGTATGTAACCACGTTCTTGTAAGCCCAATGGGTGTTTATGGGATGGTAGCCAAGGCCTCTGGGGGTCTTACAGTGCTGCTATCGAAGTGACTTTGACTCGATCTTTCAACATCTGTAAGGACTGACGTGATGGGACAGATAAAGTGCAAAATGAACCCTGAACCTCTTTAGCCCCCCCCCGTCTGATAGTGCATCACTGCCCTCAGGATTTGGCTCCACCAGTCTTTCCTCTCCCTCCCTCTGCACTGTTTTCCTCTTTCTTTTTCTCAGGTTCACATTGGCCAGTCCATAGGCGCTCAGTTCTTTTTGAAGAAGGAAAAGAGCCTCTTGTCCCCATCAGAGAGGCGATGGGCTCGCCTGGAGGACTGGCCGGAAGGGCCCCCACGACCCCCAGAGGGCCCAGCGAGGGAGTAGGGGGTCGCCCTCCACTCCTCCTGGTGCTTTTCCATGAGCTGCTGATCAATCATACTGTGCATATCATCCTAAGAGAAGGAAAGACAGAATGATTGAATGAGTGACTAAGAGAGAGTGAACACAATATAGTGACAGAGAGATACAAACAGAGAGTGGAGTGTAAAAGTGGTCTCAGAGAGGATTCTTGAAAAAGATACAGGAAATGCGAGAGAGGGTGTTAAGGACAGAGTTTTAGAGAAGGGATTCAGGAAATGTGATAGTGTTAAAAAGGACAGGGTTTTAGAGAAGAGATACAAGAAATGTGACAGGGTGTTAAAAAGGACAGGGTTTTAGAGAAGAGATACAGGAAATGTGACAGGGTGTTAAAAAGGACAGGGTTTTAGAGAAGAGATACAGGAAATGTGACAAGGTGTTATAAAGGACAGAGTTTTAGAGAAGGGATTCAGGAAATGTGATAGTGTTAAAAAGGACAGGGTTTTAGAGAAGAGATACAAGAAATGTGACAGGGTGTTAAAAAGGACAGGGTTTTAGAGAAGAGATACAGGAAATGTGACAGGGTGTTAAAAAGGACAGGGTTTTAGAGAAGAGATACAGGAAATGTGACAAGGTGTTATAAAGGACAGAGTTTTAGAGAAGGGATTCAGGAAATGTGACAGGGTGTTAAAAAGGACAGGGTTTTAGAGAAGAGATACAGGAAATGTGACAGGGTGTTATAAAGGACAGAGTTTTAGAGAAGGGATTCAGGAAATGTGACAGGGTGTTAAAAAGGACAGGGTTTTAGAGAAGAGATACAGGAAATGTGATAGTTTTAAAAAGGACAGGATTTTAGAGAAGAGATACAGGAAATGTGACAGGGTGTTAAAAAGGACAGGATTTTAGAAAAGAGATACAGGAAATATGACAGGGTGTTATAAAGGACAGGGTTTTAGAGAAGAGATACAGGAAATGTGACAGGGTGTCATAAAGGACAGGGTTTTAGAGAAGAGATACAGGAAATGTGACAGGGTGTTATAAAGGACAGGGTTTTAGAGAAGAGATACAGGAAATGTGAGGGCGAGGCGACAGACTGACTTGGAAGTGGGTGGTTTTCAGGTGATCAAATGGCTTAGAACAGGTGTGCACATTTTTGTTGAGCCAGCAGGCCATGACATGGAATGGCTCAGTGTGGCATGGAACAGTGGCACCGGACAGGACCAGGGTAAGATGGCACACCTAGGCTCACCTCTAAGGCAGTAGGGGGGTACCACAGGGGAGGGAAAGTGGTACGGAAGCTGAGAAAGGCCACTAGATCAGAAACCACAAGAGCCACACAGTAAAGAGCCCTGAGGAGGCAAACTGCAGCCAGGGAAAGAAAGAGGAAAGAGCTGCTAGTTACAGGCCAGGGGAGGGGAAAGACACACACTGAGTCCTCAATTTATGTTCGCTAGCTGCTTGTCCTACAGTACGTGTTTAACTGTTTGCAGTATGGTTAAATACAAAAACTCAAGGTTTCATTAAATAGTTGTTGTTCAGACACTCATGTAAATTGGCGACTCAGAGTACGTATGATACATGTTAACACAGACACACCAGACAGTTGTAAGTTAGATGACAGGACAGGATGCGGAGTGGGAAGGAACAGCTGGATCTACAGGTACACTTTCCAGTCTGCCGGTTTACTGTCATTGATTGAATAAAGCCCAGCATACGTAAATAACGACGACCGATTGCTGTGTGAATGTGATCATTCATACGTTGTGCCGTTCGTATGCCTAAGGGCATTCAGGCATACAATCGTCTGCTTTTACACTGTAACCCTTGGTTTGACAGACCATTCAGTGACCCCTAGAGGACAACCCTGGAAATAAGTCAGCGGACCACAATGGAAATAAGTTGTTCAACTTTATTGTGATTGCCTCCATTCCTTTAAATACAGTGTATCCAAGTGTGGCTGAGCTGTGTTTCTACATAGTAAAAAAAACACACTCAACAATCAAATAGCTCATACTATGAGTGGTCTAGAGTGCCCCCTCATGAACAGTGACCTCTGACCCACCTGCCAGGCCTCCAGCTGCTGTGATAGGTTTAGCTTCTGCTGGATGGCGTCCAGGAGCTGGCTATTCAGAGACATTATATCTATCTTACATTTAGCCAGCTCCATCTCCACTGCTTTCTTCCTGTAAGGGAGACAGACATAACATCCGGCTAGTCTTGTCTTGTTGCGCTGAAGAACAGTTTAATCATGACTCATTTGGTAGATTAATATAAAACAGACCTTATGGTTATATGTCAGTCTGTTACATAGGGAATTATTTTACGTACTCATTTGGGTGAAGAGCTATGTGGCATGGTCTTACTTAGAAATGGCGTCATCTCGGTCTCGTATAGCACTTTGGAGCTGTTCACTGGGGTCTCTGGCTTCAGACATGGCCCTAATCCGCTCATTCTCCTCCCGTACGGAGCACACCTCCACGGAAAGCATTGCTATCTGCAGGACATAGAGTAGAACCTCAGACACATGGTCAGCCCACTGAAGTGATCTGCAGGACAGAGAGTAGAACCTCAGACACATGGTCAACCAATTAACTGATCTGATCTGCAGGACATAGAGTAGAACCTCAGGCACATGGTCAGCCCAATGAAGTGATCTGATCTGCAGGACACAGAGTAGAACCTCAGACACATGGTCAACCAATGAACTGATCTGATCTGCAGGACACAGAATAGAACCTCAGACACATGGTCAGCCCAATTAACTGATCTGATCTGCAGGACACAGAGTAGAACCTCAGGCACATGGTCAGCCCAATTAACTGATCTGATCTGCAGGACACAGAGTAGAACCTCAGGCACATGGTCAGCCCAATTAACTGATCTGATCTGCAGGACACAGAGTAGAACCTCAGGCACATGGTCAGCCCAATGAACAGATCTGATCTGCAGGTCTGAACTGACCAATGATGAACCTCTGTGTTCAGTGTTACCTTGTTATGGAGTTCCAGAACCTCCTCTTGGCTGGTCCGTGTTCTGTCCTGTTCAGCGTCATATAGTTCTCTCACTCCTCTCAGCTCTTCCCCAAGCTTTCGAACCTGGTCTTCCAGTGCCTCTTCGTCACTACGTCGAGAACCCTGCTCACACACAAAAACCCACAACAATGTAGATTCACTTTATTGTACTGTAATATTATACATTATAACCCTGCATTACACACAAGCACCAAAACACAAAAATGTTTCAACATTTTGCTATGATATAGACTTATATATATAACATATAATTGATCACATCTTTTTCCCTTAAATCAACAAAAAACTGAAATAGCTCATGTTCAGAATTATTCAGAGCCTTTATTTATTACTTTGTAGAAGCACCTTAGACAGCGATCACAGTTCAAGTCCTGGGTCTGACTACCAGGTTTACACATCTGGATGTAGATCCTCTCAAACTCTGTCAGACTGAATGGGGAGCGTCTGTGAACTGCAATCTGCATGTATATCCACAGATGTTTAATCAGATGCAAGTCTGGAATTTGGCTGGACCACCACTCAAAGACATTCTCAGACTTGTCCTGAAGCCACTCCAGCATTGTCTTGGCTGTGTGCTTTGGGTTGTTTTAATCCTTTGTCCCTGTCTGAAGTCCTGTGTGCTTTGGATCGGGTTTTCTTCAAGGACCTTTCTGTATTTTGCTCCTAGTCTTTAGTAAGAGTCTTTGTCGTTCCAAACATATTTCATAATGATGAAGCTTTCGGGATCTGTCACATAGCCTATTGTTTTGCTACAGTGCAAGGGAAACCTTTTCGGCACTTGACTTGTGCTGGAGATGTCTACAATGCTTCACATGAACCTTTTTCAATATAAAAATGGAGAGTAGTCTATGCATTCATGTCGTGAATTGTGTTTACTCGCCTCTTGTCTGTGAAAATTGCCTAACATAGTAGTAACATAGTAGTTACATAGTAGTAATGTTATAGTAACATAGTAGTAACACATATGTTAGAACACTGTCTGCGCTGTTCTTAGTTGTCAGAAATTGGAATATCTATTAGAATACCAGTGGTGCCTCCCTAGTGACCCTTTTCTCAGACTAGTCCCAAGACGCTGTACGTTTGCAAACCCACCTTTTAACCTTGATTGGCGCAAAGTAAGTTATGCTTATTTAATGTATTAGCATGCTTAAGATAAGCATTAATGTCGCCAGCCACATTTCCACAAAAACATTATAATAGCAGAATTAACCGCATCCACTCTGTACATAAATAAATTACAGATCTCTCCTGATTAATGTCTGTAAATAAACAAGTCTAGCCCCTTTGCCTATTCAAGTTCCCTACCTTATGCATTTGGCTGAAATTGAGAATGATTTAATAAAGGCATGCATATTTAGTTTTAGCCATAAGAAAAGCTACTTGAAAAGCCACACCTGAACCAATTCTAACCCCATTTTAGCCTAAACGTCAAAGGGAAATACCAGGAAAAGTAGAGGTATGATTCACTGCTGATGAAATGGCTGCTATGTGTTTTACAGAGTAGGCTAACATAGCAGTTATTGTAATTGTATTGTTGTGGTGATTTGAGGGGAGACATTAACTGAACATCTCCTCAAACTTTAAAGTGTCTCCTTTCAAATGAGATCTAGCAAAAGAGTATATATAATTCAGAGTTGGTCTGTAATTTTAGCTGGAAATCGAGATTTAGGGCCTGATCCACTGCTTTGTAAACAGAAAACTGCTTATTAAGGAAATAAGCAAATTGGAACCCATTTTAAAATTGTGATTAATCGCAATTAACTACAGACGTTTATGTGATTAATCGCAATTCATTATTTTAATTGTTTGACAGCACTTATATATATATATATGTATAAAAAGCGCATAGGTTATCTGTGTTTGACAGTCAGCAAGTACCGTGGACTCGTTGCCGTCTAGCAGGTTCTGGGTAAGTCTGCGTAGTTCCAGCAGACTGGCGTGTAAGCTCCCGGTGGGGACGTCCTTGGCGGACGAAGTCTCTGAGGACTCGTCCATTGAGGAATCTGTTGACAGGGCTGAGTCTGTGATGTCGTTGCCTCGCAGGTGGGAGACAAGTGATCGCACCTGGCAGTAGGCCTCCCACAGGTGGAGACGCAGCTGGAGACACAGAGAAAACTGGGGCTAAGCATCACTGATACAGTGAACCACTGAAAATAACCACAGAGACACTGATTCACATATAATCCCTGATACACTAAGAATCACTGATACAGTGAACCACTGAAAATAACCACAGATACACTGATTCACGTATAATCCCTGATACACTAAGAATCACTGATACAGTGAACCACTGAAAATAACCACAGATACACTGATTCACATATAATCCCTGATACAGAATCACTGACATGAAACCTAGGACTCTGTGTGCCTCTCTCTTTCCAAGCAGGGTGTGTGTACGTTCAGGGGTGTACCTGCTCCCTCTCCTGTTCCTGCTCTTCTTGCTCCATGCTCTGCTCTATCTCACAGAGGAGGCTGGCAGGGTGTGGGCCGAGGCCCTGTACACTCCTCTCCTCTGTGAGCTCCTCAAAGCGGGCACTCAGCTGTCTGTGAGACACCCTGGCCTCCTGTAGCTCCAGCTGGCTCTGCCGTAACTGGACACACACAGCAACATAGTGGTCAACACAGAGAAGTGATTACGTACATAATGTGTTACTCACTCAGAGACACAAACACACCCTACACAGAACACTTAAACCGACTGAACACATCTGTAAAGTATCCTTACGTTTATTAGTTTGGAACCAAATAAAGGTGGCATAAGTAACAGTTTTACTGTACTACTAGCATAAATGAACAGAAGACATCTTCAATGAAGACATCAGTTTTTTTAAGTTAGTGTTTCAGAAATGTGTATACTGAGGTCTGTTAAATCAGACCCACTTATTTCATACTTAGTATACTTAAAATACATGATTAGAAATAGCATTTTAGTACACTTATTTAGCACACCTAATTTATGTCATATGTTAATTGATAAGTGTGTTATTCATTTAGATGAATATATTTTATATTATAATTTCCTAAAATAAATTAGAATCACATATTATAATTAATATGTATAATATATTAATATGTTGTCGTTTCATCTCCTCCATGAACTGCCACCTTAACGTGGTGGAGGGGTTTGAGTACCCGAGTGACCCTAGGAGCTATGTTGTCTGGGGCTATATGCCCCTGGTAGGGTCTCCCAAGGCAAACAGGTCCTAGGCGACGGGTCAGACTAAGAGCGGTTCAAAACACCCCTTAATGATGAATAATTATTTGAGTTCCGTGACGTCGCCCGGTATGGCGCAGCCGGGGCCCCACCCTGGAGCCAGGCCCGGGGTTGGGGCTCGCACGCGAGCGCCTGGTGGCCGGGCCTTTCCCCATGGGGCCCGGCCGGGCATAGCCCGAAGGAGCGACGTGGGGCCGCCTTCCCGTGGGCTCACCACCCACAGGAGGGACCATAAGGGGTCGGTGCGTAGAGGATCGGGCGGCAGTCGAAGGCAGGGGCCTAGGCAACCCGATCCCTGGACACGGAAACTAGCTCTAGGGACGTGGAACGTCACCTCGCTGGCGGGGAAGGAGCCTGAGATAGTGCGTGAGGTTGAGAGGTTCCGACTGGAGGTAGTCGGAATCACCTCTACGCACGGCTTGGGCTCTGGAACCACACTCCTTGAGAGAGGATGGACTCTTCACCACTCTGGAGTTGCCCATGGTGAGAGGCGGCGGGCTGGTGTGGGTTTGCTTATAGCTCCCCAGCTCTGCCGCCATGTGTTGGAGTTTACCCCGGTGAACGAGAGGGTCATTTCCCTGCGCCTTCGGGTCGGGGATAGGTCTCTCACTGTTGTTTGTGCCTATGGGCCGAACGGCAGTGCAGAGTACCCGACCTTCTTGGAGTCTCTGGGAGGGGTGCTGGAAAGTGCTCCAACTGGGGACTCTATCGTTCTACTGGGGGACTTCAACGCCCACGTGGGCAACGACAGTGACACCTGGAGGGGTGTGATTGGGAGGAACGGCCCCCCTGATCTGAACCCGAGTGGTGTTCAGTTATTGGACTTCTGTGCTAGTCACAGTTTGTCCATAACGAACACCATGTTCAAGCATAAGGGTGTCCATCAGTGCACATGGCACCAGGACACCCTAGGCCGCAGGTCGATGATCGACTTTGTTGTCGTTTCATCTGACCTGCGGCCGTATGTCTTGGACACTCGGGTGAAGAGAGGGGCGGAGCTGTCAACTGATCACCACCTGGTGGTGAGCTGGATCCGATGGCGGGGGAGGAAGCTGGACAGACTCGGCAGGCCCAAGCGGACTGTAAGGGTCTGCTGGGAACGTCTGGCCGAGTCTCCTGTCAGAGAGATCTTTAACTCCCACCTCCGACAGAGCTTCGACTGGATCCCGAGGGAGGCTGGAGATATTGAGTCCGAGTGGACCATGTTCACCACCGCCATTGTCGAAGCGGCCGTTCGGAGCTGTGGACGTAAGGTCTCCGGTGCCTGTCGAGGCGGCAATCCCCGAACCCGGTGGTGGACACCGGAAGTAAGGGATGCCGTCAAGCTGAAGAAGGAGTCCTATCAGGCCTGGTTGGCTTGTGGGACTCCTGAGGCAGCTGACGGGTACCGACAGGCCAAGCGGACTGCAGCCCGGGTGGTTGTGGAGGCAAAAACTCGGGCCTGGGAGGAGTTCGGTGAGGCCATGGAGAAGGACTATCGGCTGGCCTCGAAGAGATTCTGGCAAACCGTCCGGCGCCTCAGGAGAGGGAAACAGTGCCCTACCAACGCTGTTTACAGTAGAGGTGGCCAGCTGTTGACCTCAACTGGGGATGTCGTCGGGCGGTGGAAGGAGTACTTCGAGGATCTCCTCAATCCTGCCGTCACATCTTCCATTGAGCAAGCAGAGGATGAGGGCTCAGAGGTGGACTCGTCCATCACCCGGGCTGAAGTCACCGAGGTGGTCAAGAAACTCCTCGGTGGCAAGGCACCGGGGGTGGATGAGATCCGCCCTGAGTACCTCAAGTCTCTGGATGTTGTGGGGCTGTCTTGGTTGACACGCCTGTGCAACATCGCGTGGCGGTCGGGGACAGTGCCTTTGGGATGGCAGACCGGGGTGGTGGTCCCTCTTTTTAAGAAGGGGGACCGGAGGGTGTGTTCCAACTATAGGGGGATCACACTTCTCAGCCTCCCCGGGAAAGTCTATGCCAGGGTTCTGGAGAGGAGAATACGGCCGATAGTAGAACCTCGGATTCAGGAGGAACAGTGTGGTTTTCGTCCGGGCCGTGGAACACTGGACCAGCTCTATACCCTCTACGGGGTGTTGGAGGGTTCATGGGAGTTTGCCCAACCAATCCACATGTGTTTTGTGGATTTGGAGAAGGCATTCGACTGTGTCCCTCGCGGCATCCTGTGGAGAGTGCTTCGGGAATATGGGGTCCTGGGTCCTTTGCTAAGGGCTGTCAGGTCCCTGTACGACCGAAGCAGGAGCTTGGTCCGCATTGCCGGCAGTAAGTCAGACTTGTTCCCAGTGCATGTTGGACTCCGGCAGGGCTGCCCTTTGTCACCGGTTCTGTTCATAATTTTTATGGACAGAATTTCTAGGCGCAGCCAGGGGCCGGAGGGTGTCAGGTTTGGGGACCACACGATTTCGTCTCTGCTCTTTGCGGATGATGTTGTCGTGTTGGCCTCTTCAAACCAGGACCTTCAGCATGCGCTGGGACGGTTTGCAGCCGAGTGTGAAGCGGTGGGGATGAGAATCAGTACCTCCAAATCTGAGGCCATGGTCCTCAGTCGGAAAAGGGTGGCTTGCTCACTTCAGGTTGGTGGAGAGTGCCTGCCTCAAGTGGAGGAGTTTAAGTATCTAGGGGTCTTGTTCACGAGTGAGGGAAGGATGGAACGGGAGATTGACAGACGGATCGGTGCAGCTTCTGCAGTAATGCGGTCGATGTATCGGTCTGTCGTGGTGAAGAAAGAGCTGAGCCGCAAGGCGAAGCTCTCGATTTACCGGTCAATCTACGTTCCTACTCTCACCTATGGTCATGAGCTTTGGGTCATGACCGAAAGGACAAGATCCCGGATACAGGCGGCCGAAATGAGCTTTCTCCGCAGGGTGGCTGGGCGTTCCCTTAGAGATAGGGTGAGAAGCTCGGTCACCCGGGAGGAGCTCGGAGTAGAGCCGCTGCTCCTCCACATCGAGAGGGGTCAGCTGAGGTGGCTTGGGCATCTGTTTCGGATGCCTCCGGAACGCCTTCCAGGGAAGGTGTTCCGGTCCCGTCCCACCGGGAGGAGACCCCGGGGAAGACCTAGGACACGCTGGAGGGACTATGTCTCCCGGCTGGCCTGGGAACGCCTCGGTGTCCCCCCGGAAGAGCTGGAGGAAGTGTCTGGGGAGAGGGAAGTCTGGGCATCCCTGCTTAGACTGCTGCCCCCGCGACCCGGCCCCGGATGAAGCGGAAGAAGATGATGATGATGATGATATTATAATTAACATAAACTTAAAACGTTAACTGCAGATGTCTTCTGGTCATACTGCTTGTATTTGCACAGTAAAAATCTTTAAGTATACTATACTATGATTTAAATAGTACTTAAATGCTATTTTAATGCTATTTAGTTCACTGAAGTAAAATACAATTAAGTATAGTGTTTTTGTCTTGGAATTCTACACATTCATACCTAACACAGGGATGTAACGACACTGTGGATCCATTCAATTATAACATTAGAGTGCTAGTGCTGGTACCTGCATGTCCTTCTCCTGGTACTGTTTCTCAAGCACTAACGTCCTTTCCCTCAGGTGGTCAACGGTGTTCTGAAGGAGCTCATTTTCCTCTAGTACAGCGTTAACTCGACGCTCCAGCTCCCTCTTACGTTCTGACAGCATTTTAATCTAACAAAACACACAACCCCAACATACATTGCTCTTTGAGAACAGGCAAGGACAGGGAAACTGTTTTTCTGGCTACCTGCAGTGTACTCAGTGTTAGTTTGCAGTATTAAAGGTACAGTTCATTCAATTAAAAGATTATATCGGTTTTCTATGCTGTAAGCAGTATAGAATGTAAGCAGCAATCCATTCAGTGTGACGCTCAAGAAAGTAACATCAATATTTGTCCATGCAAAATACTAATACGGATTCCCCATGTGCCACAAAGTCCTGGTATCAATTGTATAACGTTTTGCACATAAGTTCAAATAATTTAAAAGGTACTTTGTTGAGCTTAACATTGAATTTCAGATACTTTCGGAGGATACCAGCGATTTGACTGGATTTGTGCCACAAAGGTTAAAACATTGGCATTTCAAAACAGTTCTGGGGAAATAAAAATAAAGCATGGCTTGTTTTAATACCTTGTCCACAGACTGCTTACTGCAGCGTTTCCCAAACTAGGGGCTGAGTCCTTAGCATGGGGTCACTTAATTTAAAATGGGTTCAAATGAGAAACTGGAAAATCTTCACTGTCGCCATGTAGTACAGGGTTTATGGTGGAAGCCACAAAATATCATGACCCTATTGCAAATAGAGAAGACTCTCATCTTTTGACACACTTAGCTACAATTAAGAAAGTAAACACTGGTCATTGATTAATCAGAATTTTTAAAAAATAAGGACACCCAATGTGTACCTTTGCAGTTCGGTTAAACTGTCCCTTTAAACGGTATCTCCGGACCTGAGTTCACATTTTGAGGAGTGTAAATTACTGCCCCCGCACCAAAGAATGTTTGTTGCCTAACACAGGCGCAGGCAGTTTCTGCCATCATCATATCAAGGAATGTCTCTGTGGTAACTTTAATCCAAACAGACCCGATAACAGTATTTTTTATTCAATCTATGCAGTGACCTTGGACTGAAGGCTAAAATGTAATCAACACTGCAAATTTGCAACAAGGAGGGTTGTTTCTCTTTGATATATTCAGTAGCTGCCTGAGTAGCTTACTCTCTTTATCTCAGATCCATGGCTTGACCTACATCTGGTGATCTACTTCACATCGCAGGAAGACAACTCTGTTCACAGCTCTGACTTTCCCGTCATGTGGACATCTTTGTAGCATTATATTCACGTGTCCATCAGATATTTTGGTTGACACTGCTGTGATTTCTTTCTTCCTCGTAGGACTGTAACATATCCACCGTTGTCACATAAAGAAAACCAGTTTCAATCCTGGAACACCCAGACATTGCAGTATATCTGAGCTAAATATAGAGCGGTAGCTTTTTCACCCAATTACAGAGCGGCCTCTGTGGTGACGAGAGACACTTTTAAAGAAGGGGCTGAGAGGTGCCACATATTCTCTGACCCTGAGTTTGAGGGCTGACATTACCTATTGGTGGTATGACTGTATTCTCCTGAGTCCTGATACATGATTCACAGACAGAAACATACAAGATGCGCCACATCATTAGAGTGGGACAAGTACAGTACACACATGCGACATGCAGCATGCAGACAAACCAGTGTAGCCACTCACTTCTACACCTTGCTGCTCCAATCAAGAGGAAGGATTCAATCATGGTTTTAGAGAAGGAGAACAGGCACAAAGTTAATTATTGATAGGAAAGGGGGACCAATTCATTTTTTCAACTGCTGATTAAACTGGTCAAATATCCAACACAACTCAGAACAACTTGAGGTGTGCATAATCTAATATCTGTGAATGTCACTTTTTCAACACAAAACAGCAACAACAAAAAAACATTTATAAATGACTCCAATGACTGAATATATATTTCATATGTAACGTCTGATGAATTTAAATCAATAAAAAAAAAAGGTACTTCTTTTTGAGAAAGTTTTACAAATGCTTAGTTCGATGCCTCACCTCAGCATGTAGGTTCTCTAGTCGTGTCATGTGCTGATTGGTGGATTCGCTCTTCTCTCTGAAGTCATCTCGTAATGAGTGCACCTGAGAAGACAGCTGTCTCTCCACCTCTGCAGCCTGGAAACACCACCCAATACAAAAACCTTAAGGAATAATGTAGCATGTTGTTATTGCAATAATAAAGAACTGATCTTTATACTGTAATGCAAGACTGCAGAGCGAAGTTTGTTGTTCAGTGTTGAGCAGCTCCTATTGTTAAGCTGTGAGTGCATCTCACAGCCAGGAATCAAGTGTTTACAAAAGATACAGGAATATGATTCATCCTTTCAGAGTTTTATTCAATGAAGCATGACACTGATGCACCGAATAACGTCTCCTTATTCAAAATAATACTGATGCACACATAGGGGGGATCTTTAAGATCCCCCCTAAAGTGTTTAATCATATCTTTTGCCCACTATAAGCCAACCATTTTGGCTTATAGTAGGGCAAAGGAAATGATGAAATACTTTTATATTTCACTATCCTTTAAAATCATTTACTAATCAAATAACTTTTTACTGACATTTGTCATTCCTGGGATTCCATAGATTCCCGCAAGATCCTTCATCGGTGCTTACTGACTGCCATTGATTCAAACCATGGGGTTCCCAAGGGCTTTCGAAAGAAACTTACTGACTGCCTTTGATTCAAACCATGGGGTTCCCAAGGGCTTTCGAAAGAAACTTACTGACTGCCTTTGATTCAAACCATGGGGTTCCCAAGGGCTTTCAAGAGAAATGTAACAAAATGCTGGTTTCATTGCTAAATAATAGGTATGAGGTAATTTTCATTATATTTTACTGATGGAATATGGTTATTTTCATCACATTTTACAGGTGTTAATGTTAAATTCAATCTATTTTAGAATATATATTAGTAGGTAAGAGGTATCATTAATTCTAGTAGGTATGAGGTCATCTTCTGCTCATCCGGTCGCATTTTAAACCCAACCCCACCACTGGTGTGCGTGGCCAAAGAGCTTGATTTTCACGTCATCTGACCAAAGCACTGGTTCTGATCAGAGTACCAATGCTTTTTAACAAACTCCCAGGCGTCTGTATTTGCTGGATGACCTGAAAATAAAGCTCTTTGTAGCACACTGTCCACCCGCACACACTCACCAATATGATGTGTTGACTTCCCCACCAATCACATATTTCCCATTGTGCCATGGTTCTAAATACCCTCCATTGCGGCTGTTTATGCAGGCAGACAATTTCTGTTCCACACATTTGTCCTTTGACCAATTACATCAAATAGAAATCTGAATTCAGCTGCCTATGTAAATTCATCCCGTCTCTACCCAAAAAACGCTTTGAGGGGTATTTGATATGACACAATGTTACCTCTGAGTCACCAGTGTTCCTGCAACTGGTTTATTCAGCTGCAGACCAGAACTGTTCCTGTGAAAACACGGGTTTGAGTAACGCTTAACCTTCTGAGTCCACAATGCTCCATTTGGAGGGTGGACCCGGGGTAAAACGGAGCACAAGGGAAGGCTCTTCACTGGCTAAGCTCATTGGACTGTTCTGTTCTCTGTTCTGCCCACCGGCCGTTCACACCACAAAGTCAGACCAAAAGAATAGCATTAGCATTAAATAAATACAATCACGAACCCGAGACTCTGATTGCCATCATCACTACCATGGCAACAGGCAGAGGACTCCTTGATACCCCACTCTTCTTCATCCTCTAGTGATGGATAAATATAAATGCCACAATTACTGATTTCGTTTACTGGAGACAAATTCAACTTATCAAGCTGAGGTCAAGATAGATAAAGCCCTGGCTCGCTGAGGATAGAGATATGATTTGGTGTCTGTAGGACACATCTCACTCCAGTATGATACACCTAACAGATACATTCGTCAATAGAGATTTCACAGAACAACAGGTTGATTCCTGGAAACAGTCAAAGGGCAGGTGAATTGCAGCTCTGACAAATTCAGTAGTGGGTGAAAACATACAGTGCCCTCCAGAAGTCTAGGCAAAAGGGAGCAACAAAGGCTCTCATTAAAATGGCATTGTTGCTTATCAGCTTGATCTTTCAATAACAAAAACAGAAACTTTAATTGAGCAGAAAAAAGTTGCTTCCCATTGATTTTTTTTCTGCACAGTGAGGAGGATGGTTGTGAAAAAAGGTCTTAATGAATCAGAGCTGTAGTATTGTAGTAGTAGGTTATACCTTTTGGTTACTAAGTCTCCAAAACTGCAGTTAGATGCCGGCTCCACGTCAACAAGCTATTTGAACATGTTTCTACTCTCTGAAATCTCTAAACAGCATTGGAAGTTTTATTGAAACCATGGTCTTTGGTCAGGTGAGACAAAAAAGACCAAACACCAGAGGAGGGTTAGGGGTTAAAAAGACCAAACACCAGAGGTGGGTTAGTGTTAAAAAGACCAAACACCAGAGGTGGGTTAGGGTTAAAAAGACCAAACACCCAAGGTGGGTTAGGGTTAAAAAGACCAAACACCAGAGGTGGGTTAGGGTTAAAAAGACCCAACACCAGAGGTGGGTTAGGGTTCAAATGAGCAAGCACCCAAGGTGGGTTAGGGTTAAAAAGACCAAACACCAGAGGTGGGTTAGTTTTAAAAAGACCAAACACCAGAGGTGGGTTAGGGTTAAAAAGACCAAACACCAGAGGTGGGTTAGGGTTAAAAAGACCAAACACCAGAGGTGGGTTAGTGTTAAAAAGACCAAACACCAGAGGTGGGTTAGGGTTAAAAAGACCAAACACCAGAGGTGGGTTAGGGTTAAAATGACCAAACACCAGAGGTGGGTTAGTGTTAAAAAGACCAAACACCAGAGGTGGGTTAGTGTTAAAAAGACCAAACCCTGGAGGAGGGTTAAGGTTAAAAATACCATGTGGAATATAAACAAATCCCCAGTGTGAAGAATCAGGAAAGATGTTATGTTCGGCTGTTTTGTTTCCAAACACCCTGGTAACCCTGTAAGTATACATGGCACCATAGACTGTCAGGTACCAGGAGATTTCAGCGCAAAATCCCTCCAACTAAGCAAGGGGGGTAAAACTGGGGCATAGTTGGATCTTCCAGCAGGACAACAATCAAAAGCAGTGATATCCAATCCTTCAGATCCTGACTAAACCTCAGAGAAGACTCAGTGCTGATATCTTAAGAAGGAGAGGGTTCATATTGTACTAGGGGGGCAGTTGTGACAAATGTTTTTGGTAAAAATAAACATTTGTTGATTAAGAATCTGATTTTCTTAAGTTTATTTTTCTCATATTTTGAGTGTAAGATCAGGTGGATTAACAGCAATTTCCACGGCCAGTCTACTGTAAGTGAGTTTGAAATGTAGGTGAGAGCAAGGTGTAGTGTGTAAAAATACAGGCCTTACACTGGTAACCCTACACTATAGCAGGCTTTTTTGGAAAGCTTTCAGAGGTAAGTTGAGATTTGCAGCTAAAACAATGTGTGATGCAATATTGATGCTGTCTGTCTGGAAGACCAAGGGAAGAACCAGCTGTAAACTAGAACCTTTCAGTTGTATGTGCTGGGTTCCATCAGTCTCTGTGCCACTTTTTTCAAACAGGATGTTGTTCTAACCATTGATGGATGAGACAAATTATTTAGCCTATACCAAATGCATAATGACATTTTGTTTTACATTTTATTTGGTTAACACAACAGCTTTGCTATTAAGAATTGTTCTCATTCTCCTAACCAGGCCAAGATGATGCATATAGCTCTCCCTCATTAAAATCATGGATGTATCAGTCTACTCAATGGAGGTCTATGCCCAGTCACAATGGGAATGAAACATTTGACCTTGTGTTACATTGCGCCTGACAGTTTGAGTCCAGCCACAAAGGACAGGTACACTTCTGCCAAACCATCCTCTTTCAAAGGAAGGAATCACAACATTCTCACAAACCTTAACTTCACAGTGGAGATTTAAAGGGGCCATATGCAAGATTTTTTAAATGCCAGGTTCTTGTGATGTAAAAGAACGAGACAAAGATAAATCATGTCAGACTTTTTTCCACTTTTAATGTGACCTATAATGTGAACAATTCAATTGAAAAACAAACTGAAAATCTTTGAGGAAAAAAATAAAAAAACTCACAATAACCTGATTGCATAAGTGTGCACTCGCTGGAGGGACTATGTCTCCCGGCTGGCCTGGGAACGCCTCGGTGTCCCCCCGGAAGAGCTAGAGGAAGTGTCTGGGGAGAGGGAAGTCTGGGCATCCCTGCTTAGACTGCTGCCCCCGCGACCCGGCCCCGGATAAGCGGAAGAAGATGACATGACATGACATGATGACATGATGACATGATGATGATGATGATGACATGACATAAGTGTGCACACCCTTAAACTAATACTTTGTTGAAGCACCTTTTGATTTTATTACAGCACTCTTTTTTGGTAGGAGTCTATTAGCAATATTACGTGGCAATATTTGCCCACTCTTCTTTGCAAAAGCGCTCCAAATCTGTCAGATTGCGAGGACATCTCATGTGCACAGCCCTCTTCAGATCACCCCACAGATGTTTAATTGGATTCAGATCTGGGCTCTGGCTGGGCCATTCCAAAATGTTAATCTTCTTCTTGTGCAGCCATGCTTTTTGGATTTGGATGTGTGCTATGGGTCGTTGTCGTGCTGAAAGGTGAACTTCCTCTTCATCTTCAGCTTTTAACGGACACCTGAAGGTTTTGTGCCCAAATTGCCTGGTATTTGGAACTGTTCGTAATTCCCTCCACCCTGACTATGGCCCCAGTTCCTGCTGAAGAAAAACAGCCCCAAAGCATGATGCTGCCACCACCATGCTTCACTGTGGGTATGGTGTTCTTTGGGTGATGTGCATTGTTGTTTTTGCGCCAAACATACCTTTTGGAATTATGGCCAAAAAGTTCAGCCTTGGTTTCATCAGACCATAACACATTTTCCAACGTGCTTTTGGGGGACTTGATGTTTGTTTTTGCAAACTTCAGCCGGGCTTGGATGTTTTTCTTTGTAAGAAAAGGCTTCCGTCTTGCCACCCTACCCCATAGCCCATTCATATGAAGAATACAGGAGCTTTTTGTCACATGTAGCACACAGCCAGTGCTTGCCAGAAATTCCTGCAGTTCCTTTAATGTTGCTGTAGGCCTCTTGGAAGCCTCCCTGACCAGTTTTTTTCTTGTCTTTTCATCAATTTTGGAGGGATGTCCAGCTCTTGGTAATGTCTCTGTTGTGCCATATTTTCTTCACTTAATGATGACTGTCTTTACTGTGTTCCATGGTATATCTAATGCTTTGGAAATTCTTTTGTACCCTTCTCCTGACTGACATCTTTCAACAATAGTTCCTCTGATGCTTTGGAAGCTCTCTGCAGACCATGGCTTTTTCTCTGAGAACTATGAAAATGTCAGGAAAATCCTACTAGAACAGCTGAACGTTATTTGTGATTAATCAGAGTCACTTTAAATGATGGCAGGTGTGTAATGACTTCTATTTAATGAGTTTGAATGTGATTGGTTAATTCTGAACACAGCCACATCCCCAGTTATAAGAGGGTGTGCACACTTATGCAACTTGGTTATTGTACAATTTTAATTTCTAATTTCTAACTTCGAATATTTCAATTGAATTGTTAGTTGTTAGGTCACATTAAAAGTGGAAAAAGTTTTGACATGATTTGTCATTGTCTCATTCTTTTACATCACAAAAACATGGCATTTTCACAGGGAGTGTAGACTTTTTATATCCACTGTACATAAATGACCAGAAAACATGTTTTTCAGGGAATGTTTTAAGTTCATGTTTGAAATATTTATTTCTAAAAGATTGTTTGAAGTGCCTCAGATACACCTTATTGATACCTCCTGTCAAGTCAGTTTGAATTGTCTTGTTGTCTCCCCATACTTACTTCAGACAATCACAGTACTATGCCCAACCCTAAACCACCCTGGACTAGCTAATAATATTGTTTAAAATTTTGTAAACATTAAAGGCAGAATTCTATACAGAGACCCTTCCACAAACATGCAGGCTTTATCCAGACCTGCAAAGTTTTTGTTAAAAATGATGTTTTATCTATTCAGCAACTTTAAATCTCCCAGGATAATCGACAGCATGTCTGGGTCAAATAGTGTGAGTTAAGAAGTTTTTGGACTGAGAGCCATCATTCCTACTCCAACATCTCTCCGTTACCACTCAGGGCGTGCTCTGCATATTTAGTTTCTTCTCCACACTTTTTTAGATTTGCTAAGTGCCATAATGTGCTCACATACTCCGTGATCCAAGAGGATCCCAAAGGTTCCCAACCTGTTACTGTACAGGTTTA
Organism: Esox lucius; assembly: GCF_011004845.1. Taxonomy (NCBI): domain Eukaryota; kingdom Metazoa; phylum Chordata; class Actinopteri; order Esociformes; family Esocidae; genus Esox; species Esox lucius. The sequence continues at coordinate 14,171,949 of NC_047581.1, read as the reverse complement.
AACATGGGGCTAATCAGTGGTGTGTTCTGCCATCAGCAGTTTTACATTTTGTCAAATAAGGAAGAGGTATCACAGAAGGTCCTATTTAGTTTAGTATTCGAATAGTGTATTCTGTGTAAGATCTTGTATTGTATTAAACAATGGCTGGAGTTGATTGAACAGGTACGGGTGTATTGGAAGCTGTCCTTCTAATCTGTAATAAAAATGTCAGTGACCTGGTATCTGAGGATGTTAATTCAGCAAATAAAAGTAAGTACAAGGTATAGCGTAAGTATAACCAGAGTTACTCTGGTTTTGGTCTCGTGTTCTTGCTTACAACAATGGTCGTGAAACTGTCAGGGGTAAAGAGTGATATTTTAGGCATATACCACTAGTTATAAAGTTGGTGACATTCAATGGCTTCTCTGATGCCTCTGTCTTAGCCTTCTCCTCAGGAGGAATATGCTGTAGAACAGAAGCTATAACCTAACATCCAAAGAACATCAGGAGGTTATCATGGTCCTGTTGATAAGGAAGTTCCTTGTTTGCAGAGTATGTGCGTATGGTTGAAGTCAAGTCCATATGTGTACATGTCTGGTTGATATTGTGACCTGACATCGTGTTGGCTATACAGCACATAATGCCGCAGAGAACACATTCCCATGGTAACACATGAAATCTCACATGTGACACTTGGGTTGTCATAACAACCAGAGAAAGAGAGAGAGAGAGAGAGAGAGAGAGAGAGAGAGAGAGGATTGGTGGAGCAGGTGGCCATATTTCTGGAATTTTCCTTAGTCATAGTACACAGTGTATACAAGGATATGGACCTGTAAGCTGCAAGTCATTCTGTAGATGCAGTAAAGAGGTCAATGGCCGCTGTCATTGGCAGAGTCTAAAAATGTGATCTGGTGGAAATCTATCAAAATGTATGTATTTGTTATTACAGGCTTTATTTTTCTGTTTCTTACAACATGTAGAACTTGTCTTTTTCTGGTTTAGAAGTGGAAACTGGAAGAATAGTTAACAGTAAAATACAGAAATCAGTAGTTGAATTAAAGGCAGTTTCTAGCCGTAATCTAGTGGACTGGTGATGCCTGTATGATTGTATATTGGGGTTGACAATTATACAAGTATCATTATCAAATTCTACTCGAACATTGTGTGAAAAGCATGGAGTTCCATTAACCTCATGTATGTACTAAAACATTCCACACAAGTCTTTCAGTCTGACATTATGAAGGATCACTGTCTGTGAAAATGTACAGTCAGCACCACTGATCACTACAGACAGGAGGAGCCAAAGACTGGGAGGAGCAGAGGACAGAGGGGCATCAGAAGACAGAGGAGTAGCAGAAAACAGAGGAACAGCAGAAGACATTGGAGGAGCGGTTGACAGGGAGGAGTTGCAGACCGGGACGAGCAGACAGGGAGGAACAGACAGGGAGGAGCAGCAGATGTCCTCTGAAGTCCAACATTTGAGGTTTTTGTTCCTCATCACAACAGGCTGGAGAGAAGTCCAGTGTCTGTGGGGAACGCTGGGTGTATGTAACTAGGTGTTATATCCAGTGATGACATGTCAGTGAACAGGGTAATCAGCTCATTAGACAGATGAGGACTATGATCAGAGTGTTGTGCAGAGCTTCAGTGTGTACACACTTGTAGAAAGACCTAACACACAAACCACAGCACACTATTACCCCCCCCCCCCCATCTACACAATGGCCCGTCCAACAGGTTGGAGGTGCTATGGCAGTCTGATCGGCTTGGTGTAGCCAGAGACTTTGGTTTTGGGTTTGAGCATGTGTTGTAATGTAATTAGAGAAATGTTCCATCCCCAGTGGTTGACTCTGATCAGATTAGGCCTCAGGGGATTGGCCAAGCTTTGAACCCAGCCCAACCCCGACTAGGAGAGCAGGAGACGCCTCTTGGATAGGGTGGGTTTTAATGACTAGCTAGTTTGTTGCTATGTCTTGCGGATTACTTCCTTGTTCTAATGTGTTTGCGCCAGATGTGTCCTTGATGGCAATGACTCACTGACGGGCTCTGATGCAACAGTTCTATTCTCTCCTCCACTAAGACAGCACAGTTGGGTGACAGTTTTCAATTAGCAGCGAGTGCCGTACTGAGCAGTGTTGTTCTTCTGGCTGCTGATTGAATGCATACGGAAAGGCTATTAAACAGGATTATGACCTAATCCCTTCAGTGCTGCGTCTTACACACGGAGGTTTGCATCACTTCCTGTGGCCAGTCCTACCAGACCAAGGTCATCCCGGCTGGATTCAGAGGCTTGCTTCCGGGAGACTACAGGTTCCCCCCTGAAATCTGTTATCATGAAAGTGCTTTGTGTACAGTGTGTGATCATTAAAGCTTTGAGAATAGCCCTTAGAAGAGCTGTCCCCCACGCACTCTATGCATTCCGCCTGCAAGAGATTAACCAGTATCTCTAAAACAGAATACAGTCCAGAATACAGCTAAATCGTATAGATCTTGAACAGTAGGTAAATGGATACGTTGTTTGTTTTGACGTGTCACCGGACTAGCCTCATGGTCTGGGCGTCGATGGAACCATTGGTGTCCTTGTTCCTCCCTGCTAAGACTACAACTCATTACAAAGCCATAAACTCCTGCTAAATCCATGTCATTTGGATAAGGCAACGCACACTCAAAAAGGTATACAAACACAGACCTATTTTAATCCTTATGAGACTGTTGCTGTGAAAGGGGAAGTAAGAGGAAACACAGACAGAGAGAACAGCAAGAGAGCAGATGTAAACAGTGTCTACAACTGGAGATGTTCCTCAGTGCCTGGGTTGTGTGGTTTCACCAAGAGGATGTGTAGTCAGAAGCGTGGCGTAAGCAGGCTATTGCTCAGTAACAGAAACGCTACTACGGCTGTCCTTATTCATTTTATTGCACAGGATGTCTGTCTGGCAAAATATACTTCTAAATGGCACTTGTGAATACAATTTACTCATAAAGGTCCAGAGACTGGCTCCTCCAATCCCTACACAGCCCTACACAGTGTTAGAAATCGGCGCCAATGAAACGTACATATTGTAATTGTTAATGCTCGGATTCCACAACAGGTCTCAGATATCTACACCAGGTTCCTATTAAAGGCAGGGCTTTCATATTAAATCAGTCATTCAAATTTATTGTGGAGACTGTTTAGAACATATTTTGGGGCACATTTACATTTGAATCACTTAGCTGACACCCTTATCCAGATTGATTCTGTCCTGGTCCCCTATGGGAATCAAACCCACAGCCACTGGAATTGCAAGCACCATGCTCCACTAACTGAGCTACACAGGACTCAGTCAACTACAACTTAATTATGTTAAGTACCCAGCAGAATCCATAGCAACAGAGCAGTTCAGAGACTATTCCTTCATCAGAGACAGATTAAGGATGACAGGTAATTCACTTGAATTTGATCGGAAATGAACACCAGAGGTACATGAGATCCGTATGACCCAGCGGTGCTGCTTCTGTCTCCGCATGAGTATCACATCAATCAATCAAATGGATTTTAGAAAGCCTTTTTTTGTGTCAGCAGTAGCAACACAGCCCCAGTGGCAAGGGCTAGAAACAGCCACTGACAGCCATCTAGATCTTTCCCTGCTGGGCTGGTGAGGAAAGCAGCCTGACTGCAGCTCACTTCTACTCTCAGGACCGACAGCTAGGCACCACAGGGCTTCTCAACCAGACCCAGAATACCGGTACTGGTGTCAGCAGAGCACCTCAGCAGGGCAGATCAAATCACATTCCGTTTGGGGTAATAAAATAACACAGAGATCATACAAAGTGGGGGTTTCCATCCTGAATGAAATGTTCATTAGGAAAAAGAGAATGTTTCCATTTGCTTCCCATTGAGATTTAGGCCTATAAGAACTTGACCACTCTGTCGAACTGTCAGGGCATTGCCTCCCAATTGAGTTAGTATTGAATCCACTGAGGGGGGGCAGTCAATCCAACCGCTAGGCGAGTCTCATCAACAGTATTACCTTCAGCAAGCAGCTCCATCAATCCAGCATCAACATGGAGCGGGATCAATGAAGGCTTGACACACGTTCATCATTCTTCATAAAGTGGACGTGCCCTGATCTAATGCTGACCTCCTCCATTCTGCATGAACTGTGGAAAAAACACTACATTTCTAGCCACCCTATGGGGCGAAAATTTATTAGGCTTCTTTTTATGTGTGGGATCACTACTCAGGCACAGTTTCTGCTCTAGGCCAGACTGGCCAATGGCGCTCATTTAATAAAAGTAAATATCTGGTTGAGGAAGCTCACCAATTAATTGCTGCATGTTGTATTACAATTATAGGTTTATTTAATCTGATAATAAAAAAAAAAAATCTGTCACTCAGTTTTCAACCCATTAGTCGCCGCGTATGTTAGCAAAACAAATGTGACATGCAATGTGTTTATTGATCAATATGGATCGCAGGTTGGCAAGAATCGTATGTGGCCCCAGTCCAGTCATTCAAAATGATTCAGCATTCAAGAGCTGAATGTTCCATGTGGATTTCCATGACTTAGCATATATTGATGTGGGCCAGAGACCAGAGGGAGACATGGAAACAGGCTGAAGCGCAGTGTGTATGTGATGTATCCATGCTACACTGGACTGGACTGCTTGTCTATGTGTATGTTTGATACATTTTGAAATGCAAAAGACACCATGTACGTCAACTTAGTAACATTGCACCAAATAACATTCTGTTATGTGTAAATGTACATAGCAATTAAAGGTGACTCTGATCCAGATTCTCATCCAGACAAAGACATTTAGTGTTGAGTGCCAGTGGCCCGCAGTAAGAGATGTCCAGAGACAGAGATGTCCAGAGACAGAGAGGTCCAGAGACAGAGAGGTCCAGAGACAGAGATGTCCAGAGACAGAGAGCTCCAGAGACAGAGAGGTCCAGAGACAGAGAGGTCTATAGGCAGACAGGGTCAACAGACCAACAGTTATCTCCACTCACCCGGTTGAGTTGTTCCAGCAGGCGGGTGTTCTGTTCCGACAGCTCCCTAATGGCTGTGGACTTGTCGCGGTCAGCCTCTCTCAGCTGCACCTGATGACGCTCCAGCTCCCCCTGCAGATGCTGGACGTCTGTCTCCAGCTCCGCAACACGGTCCCCCCACTCCCCCTCACGGTTCTCCAGCCGGCGCCGCAGCTCGTGCTTCTCCTGTTCCAGGCTCTGTTTGGGGAGAGAAAAGAGACAGGTTACAGATAAAAGTCCCTAGACAGTAGTATTAGTAAAATTCCTTACAGTGGACAAACCTGAGTAGTACTAGTAGTAGTAATTATCCTTAGACAAGAAAGACCTGACACTAATAGTAGTAACAGTCTTTAGACTGGATAGATCTGAGACTACAAGTAGTATTGGTAATGGTTCTTAGACTGAACAGACCTGAGACTAATAGTAGTAATAGTCCTTAGATTGGACAGACCTGAAACAAATAGTAGTGGTAATAGTCCTTAGACTGGACAGACCTGAGACTAATAGCAGTAATAGTCTTTAGACTGGACAGACCTGAGACTACTAGTAGTTTTGGTAATAGTCCTTAGACTGGACAGGCCCAAGACTAATAATATTAGTAATTGTCCTTTGACTGGACAGACCCGAGATTAATAGTAGTATTAGTAATAGTCCTTAGACTGTACAGACCTGAGACTACTAGTAGGATTAGTAATAGTCCTTAGATCTTGAAAGGAAAGAAACTTAAGCACAAAGCTACTGCTCATTTCTATTTCTAGCTTTCTAGGTCTGGGACCAAGGTTGGAGATAGAAGGGCTGATAATATGAGAGCACCAGATTCCAGGGGGTTTGGGACTGGTGGCATGGTTGGTTACACACATGATGTAGCCCAGGGCATTTTGAGTAAAGCCTGGTCAGTAGTGAAACATGGGTCGGTAAAACAAGGCTGGTTTACAAACAAGGGTAACCAGCCCCAGCTTTGAAAATGCTCGATGCATACGGTTCACTGGGTCATAGCCTAATGCTGTGTGTTGTTAGAGATCAATGCCCTGAGCAGATGTAGCCTACAGCAGGGACAGTAAGGCAGGCCATCCCCACTGGACATTAAAAGGGGATTAGTCTTTGTTCCACTCCAGGCCATGTGCTGAGTGGAGTACAGGGTTTCAGATGTGATGAACAAAAGCTCCGCTGTCTGTGTGAACAAATGGAGCAGAAACCTTTAGGATTTGAGGGCTTCAGTGACACCACAAGATGTTGAACAGCCCTCTACACCTGTGCCAATGCTGTCTGTCAATAGCTGGGAAGGATAGTTAATAATATAAATAAAAAGGTCTTAACTGAGTGACCACAATCTGCTTTTTGAACCCAGTTTTGGGCCTATAATATGATTTTAATGCTGATCATGATGTTTAGACGGTTGACTCTGGATATCAGATACGTTATATAGTCTGAAAACATCCAAAGTTCCAAGATAATTGTTTACAGTGTGCTGACTGCTCAACAGTATTACAATAATGGACGGCAGACCCAGTCTGTTTGATGTGTTTACATACAGTGCTTAGCTCCACATGAAAAAATAATGAAGCCCAGAAAACTGAAGTGAAACTGATTGGCCTCAATCGTGATCATACATTATTTTGGCAGTGTTTGTAGTGTATAGATTCTTACCTCTAGTTTATCGTTAAGATCTTTATTCATTTTCTCATATTGCTTAGTCAGGTCTTGGTTTCGCTCTAGCAATGCCTTGCCTAGTTTAGCAGCTAAAACCAAGTCCTTTTCTTTTTGACGGAAGAGCGACAACAAGTCTGTATTCTGTTCAATTACAGGCGTCTCGACATTGGGCAACTCGTCCTCCACTTCCTCGTCCTGCTCCCCAGTAAGCATGGCTAATTCCTCTTCCAACGCCATCCCGAGGCCACCAGAGCCGGTGTGTAGCAGTGAGTGGCTCTGAAATCCTCCCGTTTCTTGTGGGGTTTTATTGCCCTGATCCAGCGGGTGCTCCATACAGTCGCTGTCCAGCTCCAGGGGTGCTGAAATCGCGGCCGTTGATGTATGCAGGTCGAGGCAGAAAGCTGACATCGCAGCCCGATGGACAAAAAGCCAAGAGATTAGCCTACCCAACTGATTTATTACGGCTGAACCCGCTCTATCACTGGATCGGCCTGACCAGATCCTCTCTGTGTCGACAATATCTCCATAGATAGGGTTCCGTGGTAGGCATATATGTTAAACGTATTTAAAATCACGTCAGTAGCTAACCTGTCTCACTCAAATTTCCCTCACACTCCGAAGACCACCTCCCCTGAACCGTACACACCAAGCTCTCCCTTTAATCCTGCAAACAGTGCCGCCTCCTCTGCAGCTGAGCTGACGACGAGCCTCTTGATGCCTGCTGCTAGCTATCTTTGATGGCAAGGTTGTCGTTCTACAGCGCGCTTTGTCCCCACGTTAACCGCCCTGACGAACTCTCAGTAGCGGTCGGTCTGTCCACCCCGTAGCGGCGGGGTCCCAGTTCCCCATAATGGTAGGCCCCTTTACACCGGAGGCATTATGCAGAACCTCAGGCCTGTACCAGATATCCAAAAATACCAACTCGAGCAGAGCGCGAGCCCGATGGCACCACCTCCTTTCCTTACTGGAATGCGCGCCACGCGTTTCTGACGTCAACAGCAACCTGTTACAAATATCCATCCATTGGCTGAAGCTGATAACGCCATATTTTGATATTTTGTTATTCAACATTACTTATGATTATGTATGAAGTAGATTTTCAAATGTATATAGTTTCATCAGGCCTATTCCTACCTTGTACGTGAGTCATTTGGCAAGTGTTATTTTTCTACCCGTAATTACTATCTTTACATTAGCTAGCAAGCAAGTTAATTTATATTGGACGGTACATAGAAGCAATTCAAAGTGCCTTGCAAATAAAAATTGCAATAGAATAAAAACGTTAAAATGTGTAACATATCTGTCTGCTGTGTCCATACTGTAACAAGATTTCCTGGTCCCTTTCTGTAATCTTTGCACATCATTTTATTTTTTGCCATTTAAAAATGTATTTTAAGGATGCCATAAGTCTGTCGTGCCCCCTGTCAGTGGTTACAAAGTTTGGTACACGGAGAATCAACTCCAAAGCTGGTTATTTCAGAAGTCATGCAAGTGATGGACCCATGTGTGAAAGTCTTAATTGTTTAAAATATCCAGGTCTGAGGATAGATTCTGATTATTTATTATATATATATATATATATATATATATATATATATATTTAAAACGATTATATTAGAATAAAATAATGAATTAATATTTCTATTGTTTATCTTTCCAGACCGTCCTACACTCGCAAGATATCCAGGCATAGGTTGAGTTACTCTGCTCAGACGTCCCATGCATCAACCAATCACCATCATCTTTGTCATCCACTGACATTTTTTTTTTATCTACGATGTGTTTAATTGATACTCAAAATATTTATTCGGCCTTTGTGGGATCTATCAAGCATCAGCAATCTGATTTGGGGAACGCGCCTAAGATACGGACGCTTATATGCCTCCGGAAGTGGAAGAAGGTTTGTTCACAGTTAGATCATAACGTTTGTTTAATATTTCTACACTTATCTGAAAATGTAGCCACAATCAGAAAGAGAACAAGATCAAGACTAAGGACCATGTTAGAACGAGGTAAAACGGGGCTATATAGCTTCTCTTATCTTTTCTTATTAGTTCTCACAGACATTGACTCAGTGTAGAGCAAATGTTTTGACCCTGAAAAGCTGAACTCTGGCCACACACACTTAAGTTTTACTATCAAGACGAGGACCTTCAATTTAGTACCCTTAGAAATAACTAGCTAACTGGCAACCTTAACTCTACCATTCACCTCAATATCCCAACTTTATGTTTAAACTTATACTAACCCTAATTCTAAACCTAACCCTAAACGTAATCCCAAGTGAAATGAATCTTCTTTTTAAGTGAGCACCTGCCAAATGTCCTGACTTCCCATGATTTTCCTTGTTGTGCTGTCTGAGTGAGGACCTTTTTTCCTCACTCAAATAGTAAAACAGGTGGTCTGGTGCTGTTATTGCACAGTGGGTGTTAATGAACAAACAATGAAAAACACACAAATGTGTTAATGTTTGAAATGTCTGACAGAAACATAAACAATCAGTTTTTTTCATCCCATTTTACTACACATATACCATATCAAACCACAATGATACTGTTATATTATCTTTGATAAAGGCTTGTTTATTTGTCTGTCTCAATTCATATTTCATAAACGTTATCAGGAAATATCAGATTTTCGTAGGTTTTTATAGTTCAGCTTACAGTACTGTATTGCATTACCTTTTCTGTTTCTTTCACCAACTACCTCCTTGAAGGAAATTGCCATTAAAATAACCTTCTGTGAATACTTGCTGGTAGTGCATGCTGTGAAGGGGGAACATGACATTAAAAACAAAAGCCTTTTGTGTTGTCTATGAAGTAAGGCCACAAAACGAGTGGGTCGTGGCCAGGCAGCCCTTCTCTCTCAGCACTATTTTGGTTATCTGTCCAATCGCATGGAGGGATTTCCTCCACGTGGGCAGAAATGGGGCACGTTTTTCCAGGCTGGCCAGCATGGATTAAGCAGCTGCTGTCAATCATCCATATTGCTGTGATGTTGGTGTTCCTTCACTGGTGATTAATGCATAACAACAACCCCTACTTAAAGATGTCATGCTATCCCAGGCTCAATTTAGCTCAACAAATAACATCACCATGATTATATCATCATCATCGTCACCACCACAGTAATTATGTTACTGTTTTGGTCTGTTCTTTGATTATGTTTTTTATGTGAATATTCATATATTAAAATATGTTGTCTATAGGGTTGACTGGCAGCTGGTATAACATGATTTGAAGGTTGCCAGTTGTTATGAAAACACATAGGGATCCAGACAAGGGTGAGGGTTCAGTGTTCTACAAAGCTGTAAACATGGAAAGGTTTCTCTCCAGTCTCCCGGGTTGCTGTGTTTAAGGCAGTGCAATGGCGCCCTCTGTGGAGATGACAAGGTACAAGCATTACTGATAGCTCTCTGGCTAGAACTGTAAGTAGCATTTACCTCCTTTCCCTTCTTTTACATTTCTTGTCAATTTCCTGAGCAAACACACACACACACACACACACACACACACATTGTCAGTGACAGACAGTGTAAATATGTAGGTGGTAAATAGGTACATGGTGATGGTGGTTCTGATACATTTATTATTATCTCCTAATTACAGTAAGGCAGAAAGAAGCTCTGCTTTGGAAAGGAATACACAATGCATGCTGGGAATAGAACTGTGGCTCCTTGTTCGCAGTGAATATCTTCGTCTAAGTGTTCTGGTCTTCAGTATTTTTATCTGTCTTGTCTTTCTCAGTGGTTGATTGTTTGCCAATTCAAAGGTGATCCTCCAAACTTGGTTATGTAAGAGACCCTTTTAATGAAGAAATCCTCCCACTAGACATAAGCAGTGTTCCTCGCTGGTAAGAACTTATGTAAACCATTATTTATATATTTATTCATGTAAACATATATCGTGTGGTGTAATTTCAGTGTGGCACCAATGGAGAGCGATATTTCTTCACGGGAAATTTCTCAGGGAGAGTCTCAGAGTGTTTGCTCCCCAACGGTACCTACTCTTCCTGACTAATGGTATAACTGTATTACCACTTCCGCAGAGGTTCAATGCCCATGACAACATTTGATCTTCCAATGTCCCTGGGATACATCATTTTTTGTGCATGTCACAATGCATTGAAAGACTGACACATTGTTATAAAGGTGAGTGGAATATATAGTAGATGGAATTGATTGTGCTTTGAGGAGAGTTATTTCCCCTGGATTAGGAATTAAGATTTCCCCTCTGTTCTCAAGATACAGAGAAAGCCTCTCCGAAGGATAATTTATATAAGCTCAGTGAATTGTGATGAAACTCACTACTTTCCCTCCTTCGATATTAACTGTGATTGGCCTTAGGGATGTACAATACCTTGTTGCTAGGTAACATCAGCTGAAAGCCTCTTATAAAGCTCAACCTATCCTCCTCTCTCTACAAACCCATAACCAATTTCATATTGATGTATTTTGAAGAGGACTGTCATGCTGAAAACCAATAAGATATGTTGACAATAATCCTAATATAATTAATTTATTCTTACATTTTACATTTATACTGTTGCATGCATTTATCTCTGTGCCACAATGGAAATGTGATGTGTTTTCTGCACTAGAGAGACTAATCAATGACTTGGAAATGTACAGTACTAGTCAAAAGTTTGGACACACTTTAGTATTCAAGTGAATGGGTAAGTGTGTGCAAACTTTTTACTGGTACTATAAGTTTTGTTATATTTCATTTGATTGAATGGTCTTTTATGGAGGTGTAATGAGGAGGCAGACTGACAGTTTTTAGCTGCAGTCAGATTAGATGGAAGTGGAAATACAGCAGTAAAGCTATTGATCATGTCCCTCTGGCAATACACTGCATTATGCAATTCTGTTGAGCCAAAAGTGGGTTCTATTTATAAACCCAAACAATGAGTTTCACTTCAAAGGATCTCAAGAGATGTTTAGAGAACAGGGATTGGTTCTGCAGGCCTGTGCAACCCGTGCACAAACATCAAATGGAATAGCATGGTATTTCTTATAGAATTGTATTGTACTGTATTTTTAGTTTATCTGTCCAGTCCAAAGAATGAGGACTTCTGGCTGTAATATTAGACGCATGCTCAAAGAAATCAGTAATTGAGAGTTCTTACTGGATTTTCTCTCTTGCAGACCCATATTAATTTCAGATTGAGAGGGCTGCTTCACTAAAACACTGTGAGTCTTAAGCAATTATATTTTCAGTTCATAAGACAAAGCATGCCTCCAGTGTATGGCTTTCAACTTGGTTGAGTGATACTAAACAGAAACATGAACGCAAAGTTTCTGGTGGGTTTGCAGGTCTGTGCTCCACTCATGCATTTTATAAGTTTACTATATTCATGAAATGAACGATTAAGAAGATAGCAGCCCAGAGCACGAGTAACATGTTGTGTTCTGGTGCTTGATAGGGTCATACTCTGCAGTGAATGGATACCTGGGCTGGCCGAGCTGTTTCATTTCTCTACCCCTATGATGGAGTGTTGCCTGTCAGGATATGTCCTGCCTTCTGTTCCAAACCTGGGATCTGAGAGACCCCATGGAAATGCCAAGAAGCATGGCTGTAACATCTTTATGAAATACTTTTTTATAGAATTCTGTAGAATCACTAATTAAGCTTAGATACTTGCACGAATAGGTCGTCTTTGAAGTATAATCATGTCTGTAACAATGAGGTCGATTTGGAGAAGGTGATAACAGCTGTGGAGAACAAGCAACACTCTATAGCAGTGAGGTTGATTTGGAGAAGGTGAGAACAGCTGTGGAGAACGAGCAACACTCTATAGCAATGAGGTTGATTTGGAGAAGGTGAGAACAGCTGTGGAGATCGAGTAACACTCTATAGCAATGAGGTTGATTTGGAGAAGGTGAGAACAGCTGTGGAGAATGAGTAACATTCTATAGCAGTGAGGTTGATTTGGAGAAGGTGAGAACAGCTGTGGAGAACGAGCAACGTTCTATAGCGATGAAGTGGGTATCAGTTATAGAACATCCTTTGGTCCTCCACTAAATTGGCCATTTCATAGGATTAATATATGTAATAGGAGTGATGGCGCTGGGTAATGTATCACAGTAATGTATGTAGTAATGTAATGTAGTAATGTATCATAGCGTTTCAGGTATGAAAAGAGCTTTATGGAGGGGATGATACTGAAATGTGTGGTATGCGGGAGAGATCCTACAGTTAGTGCAGTGACTCAGGCTGCATGTATTACTGTGATTAGCTGAGCTACTGCAGTGTGGCAAGAGGGAGAAAAAGCAAGAGAGAGGGTGAGAAATGGTGAGAGAGAGAGTATGTCTGTTCTATCGTGTTTTCACTGGTCTACTGCATTACTATAGGATGCAGTTTCCCTCTCTCCTTTCCTCCACTTGTTCTCTCTCTCCTCAACTCTATCACTCTGTTTGCTAATCTTCACTCGCTCTCACTGCTCAAACCTTTCTCTCTTGCCGAAGCTCTTCTCTTCCTCAGTGAAGATGACAACCCCAGTTTTGATGATCCAGCGAGTCCTTCGCACTGGCCGGTGGCTGCCCAGCAAGACCCCACATGATCGGGCTTTCTGGGGGAGGATGTGTCCCCTCTGAGGTGAATCTTCAGTAAGGCACTGAGAGCACTGGCCAGGTCTGAGTAAGTACTACTCTCAAGGAATCTTTCACTGAGAACACGGTTGGGATTAAAAGCACCGACAGTAGAAGTAACAATGAGACCTGTGTGTTTCGCATATCTTATCTGCCTGCAATTGCTCCGCTTCAGTTCATCCATATCGCACTGAGCATGTTGTTCATGTAGATTGATTTGTGGCTATGCCGTTAGCAGGGGACTTTCAGTCAGATGTCATGGTGCTGCGCCGGTGGCATTGAGGAGCCTCCTATTGTCACGACACTGACATGCAGTGTTAGCATTAAATGTGTCTTTTGTTTACCCATCTTCTTCAGGCATCTGTGTGCTGTAGTCTCACCACATTACATGCTCCACAGAGGAATTACTGTGTTTTCATTCCTCTCTCTGAGGAATCATCTTCTGTTTTCCTTTATCTCTGATAATCAGAAAATATCAGTATTCATATCAGAGTTAATGCCACTGTACACTGTTTTTCTGGTAGGTCTCGTTGTCGGAGGTCTTAGGAAATAAACGTGTAAGGAGCTGGTTATGTTGAAGCTTGATAGAACAAAGAGTCATCTCTTTTGACAGTTACATCGTGAGGCAAGTGAATTGTTTGCCACAGAACTTTGATTTGTTGTCCTGGGAGGCACTTGGTGTGTTAATGTCAGCTGAATGTGTGCATAGGTGGACGTGTGCAAAATTTTTATTTTTAACAGCAAAGAAATGCTGAGAAGGTATCAACCAAGTCTGTTATTGGATATCACAATAAAATATTTCTAAAGGAACCCTGTTGTTACCCTCGTTCTCTCTCTCGTCCTCAGAGCAAGTGAAAATCTGGCCCACATAATTTTAAAAAAAGTTTACACAATGTATATATAAATGATAGTGGTACAGAACTAAGGTTGTTATTTAAGTCTTCAACCTTCTTATAATACCCCTCACACCCTCTTGTTATTAAATGGGTGTTATAAAGATGAATGATTAATTGAACTATGAATATCTGTCCTTCCCATCTGTCTTACACTGAGGTGGCTTATGAAAGCATATTACTACATATCTTATGAAAGCATATTGCTACATATCTTATGAAAGCATATTACTACATATCTTACTCAGGTGCGATCAGAGCCGTTGTCAGGAATCCTGGGCCCCCTGAAAATATATACACCTGGGCCCCCTCACTTACAGATGACATTGACATTATTATGATCAGTGGGCCCTGGCAAGCCATGTGCCCATGAATCATATCCCCTTTCCCTGTGTTAGCGATGGCCCTGGGTACTATTGAGTGTAAAGCATTTCAATGGTTTAAAGGGCTATATTTTGAGTGAATGGAGGAAAGGTTTACCTATATATTTGGTATAAAGTATTATTTAGGTATTGTGTATTGGCCATTTACCTAATGTGCCTTATTGCTAATTTAAACTGGTTGCCAACACAATTAGAACAGTACAAAAGTCATATATAGTGTGATGAGCCATGTCATTCATCATCCTTGAAACCACCTACCCATTTTGTAATGCATCAACAATCACATTTTTGTATTTGAATAATTTATAACAATATTTTAACGCCAGTTTAACACCGCCTTTTTTATTATAAGTTATTTTTTAAACGATTTTAATATAATGTCAGGCCATGTTGTCACTTCATATCCCGGCAATGCCATGCCTTTCACATGAGGATTTCTTTTACATTTGGTAACTTGTCATTGGTTCCGCCATTGCATTCACTTACCTTGGGGCCACCATAATAGCTCACACAGGTTGCATTGTCATGCTCGATTTAGGACCTCATATTCATAGAGTCCAGGAGGGTGGCACCACCTACCCCTTTCTCCCTCACCATGACAGACGTGAAGGGTGGGCAACAGGAACTGGCAGGGGATGCATTTGTTTATTTGCACGTGTTTACCTGCAGACGAGAGGCGACACAACAGGATGAAACATGCCTTAGAGGAGGAGGAAGGGCTGAAGGTGGTGAGCAGATAGAGTCAGGTAGTGTAGCGGCCTCTCCATGCATTTTAATCTGAGATAGAGTCAGGCAGTGTAGCGGGCTCTCCATGCATTTTAATCTGAGGTAGAGTCAGGTAGTGTAGCGGGCTCTCCATGCATTTTAATCTGAGATAGAGTCAGGTAGAGTAGCGGGCTCTCCATGCATTTTAATCTGAGGTAGAGTCAGGTAGTGTAGCGGGCTCTCCATGCATTTTAATCTGAGATAGAGTCAGGTAGTGTAGCGGGCTCCCCATGCATTTTAATGTGAGTCGTGATGAGAGGAGAGCTCTGCTGCTCTATCCTCAAGTGTCATTTCCAAAAAACCCTAATCTCTGCTGCTTGATCCTCGTTGTGTGGCATCAGAGTATGTTTGAGGTATGAATTATTACACCCATATGGCATCAGGATTACTGACCCGCTGTTGTTGTGGATTTAGCCATAGAAAACACTCGTCGGCTGCAAGCTTTCAGGGACCTGATAGGGCTACATAGGAGAACTAGTTGTTGGGAGTTTTCTGCTGCTGAAATGCTTTTGCTACATGTAAAGGATTCAGTGCCGCCTACAACCCATACGTTATTATAGAACTGTTGGCCTGTGGTCACCCTATAGCCTGACTGGGATACAACCTCTCTCTGCTCTCCTCCTCTGCAACAGGACTGACTCACACCGCATGTTATTCAATCCACAGGAAAAAAATCTCAGAGTGGATCTAGCTGCATATAGCTAACACTCATCTGTGTGTTCTCTCCTGGCTGTTAATAACATTAACTACCTGCTTAATCAATAGACAGAATCGAGTTAACAGACTTTGAATGCACCAACTTTATTACATCAGAGTCAGGCTGTGGACGGAGTCCTGCCAGATCAACAACAGCCTTACAAAATGTGTAACCAGAATGTGACCATATGTGAACTAGAGCTTCCACCATCTGATCAGGAAGTAAGCAGTGTAAGGAAATCTGCGTCACAGCAACCAATCACACAAAACACTTGAAACTCTTGAAGCATTACTTGCATTTATCCAATTTGCCATTAAAACATTCTTGTAATGCAGTGTAACGGGTTTGAAGTCGGACGATGACAACCAACATTTTACTCTCCAGTACTGGGAATTGTAATAACTTTGGTGCTCAGTAAATAACACCTTCATGGTGTCTGAAAACCCCGGAGGAGAAGCGTTGTTAGCTGTACCGTCATCTTGAATAGATGACAACAGGAGTCAGTAGTCCGTTAGCTCTATTTTATATGGCCGTCGATTGTGTGGGGTGTAAACAAGTCTCTCTACTCTAAAGACCCTGTCTTGTGGTCATACAGAGGAACTGGCTGGTCGTATTCATCACACGTGCCTTCAGACGTGTATCTTGATGATCCCTGTGACAGAGGAGGTTACAGATGCTGGGGCTGTTCATCTTGTATTCAGGGGAGGCATCAGTCAGGCTGGGAGTGGCACTTGAACGACAAAACAAAGGAGCAACCCCAGAACCACTGCTGATTTTCTCTGAAAGTGTCTGAATCTTTCTGGCCGCCCCTCTCCTTACGCAAATGACTGGTCCCTTCTGTCCCAGATGTGGACTCAACGTCAAGGTCACGTTGAAAATTGATTGCACATTGAGACTTGTTCAAGGTCTTCAAGGTTTTGGCCAAATCAAACCGGATTGTTATAGTTCAGTTTCATTTTCTCTGTTGTGCTGACAATGGCATCCATCACATTGTCAGTTGCAGCTCAATAAACCAAATCTGGCTCAGATATTTGGCTCTGAAGCTCTGGAAGGACCTGCATGGAGGCTAGACTGGGGGGCTTCTACCAGAGTTGGCCTGAATGGCCATTGAGATGGCAGCATTGAGCTGGGCTACTACCTCCCCTGTGATAGCTCAGCTCACCCGGGAGTTTGAAGAGGCAAGCATTGCAGTGGCCCTCGAACAGGGATATCAGGAGGCTCTCTTTGTTACCACAAATGGAGTCTATCTAGTTGCAGACAAGCTTTGCAGTGAGGTATGAGGCTTTGAAGATAAACACACAAACACCACTTAAGTTATGCAAAAATGAATGTTACCAACTTGGTTCAGTTCTGAGTGATGAGAATGAAGACGAAATTAGCACAATGATGTTTTACTTCCCATGCGAGATAATTTTAGAAGCCTGAACACAATTAACATGATTTGTAGACAAATTTTTTATCTGTGTATGACATGAGAACTTGAGTGTCTTTAAATGGCATATATCTGTTTTTTATTTCTTCATTTTTAACTTTATTACTAACCCACTTAAAGGTGCCTTATGCAACTTAAAGCCAACTATCGACAGTGAGTTGTATATCGGTTCTATAACTCCATTAGGATCTGACATTGTCATTACTAACTATGAACATACTGACCTGTTTGAAACAGTGTAACTTCCAACTGTTGATGCTGGAACAATGAACACAGACTTTAGTTTCAAATGGGGTAAAAGTTGATGGGCCCTTTCCATAACTACGGAACACAGAATAAACAAAGTAAACAGCTAAACCAATCAAAACATAATCTGGGCTATCTATTGTGCTGCCATAATTCAGAGACTCGTTGATGGCTATCTAGCGAACATGAAACCATAATTGTGCTAGCTAGCGCTAGCTGGAACAATAATATCTGCACTTCGAACAGTTTGCACAAGCCTACATTTAACTAAAAGTCAATATAATTGAATCTTCCGAGAAATATTTGCTTATGAATGAGGTTTAGTCAAACAACCCACAAAGCATGTTTTAAATTTTTTTTTTGCAGAGAATACCAGGTTGTAACACTATTTTCCAGCAAGAAATGCAATCAAGGAGTGTCTGCTCAGACACAATATAGCTCATTAGCTTATTGTCTCAACCAAAGACTTTGGAGAAACCTTCCTAAAACGCATCTGCACTCATACAAATAGAATAAAGAAGAACATTGAATGATTTTCTACATAGTATTATTGTTTCTCCATCGTCATCAAGTAACTTACACACATTTCCTTGACTATCTAGCCAAGTAGCTGAATGAGGCGATGTAACCTACTTGTCAAGTAGAAAGTTATCCAATTTTGCATCACTATTCACACAAACTGCAGCTCTCGCCAAAGGCAATGCAAAATGTACCCTCTTTTGTCTTATGCTCGTGTTCCTTCTGAATATTTTCGTTTCTGGAGCGTTCAGTGTAGGCAACATGAACCCGAACAAAGCTTGTCATTGGCCTTCACCTCACACACCTTCAAGGAAGTACACGCCTACAAACATCCCGGCCTTCCACGTTTTACTTGCAACCATGGCACTGGAGATAGTGTCAGTCCTGACATTCTGCCAGAGACTGTTTTTTAACATTAACTGATGGTATGTAAAGGTTATTATCAGATATTTTAAATGTTAAATGCTGCATAAGGCACCTTTAACAAACATCACCAGGTCTCTCCCCCTCAGGAGATGCATTTCTTAAGACCTAAACTACTAAGATGTGAATTCCAAGTTAATAGTTGGTGACAAGTATTACTCCTCATCTTCTTGGTCAAGTACTTCATCTTCTCAGCGATCAGCAAGGTATTCTTTTGCTCGTCCAGGCTGTCTAATGACTCCTCAGACCCTGTGAGAGACCACTAACACTCTGGTGAGGTCACCTGACTTCTTATGTTCAGAATGCAAAGGGTCACGTTAGCGTACGGTATTCCTCTTACCATGCTGAATCACTCTCCATTGGCAATTTAAAAGAAAAGAAAGGAAACATCTTTCTGCTGCACAATGGTGTTGAGATAGGAAGTCACTAGCTAATTGTCTCGATGGTAATTAGGGCTATGGTGCTGATTAGGTTTAGTTGTACAGTATGGTTGAAAATCCCAGTTGTGGTTAAAAGGTGGGCTATGACTGTATTTTCATCATTGTTGTGTGTCAGGGTGAAGAACGACATAGGACATACTCATTAGTTAGACTTCTCGGAGAAGGCATTGCAGTCCTCTCAGCCTCTTTCTCCAGCTGCTCAATGACAGCTTTATTGTGCCAGAAACCACACCAAGGTGCCAGAAAAGACTCCAAAGAGAGATCTTGAATCAGATTTCTTATTTTCTTCAACACTACTGATTTGATTGCACTGGATATCTCTCTTGTGGGCCTCCACAATATTACTTTTACCTGTATAGTTATTGTCTTCTCAGATCAGTGCTAATTAATTTAACACAACCTATATCAACTCAAGACAATCACTGAGCTGTACCAGTGCTGCTGTCCTCCTCCACTGAAGTCATTTTGATAGATAGACTTGCATTTAACTTAATGGACAGCAGATATAAGCATTATCAGTTTGGCTTGTTCAACTTGGTGATGATTTTGCAGATACAGATTAAGTCTCACTGGTCACTGACCTTGATTCTTTTGCTCCTTGACTAGGCTTAATCCATGTTCGCGAAACAGGCCTTTGTTTTAAGGGTTAGGATTTAGATTAGATTCAACTTTGTCATTGAACAGTATAAGTATAGTACTTATAGTACTTATTGCCCAACCAATCCACATGTGTTTTGTGGATTTGGAGAAGGCATTCGACTGTGTCCCTCGCGGCATCCTGTGGAGAGTGCTTCGGGAATATGGGGTCCTGGGTCCTTTGCTAAGGGCTGTCAGGTCCCTGGACGACCGAAGCAGGAGCTTGGTCCGCATTGCCGGCAGTAAGTCAGACTTGTTCCCAGTGCATGTTGGACTCCGGCAGGGCTGCCCTTTGTCACCGGTTCTGTTCATAATTTTTATGGACAGAATTTCTAGGCGCAGCCAGGGGCCGGAGGGTGTCAGGTTTGGGGACCACACGATTTCGTCTCTGCTCTTTGCGGATGATGTTGTCGTGTTGGCCTCTTCAAACCAGGACCTTCAGCATGCGCTGGGACGGTTTGCAGCCGAGTGTGAAGCGGTGGGGATGAGAATCAGTACCTCCAAATCTGAGGCCATGGTCCTCAGTCGGAAAAGGGTGGCTTGCTCACTTCAGGTTGGTGGAGAGTGCCTGCCTCAAGTGGAGGAGTTTAAGTATCTAGGGGTCTTGTTCACGAGTGAGGGAAGGATGGAACGGGAGATTGACAGACGGATCGGTGCAGCTTCTGCAGTAATGCGGTCGATGTATCGGTCTGTCGTGGTGAAGAAAGAGCTGAGCCGCAAGGCGAAGCTCTCGATTTACCGGTCAATCTACGTTCCTACTCTCACCTATGGTCATGAGCTTTGGGTCATGACCGAAAGGACAAGATCCCGGATACAGGCGGCCGAAATGAGCTTTCTCCGCAGGGTGGCTGGGCGTTCCCTTAGAGATAGGGTGAGAAGCTCGGTCACCCGGGAGGAGCTCGGAGTAGAGCCGCTGCTCCTCCACATCGAGAGGGGTCAGCTGAGGTGGCTTGGGCATCTGTTTCGGATGCCTCCGGAACGCCTTCCAGGGAAGGTGTTCCGGTCCCGTCCCACCGGGAGGAGACCCCGGGGAAGACCTAGGACACGCTGGAGGGACTATGTCTCCCGGCTGGCCTGGGAACGCCTCGGTGTCCCCCCGGAAGAGCTGGAGGAAGTGTCTGGGGAGAGGGAAGTCTGGGCATCCCTGCTTAGACTGCTGCCCCCGCGACCCGGCCCCGGATGAAGCGGAAGAAGATGATGATGATGATGATGATGATGAAGTATAGTACTACGAAATGCAGTAACTGTTAGCTCTTCCAAGTTTTGTGCTTGTGTTACCTTGCCTCTTGTCCCCTTCTTGTGGTCTCTGTTTCATTCTTAATATTATTATTTTAGATCATGAGGTGGTTACTTCCATTTGATAAATGAGAGAGCATTAGTCATAATTTGTCACTTTATGAAATAAAGTTTTACGTTATATGTTCCCATTTTACATAGAATGAGACTAATTGTTAGGGTTAGGGTTAGTTACCAAAGATTTTGTCAGTGGTTTCTCCTTGAAAACAAAGTATGCTGAATTAACCATACCTTTATAGTGTCAGACAGTGAGTAGACTATTTTGAAAGGGATAGAGATACTAATATTCTAATAAAAGCGCATATGATAATTGTTGGCAGGACCTGAAGTCAATATAGACATTATTCTTGAATCTTACATAAGCAAGATATGGAATATATTTTTTACAATTAAAAACAAACAATATTCTTAGTATAAAAAACAAAAATTGTAATATTGAAAGTAAACCATTAACCCAAAAGCTCAACCTGGTCTGAGGGGAATGTGTAACATGTGATGCATAAATTTGTAACATATTAATTTGTATGATATGTTATGTTAGGATTTAAATGTTACCAAAAATTATAATTTGCTAAACCGTCTAATATTATGAATGCTACTAAAACATATAATATCTTACACATGTGCAAAACGTATGTATTACTGTTTCAGATCCCATCATAGTACTGAGACTGCACTCGTGAAGGTAACAAATGGCCTCAGACAAAGGTTCCGCATCCATCCTGTTGCTTCTTGATCTTAGTGCTGCTTTTGACACTATTAATCACTCCCATCTCTTAGAGAGACTGGAAACCCATATTGGGCTACATGGACATGTTCTAGCCTAGTTTAAATCTTATTTCTCTGAAAGATATCAGTTTGTTAGAGTGTATGGCATATCCTCTGACAAGTCAAATGTATATTTTGGTGTTCCTCAAGGCTCGGTTCTTGGCCCATTATTGTTCTCACTATATATGCTGCCTCTGTAATCCGAAATCACAATGTACATTTTCACTGTTATGCTGATGACACACAGTTATATATTTCAAGAAGCATGGAGAAGACTCAAAATTAGCTACTTTGGAAGCATGCGTTTCAGAAACAAAGAGCATTGTTAGCAGATCTCACTGTGAACCTCGACGGCTGCATGGTCAAAAACTCGAAGAAACCTTGGCGAAACCCTTGACCCTGACCTCTCCTTTGATGAACATATAAAATATGTCTCAAGAGTTGCTTATTTTCATCTTTGAAACATTGCAAAAATCTGAAACTTTCTATCTATCAAAAACTGATGCAGAAAAACTAATCCATGCGTTTGCTACTTCTAGACTAGATTACTGCAATGCTCTTCTTTCCGGTTAGCCATGACAAATCAATAAATAAACTTCAATTAGTGCTGCACACGGCTGCTAGAATCCGAACTAGATTTTTATTTTTTTTACACATTACTCCTGTACTAGCATCCTTACACTGGCTGCCTGTTAGGGTTAGGGCTGATTTTAAGGTTTTATTGTTAACCTATAAATCAATACATAGACTTGCTCCTACTTACCTTGCTGAAATGATCCAGCCATACATACATACACGTAACCTTAGATCGCAAGATGCAGGCCTGTATCTAGAAGTTCTAAACAAACAGGCAGAGCCTTTTCTCATAGAGGTCCACTACTGTGGAATGATATGCCAATTAAGGTTAGAAATGCAAACTTTCAAGTGTCTACTAAAAACTAATCTCTACAGCATGGTTTATAATTAGGTGTAGCCTGGCCCAGGGGTGGGGCTTGATACTGTCCACCCTTGCTGTCTTGCCAGGTGGGCTCTTGTCGCCACTGGGATGCCCTCCCTCCAATGCCTTTCGGGGGAGGAATCACTGGCTTGTTGTTGTCTCTCTGTTGCGCACTTGTGAAATTGAGCTGTACTCTGCTGGCAATACTCTGCCCTAATTCAGGGTGGTTGCAGTTGGTGGGTGTCCCTTTGGTTGATGCTTGACAATGTGGGTGGATTGTTTTCCTGCTTGTTGGGCCCTGTCCGGGGCCTCCCCCGGGTAGGGCCACAGTGTCGCCCACCCCCCTGTCTCAGTCCTCAGGTCATATGCTGCTGTATTATTGTGCTAGGGGAGTAGGGTCAGTTCTCCTTCTCCACAAAGTTCTCCTTCTCCACTATAAATCGTTGTTGATATGAGGAATGCATTTTCTGAAATTTAAACTTTAGGAGGACATTAGGTCCTGGTCCACACCTGCGGAGTACCTGGTTTGGGGGGCCTGTGGCTGTTCCTGTCCAAAGTCCTCCTGATTGTGTCGCAGATCAAGACGATACCTGACGATTTCAGCTGCCTTTGTGCTGACACCTCCTTCCTCTCCCGTGTTGTTCCTGTCCTTGTCCATGTGGTCATGCTTCTGACCTGGTCTAAATTTAAATCGACTTTGGATTTAGCCCACATGCATTTATTAATTATTCCAACTGGACTCTTAATATTTCACCTGGCACACCCAGAAGAGGACTGGTCACCCCTCTGAGCCTGGGTCCTCTCTAGGTTTCTTCCTAAATTACGGCCTTCTTAGGGTGTTTTTCCTAGCCACTGAAATTCAACACTATTGTTGTTTGCTCCTTGGGTGTTGTAAAAAGGGCTTTATAAATTAATTTGATTGATTGATTACAATAGGACACATCTAGTTGTTTGCTCAACTGCTGTTGTAAAAAGGGCTTTATAAATTAATTTGATTGATTGATTGATTACAATAGGACACATCCCGACAGACACTCTAGCCATTTGGGGGCCTTGTGGTCAGGGGCCCTTAGTGTCTGCTTATGCCTAGAACTGGCCCTGCATCCCAACTACAATGCCCTTCCAAAAATCCACTCTATTTAACTTACTGCGCTCATCACTGTTCCTAACGTGTCATAACGTATCATTACATATCTTGCGAATAGTCTTGCAAAGAGTCATGTAAAATGACATATATATTCCCTGAATAGCCTGAAAGGCTAGGTTCATCAATAAATGTATTGTCAAACTAGCCCAAAAGTTATTGGATGACAGGTGTAAACATTCAAACCTTGTATCCATGGAAACAGTTTCAGTCCTGCCCACAAAGAGGAGCTCTCATTGACATGCAATCATTTTAGTGCTGTGGTAAATACACTGCTCAAAAAAATTAAGGGAACACTCAAATCAATCATTGGGTCTCGATGAACAAAATATATTGAAGGTCAAAATCTTTACTGTACGTTGTGTAATTATTTAAGAACAAAATGATGTAACATCAATCAATGGAAACCAAATTCACCAACCAATTGACGGCTGGATTTAAACTCACACCCAAAGTAAACAATTTAAATCACAGGCTGTTCCAACTTGCGTGAATTTCATCACGGCAACTCATAATGTGACTCAGTAATGTGTATGGCCCCCACGTGCCTGTATGCACTCCTGACAACGTCTGGGAATGCTCCTGATGAGACGGCGGATGGTGTCCTGTGGGATCTCCTCCCAGACCTGGATCAGTGCATCCGTGAGCTCCTGGACAGTCTGTGGTGCTACTTGGCAGCGACGGATGCACCGATACATTACGTCCCAGAGGTTCTCAATTGGATTCAGGTCTGGGGAACGTGAGGACCAGTCAATGGCATCAATGCCTTCGTCATCCAGGAACTGCCTACACCCTCTGGCCACTGCACCAGCGTAAGGTCTGAAGATGGGTCTGAGGATTTCATCCCAGTACTTAACAGGAGTCAGGGTACCGTTGGCTAACACAGGGAGGTCTGTGTGACCCTCCAAGGATATGCCTCCCCAGACCATCACTGACCCACCGCCAAACTGGTCATGCTGGATTACGTGTAACATTCATGGCATCTCCAGACTTTTTCATGTTTATCACATGTGCTTAGTGTGAACCTGCTCTCATATGTAAAGAGAACGGTGTGCCAATGGTGGACCTAACAATTCTGGTGTTCTGGCGAATGTCAATCAAGCTGCACCGGGCTGGGCTGTGAGCTGTTGTCATCCATTGACCTTAAACTGTGTGAATGCCAAAGTTGATTATGTTCATGCAAATGCATCAAATTGTGAAAAATTCAATACAGGCTACAACAATTGCATGAGGGTGTCCTGTGCTACTGGATAAATAGACATGGAATTGAATACTAAATACTTGCTAGTAGCAAAAATCGAAAAGGGGAAAATAATTTCAGTCTTTCGTTGTTTGAGCGTTAGATTAGGCAATGCAGTAGCGGTTTCAATCTTTACCAGCATACATCCAAACTACTGATCAAAAATGACATCCCATTTCAAAGACTTTAATTCTGAGGTTGCAAATCTTCAAAACTAGCATGTAGGTAAGTTCTCTTGCACTAGCCATTATGGTTAAAAAGTTATTCATAAAAACTGGATTGTATCAGAACTGGGGACCTGTTCGCCGCACAGTGCCAACAATGTCTGACTTTGTGGATGAAGGCATTTTCAGATGGCGCCATGGTGCTGGAACATTTTGAGTCTGGGTGGCACCGGAGACAGCTCAGTTTGATGGGTGACATATACGGGTGATACAAATGACAGGGTGACACTAATTACATTATTGTCAAATGTACATCGATCAACAAAACAGTTCCTTTTAAAGGTCTAAAATTATCATGTGATGAAGACAAGCGGACAAGAATGTTTTTCTCATTTAACAGCGGAATCACCACTTCATCACCGTAAAGCTTTCAGAAACCCCTTAAAGCTACAACATACTGTATATGCCCACTTGTTGTTAGATTCATTAAGCAAGACAGAGAAAAATCCAACACATGCTCAGCTTTTGTACCCTCATTCTGACTTCAGAGGTGACTGACAGTCATGCCTCTAGTTGTAATGGCAATTTAAGAACAAGCATAGTTATTTGTAATTACTCTGGGAACTAATTATGCAGAGAAGCCCAGCTGCACAGCCTGTTCACTGTGCTCATAATGGGCAGCCAGTGGGCACTTTAGACTGGGAACAAGATCTGATCCCCATCTGCTACAAGGCTACTATGGCAACATGCCCACCTGCAACATCCTCCATGGCACTGATGCTACATTTACATTTTAGTCATTAAACAGACGTTCCTGCATTCACCTTAAAACATCTAGGTGAGAAAAAAACACAAGCCAGTAGTAGTAGTAAGTACACCTTATTAAACAAAGTCGTCATTAGCAGAGTCAATGCTAGAAGGAAGAGAAAAGAGACAGGAAGTTTTATAGTTTTATAATGGATGTTTTCTCTCCTCAATAGCCTATTCAATTAGTCGTGCATTAGTATAAAAAACATTCAATCAGGAGAGGATGGACTACAATCGACGCATTCTATTTCTTCAAAATGTCAAATTCGAAATGTGACCAAATGGTAATTTATCAACAGGTCTTACAAAAAGTGTGACATAACCATGGAAATGGAGTCTTCTGAATAAGGGGAGGATAAACTGTAATCAATAACTTTCATTTCTTTTAAATATATAATTCTGACAACAATTTGAATGGAAAGAAATATAAAATGGTGGTTTTTAGTCAGTCATCCACTGACTCAGCATAAATAATTTAATGGAAAAGTCATGGCGTACTTTTTTTGGGACCAGTCAATTATTGAAATAAGAAATTGCACAAAAATATTTAGAAATAAAAAATAAAAAAAAATAAGAAATGTGGATTTGTAATTTATCCTCTCCTGATTCAGAATATGTCGATGTTTAGAGTATGCCCTCTGCTATGCAATCTGTTTTTGTCACTTCAACCATAAAGGTCTTAAATGATACCGCTGACCTTGACGAAAGCTATGTTGCGCTGCTGTTTTCACTGACCTGGCAAAAGCCTTAGACAGAGTAGACATTGCCAAGCTACAAGATGTTCTCTACCATTCAGCCATCAGATTTGTCACCAATGGTCCTTACAGGACACATACATGCCCTCTGTACACCTCTACCTGACTTAATATCCACTGGTTAATGCTTATTTACTGCCCAAAACCCTGTTTGACTTCACCCCACCTATCTAAGATGTCTGCTGCAACACATTGTCACCATTGTTACTTTTAAAGACACAAGAATCACTGACACCTGTAACTGCTTCATGTCATGTGAGTGTTTATTGTAGTTGTGCCATATTGTCCTGTGGTTGTCTTGCTTGATCTCCAAACACATTCTATGTCCTGTTGTATTTTATCTTCATATGGTCTTCTGCCAGGTCTACATTATTACCATGTATTCTGTTGTCATACTGTCTTATGTTGCTCTTCTGTAGTTTACTGGTCTCTCTACAGTGTATGTGCTTGGTTTTAATGCCTCTTCCTGTGTCTGTTGCCACGTCTTCTGTCTGTATTGTTTCCTTTTATTAAAAATTTTTCATCCCAGTACCCATTCCCTGTAGGAGGCCTTTTGTCTCCTGCCAGGCCGTTAGTGTACAAAATCATTTGTTTTTAATTGAATTTCCTGGTAAAACTATGATTCAGTAAAAACTTAAAAAGCCCTTTGGAAGGGGCGGGATGGCCAACAGACCCAAGGTGGCAATAAGCCAGGTTAACATCCCATGACATGTAATCACTTGGAATTACTTCAACTTCCCAACATGGTTCTTCTCTAATATCAATCCCATTTGTTTCTGCCTTTAAGGCAGAACTGCTCCTCAGAACGCACGTGACATAAAGACGTCATACACATATAATACTTGTCCTGCATGTGTCAAGTGATTATGGTATGTCCCATGCAGACAAACATAGGTAACTGTGCAGTACTTCATGGAAACACAACCTTATTGTTCATTTCACATGATTGATATATGCGATTTCCATATAAAATCTAACATGCTTCTACAAATAGGAGATGATGTTTGGATAAGAATGGGTTGATTATGTGAGCGAAGTGTATCTCAAACCCCTCATTTATGTCTGGTAAATTTGGTGTTAGTGCCTTAGCTTTGTGGCTGACCAATGTAATGTTAGCACCCAAGACCCATGCCTGATAAATGTGATGTTGACAGCCTAGACCCATGCCTGGTAAATGTGATGTTAACAGCCTAGACCCATGCCTGGTAAATGTGATGTTAACACCCTAGACCCATGCCTGGTAAATGTGATGTTAACAGCCTAGACCCATGCCTGGTAAATGTGATGTTAACACCCTAGACCCATGCCTGGTAAATGTGATGTTAACACCCTAGACCCATGCCTGATAAATGTGATGTTGACAGCCTAGACCCATGCCTGGTAAATGTGATGTTAACAGCCTAGACCCATGCCTGGTAAATGTGATGTTAACAGCCTAGACCCATGCCTGGTAAATGTGATGTTAACACCCTAGACCCATGCCTGGTAAATGTGATGTTAACAGCCTAGACCCATGCCTGGTAAATGTGATGTTGACAGCCTAGACCCATGCCTGGTAAATGTGATGTTAACAGCCTAGACCCATGCCTGGTAAATGTGATGTTAACAGCCTAGACCCATGCCTGGTAAATGTGATGTTAACACCCTAGACCCATGCCTGGTAAATGTGATGTTAACAGCCTAGACCCATGCCTGGTAAATGTGATGTTAACACCCTAGACCCATGCCTGGTAAATGTGATGTTAACACCCTAGACCCATGCCTGGTAAATGTGATGTTAACACCCTAGACCAGTGACTGGTGATTGTGATGTTAACACCCTAGACCAGTGACTGGTGATTGTGATGTTGACACCCTAGACCACTGACTGG
Organism: Esox lucius; assembly: GCF_011004845.1. NCBI lineage: Eukaryota > Metazoa > Chordata > Actinopteri > Esociformes > Esocidae > Esox > Esox lucius. The sequence goes on along the minus strand of NC_047581.1, from coordinate 14,143,304 downwards.
TGAAGCTGGTGAGCAGGGACTGGTGAGAAGCCTATGTCTTTATTAGACACTTTGTTTTTACTGTCGCTCATTCTCCTGCCTCTCCTTCTCAAAAGCTGCCAAGTATATCGAAGTGTGGTTTAAGAGGCAGTCTTGTGCCCACACACTCAGACTCACATTCTATTGAAAGGTTTTTCTTATTCCAGAGTGTACCATGAGTAGAGTCCGCACAGTATGGTTCTATGTTTTCACTCTCTGATTGAAAGTAGTCAGAATATAATATTGTTTAATTGGTTATCATTTGCATGATTATGTAGGAGAATGTATCTCATAGACCTAAAGGGTGCAGATTTAGCTGCATCACATTTTATCCTATGTCTGAATACTGGTTATATGTTGCGCTCTCAATGTGAGCAGGGCTTTGTGGTTCTTTTTATTTCTTTATGATTTGCCTTACTTGATTATCGTTATTGTTTTGTTATCTTCATTTTATGAACTATATGATTTGAATAGCATTAAAAGCAGCTGTAGTTTAGGGCTTCATTTTTTATGTTCCTATATAATCTAAAAAATAATAGTATACATACATATACAGTGTTGTTTGAATGTTTTCGAACCCTACAGTGAGGGTAATTATTTGTGTATAACATTGTGTCATGTCCTGGCACGGCAGGTTGCCACTGAGATCCAACACCCTCTCTCCCTTATTTGGTTCATGGACACACATTTTGTTGTTTATTTCCCTCACCTGTTTCCCTCATCACTGTCCCTTTTTAAGTTCCTCTTTTCCTAGTGTGTCTTATTGGTTTTTATTTGGTGCATGACATACAGTGGATATAAAAAGTCTACACACCCCTACACAGCCATGCTTTTGTGGATTTGGATGTGTGCTATGGGTCGTTGTCGTGCTGAAAGCTGAACTTCATCTTTAGCTGTCTAACGGACATCTGAAGCTTTTGTGCCAAAATTGCCTGGTATTTGGAAATGTTCATGATTCCTTCCACCCTGACTAAGGCCCCGGTTCCAGCAGAAGCAAAACAGCCCCAAAGCATGCTGCTGCCACCACCATGCTTCACTGTGGGTACAGTGTTCTTTGTGGTTTTTGCACCAAACATAGCTTTTGGAATTATGGCCAAAAAGTTCAACCTTGGTTTCATCAGACCATATCACATTTTCCCACATGCTTTTGGGGGACTTGATGTTTGTTTTTGCAAACTTCCGCCAGGCTTGGATGTTTTTCTTTGTAAGAAAAGGCTTCTGTCTTGCCACCTATCCCATTGCCCATTCATATGAAGAATACGGGAGATTGTTGTCTCATGTAGCACACAGCCAGTACTTGCCAGATTCCTGCAGTTCCTTTAATGTTGCTGTAGGCCTCTTGGAAGCCTCTCTGATCAACTTTCTTATTTTCATCAATTTTGGAGGGATGTCCAGTTCTTGGTAATGTCTCCGTTGTGCCATATTTTCTCCACTTGATTATGACTGTCTTCACTGTGTTCCTTAGTATATCTAATGCGTTGAAAATTATTTTGTACCCTTCACCTGACTGATATCTTTCAACAATGAGATCCCTCTGATGCTTTGGAAGCTCTCTGCGGACCATGGCTTTTGCTCTGAGAAAATTAATCACTTAAATTATGGCAGGTGTGTAATGACTTCTATTTAATGAGTTTGAATGTGATTGGTTAATTCTGAACACAGCCACATTCCCAGTTATAAGAGGGTGTGCACACTTATGCAACCAGGTTATTGTGAGATTTTTATTTTTAATTTTTCCCCCTCAGTTTGTTTTTCAATTGAATTGTTCATGTTATAGGTCACATTAAAGGTGGAAAAGGTTCTGACATGATTTATCTTTGTCTCATTCTTTTACATCACAAGAACCTGGCATTATAACAGGGGTGTAAACTTTTTATATCCAATTTTATGTCCTCAATCGTTACACAAACAAAACAACATTATATATTTCCATCGTTTATTTAATAAAAATGGTTTCCGTAACAGAAACTCAGATTTCATTTTTACCTCACAAAAACTCAGGTATGTGTGAATCCCTTCATTCAATAGCTTGTGGCACCTCTATCAGCAGTGATAACTTGGAGTTAACATCTATTGCCACTAATCAGTCTCTGAAATCATTTTTGAGGGATTTGTGCCATCTCCTTCTAATAGGACTCAGCCAGTTGAGTGCAGTGAAAGGGATGTCTTGCATGTACTGCCCGCTTCAGGTCCTGCCACAGTCTAGACTTGGCCAATCCAATATATAAAGCCTGAGACATTCTTTGGGAGACTGGCTTTAATGCTTTAGGTTGTTGTCATGTTGGAAGCCTCATTTTAGTCTCAGCTTTAGCTCCTTGCCTGATGGCTTGACATTCTGTTCAAGGATATCCTGGCATTCCTCATGGTTCCTTTAATGACGCGCAGTCAACCAGGTCCAGAGGACGTAAAGCAGCCCCAAATATTGACATTCCTACCACCATTCTTTACTGATGGGAAAAGGTTATCTTGGAGGTAGGCAGTGTTGTGTTTTCGCCAATCATAGTGATTTTGAATGTGACCAAAAATGTCAATATTGGACTCTGTCCAGAGAATGGACTTCCAGAAAGGTTTGACCAGGTTGTCTCTGGTAAAGTTAAGTTTTTAAAACCAGAGGCTTTTTCAGTAAGCTGAGATGCAGAAAGGGAGGGCTGCAAATTTCCAGAATTTATTTTTGGTTTGGCATTCATCTGATTTATTGTTTTTCTTGTGGCTCTTGGGAATATTTTGGAAGGATGCCCACTTTTAGACAGAGTTGCTGTCATGTTAAATGCATTCCATTTGTAAATTATTTGCCTCACAGTGGATTGATGGAGCTCAAATCTTTTTGAGATTGTTGTATTACACCAGACTGATGTGCTCTCACTACCCTCTTCCTGATGTCTTCTGAGAACTCCTTTCCTGTCGGCATGGTGTTTTTTTCCTTCACCTGTATGAGTAACACAAAACTGACCAGGCTCTATTTATCAGAGTCCCTCCTTTGATTGGTTCATTTGCTACCCAATTATTTACCCACCCAATCCAACTGATTCTTACCTACATGATTTAACCTATTTTTGCACCTGCATTCATTTCTTAATCTACTGCAATCATTATTTCATCTATAACAACATATGGAATTGGCATCAATAAACCTGTTATGTTAGATAAAAATACTGTTTCAGATAAAATAAAGATTGCATGGCGAACACTATATCATAGAATAAATCATGGAATTGCACAAGGGTTTCTCATACTTTTTAGCAGGACTGTGTGTGCATAGTAATATTAGTAAAATATATATATACGTATGTTCAGAAATGTTGTTACCGTATTGAACATCTTTTCAGTGTTGCTAATAACGTCCCTTTTGGTGACTGTAAAAGGCTATGTGGTGTTACAGCAGGACATGAAAAGGTAAGTGCTGTAAATAAAAGGTTTGCGTCAGCCCCCCAGCTTTCAGGAGAGATTGTGTATGTAGAACATTTACTGCAATTTGTCTCTCTCCCACGCTCTCTTTTCTCTTTCAGATTAGCGGCTACAGCCTTCAGCTCTCTAGATAAGACCTGTTCCGTAGAAACAAACTCATACACTAAATACAAAGGACATTGTGAGACCCAGGACAAGTCACAGGTACTCCTATGTTTGATTTTTTTCTGTGTCTTTAAAGTTACTATGTGTGTACATTAGTTGGGCTTTGCTTTGAATGTGTCATGGGAACTTTTTCTGCCATATTAACATGATAATGTTGATGTCCTATGAATAACTGCTGTTTTTTTGCTAGCTTTTGTATTATGTTGTAAATGTTTCAGTAGTACCAAAAGTCTATCGGTGGTACGGTAACTGAAAAAAGTTGAGATGCACTGTTCTGACTGTGTCACTGGTACCTCAGTACATTGTGCGTTCTAAGAATTACTGGATGTTCTGACTGTGTCAGTGATACCTCAGTACATTGTGCGTTCTAAGAATTACTGGATGTTCTGACTGTGTCAGTGATACCTCAGTACATTGTGTGTCACTGCTGGATGTTTTGACTGTGTCAGTGGTACCTCAGTACATTGTGTGTCACTCCTGGATGTTCTGACTGTGTCAGTGATACCTCAGTACATTGTGTGTCACTGCTGGATGTTTTGACTGTGTCAGTGGTACCTAAGTACATTGTGTGTCACTGCTGGATGTTTTGACTGTGTCAGTGGTACCTCAGTACATTGTGTGTCACTCCTGGATGTTCTGACTGTGTCAGTGATTCCTCAGTACATTGTGTGTCACTGCTGGATGTTTTGACTGTGTCAGTGGTACCTCAGTACATTGTGAGTCACTCCTGGATGTTCTGACTGTGTCAGTGATTCCTCAGTACATTGTGTGTCACTGCTGGATGTTTTGACTGTGTCAGTGGTACCTCAGTACATTGTGTGTCACTCCTGGATGTTCTGACTGTGTCAGTGGTACCTAAGTACATTGTGTGTCACTGCTGGATGTTCTGACTGTGTCAGTGATACCTCAGTACATTGTGTGTCACTGCTGGATGTTTTGACTGTGTCAGTGGTACCTCAGTACATTGTGTGTCACTCCTGGATGTTCTGACTGTGTCAGTGGTACCTAAGTACATTGTGTGTCACTGCTGGATGTTCTGACTGTGTCAGTGATACCTCAGTACATTGTGTGTCACTGCTGGATGTTTTGACTGTGTCACTGGTACCTCAGTACATTGTGCGTTCTAAGAATTACTGGATGTTCTGACTGAGTCAGTGATACCTCAGTACATTGTGTGTCACTCCTGGATGTTCTGACTGTCAGTGATACCTCAGTACATTGTGTGTCACTGCTGGATGTTTTGACTGTGTCAGTGATACCTCAGTACATTGTGAGTCACTCCTGGATGTTCTGACTGTGTCAGTGATTCCTCAGTACATTGTGTGTCACTGCTGGATGTTTTGACTGTGTCAGTGGTACCTCAGTACATTGTGAGTCACTCCTGGATGTTCTGACTGTGTCAGTGATTCCTCAGTACATTGTGAGTCACTCCTGGATGTTCTGACTGTGTCAGTGATTCCTCAGTACATTGTGCGTTCTAAGAATTACTGGATGTTCTGAATTTCAGTGATACCCCAGTACATTGTGTGTCACTCCTGAATGTTTTGACTCTCTCAGTGATACCTCAGGACATTGTGTTTCAATCCTGGATGTCTTGACTGTGTATCAGTGACTGAGCTGGTGGGCCATTCCTCTGTAACTCTCAGTGCTCCTCAGGGGCTGTAATGACTCCTGTAATGGCATCCATCCATCACCCTTTTGGATCCTTCCTTAACACACACCAAGATGAGAAGCTTGACTTAAGAAAATAACTTCCTATTGCTAGGGTTTTGAGAGTTTTTGAGGTTTTGAGGGTTTTTACATGGTGACTTATTTAAAATAATGAACTTTGGGTTGTATACCTGGTGTTGTACTTTGAAACCCAGCATGTTCATTTATAACCCTGTTTCCAAAAAAGTTGAGACACTGTAAAATGTAAAGAAAAACAGAATGAAATGATGTGCAAATAATTGAAACCTTATATTCAATAGAAAATAGTACAAAGACAACATGTCAAATGTTTTATGAAACTGAGAATTGTTTCTTAGATTAGATTTGTTTCTTGAAAAATATATGCCCACTTTGAATTTGATGCCAGCAGCATGTTTCAAAAAAGCTGGGACAGGGACAAGAAAAGACCTGGTGGAATATCTCACAACTAATTAGGTTAATTGGCAACAGGTCAGTAACATGATTGGGTATAAAAAGAGCATCCCAGAGAGGATAAGTCTTTCAGAAGTAAAGATGGGGAGGGGTTCACCTCTCTGTGAAAGACTGCACCAGCAAATAGTGCAGCAATTTAAGAATAACATTTCTCAGCATAAAATTGCAAAGAGTTTGGGGAACTCAACAGCTATGGTACATAATATCATTAAAAGATTCAGAGAATCCGGAGAAATCTCTGTATGCAAGGGACAAGACCGAAAACCAATATTGGATAGCCGTGATCTTCGGGCCCTCAGACGGCACTGCATTAAAAACAGACACTGTTTTGTAGTGGACATCACTACATGGGCTCTGGAACACTTCCGAAAAGCACTGTCTGTGAGCATAATTAAAACTCTACCATGCAAAGAAGAAACCATGTATAAGCAAGATACAGAAACACTGCCGCCTTCTCTGGAACGGAGCTCATTTAAGGTGGACTGAGGCGAAGTGGAAAACTGTAATGTGGTATGGCAAATCAAAATGTGAGATTCTTTTTGGGAATCATGGATGCCACGTCCTCTGCTTATTGGCGCATTGTTCAAAAGATAGTGTCTGTGATGGTATGGGGGTGCATTAGTGCACATGGCATGGGTGACTTGCATATCTGTGAAGGCACCATTAATGTTGAACAATACTTAAAGGTTTTGGAACCACATGCTGCCATCCAGACTACATCTTTTAAAGGGAAGGACACACAACGCTGAACCACATTCTGCACATATGAAAAGTCTGTGCGCTAAACTAACCTGCCTGCAATCCAAAATACAACAAAGGAGACCCGAACTGTTGAGCAGCTGCAATCCTAAATCAAGCAAGACTAGGAAAACATTTCACTTTCAAAACTATAGCAATTGGTCTCCTCAGTTCCCAAACGCTTACAGAATATTGTTAAAAGAAGAGGTGATGCAACACAGTGGAAAAACATGCCTCTGTCCCAACTTTGTTTTAAAGTGTTGCTGGCATCAAATTCAAAATGGGCATGTATTTTTCCAAAAACAATAACATTTAGTATCAGTTTCAACATCTGATATGATGTCTTTGTACAATTTTCAATTAAATATAGGGATAAATGATTTGCACATCATTGCATTCTGTCTTTTTTGGAAACAGGGTTGTATGTTTTCTTTACTCTCAGTATAGTCCTTATCAACCCCAACCACTGTATAATTGAGATGACTATACACATATTAACGCAGTCCTTATCAACCCCAACCACTGTATAATTGAGATGACTATACACATATTATCGCAGTCCTTATCAACCCCAACCACTGTATAATTGAGATGACTATACACATATTAACGCAGTCCTTATCAACCCCAACCACTGTATAATTGAGATGACTATACACATATTAACGCAGTCCTTATCAACCCCAACCACTGTATAATTGAGATGACTATACACATCCATGCCAAATCTCCTTAATCAGCTTAGGAAGAAGAGTTGTTTCCTGGCCTCCTTCACCAAGATGTTAGAGTGGTGAGACCAGGTCAAGTCATCGCTTATGTTGACACCAAGGAACCTGATGTTGTGAACTCTCTACTGCAGACCCATTGATGTGTATGGGGGGTGGTGTCCCTGCCGCTGCTTCCTGTGATCAACAATCATCTCCTTTGTTTTGCTGATATTGAGCTGGAGGTTGTTTTTCCTCTCTGGTCCAGATTATGATGTCTGATCCATGTTGTTGTATTCAGATGGAACAGGAGATCTCTCTGGTCCAGAGTAAGATGTCTGATCTGGAGTCAGTGCTGCAGCAGAAGGATGTGGAGCTGAAAGCCTCGGAGACCCAGAGGACCATCCTGGAGCAAGACCTGGCTACCTATATCACAGAGTGCACCGTGAGTGGGCCAACATCCAGTGTGAGTGTGTGTATGTGGGTGTAGTACATACTCTGTGTGTGTGTGTGTGTGTGTGTCTATGTATGTGTTTTGCATGCATGCCATGAAGTAGAAAGCTGTCTGTGTGTGTAAATTCCACTTGTTTGTGTGTTTCAGAGTCTGAAGCTCAGTCTGGAGCAGGCCCGAATGGAGGTTTCCCAGGAAGATGACAAGGCATTGCAGCTCCTCCACGGCATCAGGGAGCAGAGCAACAAATTGCAGGAGATTAAAGAACAGGTAGAGGAGAGCGCCTCCTGTGTGCTGACACAGACATTGCACGGAGTGGGGGTTGGGCAAGAAGTAACAAAGCGTGCCCATACATACTATTTAGCTTATTTAAAAATATATATACACTACTGTTCAGTTGTGATCACTCAGAAATGTCCTTGTTTTTCAGAAGAAAAGCAAATGTTTGTGCCCGATAGAGAATGAAGTTCCCGAATAATAATATGAAAAATAGAATTACCTGTTCCAAAACATAAGCACTAACTCAGAGTTCGACATTATTCTTAGCCTTGCTAACATTAGCTTATAGTTCATGGTTGCTAGCTAGAGAGAGCTAGTGTAAGTCTTCTTTCACTTCTTTCGTAGTATATGCTGTAGTAGATGAGGGAGAAATTGGCAGTTTGTTGTCCTGGTTTCTAAAATGCACGTTCACAAAATAAGCCAAGGAGGGAGGCCCGCCTTGCAGAAAGCGATTGGCTGGAACGGAATTTGCTGGAAAGTAGCAGCATGTTCCAAAAATTATAAATTGACGTTCCACTGGCACTGAACTGTCTGTGTTGCTAAACAACTCTTAGAGGGCCTTGTTAGCTGATACCACATCTTAGAGGAGAAAACATATGTTTTTTCACTGAAAGAATTCCTACATAGTGCATCTTTAAAATAATATCAGATTGATCAAAAATACAGTGTAGACATTGTTAATGTTGGAAACGACTGTTGTAGTTGGAAACGGCAGATTTCTTTGGAATATAAAAAAACTGCCAGTTTGAGCTGTTCTGTGAAAGGAGTAGTACACAACTTTGTTGTTCTTTGTTTCTGGCCATTTCTTGCTTAATCGAACCCACAATTTCAGATGCTTCAGATACTCAACTAGTCTAAAGAAGGACAGTTTTATTGCTTCTTTAATCGGCACAACAATTTTCAGCTGTGCGAACATAATTGCAAAAGGGTTTTCAATGATCACATAGCCTTTTAAAATGATTTACTTGGATTAGCAAACACAAAGTCCCATTGGAACACAGAAGTGATGGTTGCTGATAACGGGCCTCTGTACAACTATGTAGATATTCCATTAAAAATCAGCTTCCAGCCACAATAATCATTTCCAACATTTACAGTGTCTACACAATTTGATGTTATTGCAATAATTTATTTTCTTTTTTTTCTCGAAAGCAATGGCATTTCTAAGTGACCCATAATATACATTAACGGTAATTTATATCTATAAAAATCAATTTTTATTTTTTGGGAGGATTTTTATGCCTTGTTAGACAGAAATAATGGGGAACGAACGAGAAGGGATTTTGCTGAATGATCACTGGGTCTGATTCGAATCCATGCTAAAGCAGCACAACAGTGGCAGCAGCTTCGGTCCAGTGGACCACCCCGGGACAAAATACAGTTAAACTGTTACAGTAAAGTAAAGGGAAAATAAAGGGAAGGTCATTTTGACATCAGGCTAATATCAGTTGATAATGCCTCAGGGCCTACAGGCGACATCTACCCAGAGTGCTGAGGAGGGATGTATCATTGTGGGTTGACCTCTGTCATATCTGAGCCGAGGTCATCTCTTGGGGCCTCATCGCTGCTCCCGGCTTCATGTACTGTTGGAGTCACTCTGGTGTAGCATTCCTGATTGCATGGAACCCTGTTAATGTGAATTAGTATTATTACTGTGGTTTATGAATGGCCTTTATTAAATTATGGTAATTCGAGTTTGTCAGAAAACGATTAAAAGGCTTGAGCGCACTGTTTTGCCCCTGGGACTGGCTAAGTGGTCACCTCTCTCACAGTAGCATGCCTCTGCATAGCTCATTGCTGGAGGACAATATGTCTCCTGGGGGTTTATCACTTGCTAACCTCTGAAATGATGTAGTGTCACCTTAGTTTCTACTGAAAGGACAGATTAATGCTTAGTCAACCATTCGTGTGTGTGCATGCGCGCGTGTGTATGTGTGTGTGTGTGCGTGCATGAGCATGCGTGCACAACAGTAATCTAGTTTGGAGAAAGGTTGCCAAGGTTTTACGATTATTACAAGGGCTTGACAGTTAGAGGACAGCGTGACGGCCCTGAGAAACCCCATCCCTCGGCAGCACAGAGCAGAATCCTCCAAAACAGGTTCTCGAGAAACAATGTGTTGCCTTAGCAGTTGTTGGCGTTGGTTACCAAGCACGGTCTCTATAGTGCAACGGTTGTCATGGCAATAGGAACCATCCATAGCTAGAAGTGGAGAGTGTGCAGCGCTGCTGATGCAGTGGGCAGGTTGTCGTGACGAGGCCGCGGGGCCTTGGTACATGTAGTGTTCAGGTTAACCCCTTCACTGTCACTTCCACTGAAGCCTTCGGCACCAACCCGTGCTCGTCCGTGGCTGCTGCGGTGACGTTCATCGGTCGGTGACACAACGCATCAGTCCGCTCCCACAAACCTGTGAATTAGCCAGGGAAAAGATAGCCACACTTCACACTCATAAAGTGGCTCGTGATTGTCGGTGCGAATGAGTCACACGTTTTGATATTTTCGGAAACGCTTTTCTTCTTGAGTTTGACCCTACTGAAGGCTGCATAAGCTCTTGAACAGTCTTTCTTTCTCTCTCTCTGTCTCTCTCCCACGCGCTGTTTTAGGAGTCTGAAAGCGTTTCTCATACAGAATGTTGCGCTGTTGCCTCAACAAACACAAATGATTAGGGATATAAGATGAGAGATAATAGCTTGTCAGCGACAACACAAACAGTAATCCATGGAGATACAATCAGTACATGCAAATGTTATAATTCTGTCCAGCAGTGAGAACAAAACTCTAGGCCTATTGGAAGATACTGTAGATCCCTAAAACTGAATGCAAGGAATCCAGGCTAAAAGACCCCAGCTGGGATAAGACATGTTCCTCCCCCTCACGGTTTTCTGGGAACATATTGAATGAATTTCTAATGCTTCCTGAAAGTAAGCCCTATTTGACCACTTTGTCAGCCAACTTACCTTTGTCACAAACATGGCTAAAGATGACTGGAGGATGACTCTGTTCTGTAAGGCAGAGTGAAGAGTTGGAGGCAAAGGGTGGGGCTTTTTCCCCAGGACCATGGATTAGTCTCAACACTCTGAGTGACTAGACAGCCGACTACTGCGTTTGAAGTACCCAGCGGGAGGGTGCAGGTCACGGCCGATAATGGGACACATTTTGTGTGTGTTTATGTGGTGTTTTAAGTACATTCCCTCTAAAACTCTGAATTAGCTTGTTTGGCATGCAAAATTCCCATGTTCATTTCCCTCCCTCAAACTCCCTCCCCTCTGCCAGTCTCTGTAATCTCATCCTTTCCTTACTCCATGGGTATCAATCAGTTTGGTGCTTAAGCTCTGGCATTGTTCAGCTCTCCTGCTGACTGATGTTCAGGGCTGCCAGAGATTTGCTGTGACCAAGTCAGGGGCCTGATGGACTGTTGACACTGAGGAAGTGAGGTGCTGCGTCAGCCCGCTGGCTAAACTGTCACATTGACTAAGGCCCTTTTCTTATTTGAAATTGATTTAAATTTGTTTTTAGAAAGCAATTAAACGAGAGGTATTGGTTTGCAGTTTACTCAGTTGATGTAAACATCGCTCAAGGAAAGATTTTCAATTATCAGTTTAAAAGTTATTTTATGAACTCTGACAATGCCAGTCATTACATATTCAATAAGCAAACATATTTTGCTGTCTCAGTTAACATTATACAGGTGGTTTAAACTTAATAAGGGAGAAGAATTTGGTTATTATGACATACTGTGAAAAATATTACACACAAAATTACACCAAAAATTCTGTCATTCTCTTAGACATGCTTTAAAGGTTGATGGAGGAACACTTAGCCTGGGTTTAACAATTTATGAAACCAGGAGTGTCTATTTTAATTAAAAGGGGACTGAAAAGGCAGTGGCTGGTGCTTTTTGATGCTCTCTGCTGGGCCTGTCATGGTGGCCTCACCCTCCCAAGGACCATGCTAATCTTGTTAGCCTTGTTCGTTCACACCAGCCGGGGAGGCAGGTTGGCTGAATGCCCAATCTGTTGGTCATATACTCATGGTTGCATAATCATCTCAGGCTTCCAATTGGCTTGTTAATTCCCTCTTCACCACCTGCTGAAAAGCACTATAGGTACTACATGCCATCACTAATGTATGGAAGTCACTGCATAACAGCGTCAGCTAAATGACTAGAATAAAATGAAGGCTATTAAACCGTAGCTAATCATTTGTTAGAAATGTATAAAACAAGGGCATTAAAGGATTTTGTCTGATGCACTTTTTCGCTGCTCCATTTTACAGTTCCCCCTGTTCTGTGTGTTTTCCTTCCCTTAATATCTTTCACCTCAGCACTACTCCAGTATCCGTCCCTCTCATCCCTTGTTCCTCTCTCATCCCGCTGCAGGAGTACCACGCTCAGCTGGAGGAGATGCGTGTGGCCATCAGGCAGCTGGAGGAGGATCTGTCGGCTGCCCGTCGCCGTAGCGACCTTTACGAGTCGGAACTGAAGGAGTCCCGTCAGACCACCGAGGATCTGAAGAGGAAGGCTGCCGACTATCAGCAGAAGATGCAGAGGGTACTGGAGCTACCCACCCCCACGGGGATCTTCTGACTCTGAGGATGCGAGATGTTTGGAAGGAACATGGCCTAACTGATTCTCTACGTATTTTCTAACAGGCAAAGGAACAAGGGAAGACTGATACGGAGGAGCTGCTGTCCAAGCTGGAGAAGGTTAAGGTCCAGTGCTATTGGCTGATGTTGAACATTATGGTCCTTCAATATATGATCCAGCATGAGGGTCCTCCAGCATATTTGCGTTCATAAGTATTGTTCAGTGACTATGGAGAGAAATGGTCACATCACCAATAAAACTGGGAACATAATTTCAGACTGAGCTGGTAGGAACTGTGGAAGATGCTGCATAAAGGCTTGTTTTATACTTTGTGCTTCTGTTTCAGACCAATACTGAACAGCAAGCAAAAATTCAGGATCTCCAAGATAAGCTTGCCAAGGTAGACCATTTTTGTTGAAAACGTCATGGATAATTCATATTCCCCAAGGGCAGAATAGAGGCAAATCAATTGTTAACTCCGCCCTGTGGCCTATGTGGCTCTAACGGTCTAAGATGCTGCCTTTACTGCACATACAGTAAAAGTGCAATAAATGATTATTCGTAGGCGAATAGTGAGACAATATTCCTGTATCATTTACGGTTTACCAATGCTCTTACCATGTAACTTTCTGTTTAAAAAAATCTGGCATTTGTATGCTATATTTCACAGAGAAGTGATTCAAGATAAATGGGAGAGTTCATTGTTGAAAGAGCAGTGGGCTGGATTTAAACTCAAACACATCGGAGGCATCGGCTTAGACTGCTGGACCACCCTAGGACACACGTAACTTTATTTTCAATGGTTGCGTCATTTAGTACTAATAAGTTATTTTCTAACATTTGAGTTTATTCCAGGAACATAACATGATAGTTTTCATGATGTGTCTTGACTCTTATTCAGTATCCTGATGTTCTGGCCACATGTACCCACCATTAAATGTTGTTTAATCATATCTTTCATTTGAACGTTTTCCATATTATATCCAACACTTTGATTAACATTTGAACCCTTACCACATATCAATTGTCAGTGTATGGTGAATGGTCTGGTGTTGATTGGTGACCACAGTTCCTTGGGTTGGTGAAACAGCGTAGGAGGTATCCTGAACAGTGTTGACACATCATTCACTAACTGAACATGTCGTAAGTGTGAATATCTTCAGCTGTATGCAGGGCCGTAGCTGACGCAGGGAAAGGGGGATATGATTCATGGGATCTATGGTTTGGGGGGAGCTTACTGATGGTAATAATGTCAATGTTGTCAATAAGTGAGCGGGCCCAGGCATACATAGTGAACTATGTAATCAGCCATAAACAATTTATCAGTATGTATAACTTCTAAAAGGCTACCCTATTTCAAAGTGGCACAAATATGACATTTATAAATGAGTTATGAACATTTAAAAATTACAAATATACTTTATTTGGGGTTAATTGGGTTAGCAACATAATTGCTGAAATTATATATTCAAAATTGAAACTTATACTGATCATTTATTAATGAATTACACACTACACGCTGCATATAATTTACTTATATACCTCCGATACATATTAAGATCAACATTTTGGAATCTGAAATGTTTGGGAATTTGTGGGAGAGAAGAGGACTTAAAATTAACACAGACTACATCCACCTACAATTAGATAATCATTAGCATTTTTTTTACCATATGGTCGCTGGGGAATCTGTAGCAATCTAGTGAGTAACTTTCAAAATCATACAGAAGAACTGCTTTGACTAAAATGGAAACAAATAGTATACAGATCCTGTATACACACACACACATTCACTTTTATTTTGTGTACAGTAATCTCACATTAAATTATTATCTATTAAGCAATTTAATTTTCTATGTGAAAAGTTAATGACACAAGTATGTGATAAAGCTTTAGAATTTGGCCATAAGGTTTATGATATAATCTAAAAGAAATATGTAAAGTTAGGCAATCCCAATTTTAATCAAATGGATTTAGTTTTATGGTTTTTAGGAAGTTCATGAAAACGTTCATGAATATTAAGTAATTATGTTTTTATAAAAAATCTGCAGAGGGACAGACAACACGTGAACATGTTCCTGAGAGTCATCTCTTTAATTTTGTCATCATAATAGCTAATAACTCCAATCGTTTGAAAGATAATTGGTGCTTATTGCTCTTGCGTCTGAGTAAACCTGGGTTTCAGAAAGATGGACTACTAATGATTGGATACAGATTTAAGTCACTCTAATTATAAATATTTGGTTTTATTTTGGCTTACTGGTTATGCATGTTCAAAACAAGCGATACCGCCTTCACCGTTTCACCCAAGGAATTATGGTCACCATTTCAAAACAGAGCAATTAACAGACTTGAACAATAATGAGGAAGTGGTACTGTGTCTGGATATAATATAGTGAAAGTTCTTTTGGAATGAAATATATAATTGATAAAGCAACTGTATGATTTTTCATCAAGTGGTACCAAGAAAAGGACATGAAATTACAGAAAATGAATTCCATGTTAGCCCTGGTTTATGGTTTCCATGCAACTCAGTCAGTCAATCATAGCCACCGCAGCATATACTGTTGTGCTCATAAGTTTGCATACCCTGGCAGAAATTGTGAAATTATGCCATTGATTTTGAAAATATGACTGATCATGCAAAAAAACCTGCTTTTTGTTTAAGGATAGTGATCATATGAAGCCATTTATTATCACATAGTTGTTTGGCTCCTTTTTAAATCATAATGACAACAGAAATCACCCAAATGGCCCTGATCAAAAGTTTACATACCCTTGAATGTTTGGCCTTGTTACAGACACACAAGGTGAAAATGGCAATTAAAGGTGAATTTCCCACACCTGTGGCTTTTTAAATTGCAATTAGTATCTGTGTATAAATAGTCAATGAGTTTGTTAGCTCTCACATGGATGCACTGAGCAGGCTAGAAACTGAGCAATGTGGAGCAGAAAATAACTGTCAAAAGACCTGCATAACAAGATAATGGAACTTTATAAAGATGGAAAAGGATATAAAAGATATCCGAAGCCTTGCAAATGCCAGTCAGTACTGTTCAATCACTTATTAAGAAGTGGAAAATTCTGGGATCTCTTGATACCAAGCCAAGGTCAGGTAGACCAAGAAAGATTTCAGCCAAAAGAATTGAGCTGCATGGTCGAGTTGCCAGAAAGATGCCTTTACTGCGCCAACGCCACAAAAAGTCTGGTTACAAAATGCCCGACAGCACTTTGACACGCCTCACAGCTTTTGGCACACTGTAATTTGGAGTGACGAGACCAAAATAGAGCTTTATGGTCACAACCATAAACGCTATGTTTGGAGAGGGGTCAACAAGGTCTATAGTGAACAGAATACCATCCCCACTGTGAAGCATGGTGGAGGCTCACTGATGTTTTCAGTGGGGGGTGGGGGGGCACTGAAGGTACGGGGATTCTTGTGAAAATGTATGTCAAAATGAATGCAGCATATTATCAGAAAATACTGGCAGACAATTTGCATTGTTCTGCACGAAAGCTGCGCATGGAATGCTCTTGGACTTTCCAGCACAACAATGACCCTAAGAACAAAGCCAAGTAGACCCTCCAGTGGTTACAGCAGAAAAAGGTGAAGATTTTGGAGTGGCCACCACAGTCTCCTGACATTAATATCATTGAGCCACTCTGGGGAGATCTCAAACGTGTGGTTCATGGAAGACAACCAAAGACTTTGCATGACCAGGAGGCATTTTGCCAAGACGAATGGGCAGCTATACCACCTGCAAGAATTCAGGGCCTCATAGACAACAATTACAAAAGACTGCACGCTGTCATTGATGCTAAAGGGGGCAGTACACAGTATTAAGAACTAAGGGTATGCAGACGTTTGAACAGGGGTCAGTTCATTTTTTCTTTGTTGTCGTGTTTTGTTTTATGATTGTGCCATTCTGTTATGACCTCCAGTTAAATGTAAATCCCATAAGAATTGAAAGACGTGTTTTTGCCTGCTCGCTCATATTTTCTTTACAAATGGTACATATATTACCAATTCTCCAAGGGTACGCAAACCTTTGAGCGCAACTGCATGTACAATGTCAAATTCTTCAAATGTCAGATAGATGATATTATTTTCTTTTTTTCACGTTTGCCGTTCAACAGGCCGTTAAGGCTAGCAGCGAGGCCACAGATCTCCTCCATAGTATCCGGGTGGCTAAGGAGCGGATGGAGCGTGAGCTGGAGAGGCTGCAGACCAAGGAGGAGTCCAGCGACAGTCTCCGCAGACGCCTGAGAGAGACAGAGGTATACAGGAATACAGCACTGACAGAGCAGATCATTACCGGAACAATGAAGAAAGGACTTGTAGTTAAACCTAAGCGGTGTGTGTGTGTGTGTGCAGGATGGCAGGAAGACCCTGGAGAACCAGGTGAAGAGGCTGGAGATAGTGGAGCGCAGGGAGATTAAGTTGAAGGAGGACATCCAGGCCAAGGCCCAGCACATCCAACAGATGGGGGATAAAATCATGGTATGGGGTGGAAAAAGATGGCCCCTCATTCTGTCTCTGGCCCATGAAACTTCTGTGGGGGGTTGCCGCGGTATTAGGCTTCAGCGTTGCTCCCCGGGGATCATTCATGGCTAATCTCTCTTGGTTTTATGCAAAATAATGTTCTTTTTTTGGACTATTACATTCTAACTGTACTGTGTAATATCATGGTGTTTGCATAGGAACTGGAGGAGAGTCTGCGCGAGAGCCAATCCACAGCCCAACGAGTGGAAACACACCTGGAGCAGAAGGAGAAACTCTATGAAGAGAAAATCAAGGTAGAGCTTCAGAACCTCAACAGCCTCCTCTCAGCCACACACATTCAGGAGAGTCATATTAACTGCCTCTGGAAGAGGACGTTCACAGCTTTGTATAGGACAGAATCTTCTTGGTCAGGTCCCTCTGTCAGGAAGACCCTGACTGGGCCTTTATCCTGAGCCTGGTTGATATTGGATTGGATCTCTCATGCATTAACCAGGTTCTGGAGAACCAGATGAAGGCAGACATGGCAGATAAGGAGATGCTGGAATCTAGTCAGAGCAAATATGAAGAAGAGGTCCAGGAAAAATGCAGCATCATCAGTGATCAGAAGGCGGTAAGAGCTGCTGGCCAGCCTCTTTGGGATACAAAAAAAACAAATAATCACACTGACTTGGTTTATTTTAAACTTGCAACAAGCTGTTGCTAAGCTACTGTAATATATTTTACATGTGCTTTATTGTTTTGCATTATAGTGAGCATTTGATAAATGAGACTCATCTTCAAACACAATGTTTATTAAATCATTTCAGCTTTGTTACTATGTTTTCGATTATTCCTATATACAGAACCAAAACACACTATGTTTATAATGAATTCCGCAAATAAATACTAATTAAATAGTTGAAGGCATGACAATGAAGAAGGTCAGCTTCTATAGACCCTTACTATTTGGAATCTAGTGGAACTTGGCTACAGAGTCACTGCTTCAATCTTCCCAGAAAACTATATATGTTTCATTAGTAAGAGCATAATCTAATTCCCAGACACCTCTCCTCAAATGCGCAGAAGGTCTGGCGGAGCTATGTGTCAAACCTGGCCTTCATTACCCGAGAATAAAGTTGTGAGTAATTCCCAGCGGATTTAATCGGCTTAGTCTCCAAACCAATCATCTCCCACAACACCTTCCTCAATGTGTCATGTACACTCTAGCGCCTGTGGCTGTGTTGTAACTGTGTTGTGCTACAGCTAAGAGCAGAGTGCAGCTGAGCTGTTTCAGCACTGCACTGATTGCACTTACTCCGAAGCACATTGAATGCTGTTCTTATATGCGATGTGTGTATTAGCCTGAGGGTGAGGTTAGTGCGATCCTGGACCTGGCCACTTAAGGAGTCCACCATTGGAATGTAGTGAACTGCCTGGGACTTCTATGGTTGATCCCTCCTGATGACCCCAGTTTAACAGGAATCCAACTGTGTCATGAGGAAGTCCCACCCAGTTGACTACATTTTAAATGGTGGCTGCCTGCAATGGTGATGTTCATGCTTAAAAGGCAAATGCAGGTGAGAGGCCTCTTTCCTTTTCTATGGTACAAACCTTCCTCCTTTGCTCAAACCAGACCATCAATGCCATGGACTCTAAGATGGCCAGTCTGGAGCAAAGAATAGCTGAGCTGTCTGAGGCCAACAAACTGGCAGCCAACAGCAGCATCTACACCCAGAAGAACATGTGAGTGTTGAGGACTAGTTCAGTTATTTAGGAGGATTTTCTACACTGTGATACTGACCGTGGTATCTGTCTGGGCCTGTCAGGAAAGCTCAGGAGGAGATGATCTCAGAGCTGAGGCAGCAGAAGTTCTACCTGGAGTCCCAGGCAGGGAAACTGGAGGCCCAGAATGCTAAGCTGGAGGAACATCTGGAGAAGATGAGCCAGCAGGAGCAGAGCCACAAGAGCCGAGTGGTGGAGCTGGAGACCAGGCTGAGAGAGGTGAGGAAAGAGGGAGGAAGAAGAGGGCAGAGAGGGAAGGAGGGATTGGGCGGGATACATGGAGAAGGGCAGAGAGGGAAGGAGGGATTGGGCAGGATACATGGAGAAGGGCAGAGAGGGAAGGAGGGATTGGGCAGGATACATGGAGAAGGGCAGAGAGGGAAGGAGGGATTGGGCAGGATACATGGAGAAGGGCAGAGAGGGAAGGAGGGATTGGGCAGGATACATGGAGAAGGGCAGAGAGGGAAGGAGGGATTGGGCAGGATACATGGAGAAGGGCAGAGAGGGAAGGAGGGATTGGGCAGGATACATGGAGAAGGGCAGAGAGGGAATGAGGGATTGGGCAGGATACATGGAGAAGGGCAGAGAGGGGTGAAGGCAGGAAGGTTAGGGTCGAACCTGACAATATTGGCAGAAGACTATTTGCACCACTTTTTTTTTTAACTACTATCACTACTAGTTTGAACGTTGTACCAATCAGCTGTCTCATTAACAGTCACCCACATCAGCCAACTTCATTTAAATGTCTCTACTATACTTATCTAAATTAACCATATCAACAAAATGCCTGTGATAAGTGGTTGGATGGTCAGTGTGAATTGTTTTCAGTTTATCGTCCCAGCTCTGGGTTAGGGGAACAGGCAGGTGGGGAGTGAGGGACGAGGAGAAGAGGGCAGTGAGCCAGGTGAGCAGTCAGGGATGGAAGATTGGGTGAAATGTAATGCCCCGCTGAGGACTGTTATTCTGTCGGATCAGCATCTCACTAACTCTGACCCTCTCGGATGACTTAACTCCCCGACTTTCATCCCTTCGCCATGACTTCACTCTTCTCCACTTTTCCTGACCCCCGTCTGCCTCGTGTCCCGCGCCGCGGCGTCGTTAGACGGGCCTGGAGCAGGAGGAGCAGAAGCTGGAGCTCAAGCGCCAGGTGACGGAGCTGACTCTGTCGCTGCAGGAGAGGGCGTCTCAGATCAGCGGGCTCCAGGCGGCGCGCCACTCCCTGGAGAGTCAGCTTCAGCAGGCCAAGTCGGAGCTGGAGGACACCACGGCGGAGGCTGAGGAGGAGATCTGTGTGCTCAGGGTGAGGGTTGTGCCTGCCGGTGCCTCCTCCTGTTGTTACTCTGCTGCTATGTCAGTACAACAGCGCAGACACAGAACCAGTCCTCTCTTTCTGTCTGCCAGGCCCATCGAGACGAGATCCAGCGCAAGTATGACGCCCTCAGAGACAGCTGTGCGGTATGTTACCTAACTGTCTCTCTCTCCTCTCTCTTTCTCTCTCATGCGTTCTGTCTATATTTTTCTTCCTGCTACATGCCTTTACCCTGTCTCCTTGTCTCGCTGTTCTTCTCATTCTGTCCACAACGACAAAGGAATTAACTCTTTTGAATGGGATACAGTGAACTATTATAGATTTCTATTTACAATGTTTTCACTCTTTACATTCTCTGATGGGCCTTTTTTTCTAGAAAAAGTAGACTGTTAAATATGTTGTCCTTGTTTTTTTAATCCCCACTGCACTGCCACTTTCTCATGCTTTTTTGGCAAAGAATAAAACATGGGCTTGTATTTAGGTTGATGTGATGAAAAATGTATAGCCATATCGTTGTCGGAAAGCGTGTGAAGACTAACCCTGAGAAGATGAGGTTATTATCTTGTGGTGGGGGATTTGAAAACATTCAAAGTAAAATCTTTTGAATCACTGTAGGGATTCATTGTGGTTAATACATTACGGTCTCTTTATCCCCTTGCCCTACTTTTGAGATCTTCCCACTCGCAAGCTGTTGAGAATGAGCGTTCTCCTAGATTCAATTGGCCAGTATATCGTTCTCCAAGTTCAGAAATTGAGTTTGTTATGCCTGGCTCCACACGTCTATTTTGGTGTATAGCACCAATTTCTTTTTTTAGAAAAAAAGTACACAGTACTTCTAGCAACACTGAACCTTTGAAAAACAACATAAATAAATGTTCTACCATGTTGCATTAACATGGGGTTGTACTTTATCAGCAGCAGATATATATTGATCAGTGTTATGTAACAAGATGAAGATCCTTAGGTGATTCGATTTTATTTACTTTTTTTGAGGCTATTGAATTGTATCAAAACCGGCAAACCTACTGGTATTAAAATCACAGTAATGAATCACAAACATTGTTGTAGACTATTTCCTTGTCATGTTTATGAAGGAGACTACATAGCTACACATTTGTGTGTGTGTGTGTGTGGGCCCCTTCCGTCTTCTCTGAGTATTTGGACATTTGTGTCAGTCCTCAGCCCCTAGAGCCGATAGAGAGAGAGGATTTACATACATAAAAGCTTTGTGCACTTCACTGGCCTGCAGTAGTTCTGCGTGGTACACAGCCAGTCTCCCCAGAGGGAGGAATAACATCCAACTCCCTGAGTTTCAGCAGCCTCTAACCTTCATTAGCATACAGTATCAACTATTATCCCAGCTGATTAATAAGCGGACAGAATGGTGCTGATAAATGGATTATGCAATGCCCTGCCCAGGCGGGAGAGGGACCGAGAGGAACATTTGCCTGGTTATTTATCTCTTAATAATATGCTGTATTGTTGTATTCACTGAAGGAATCCCAGGAAAATGGGCTAAAAGTATATGGTAACCCAGCAATGCTCTGTGTGGGCTTTCTGTAGAATACATAGGCTCTGCTGAAGAATCCTCACTGTTGTCTGCCAACAGACATCAATCATGAGGGTTTGGAAAGCTACCCAAAAAATAATAATCTTTAAATTACTTGACAGAAGTTAAAGGGCGACTTGGGGCATGACAGACAGTCAAACTCCTCCTCTTCCTCATTACTTCACAGACGTTAAAGTGCGACTTGGGGCATGACAAACTGTCAAACTCCTCTTCCTCATTACTTCACATGTTAAAGGTGACTTGGGGCATGAAAAACAGTCAAACTCCTCTTCCTCATTACTTCACATGTTAAAGGCAACTTGGGGCATGACAGACAGTCAAACTCCTCTTCCTCATTACTTCACATGTTAAAGGTAACTTGGGGCATGACAGACAGTCAAACTCCTCTTCCTCATTACTTCACATGTTAAAGGTAACTTGGGGCATGACAGACAGTCAAACTCCTCCTCTTCCTCATTACTTCACAGACGTTAAAGGGCAACTTGGGGCATGACAGACAGTCAAACTCCTCTTCCTCATTACTTCACATGTTAAAGGTAACTTGGGGCATGACAGACAGTCAAACTCCTCCTCTTCCTCATTACTTCACAGACGTTAAAGGGCAACTTGGGGCATGACAGACAGTGAAACCCATCCTCTTCCTCATTACTTCACATGTTAAAGGGCAACTTGGGGCATGACAGACAGTGAAACCCATCCTCTTTGGGATTTTGAAAGCAGACATGGGGTATACATTTAGTGGTTGATCATGGTTGACATTGCAAAGTTCCTCCTACTCACCAGACCCTGCCATTGTGTCCTGTTGACTGTTCACACTCACTCCTCCAGTATTTCTGTATTTAATTTTCACTGGGGAATTTTGGGAAAGGCAGCTGTAGAGTTTGGTAAACGTAGCATTTATGTAAGCCAAAATGTCTTTTAGCATTAAATGGCAAATTATTTATATCATTTTGACCATTTGAAGTTATTTTTTAGTTTTTTAGATTTTGTAAAAAATCTGCCTTTAAACTAAACTAATGCTAAACCCCCAAAAATATTTTACTTACCTAAAGTTTGAAAGGTTGTTTAATACAACCAAAGTACTTAATGAAAGATTTTTATCCATTTGTTTGCCTTTGTTTGGTTTGGTGTAATACACTTTTGTATAACCTGGTGTCAGTAGCCTGTAATTGGACTGTATTTATGCATGTGGGGTAGTTACATGAGGTGTGCATGCTGGGTGAAGCATACCGTTTCTGACCGTTGCCATGACGTCTGCAGGTAGTATAACTTAGAGATGATTAGTCTACCTAACACACACATTTGCAGAATAACAATCGGTTAAACGTAGCCTTTGTTAGCCAGTAAGAAGGTTGTGAGAAGTTCCTGGTGCAATACACTGGCTTAATATGTTCAATCTATCAATCAATCATCTCCCCATGTGTCTGGACATTGATGCCATCCCCAAACCTGAAACGTATTGCTTTTCAGACATTCTGATGTTTTAGATTACTGCCTTGTTGTATGAAATTCTCCCTCATTACAATTGTCTGATACAGAACAGGATTCTTAGTTCCTTCAATGATAGCAAGTCTTTTAAGACCTTATATAGTAAAGCATCCCCAAAAACAAAACTCACACCTCCATGCTTGTCCTTTAATACGGGCAGAGGAGTTGCTAGGACCACAATACATTTTGGGCTTAGACCCCAGATTTCGATGTACATGCTAGCGGCTTAAACGTCTACATTGTCATAATGAGCAATAAGAATTATAGAGGAATAGATCAGGGGCTATTTAAAAAAAATATATGTTTGGTCAATTTTTGGATTGAGGGGCTATAGCCCTGGATGCCCAGGCCTAACAATGCCACTGAATATGGGGTACACACTGTGGATTCCAGTGTTGGTTTTAGCTAGACATAACAGGCCCATGTTGTTCAAAACATCAACTCAAGTTTGCCAAGCGCACATGAAGCACCTGTTAAGAATCGGACTCCAAGAAGAATGTTCTATAGATAAATTAGTACAAAGTGAAGCTTTTTCTGTCATGCCAACCAAAATACAAATGTTGCTTTATACAGGTTTGACCACATTTTAAAAAGGTCAGGAATAATGGTAGTACTGTGATGTTTGGGGGATTTTTTTGGGGAGAAAATCAACAGTCCTATAAATCCTTATTTGCATCATTTTATTGTATTTTGTTTGTGCCTGGAAATTATCTGGTGTAATATACAGATTTTATATTCTAACAACATACATAGACATTTTTAGAAAACATTTTAGTGATCCATTGCACAGGCCTCGCTAATCTGTAGACCAGCTTCATCAGGAACAAAACAAAATCTGCAAACGGTTTAGGGAATCATCTGCAAACAGAAGAAAAAGGAAAGTAAGGCCAAAACCTCCCATGAACTTCCTAGATATAATGGTAGCTCAACTATGCCAAGCTACCGCTAAATATAGTTACAGTATTTTACTAATTGAAAGATAGAGTTTACATCTTCTCAACACTGATCTACATCATATTAAGTACACTTATATCAGTGTTGGGAGGTAGTGAACTGGGCTGTATCTATGTATACACACACAGATCAAGCAGTGAAATGTCATTTGACTACAATTCTTGTTTTATAGCACCTACACATTAAACATTATGTTGTCTTAAAGAAGACCTTGGTAACCCAATACAGTCATTGATATGCCAACTTTGATCAGTCATTTCCAAATTATACTTTTAGATATGGCAAATATATGTTAACAATCCTTCCTCTACCACCCAAATGGCACAGCAATCCGTGTTACATTATCTCTCTTTTACATCATCATTACTACATCATAATATTGGGCTCGGTAGAGTCCTGATCTAAGGTGCTACATCATAGTGTTGGGCTCAGTAGAGTCCTGATCTAAGGTGCTACATCATAGTGTTGGGCTCGGTAGAGTCCTGATCTAAGGTGCTACATCATAGTGTTGGACTCAGTAGAGTCCTGATCTAAGGTGATACATCATAGTGTTGGGCTCGGTAGAGTCCTGATCTAATGTGATACATCATAGTGTTGGGCTCGGTAGAGTCCTGATCTAAGGTGCTACATCATAGTGTTGGGCTCGGTAGAGTCCTGATCTAAGGTGCTACATCATAGTGTTGGACTCAGTAGAGTCCTGATTCAGGGTGCTACATCATAGTGTTGGGCTCAGTATAGTCCTGATCTAAGGTGCTGCATCATAGTGTTGGGCTCAGTATAGTCCTGATCTAAGGTGCTGCATCATAGTGTTGGAATCAGTAGAGTCCTGATTCAGGGTGCTACATCATAGTGTTGGAATCAGTAGAGTCCTGATCTCAGGTGCTGCATCATAGTGTTGGAATCAGTAGAGTCCTGATTCAGGGTGCTACATCATAGTGTTGGGCTCAGTAGAGTCCTGATCTCAGGTGCTACATCATAGTGTTGGAATCAGTAGAGTCCTGATCTCAGGTGCTACATCATAGTGCTGGAATCAGTAGAGTCCTGATTCAGGGTGCTACATCATAGTGTTGGACTCAGTAGAGTCCTGATCTAAGGTACTACATCATAGTGTTGGGCACAGTAGAGTCCTGATCTAAGGTACTACATCATAGTGTTGGGCACAGTAGAGTCCTGATTCAGGGTGCTACATCATACTGCTGGGCACAGTAGAGTCCTGATCTAAGGTATTACATCATAGTGCTGGGCTCAGTAGAGTCCTGATTCAGGGTGCTACATCATAGTGTTGGGCTCAGTAGAGTCCTGATCTAAGGTACTACATCATAGTGTTGGGCACAGTAGAGTCCTGATTCAGGGTGCTACATCATAGTGCTGGGCTCAGTAGAGTCCTGATTCAAGGTGTTACATCATAGTGTTGGGCTCAGTAGAGTCCTGATCTAAGGTACTACATCATAGTGCTGGAATCAGTAGAGTCCTGATTCAGGGTGCTACATCATAGTGTTGGGCTCAGTAGAGTCCTGATCTAAGGTACTACATCATAGTGTTGGGCACAGTAGAGTCCTGATCTAAGGTGCTACATCATAGTGTTGGACTCAGTAGAGTCCTGATCTAAGGTGATACATCATAGTGTTGGGCTCGGTAGAGTCCTGATCTAAGGTGATACATCATAGTGTTGGGCTCGGTAGAGTCCTGATCTAATGTGCTACATCATATTGTTGGGCTCAGTAGAGTCCTGATTCAGGGTGCTACATCATAGTGTTGGGCTCAGTATAGTCCTGATCTAAGGTGCTGCATCATAGTGTTGGGCTCAGTATAGTCCTGATCTAAGGTGCTGCATCATAGTGTTGGAATCAGTAGAGTCCTGATTCAGGGTGCTACATCATAGTGTTGGAATCAGTAGAGTCCTGATCTCAGGTGCTGCATCATAGTGTTGGAATCAGTAGAGTCCTGATTCAGGGTGCTACATCATAGTGTTGGGCTCAGTAGAGTCCTGATCTCAGGTGCTACATCATAGTGTTGGAATCAGTAGAGTCCTGATCTCAGGTGCTACATCATAGTGCTGGAATCAGTAGAGACCTGATTCAGGGTGCTACATCATAGTGTTGGGCTCAGTAGAGTCCTGATCTAAGGTACTACATCATAGTGTTGGGCACAGTAGAGTCCTGATCTAAGGTACTACATCATAGTGTTGGGCACAGTAGAGTCCTGATTCAGGGTGCTACATCATAGTGCTGGGCTCAGTAGAGTCCTGATTCAAGGTGTTACATCATAGTGTTGGGCTCAGTAGATTCCTGATCTAAGGTACTACATCATAGTGTTGGGCACAGTAGAGTCCTGATTCAGGGTGCTACATCATAGTGCTGGGCTCAGTAGAGTCCTGATTCAAGGTGTTACATCATAGTGTTGGGCTCAGTAGAGTCCTGATTAAGGGTGCTACATCATAGTGCTGGGCTCAGTAGAGTCCTGATATTGTGATTGGGCCGGTAATGAGCCCTGGTACACTTCTTTTCCCTTAGGTGATCACAGACCTGGAGGAGCAGCTGACCCAGCTAACTCAGGAGAACGCCGAGCTGAACCGTCAGAACTTCTACCTGTCCAAACAGCTTGACGAAGCCACGGACGAAACGGAGGACCGTCTGCAGCTGGGCCAGGATGTGGACCGGCTGCGCCGCGAAGTGGCAGACCGTGAGATGCACCTTAACAACCAGAAGCAGGTGAGACGCACTCCGCCAACAGGGCTGTTCACACTCAAATGTGGCCTCCCTCTCTTCCTGTTATCTCTCTCCTTTCTCCCCCTCATTCTCTTTCAATCTAATGCTTTTTACACACACTTTCTTGAGCCCCAAACGCTTAAATTCACACACATCACTCCTCGCTCATAAACAGTCAGTTACAGATGACGCAGACGTGCATATGCAAACCAGTGTGATTGAGTGGAGAGGGTGGAAACCAGCCAGGAGATATTGCAATGTGGTTTTGTTATGTAGCTTTGGCTGAGTGAGCGAAGCGAGGAGAGGAGGCAGCGATGCTGTACCCTGCCCCTGTGGGAGGTGGTGTGTGTAGGCGTTCGGTAGCTGGAGCTCTCAGCCTCTCTGTCCTAGCTAGTGGTTGTGTAACCAGGGATGGAAATCATAGATGAAGGATCCGACTGTGAGTGGGAGGGTTGTGTCATACCCAACGTTCCCAGGTCATACCAGTCCTGGATGCGTGGACTTCAGAGGACAGTGATGCCGGGGCAGCTATATTTGTGTATCAGTGTTTGTGTCATGCAGAGGAATAGGATATGCATGAAAAAATCATAGCATAAGAGCTACGTACAGTGGCGAAATTCATTGCCATTTTTAATAATCTACTGCGCAAAGCTCTCGTAGTAACTATTTTTAACCCGGAGGCACAACCCATCATATCATATCATGAAGACCTCAAAACTCTATAACCCCCCCCCCAAATAAAACCTAATTGAACAGTTGAATTGCCTGGCGGCTGTGCGTTCTTGGTCTATGTTAGAACATCGAGACGCTGAAGACCACATGCACCATGCTGGAGGAGCAGGTTGTGGAGCTGGAGACCCTGAACGATGAGCTGCTGGAGAAGGAGAGGCAGTGGGAGGCCTGGAGGGGAGCTCTGGAGGACGAGAAGAACCAGGCAGAGAGGAGGACCAGAGAGATCCAGAGACTACTGGACAATGAGAAGCAGAACAGGTAACACACATATGCCCTTATGTGCACACACAGACACACATGTATAATGTATACACACACACACACACACTTAAAACACGTTAGTTGAGCCCTCAAAACAAATGCCAAATTCAAATAGGACATCAAGTATTTTCGCCGGTTTCTGTACTACGACACACATTTGTCAGATGGTCCCATCTGTTATTCCTCTCAGGGTACGTGCAGACCAACGCAATTCAGAGGCCCGCCAGTCCATTGAACAGGCGGTCAAGGAGCACAAGGCTGAGATCCAGGCTCTGCAACAGGCCCTCAAGGACCAGAAACTCAAAGCAGAAAGCCTGTCAGACACGGTGAGCCTCATGTCCGTCTGTCTCTATACGTCTGTGCCTACGTCTGAAGAGGACACCTACATTTTCTCTTGTCTCTCTGTCCCACTAGCTGAATGACCTGGAAAAGAAGCACGCCATGCTGGAGATGAATGCCAGGAGCCTGCAGCAGAAGCTGGAGAGCGAGAGGGAGCTGAAGCAGAGGCTGCTGGATGATGTGGGTTGTTTTCCTCTGGCCATTTTGTCCAGTGTTTGAGTCAGGGACCCGGTCGACCGAACACGGTCAGCGGAAACCACCCTGAAGGCACTATTTCCAAGCCCGACCCTAACCCTGTGCCTGAGTAATGAATCACACCATAATCTGGGGCCGAGGCTTAGAAAAGCCTGTGTTCATGTTTAGGTTTTCTTTCTTCACGTCATTTGTCCGCCTCCACAGCAAGCGAACCTGCAGCAGCAGATGGACGTTCAGAAGAGCCACATCTTCCGTCTGACCCAGGGGCTGCAGGACGCTCTAGACCAGACGGACCTGCTGAAGACCGAGAGGACCGACCTGGAGTACCAGCTGGAGAACCTCCAGGTGCAGCTACCGCACACCCTCACACGGCGCGCACGCACGTTAGCAGAAGTTAATTGCCTTAGTAATGTTCACTTAGCTCCACCTGCAGGCTGTGTACTCCCATGAGAAAGTGAAGTTGGAGGGGACCATCACCCAGCAGTCCAAACTCATAGACTTCCTCCAGGCCAGGGTGGATCAGGGAGGCTCCAAGAAGAAAAAGGTGAGACTACATAACAGAGCTAGCTGGGGGCTTACATTTGTCCTATTCACACACGCACAAGTGTATCATATTCTATTAATGCATAAAATACACCATGTAATGTACAAATAAGAGGTTTACATAATCAGAATAATTAGCTAGGTGCATATATTTGTCCTATTTCACTAGTTTGCATATCCCTCTGTACCTGAGTCACAGCCAGGGGATAGGACATGTTTCACAGAGACCCTGGAGTACCTGATTACATAAATGATCATTTACATAGCTTCAGCCAGGGTTTGTCGTTTCAGTCACTGTGTGTGTGTGTGTTTGTGTGTGTGTTTGTGTGTGTGTGTCCCAGGGTCTGTTTGGGCGGCGTAGGGAGGACCTCCTGGCAGCCATGGCGGCTCAGGGCCAAACCCAGGTACCCCAGCAGGTGTCCCCGGTTTCCGTTCAGCCGGTGCCTCTGCAGTACAGCGACATGAAGGTGGCCCTGGACAAGGAGCGCTCGCGCTGCTCTGAGCTGGAGGAGGCGCTGCAGAAGATGAGACAGGAACTACGCTCCCTACGGGACGAGGGTGAGGATGCCGTTATCCCAAATAGAGATGACACATGTCCCCGCGGAGGTGCGCTTTCTCACCGGGTCCAAACACCTCTCCCTTAATGCTATCTCGCTATCTCTCTCTCCCCCCCCCCCCCTCTCTCTCCCCCTCTCTCTCCCTCTCTGTCTCTCTCTCTCTGTCTCTCTCTCTGTCTCTCTCTCTGTCTCTCTCTCTGTCTCTCTCTCTGTCTCTCGTTTTGGTTCTGCTCCTCACGCGCGAAACACTTGTCCAGCGGCCAAGTACAAGCCTCTGGAGCACAGCAGTACCCCTGCCACCTCGGGCTCAGCGCGCCAGCAGATGATGATCTCTGCCATGGTGAAGTCTCCGGAGCACCAGCAGGGCCCGAGCAGCCTGCTGGCCACCTCCAACTCCGGCCGCAGGAAAGAGGCTGCCACCCCAGAGGGTGAGTCCTAGCGGGGGAGAAATAGGGGACACCTCTATTTCACGCACCGTCTGACGAGAGCTCTGTCTGGGCTTCAGCTGTGTGTCCACATTTCCATGTTATGGACTGTTTATGAAACAGCGATAAACCACCCCCTACATAATGAAAATAAAAACACTCCTGGGACGTTTCCTGGTGGCCACTAGAGTTCTGCAAATATTCCTTTTCTTCATAATGACTTAGACCTTTGACCTTAGACCAAACATTCCTCTTCCTCCTGATGTCCTAGACCTTTGACCAAACATTCCTCTTCCTCCTAATGTATTTTTTCTGTCACACTCTGTCACACTCAACAGAGAGAAGGAGGGTCACTTTTGAAAGTAAGTTTTCTTACTTCTCATGGAGCCCTTGGTTTGCTATCCCTTCTCCATTTTACCACACTGAATGGGCCAGATTTTAAAAGCTCTGCACAGGGATAAAGTGGCAAGTTTCTTTACGGGTATGGTATTTTAAGTTGTGGTTTCTAACGATGGAATCTGATTTTCCACTTTCCAGAAAGGCCTTTCTACTGAATTATTCAAGCTCTGACGTTAGCATTCATGTCAGTATTTCCATAAAAAGTAGCTTTACGTGATGTGGCATGCATAAATCATGCATTTCTTAGCTTTAAGTAAAGCTATATGTGGGAATATGTGGGAAGAATGTGTCATGTTAATTACTGGCTAATGAAATGTATACCAACTGATTCGATGATTGGACATGACCAATTAATATATCACCCTATCAAGTTAGTGAAGCCATGTGTTGTTTGTCGATATACCTGTGTCTCTCTGACTGGATGGTCCATGGGTCTATGGGACAGTAACACACTGTAGTTGTCTGTTGTTGAGCTAAACTTTCCTCCCTCTGAGTGCACGGCTTTGGAAATCTGAAGCGATTGTCTTTACTTCTGTTTTTCTACACTCCAGTCCATTGACCCTCATAGCTGCTGTAAGACCTGCACAGCCCCAGATCACATGCAGGTTTCTGCTCAGCTTTCACAATGTTCCCGCCCGCACTGCTGGAACACATAAATCACATTTGCCAGTGAGGAGATTCCTGAATGCATGTGTAAAGTTCCTGTGGTCAACTGATCACTGGTAGCGGGGACAGTATGATTTACCTTTTTTAATATTTTCTCATTATGTCGGTGATGCTTTCTTTTCGCTGCCTCACTTGTACAGCTGACATGGCATGATGTACTGACACACTTGGCTGAACAGGATGTGGTTTATTTGGCCACTTTCATTGCTCATTGTCTTTCCTGGCTGTTTTCAGAATACAGCCATCGTATGAAGGACAGCCAGAGAGACAGGGACCGGGAGAGGGGGAGGCAGAGGGAGACCCTCCACCACAACACCCCTCATCGCTTCACCGTGGGGCTCAACATGAGGGCTGCCAAGTGTACTGTGTGCCTGGACACGGTGCACTTCGGTCGCCAGGCGGCCACATGTATCGGTACGTCCAACCCCCCCGCTAGTCGGCGACCAGGCATGCAGGGCCGGCTCCAGGCATTACTCACATTAGTGGTCATTTAGGGGGCCCTGGATCGTGTCACTGATTTTGGTTAAATGATGTTTGTGGTATTTTACTGAATTAAAACATTTACTCTAGTGTTGAAATTGACTTCAGAATTATCCAAAGGATCTAATAGCTGGAGTAAACTCACTAAGGAAAGAGCTTTGCTGAACCCAAATGAAACCCACGTTCCGTCACCACACCCTACGCCCTCTGTTTGCATGTTCACATGCGACTCCGCCACTTGCACAAGTGTCTCAATTGCAGAGGAAGCAGTATTGATCAGTGGTGTAGGGACTGATTACACCCTCCAGGGGCCCCTTCCAGTGCAACAATGCCGCCTCCATAAGTGAAGTGGAATCCCATAATGTACCTCGTTATTTCTGTGCAAGTTAACACAAAAGAATGGTTAGGCTTAATTATATGATGCGTGCGTCTGTTTATGTCTGATTTCAAGAACTGACACAAACAAAACACTTCTTAAATTGATTGTCCAATTATGGTTAGAAGTGCAGATAATTTGCTGTCGAATGACAACCATTTTCATTCCACCATGAACAAAAAGAGCGTTAAGTGTTTTTGCCAGGGAGACCTTTCTAACCAAATCTCACATGCTGGCTCCAAGGCACATTTATAGTGATCTGTACAGTATTGTTTCTGTCATACCCTGTTTTTAACATGTTCTTTCTCCCTTGCAGAATGTCATGCTTTGTGCCACCCAAAGTGTTCCCCCTGCCTCCCCGCTCCATGCGGTCTGCCCGGGGACTGTGCTCTGCACATGGCTGAGGGGCTGTGCCGGGACAAAGGCAGTTCCACTGGCCTGCAGCTCAAAGAGGCCAGCGGACACGTGCGACTGGAGGGCTGGATGAAGCAGCCCAGGTGGGTGTGGTGACTCTGGTGTGTGTACTTCATACCCACTACTACTATGAATCAATGTGACTCTTACACACAACTGTAGATCAACACTGCCTGCCTGCTTGCCTCTCGGATTTGGTCCCTCGCAATTGCATTTGATAGGATCTGAGATTGCAGTCAGTGGGGCCGAGATGTGGTTGTAGGCCACAACGTAATGATCATCTGTTCCAGGAGCTGACTGTTTCTCTGTGGCTGTCTGCGGCTGGCCCCTTGACAGGCATGTGTTCTGGGTTCTGCAGGAATGGGAAGCGTGGCCAGGGCTGGGACAGGAAGTATGTGGTGCTGGATGGAACCAAGGTGACCATCTACGAGACAGAACCCAGAGAAGGTCTCACTCCTTTTCCTGTAGAACTCAACTCCATGTTTTTTTTTTTTTTTACAATGTATCATTAAACTGATCATTTAACCATATTCTTGATTGCTGCAAGTTTGTGTGTGTTGGAGTGTGTAGAACATCTTGAGTTGTGTGTGTTGTTTAGATTCGGTGAAGCCACTGGAGGAGTTTGAACTGTGTCTGTCTGATGGAGAGGTGATGGTACATGGGGCCGTCGGAGCGTCTGAGCTGCCCAATACTGCCAAGTCAGGTAGACCAAACTGACACCCACAGCAAAGTCCTGCCGCCATGACTGTGCCCAATCTATTAACATCATTATTAACATTAACTTCAGGGTGATGTGTGTGTTTCTGACTTGACTATAAAACAGGGATAAATGTGTTCCCCAACTATGGTTGGATCAGACAAAGGTGAATAATGGGAAAAGGTTAGGCATTCAGGCTAGTTAAAGTATATGCATGAATGTTAGGTTGGTGAGTTTAAGGTGAGGGTCATGTGGTAAGGTTGAGGATTAGGGATTAGTAAGGATTAACAAAAGTAGGATTGTTTTAAGAGCAATTGACTTTGGTGTCCCTATTAAGATTGCTAAGTAAACTTGTGTCTGTGTTTGCAGATGTGCCATATGTGCTGAAGCTGGAGTCCCACCCCCACACATCGTGCTGGCCTGGACAGACTCAGTACTTCATGGCTCCCAGTTTCCCAGACAAGCAGCGCTGGGTGGCTGTGCTGGAGTCTGTGGTGGCAGGAACTAGAGCATCCCGAGAGAAGGCAGAGGCAGACGCAGTGAGTACCACAGTACTCACCAATTCACATTGTTTAGCAGCTGCCACTTACAGTAGTGAGTAAAAACATTATCATACTTTTTTCATACTGGCCCCTGGGGAAATCGAACCCAAAACCCAGGCACTGTAAGCAACATGCTCTGCCGACTGAACTACATAGATCCACCCACCCCACTGGAGCACCACAGTACTCACCCCCACGGACTACCACAGCGCCCACCCCCATGGACTACCACAGTACCCAGTCCCATGAAGTACTACAGTACTCACCCCCATGGACTACCACAGTACTCACCCCCATGGACTACCACAGTACTCACCCCCATGGACTACCACAGTACTCACCCCCATGGACTACCACAGTACTCACCCCCATGGACTACCACAGTACTCACCCCCATGGACTACCACACTACTCACCCCACAGACTACCACAGTACCCCTGAATATGAAGTACCACAGGACTCACCACCATGGAGTACCACAGTACCATCACTACAGAATACAGCAGTACACATTAATATGCAGTACTAAAGTAATCCTTAATATGGAGTTTTACAGTACTCACCACCATGGAGTTGAATCTGGCTGTCTACCTGCGTCACGTCTTCTGACTAATCAAGGGTTCAAACATTCTTATCCGTAATACTTTACTATCTGTACATTTCAATTTACCATCTGTTTTTCCTACAACACAGCATACAACCTCTTATGCTTTTAATCTTTTTGCGTTATAAATCAGGTGGTAGATCTGTTGCAGAAGTAAAGTATTATGAATGACCTCTGATGTCTCTTGTGTGTCTTTAATTGTCCCTCTTCTCTCTCTTTCTCTCACACCTGTTTGTTGCTTTTTCATCATCTCACAATGTACTACTGTATGTGGGCATGTTTTGTTGATTTGCTCTATTCTACCCGTTCTATGGGTGCCACTACACATAGGCTGCTGTGTCCAAAAGACAGATGGCTCTGTCTCCTCTGGTCCAGGTAAAGAGTCTAACCAGGCTGCTTCTTGTCTGCTGTCCCACTTAATACACACAATTACAATTAGAGTGCAATTACAAGACATTTACAGTTACAGTGCAATTACAAGACATTTACAATTACAGCACCTCACTCACTATTCCAACACAGTTTAGACCTAAACACTTTCCATTATACCCCTGCTGAGAAGACTGCTGTGCATGTATTAGTCTTGAGCGTTCATCCTCCCCACTGTTCACCTCACGCTGTGACCACACGCTGCTGCTCTCCACACTCTTTCTTCTTTTATCGTATTAAACTCGTCAGTCAGTGTCAGTGATTGTCTGAATGTTGTGGTGCCTGGCTGTCTGACTTTCTTCGGTTTATGTTCAGTGTCTTTGATTAGACATGCCGTGACTCGATACATTTGATAATATTTCCGTCTGCATACTTGTTTACTCAAGCGTTCGACTTCTCGCGTCCCGTGAGGTGTTGAACTTTCAGGATGAGTGAGCGTGGATTCATTGCCCAGCCTACTCCAATGACAGACCCTGTCTCCTGCATGTGATGGGCCTTCCTGTAGACAGTACCAGTGGTCTGGTTGCAGCGGCAGCTTTCCCACACCCTGTACTGTCTCTACCGCCTGTTCACTCCGCCCCGTCTCTTCCTCCCACCCATCCTACCTGCATACAGACCCCCTTCTGTTCCAAACCCAAGAGCTTCCCGACTGTGCCTCGCCCCTAAAACTGTGAGCCTACTGAAACTGATCGGGTTCATCTCTCCCGTCCCCCAGAAACTGCTTGGGAACTCTCTGCTGAAGCTGGAGGGGGATGACCGGCTTGACATCAACTGTACACTCCCCCTCACGGACCAGGTATTGAAATAGGTAGCACCTTCGTTGTTACGTAGTCCCAGAGTCATGAGACTGTTGCTGATGTGAGACGCTCCCCTCCCACAGATAGTGTTGGTGGGCTCTGAGGAGGGCCTGTACGCCCTCAACGTCATCAAGAACTCCCTGACCCACATCCCTGGCCTGGGCTCCGTCTTTCAGATCCACATCATGAAGGAGCACGAGAAGCTGCTGATGATCGTTGGTGAGATGTCACAACTCCACTCAGTCAAATCACTGGTCAGACTGCATTGAACCGGGGTTTAATGTGTGTGTGTGTGTGTGTGTAGGGGATGAGAGGGCGTTGTGTCTGGTGGAGATTAAAAAGGTGAAGCAGTCTTTGGCCCAGTCCCACCTGCCCGCCCAGTCTGAACTGGCACCTTTTATCTTTGAGACAGTCAAGGGCTGCCACCTGTTCTCTGCAGGCAGGGTAAGTCCATAGGGATTCACTGGTTTGATGGCACTGTTTCAACTGGTCAGCCCCTCAGAAAAATCCATGTCTATCGCTTTTCGTAGGCTGTGTGACTAACGTTTTGTATGTATGTCTACAGATAGATAATGGACCTTGTATCTGCGCTGCAATGCCTAACAAGATAACAATTCTCCGTTACAACGACAATCTCAACAAGTTCTGCATTCGCAAGGTGAGTAACACCTTGGAGTGAGCTCAAATCATTCTGCCGAAGCGATGGACACGAACGTCTGGGTTCCTATGTGTAATATCCACCCCAGTGTTCATCCTGCCGTGGCCATATCCCACCCACTAGACAGGCAGCACGATTACAGTGAACAGGAACTGAAGAACATCTCTTGCTCCTATCACTTCATCTGTTGTGTGGCTCTGTAGTCCCCTAACCGCCTCCTTCTCCTCCCCCTGCTCCTCCCAGGAGATAGAAACCCTGGAGCCCTGCAGCTGCATCCACATGACCAGCTACAGCATCATCATCGGCACCAACAAGTTCTATGAGATCGAGATGAAGCAGTACGTGCTGGAGGGTCAGTGTCTCTTGATAAACCGTGTGGAAAACAGTGGTTGTTCTAAGGCCGTTCGTGTACCTGTGATGGCGAGCATGTTGTACTCTGTGTGGCCCCTGTAGAGTTCCTGGATAAGAACGACGTGTCACTGGCCTCGGCGGTGTTCGCCGCCTCCTCCCACAGCTTCCCCATCTCCATCATGCAGGTCACCTGCACACTGCAGAAGGAGGAGTACCTGCTCTGCTTCCACGGTGAGGTCAGACTTGGCATGGGTCGTCTCCCACACACAGCCGGGGTTCAGACGATAAAGGGCCGGGTGGGGTGGTACATACGGCCGGGGTTCAGACGATAAAGGGCCGGGTGGGGTGGTACATACGGCCGGGGTTCAGACGATAAAGGGCAGGGTGGGGTGGTACATACGGCCGGGGTTCAGACGATAAAGGGCAGGGTGGGGTGGTACATACGGCCGGGGTTCAGACGATAAAGGGCCGGGTGGGGTGGTACATACGGCCGGGGTTCAGACGATAAAGGGCCGGGTGGGGTGGTACATACAGCCGGGGTTCAGACGATAAAGGGCAGGGTGGGGTGGTACATACGGCCGGGGTTCAGACGATAAAGGGCAGGGTGGGGTGGTACATACGGCCGGGGTTCAGACGATAAAGGGCCGGGTGGGGTGGTACATACGGCCGGGGTTCAGACGATAAAGGGCCGGGTGGGGTGGTACATACAGCCGGGGTTCAGACGAAAAAGGGCCGGGTGGGGTGGTACATACAGCCGGGGTTCAGACAATAAAGGGCCGGGTGGGGTGGTACATACAGCCGGGGTTCAGACGATAAAGGGCCGGGTGGGGTGGTACATAGCAAACATACCACACATCTGGACACATGACACAACAAAAGCCTTGTCACTATCGCAATCGGTAACCAAATCAATGTCATAGTGGTTTCTTACACTGCGTCTTTTATACATCAGGGGTATTCAGCTCTGGATCTCGAGGTCATTTCCACAGCATTTTGTTATTGCAGCCCTATAATCAGGGACTTATTTGGACACCAGGTGAGTCTAATCAAGGCTGAGAACAGAAAACCATCGGGCTCTGGACCTCGTAGGGTAAGAGTTGAATACCCCTATACTGAATTATATTAACTGGAGGATGACTACAATTTTCTATGGTACATTGTTGTGCCACAGAGTTTGGAGTGTTTGTGGACGCATACGGGCGAAGGAGCCGGACTGAGGAAATGAAGTGGAGCCGTCTACCTCTGGCCTTCGGTGTGTAGGGAAAAGCTTGGTCTTCATACAGCACATTGGTAACAGTGGTGCAATAACACAGTATTGTAACAACGTGCTACAGATGGGAATGTAGGTATCACAGTGATGTCAGGCGTGGCGTGATGTACGCTCACCCCTCTCTGTGTTCAGCTTACAGAGAGCCCTACCTGTTTGTGACCTACTTCAACTCCTTAGACGTGATCGAAGTTCAAGGACATGCTTCACTGGGGTAAAGGAAAACTGAAACACTAACTCACCACAAAACAAACCCGGGAACTTCCATTAGAATGAATCCCTGTATGCAACCACGATCAATTACATGTTTAGTCGAACAACCACTGTGCTAAATGGTAGACGTTCATTTATTTTGTCCGGTAGTCCATTAAGCATCATGCTGTTACTCCCTCTCAAGTGAACTGGATGTTGGGCACTGTATTTTCAGACTCAATCCTAACCCTCTGTCAATGTTCCTGTGTGCAGCCCTCCAGTGTTAGTCCACTTGGACATACCGAACCCCCGTTACCTGGGTCCAGCCATCTCTTCCGGGGCTATCTACCTGGCCTCAACCTACCAGAACAAGCTTCGGGTCATCTGTTGTAAGGGCAACCTGGTCCGGGAGTCTGGGGAGCTGCAGAGGACTGGCTCCAGCCGCGGGTGAGCTCTCACGGTCCTCGTCTAGACCTCAGACTTTGTGCTAACGGACCCAGTCTACCGTTCCATCAACAGGGAAGGGATGGAAATGGCATGTTCCGATGGGCAGGGTATTTCAGTTGGTCGCAACTAGCCAGTTCAGCAGTGAAACTTGTTACACAGAGTACGTACCTTCAAAAATAGCCAAATCCACATCTGGCAATAACATCACAATTACCAAAAAAACAAAACATTGCCTTTGAATGTCAATAACTGGAAAAGAGCCCATAATACACCGCAACTTTTGTGCTAAATGTCGGAAAGGTCTACAGTGCCACCTACAGTTGAGTCTTCATTACTGATACTGGTCTGGATTTAATCTGTTGCTCTTGACCACTGGTCATCTGTCCCACAGAGACAAATAAGACTTATTACCACATCAAGTCACCTCCAAGTAGTGATGGCAGTTCGAGGCTATATTAACGTTCTTCTAGCAGCTGGATATTATGCAAGCAGTGCTAACTCAGATTTTCTTTTTTTAGAAAGCCATCATTGAA
Source organism: Esox lucius (assembly GCF_011004845.1). Taxonomy (NCBI): domain Eukaryota; kingdom Metazoa; phylum Chordata; class Actinopteri; order Esociformes; family Esocidae; genus Esox; species Esox lucius. Next base: position 14,104,620 of record NC_047581.1, on the reverse strand, counting down.
ATATATAGTTATCTAGTCTGTACATTTTATGTTTAATGTCCGTTCCAATGTTATTCTTGTCTGCTCTTTTTCATAGACTAGATTAACTATATTGCCTTATAGATTTCAATGATGGCTTTTATTGTGATAAAGAAAATCTGAGTGCTGCCAGCATAATATCCTGCTGCTAAAATAACACAAATGAAGCCTCGAAGGGCCATCACTACCTCCAAACATTCAACTAAAGACAAGCACTATCCTGCCCTCATAGCAGCATCTAGGTGTACTATATCGGAACAAAACAATCTACCTCAAATGGTATATTATTTTTGTCAACTTTGGGTAGTCTACAACATGCAGCAACTTTACACCAAGTCATGTTTGGAATATGATTAAAATTGAAATGGAAGGATTATTCTGTTAGAAGTGGGAAATTATCTATAAATGTATTAAGCACAATGTATTATCTGTCCCTCTTCATCAACCCAGATTGAATAAAGCCCTGTATCTGTCTCCACAGCAGCCCGAGTAAGAGAGGTCCACCCACATACACAGAGCACATCTCCAAGCGCCTGGCCTCGGGCCCTGGCAGCCATGACGGGCTTCACCGTGAGCCCAGCACGCCGCACCGCTACCGCGAGGGCCGCACCGAGTTCCGGCGGGACAAGTCGCCAGCGCGTCCCCTGGACAGAGAGAAGTCCCCGGGGCCCAGACTGGACAGCCGCAGGGAGAGGTCCCCTGGGAGGTTTGACGACCGCCAACGCCTCCACACCGGGTCAGAACGTCGCACGCAACTCACCCCCGTCAACAAGGTACCGCACCGCTGTGTTTAGTCTGGAGTAGGTGTGCATGATTGATGCCCAGGCGTTCGCAGAGACCACATGCATGTTAACCACATTTCTGTTCAATCAATGAAATGTCTGTGACACAGATTGAATTCATCCCCAAGACTTACATCTCAATAACACCGAAACGTTGTTCTCATTGACTGAGAAGCTGCCACGCTCAGTAGATTACCACACAGGAATGGAGTTGGTCTTCTGTAGCTGAGTCCAGTCTCTGTGTTGTAGGTGTGGGATCAGTCATCTGTGTGAGTAATTCAAGCCGAGGTTAATGAGAGGAACTATCCGGGCCCCGGTCCACTCTGCACATGGTTACGACAGCATGGGGAGAGCAACCAGAAAACAAAGTCACCGCCATTGCCTGTACATAGTGCAATCTCGATTAATTTACTAAGACATACAGTGTTGCACTGGGGACATTTCCTTTGACAATCTTCTTTCTGATATGTGTATTCATAGCTGAGGTCCCGAGGCAGAAGTTGTTCAACAGAGCAACGTTGGCAGGGGAAACCTTGTGGAGCCAATGGTCCAGGATAGAATATTTATAAGTACTACATCTGAGTTGTAAATATTGTCGCTCCAGTTTTTATAGATGAAAGGGAATAGTAGGCTGGGAAGGCCAAGTCTATATTTTTTAAGGAAGCGTTTCTAACGATGTTGCAGGGAGAGAAATCCAAATCTCTAAATCTTATCATCCCAGATACAATACTGTAGTTTTTGCTTTTCTATAGATGGTCAATCATGCCAACATTCACTCGCTCATGTACAAATAAAGAACTGGGTTTGGAGAAGGCAATGCACACAAGCTTTTAACTTTGCACTTATTTCGAAAAGGTTTCCAAATTTGTTGTTTCTACATGACCAGTCTTTTTGGATCAACTTAGTTGACTTTGATATGTAATTGCATATGATTGCTTAATAACAGTTATTGTCATAGTTTCTAACAGACAAAAATCATGTTTTGCTACATGTATTCCTTGTGTTGTTAAGTATACCCAAAATCAATAATAAGCCTATAAGCTTTGTCTATCATTTGAAACAGTTGGAGTCTGCTGCCTGCGGCTGCTTATTGTGGTGCAGGTGTCCTGTTGTTCTGTGCAGTGAGCTATCTATGAAGTCCAGTAATGGTCGGGGTTCGTCACTATTATCGCTTCCTTCTCAAACAATAAATTTTTTTTAAAAAACACGGAAATCTGTCACATCGGAGCATGAGTAATTCACAGCAGCAGTTGTGCATTTTTAACCTACATTTTTGGGTTGTGTTCTTCTGTCATGTAGTCACATAATTTTGTAAACATCGATGCAATACAAAATGTTTTCTTGATTTGTGAAAATGTACACATACATTAAACATGATTGAGCTACCCTGGCAATGTTTCAAGGTTTGTCCTTTCTTTGAGCTGTACATCTGCCAAATCATTTCCTTTTGTATAAGAATGAATTCCAACTAATTACACATGGAAATAGCCCATTTTATTTTGCATTAATTCTACATCAATATACTACTCTTTAAAATAAAAATCAACAAAACAAAATATTCATACTAAACAAGGAGCACTTGCTGTTACAAGAAACTGCCATGTCCTGTTACAGGAAACAGCTACAAAGTCCTCTTCGACAGACAAGAAGGTTGAAAGTGCTTGTTGAACAGAAGGGGAATGGAAGAAGAGAAAAGCACACGAGTGATCCCTTTGTGAGAGACCCGTATTAGAACGGCTTGGCACCAGTCTTCCACCAAAACACAGACATCCAGAACACACACACGCACACACGCACAACAGCATTTACACCTGATTACTGGGCCATTGCAGGGTTGCCTACAAAAGGAAACTATGTGATGGGCAGCTTCTTTAAATCACATGAGTGAAAAGAAAACACAAGCAGAAGACCAAGATAACTCAAAACCTAACTGGGCAAAGCGTAGCAAGGGATCCTCCAGACAAACAATGAGTGAATCCATCCACCCCCCACCCCCCCCCCGCTGTCACATCCAGCCATGCCTACAACAGCACTGAGCCCTACAAACTCCCTCACTAGTCCCTGCGTGGGTGACAATACCAACCAAAACTGACTTATTTTTCAGCTTTGTTGTTGGATGTGTCCATGGGGCAGTGTCAGAGAAACTGAAATTCTGCACACAAAATGGTCACACCTTAAGTCATTTTGTTTTTCTATTCTCATTCACATATTGTTGGAAAATGTTGGTGCCACTCAGGCATGTGATGGTGAAACGGCCATTTTCCCTACAAGCCTTGGCATAAACGAGGAGGGTGGCAGAGACTTCTGCTTGAGTGTTTACATTTTAGTACATGAGTTTTTCCTTTCTTACCACAAAGGACATCACATTGGACTTTAGCCCTCAATTTCAAACCTGCTTAGAAAAGTATGAAAATGTCTGCATGGCTTCGTGATCTGAAGCTATGGACTACTCAGCTCAGCCATTTGGATGTACATGCTAGAAGCTACTCAGAAGGGCATTAAAAGATGACCAGTCCAGTTTTGTCCTTTTAATGGTCCACAGGAAGGCTTTCCAAACTATACAGGGACCCTTTTGCGCAAAAGCTAGCTGATCTGACTTAATATTTACCACATTTGCTGAAATCCTGTGACGCGGTTACATGTCCTACAAGCACAAGCATCAGTATGAACAATGCTGTTTTGCTGTAACTAAGTGTGTAGAACACAAACTATGAGAACAAAGGCCATTTCTGATAATAAACATCTAAAAAGCAAATATCAACTACAAGCGCAGTGAGAAAATCTGTGTGCGTGTCTTCAAAGCGCCACCTGTGTATGAGTATGTTCAGCTTGTGTCTCTGTGTGTGTGTGTGTGTGTGTGTGTGTGTGTGTGTGTGTGTGTGTGTGTGTGTGTGTGTGTGTGTGTGTGGTAGAGGTAGTGTGTGCAGGCCTACAAGTGATGTATGCGGGAACTTATGTGGGGGGTGGGGGGGGGTTAATATTAGTTTGGCTTGTTTTTGGGAGGAGGGTGATCTCTTCTCACAGCCCTTCAGATCCATGCTGATTATCCTGTGGCAATTGAATTGTATACGAGACAATTGTGAAATAAAACACCAATAAATAACAAAAAGGTACTGATAGCATTCAAAAGGGAAAACCACCACAGCATCAGAACAGGAACACAATCTGTTTTTTTTACTCCTGTTTCCAACAGGCTGCTAGTGTATTTTTTTTTTCTGCAATCAACAAAAAAGATACAAAAGGGAAAATAAGAACATTTTGGGTGACTAATTTAGTGAGTCACTATTCAAGAATTCTATACAGTTTCTTAAATGTTATATACTTATCTGAATATATTATTTCTTATTTATTTATTTTACAAAACTGTATCTGCCAGGTGGTCAGAGCCTGGTCATTGAGCGGTGTTAAGGTGTCTCCGTGGTGATGAAATTCACTAATCTCATGTCAACTGTAGAGGACTAATTTAAGCAGAAGATCTGCCCTCTAGTGCCTCTTCATGTTCCAGAGAAGCTGTATTAGATGTCATCCCCTTGTACTATCCAGCACTAACTTGGTTTATTCAGTACATGATGCAATGGTGCTTATAAACATACATTGGGAAACATTATGATGCTTGTATGGCTTTCTTAATGAACAGCCTTAACATCAGTGTTCAGCAAACAGCCAGAGTGTATGTAACCAACTAAGCAGTCAGTGTTCGTACATTGACTCAACCATCCTACAGACAAGAACAGTGTTAAACGAGTTCCTGCCATGATGGTGGGAAACTAATGTAGAAACATGACTGAAGCACAATTCCATCAAAACCTATTAAACTGACTGGGATGGATTGAACAACGTGATGTCAAGTCAACCTCGGCTCATCCGATCTACCAGTGCCTGCTGGGTAAATTTGGACAGGGCAGGTGGGGGCGGGGTCCTTGTTTGAAGTGAAGGGCATGATGTCAGAGTAATCAACTGTATGTCCACTTACCAGGTTAAATGACAATGTCAACATGGTTTGATTCAGTTCTGACACACACAGTCAGGGACTAATCTAATACCAGCGGTTAACATTAGCTAAACTCAATGTGTGGTACCTACTCACACCAAGAGAGGGCTAAACGGAGCCCTGGAGGAGAGGAGTCATAATTTGAGATCTAACATGTGTTAGCTTCAATGGCATCAGTCAACTCCCAAATCCTCTTTCTGCTTAGGGCAGTGCCAAGTTCACACAGGTGTCCCCCAGAAGTCAACAGGAAGTTTTGCCGTCGCAATCCATCTTTATTCTGGACACAGGAAGCAGGTTCTGAAGCACTGGATCCATTTTTTGAAAAGTCCAAATCCCTCCACACTGTCCAGTACAAAAGGTCACATGGGGATGGGTAATGGTCCTACTCTTGTCAGAGTAGGAATGTATGTGGGGCCTGGAAAATCAGATGAACACAACTCCTCCTGAAGACTTTGCAGCATTATTTGGGAATGGCCCACCTGTGCGGCCCTGGCCAACCGGACCAGCCAGGCCTTCCTCGTTCTAAATTCCACTCCGACGTCACGTCTGCAGACACTTGTGTGTCAGTCAGGTGCGTGTCGTCACACTCCCTCCCTCCGCTCTGTCCATCAGTCGGTCAGTCCATCCATCCAGACGCTCTGTCCATCAGTCGGTCAGTCCATCCATCCAGACGCTCTGTCCATCAGTCGGTCAGTCCATCCATCCAGACGCTCTGTCCATCAGTCGGTCAGTCCATCCATTTGCTCTGTCCATCAGTCGGTCAGTCCACCCATTTGCTCTGTCCATCAGTTGGTCAGTCCATCCATCCAGACGCTCTGTCCATCAGTCGGTCAGTCCACGCATTTGCACGCTCATTCACTCACTCCCTACCACCCTTCAAAGTGCTTATCTTATTCACCACTACTCCGCCTGGCATTGTAGGCCTATATATACATGAAAGTCCATATTATTCAACACACACACATACAGGTACAGGGGACATTCTGCAGCTCCTGTGCTCGTCAGCAGGGTGCATGACTGTCAGAGCCTGGCGGGCCGGCCCCCGGCCCACCCCCCCCCCCGGCCCTAGTCGGAGCTGGCTGCGACGGGTTCCTCCAGGTCCACGGAACCACCGGGGGTGGTGGTGCTGTGCAGGGTGCCGTAGCAGGTCCGACACACGCGGGTGGGCTCAAACAGCTGCTGACTCGGCACCGGGATCTTCTGGTCGCAGCAGCTGGCACAGAACACATTCCCACAGTTCCTACAGCGGGAGACCGAGACAGGGTCAGTCTCCAAGAGGAGCCGTGGGGTCAGTATGAGGGGAAATAACATTTTTAGAATGATTAAATATTCTCTCTTTTTCTTTTTTTTTTCTTCAATCAAACATTAATCACAATAAAAAGAAGAAAAAGGTATTTGTGGCTTTCAGTGAAACACAATGCAGACTAACTTCAAGAAGTGTTGCAACTCACACAGTTCTAACTTAAAGTCACTATTCACAAGGTTATTAATGCAGAGCTCAAACCATGCTCGTCTTTCTGATGTAAGATCATGCTTGACCCACACACACACGGTCAACCACACCTTATCACTGGACACGGTAATTCACATTCAAAACCTACCCATCTTCCCTGAGCCCCCAAAGCTTAACCACAATTCTAACTCTTACACTCTAAGCCAGAAATCGCCCCTTTCCTTGTTGGGATGAGTGAAAGTTCCCCAGAAGGTCAAATGTTCGGTCCCCACCAGGTTCGTATTATGAACACTCATCCCTTTTACCTGACTGGCTGTTCTCCATTAAGGGTTCAATGCTTAAGACATTTCCAGGTGGAAGTATTGGTGAAAGGTGAGAAAACCAGCACCTTCTATAGCCCACTTTCATTAAAGATGCCAACTGGTCGCTGTTATGTGCGTACTATATCATTGAACTGAGGTACGACAGTGATTCTACATACGCACATAAAAACGAAATATTACACACGTCCAGCCCAAACAGGAAGAGTAAAAGGATTTCCAGTTATTTCAGTCTGCATCTTTAAAATGATCCCTTTGCCCTGGAAAACAGGCGTGTCTACTCATCTGCCAGTCACTCTCAGCGTCACGCTCATACGTTCCACACCATAAATGCCCGGACAGGATCTGGCCACCAGTGTCATGTGAGAGGTACTGAGCGGAGCCGTGTGGTACGGTGTGGGGGGTGGTGGTGGCTGTGGGGGGCGGGTTAGGGCGGGGTCAACTAAAAGGTGGAGCGATGCAGGGTTAGCGGGAGGGAGGGGGGGTGTAAGGGGAGAGGGCGGACAGCGGAGCCGTATCTCACCAGGCCTCCTGGACTGGCTCCCTGTCACTGTGGGGGGAGAGGAGGGCAGAGAACGGAGAAGCTGTCAGTGGCCACACCCACAGACACTGCCCTCTGATCTAGACCGCGCCGCAATTACAGACGACATCAGATACGGCAAACTGCCAGCCTAACCCACGGACATCAAACATAAACAACAGACCTCTACAGGCTACTCCCATATCGTCGCCGATTCCCCAGAAACCGCGGCCTTGCCGGGCCCATTCCCACGGTTAAGTAGAAAGGTCTGCCCGGAAATGGTTGCGATTCAGGCTGCTGATATATTCCCAGCTATTTGAGGATTACAGCGCAGTCAGCGCAACAGTGTTCCTAACATTGCAAATCTACAGTCAAAAACCTACACGTCTTTCCCAGCTCAAAGCCAACCTGTAAAAACCCATTCCTCCATTACATGGAGCAAGCAGCCCAGGTCATGTTACTGCACGTGCAGCTTCTCAAGCAGGATGCACATTAAAACAGCCGTGTCAACATATTTAAACCGTCCCAGTCGACCCCAGAGGAAGAGCGGAAGAACAGAGGATAACGAGGAGGAAATCCCATTCCTACCGAGACTACAGAGGAGTCCCATTCCTGAGCGCGTCCACAACACCCGCGAAGGAAACTAAACGTGTGCCCTACGTTCAAAAAAGGAACGCCAACGACAGATTTACCATTTTCATGCTCGTTTATCGTTGACGGGCGCGAGCATTGATAAATCTAACCACCGCCCCACCAGAACATATAGTGGTTACATTTGCAAACGGCTTTTAAAAAAAAAATAATGTAAACCTAAACAAAACCAAAGCAGGAAGAGAAGATATTTTTAGCGGAGTCTCTAAGTGCGTCTGAGAACAGCCGAGACCTAGTGAAAACCATAGCAGGGATTAAAAGCCTTGTGGCTGGTTACCTGCAGTGATGCTTCCTGGTGGCAAGCCAGAACCTACTCTCACACCCATAGCACTGGGCTGCCAAGTGGTCTGGATACCAGCGGGTCACCTGCAACAGGCAGCCAAAGGGCAGGTCTTAGCTAGCGTCTTAAGGTCAGCCAAACTTTACCTGGGAACTTCCCATCTCTACAACCACTAAAGTCGGTCATTCAGCTTCACCTCCCACACACCCCCACCCTCCCCCCCGCCCTGCCTGGCAGCTCACCTCTGTGTCGTTCTTGTCTACCTGCTCCCAGCTCGCTTCTGAGAAGAGCTCAGTGCTGCAGCGAGACAGGCAGTTGGCGTCCAGGTTGTAATCCGAGTCTGTCATCGAGGTCTGAGTGTGAGGGAAGGAGACAAGAGAAACTCAGTATTTCGCAGAATCATTGAAATGACTAAGTGGCGTTTTGGTTTTCTCTACCCCTTAAACGACCAAGCCTGTTTGGAAGACGTGACGGTTAACTGCCAGGAGCCGTCGGGGGGGGCGGGGTCTTACCACCTCATCTCCCATGTCCCCGTTAATCCGCAGGGAGGCGGCGTGGTGATGGCTCTCCAGGCGACTCCACAGCTCCTGCACCTGCCTCTTCAGCGTCTCAACCTCCATCTGGTGGCCCGCCTCGATCTGCCTCAGCCGCTGCTGGACGGCGTCCGTGTGGAGCGCCAGCCCGTCGTCGTCCAGGTGGCTCCGGGCGGGCTGCTCTGGACTGGGCGTGGCGGCCAGAGGGCCCGGCGGGGCGTGGAGGCAGCGGTGGTGGGAGCAGCCGGCCCGGCAGTGGAAGGTCAACGAGCCGCAGGAGGCCAGGGACACCTGGCGGCTCAGCGGGGCCCGCTCCCCGTTCACCCTGGCCCAGTGGGGGGCCCCGCAGGGCTCCGGCTCAGAGCCCTCGCCGTTACACAGAGCCTCCCTGCTGGGTTCGGCGCTCAGAGACCGGAAGGCACCGACGGTGGAGCGCTTGTGTCCTCCGTTCATAGTCCTGGACGACCCTTGTTCTAGCTCCGCCTCCCCGTTCACTCTCCTGGGGCAGAGGGGTTGGTTCCTGGCTTCGGCGCTGGGCTGGGGGCCGGGGCAGACCTCTTCGGTCAGAGTCTCAGTGGAGCTCTCCATGAGCGAGGCCCTCTTGTCAGCTTGCACCAGGGACTCTGCCGCCTCTGGCCTCTCCGGAGCCCTCTCCCCAAAACCATTGGTCAGAGTCGGAGGGGCCCGGGGGGACGGGCCGGGGTTAGACTTCTGGCACTCACTCCAGTTCACTGGAACCTGTTCTGTTCGCTTCTGTTCTGGCATCGCCACAGCCTCCGGGTGCTCAGGAAGGTCTTTGGACACATCGTTAGGCAGGGAGGGACTGGCTGGGGAGACACTAGAATCCTCTTCAGGCTCTTCGGTGCCTTTCTCTGGGTAGTGTCCATTGGTGAGAGTAGCCTCTGTCCGGGTCTCAGCCTCATTGACAATGGCCTGTTCAGCGTTCTCAGTCTCAACGGCACCGACCTCTTTGTCCATGTCTGTTCCATTAGCCTCCATCTGCGGCGTGATGGCAGCCTCCCTTTGAACGTCGGCACCAGCTTCCTCCTTCGTCGCCTCCTGAAGAATGTTCTCCATCTGTCCCTCGGCTACAGCCACAGACAGCTCAACGGAGCGCTCGATCTCTTCTCCTGCCGCTAGCGACCCCTCTGAGCCTCCGTCACCCAGGTCGGTCCGCTGGTCTTCAGAAGTGCCCTCCGCCTGGGCCCAGGAACCTTGGAGGTGGTCCCCCAGCTCGACTTGGGACGCAGCTGCCTGAGGCCCGGTAGCTCCAGGCTGGCCGTTGGTCCGCCCGTCGTGGTCCTGAGCTCCCCCTCCGTCGGGCCCCACAGTCATGTTGAGCTCCAGAGAGCGCCGGTGGTCCTGCCACTTCTCATTCAGGCTGGGGTCACTGGAGCGTCGGTTAGGGGCCAGCGAGCTCCCCAGCTCACATGCACTTGGCAAGTTATCAAAGGACCTGGTCTTTGGACGTCTTTCGAAAGGAAAAGAGAAAAAAAAAATCAGGAATTTAGCTGATTAACACATTTGGTGGTGGGGGGGGGGGGGTTTCACCCAAAACAATGGCCCTTTTTCTGTGACAACTCATGATTGTGCAAAATCAGTTAATAATTACTGTGTTCAGCAGTAAGAAGTGTATATTCACAAAAGGAAAATACTGAGCATAGCACAGTGATCGAGAGGAAATATCCAGTCTGCAAATTGTATATTCTCCTTTTACCTCAGAGTTGCACATTTTATAGCGTCTATATTGGATATTGCGGACGTTTAAATTCCTCATGCAGTTGTTTTTAATAAAAATTAAACTCTGTTTCACTGTGTTGGAGTTTGAAGGTATTAAAGTTAAACCTTCATAATGTTTCAGCACAGAGCCTTTCTGTCTGAATTCTGTAATGTCTGTTAGCTGGCTGCACATACAATCAAACTCTGTATGTGAAAAATGCACTTGGTGAATAAAATGTTCCTGATTCAGAAGACGATGTTGTTACCCAACAGTATCCTCATAATCCATTAACAACAACATAGACTGTTCCTCCACAGAAAATTAAATAGCATGGTTTTTGAAACTCATCCAAAACCAAAAACCTCAACCCTATTGTTGATAAGAATAGCCCCCAAAAATACTTTGTGGAACTTTTTTTGTTGTAAACAGCTCTAAGTGACCTATAAAAAAGAAAGAAAATAAATCACAACACTGATATAAGCAGAGGATGAAACTCGAATTTCCCAAACCCATAACTGTAGAAATGAAACCCAAGCCAAGCGGGTTGCACGGCCAGTTACAGGGCCAGTTACAGGGCCAGTTACAGGGCCAGTTACAGGGCGGGCTCCCTCAGGCTGCGGTACCGATTCTGGGTCTCTTTCACGTCGAGGAGTAGGGGGCAGTGCTCACCTGCCCAGAGGCGCCTCCTCGGGGTTGGCACCCGGCACAGGATAGGGGGCACACGACTCGTCGGAGGGCGTGGTTGGGGAGGAGCTGGGCAGGTAGACAGCCGTCCACAGCATCAGGTTGCGTACGTGACACACCGGGTGGAGCACCTAGGACAGAACCCACAGCTTTACGCACAGGACCAGGCAGGACAATGCAACAGGCAGGCGTGACAGACACAATGCTGGCACTCGAGGAGGAACTCATACGTAACCAACGAAACGGCTACAATAACATTGTTTAAATGGTAGAAATCGAGACAAACGTAATACATGTTCAGCACATACTGAATGAACAAACATGATGAGTTACAGCATTGGGGTGTTCCCCCTGAGGCCGGGAGGAATGTTGGAATTGAAAGGGCTGAACAGACAGACAACAGACATACGGTCTCCGAGCGGGACGAGTAGAGCATGTTGGTCAAAGTGCGATTGGCTGGCCGCAGCAGAGACCACACGGAGCAGGTCTTCTCCCGAATGTTCCGCTCCTCCCTCTCCTTTCCACTGTTGCATAGGAAGGTGCCAAACAGGCAGGAGTAGGAGTGTTGCACCATTTTCACCTGCGCAGACAAACCAGACCATGTACCAGAGACACGTACCAGAGACACGTACCAGAGACACGTACCAGAGACACGTACCAGAGACACGTACCAGAGACACGTACCAGAGACATGTAGAAGCACACTCCCAAAGAGAACCTCCCTCCACTAAACGACTGGGATTAATGCCAATTCTTACATAAACGTTTGAGCTGGGTCCAAATGTGCGACCTAATTCGCATTCCTGAATAAATGAGTTTGATTTCCATCTATTCAGGACCGGTCCGCCCACTCACCAGGAAAGCCTCGTTGAACTCAAAGGAGCACGGGAACTGCCTCTGCAGCTGGTGCACGCAATCCAACCACTGGAGGAAGACCGGACAGCGCTCGTTCAGGTCCTCCGAGTTCTCCCCGTGCCCACAGCGGTCAGCGAACTTATGGCCAAAATCTAGCCACTCAGTCTCTACCAGAACCTGGAAGCCCTGTAGTGATCGCAGACAGAAGAGGTGCATTACAAATCAGAGTGTGACACTTAACCAAGGCCACAGTCTCTCAAGGAAAACGCTGACCGACAGTCACTTCCATCCAGCCGGGCAAACGTGCATCTGTCGACGCCTACTAATGCACTTTGAACTTGAAATGATCCGACACCAAATGATCAAGCGTGGGTGACAGCCGGGGGCCTACCTCAATGGTGCGGTAGTAGGGGTCCAGCAGGAGCTTGGACAGGGCGGCAATCTGGGGCGTGCGATCCCATCCGTCAGAGCAGTGCACCAGGACGGGGCGGTGGTCGCGGTCCACCGCGTTCACCACCAGCAGGGCAGCCTTAAGCAGCAGAGACAGATGCTGCAGCCACTTGGTGCTCTCCAGAGCAGACAGCCAGCTAGGGGGAGAAGGATGGAGTCATCCCCCCCTGAATACACAGGCCCACTGCGATGTTCACAGGCTACTCACACTCAGCCCCAGCAGGCACAAAAACAACAGCTCCTCTCACACCAGGGCAAACAGAAGACCTCCCGTAGCCATGTGCCAAGAGGCGCTTTCTCGCATAATAAATCAAACTTAAGTGTCCCCAACCACTCCCAAATAAAACATGTTGTCCAAGCCTGAACTATTATTGCCCGTACTTTCAACAATGTGCTCTTCAATCCCGGTAACTATAGTGATTCAATCACAAATGGCTGAGAGGAATCTGTGTTCAGAAGGAAAGCGATCCTTTAGTTTGGAGCCGGTCCAGATTCCTAACCCGACCAGAGTGTGTGGGCGTGGCCAAAACACAGCTGGATTTACTATGCCACCATGACAACAAACCGGAGAAGGTAATAATAGCTCGGACTGTGAGCCCTGTCAGAGGGGACCTCCGCTGCCGAGCTAGAACCAAAACTCACTTGGCCGGGTCCGGCATCTGGGTGCAGAGGAAGCGCAGGGACTGGAAACTCTTGCGGATGGAGTGGATGTTAGCCATGCCCATGAACACCACCTCACAGTTGGGGTAGTACTCTGTCAGGAGGAGGATGGCTTGGGGTCAGCTTGGGGCTTAATGACATATCATTACCACCGAAACAACTACCAACGCAGGGCACTTGGCTTCTTGTTTTCTGTCGACATGAGGTTTAGGACAAGCTACTTCCACAAAAACCCATGTCCCATCTTACCTGGGCATTCACAGCCCCCTCCCTTGGCCCGGTTGGCCACGGCTGCAGCGTAGGACCTGGCATCCAGGATCAGCAGCTTCTGCGGCTGGATGGCCAGGGTCTCCACTTCAGAGCCGTTCGTCAAGGAGGATTCTGAGACACGGGGACACACAACCCGAATTCAAAAGGTTGGTCTCATCCAGAGCTAACCGTAAGAAAGGTCCTAGAAATGGGAGGAAATGGAATATCCCCCTTTCCCATGAACCAGGCCCCTGGGGTCCCAGTCAGCCAGCCATATGCTAACTGCAGAGTAAACACAGCTCTCTCTCTGTGTGTGTGTGTGTGTGTAGCGCATGTGTGGTGTGCGTGTTAAGAGCTCACCAAAGTCAGTGTCTGCGAGCTCGTTGGCGCCGTGGATCCCATTGGTTCCATTGGTGTAGGACCCATTGGCCAGGTGTTTCCGCGAGCTTCCGTCCACAGCACAGGCCTTGGCGATGGACTGGACAAGGTGCTCGTCGTCGGCATTCCTCCAGCCCCACCAGCTGACCTCAGGCTGGCCGCAGCGGGCGATCACAGCCCCTGTGCTCTGGTGCCTGGAGGACAAAAGAGGCACAAGACAGTCAGGAGACGGGCAACAGAACAGACTGCACTGTGTGTGGGGGAAAATAGATGTTTCATGTGGCCTCTGAAGTCAATAACACTATTAATAACACTGTACGTTAGAATAACATTGATGGGTCAGTAGGAAGGTTTGGGACCGAGGAGTCGAACGCACGGTCACAGACTGACTGGTTTGATACCAGGGCCAGGCCATTAACCTGACAGAACACTCTCCATCCATGGCAAAGGAAACATAGATCTCCCCTATTACTTACACAAGACACTTCAGTGTAAAAGGATTTGCCCTTGCGCTTCATCCGCTCACGACCTCGCCCTGGTCAAACAAAGAGACCCGGGGACAGACCCACCTGAACACCACAGCTGGGAATCTCTTCCAGGAGCGGAAGGCCGCCACGTTCTCCAGCTCCTTGTCCGTGATCCAAGCTGGCACCAGGAGCTGCTGCGGATAGCTGGAGCACAGCCTGGCAGCGGGGGGGGGGGGAGAGTGGCAGGGGTTAGAGCGGGCAAAGGCTGAGTGATGCCTCAAAAAGCCCCCATCCACAGACACCTAACCCCGGCCTAGGGCCTTATCAGCAGGAGGCCTGTCAGCCGCGCTGGACAACAGCACAAACAGCCACTGTATTAGACCCCAGAGCCGCGTGGGCACCGTGGCGACAGCAGGCGGTTATCACACCACTCCCATCGTACCAGGAAGCCTGGGGATCAGATCGCTGCTCTGGGAGGACGCCGGGATGCTCATACCTGAACTTGTTGTTGATGTCGGTGATCCGCCAGGCGTTGTGGGTGTCAAAGCCCATCCTCTCCACCTCGTTTTTGAACCAGGAGGTCACGTGCTCTCCTAACGGGGCAGACAGGGACCCAGAGACATGAGAGGAGGCCGGACGAGGGCCCGAGTCACCACGCGAGTCGTCTGCCGTCAGTGTACCTGGCCTGCACAGCTCCCCGGTAAATGAGTTCAGACACCAGGCGTGGTACGCAAAGGAGAAGAGGTCCTCCAGGCGGGCCGGGGGGCGGGCCGCGGCGTTGAGCCGTTTCAGCCACTCCTGACACTGCTCGAAGGTGGAGAACTGACACCTGGAGGACACAAGCAGCTCCATCACACTGACACCGGTCCACGGGCCTGAGACGCGTCCCACACCGTTTCATGCGGACAGTGTCCGTCCCATGGCTGGCTCGCTTACCTGACGACTTTGCAGTCCTTGCAGGTGACGTGGAGCTGGAACATGTCGCGACACTCCACGGTCTCGATGAGCTGCAGAGGGACCTGGTGAAAGTGCGCGCGCACACACACACACACACACACACACACACACAAACAAACACACACACACACACAATGGTCAAACTCCCTGAGCCCCAACCGCCAAACCAGCAGGCTGACCGCTCTTCTCAGAGAATCTGTACGTGCTCAACACTCACGGTAGACTAAATGCGTGTGAAGTGTCAGTCTCAATGGGAGGCCAGTTAGTAAGCTAGTTAGTGTTAAGTGTAACAATCACGCCAAGAGTAGAGGGGTATGCACAGCGTTCTTTGTGGCTGAACCGGCAAAAAGTCATTACTAAAATACAACCGCGGACAAGTGGAATGAAAACATCCTTCCAACAACGTCGGTCGCAGGTGCAGGACGGCAGAAAGGTTTTGCAGAGGTAGTAGACTACCCTAGTCCTAAAGGCAACCAGAAACACCGCCAACTGTCGTTCACAGAGCTGAAACGCTCCTACATATGGGGACGTGCCAAGCTCATTTCCCCTCCAACCATGTGAGAATACATGGCTACATTTATTTGCTACATTTAACTTCTAGCATAAGTATACCTGTCTTTGGAACATTAGAATACAAAAGAAAGGTTATGCCATTGGGAGTTTTGGTTTTAATATAACAAAAACATCCTGTTAGATGGGTGGAAACACAGCCTGTAAACAGGCACGTTCTGTCACCTTCTGTTAACTGTTGATTTACTTCCACTTTTTGTTCATAGAAACTCCAGGCCAACTCAGACCATATAAAAATGTTATCGTGTGGTTGGTAAAAGATTGATTAACTTAAATAACTTTACGCTACTGTCGGCAGCATCACACATTTGATCTGGGGAACTGTGTGTTTAAAAGGAGCAAAATCTATTCTATATTTTATGCGGAAACTAATTCAAACAGGAAGGGAAATATTCTACATTGCCTACGACTTGGGTCATAAAAACGACAAGTCAATGTTATTTGGTGGTTCTCAGATCGACTCTGAATAATTCTATTCGGGCGGGCCGAGCCTCCGAATTCTGTCTCGATGTCGGAAAGGATGAGGCTGGCAGATTCGGCTCTAAATAATCTACCCAGCCACCACCACGAAATTAGCCTGAGCACATACCACACCTTCACACATACAAATATAAAACACGTGCGGTAGCAGCCAAAGTGCATATCCCAGACCAAGACTGATTCCCACACTGCCGTCCCATTTCATGTTTTTCATGTACTGAGCATGTAAAACTCCCAGGTCATAGTGCATCAAATGCCTGACTGCAACCCTACAGCCTCACTATTACGGTCTATTGAAACCCCTTCACCTGAACGAGTTCAGTACGGTCAACACAATTAACACCTCAAGTCAGGATTACAGTCATTTCCACACAATAAAGAAAGTAGCCTCAGACATAATGGCAATTAGAAAAGCACTGTACCTTTTGAACTGATCTGACCCCAACCCTGCTTAAAGGACTGGTGTCATTTTGTGGACGACCGGACAAAATTGGGAGTAATCTGCTTCCTATCTTTACATTTGGCTTAGGCAAACTTTGGATTTGCTCACAACAACAAAAAATACGACAAGGTTCAATATAACAATATATACAGCGTGTTTTGTCAAGCCAAATATAGGTGAACATGACAGAATATTAGAAACCAGGTAATTGCAGAGTGGGGAGATTCATCCAAACAGATGTTCTGGTCTGCAGTAACTCTGAGCGGAGAGTGCATTTAATGCTGTGTCACAATCCCAACAGGGTCTAAGGCCATGCATATTGGACAGACAGTCAGTGATCAACGGGTTGAGGCGCATACGCAAAACGTCATCCAGCCCAGTCTGTGGGTGGGGCACCACGCCATGCAAGCATAGGCTTCTGGATACTTACTGACACCTCACAACTGTCACTCTGGTGTTGAACAAAAAATACAGGACGGACAGCAAAGACAAGGGAAACAAACAGTTAAAGCTGTGCCTGTGCTGTTGCCTGGTGACACATTCCTTGCATTCTCACAACCCGCAGCTCTGTTTAAATTCCTGCTCTCTAATCTACAGCTCAGATCTGGCCATGGCATGAATTCCTCAGGTGTTTGTTAATGGTCTGCATCACTGCGCTCGGTCTCTGTCTCTCCCCATTCGGTTTGCATCTATTGCAATGACAACGTGAGCGGCGAAACACAGCCATGTGATGCCAGCATGTCTAGTCACGGGCATCAACACCAATGGTTGGGTTTTACATAGATTGTCCCGTTCCAACATTGCGTCCAATTATTATAAAAAGACCTAACAGTGGCGAAAAAGGCTAGTGCTGCATGTCTAAACAGAAAGTCGGGTCAGATGGAACACAATGACCGATGGTAGCAATGGGGGTAAACATGTAATGACTGAACACACCAGTAATTGCCTTAGGTATCTAAAATCATACCAATGTCTGAAGTAGGTTATTCACTCCAATGTTTCGCAATCCATATACAGCAGGACCAGTACAACAGCACAGCAATTCCTTTTAACACTACAGTAATAGACCATGGGAGGAAATGTTCTGTACCAAGAACAATGTAATGACAAGATGAATAAATAAACACACATCGGTCACAATCATGGCTTTATACAGTGACAGGATGATTGCAATTATTGCAACAGCGAGAAAAGCAAATGAAAGATGCCAAAGACTATGTAAACAATTCCACAGCATTGCTGCCAATGACAATCTATCACTAAGACATGTGAACATCCCCTCCGTTGAAGACCTGCCCTGCCACCATAACAGCAGTGGCACACTGGAGCCAGAATACATAAAACCTCAAGGCACACAGAGGCAATAGGTTTTCGCTGCACCTACCACCTGCTGCTTCGGACACTTAAAGGAGAATGTCACTTTTCAAATGGACATAACTAGTGTAGGTTTCAAAATAAATACAGAACCACTCAAAAATTCAGACACCCCTACTCATTCAACTACTTAAAAGGTGATTTGGCCCAACGCCCCAATTCCATCTACTGACGTTTATGACTGTTGAAAAAAATAATAGAACTATGGATTGCGGTTTATCTTGGCCTGTAGATGACATACATTAGCCATTAAAACACTGTCTGAAATAAAAAAGTGTGTTAAAGCAGGCTGAACCCTGTTATCAACTCTAAACCATGGCTTCACTCAGCAGTACTTACATTGACGATGGACTCTTTGAATTTGATGTGGAGGCGGTAGCTGGACATGGCAATGATGGCATCCTCTGCTCTCCCAACATACTGGGTGAACTCCCCGTGCAGCTCCGGAAAGGGCACCTGGCACCAGGGGAGGACAGATATCAAAGGGCACAGATGTACATACATGACCACCGCATCGATGTGTAAAACCAGGACTTTGCAATAACCGCACAGGTATGACTTGGCATTGTGCAGACCAGCATACAACTAGCGTTCTCACCTGCAGGTTCTCCTCCTCCAGGACAGGGGGCTTCCTGGGAAAGTTCTGAACGGCCTGGATGCATTCCATGCTCTGCTGCCCCTCCTCCTCCTGCCAATCAGAAAACATGTAGTTGATGATGGGGGGGTGTTACCATTATAGCAGGCGAGTATAAGTATGATATGAAACACATTCTTATTTACAGAACTGACAAGAAGAGGGTTAACCATCATGCTCAGGGACCAAAGCAACAAGGTTTGTCACCATATTGGCTTGGGGATTATAACCAGCGACCTCCTGTGTACTAGGCCAATGCTCTGGACCACTAGGCTATCATATCAATACATGCCTCTCTCCCAGTTTGACCTGTACCCTGTGGGCCCATGGGAGGTTAGGTTAGGACAGTATAGGAGACCATTCTAGGGAAAGCTGGATGGCACTACTGGCAGGAACAAAGAGATTAGGACAAGCAGGTTCAGAGACATGGCAGACAGAGCAGGGGAAGCATAACCTGCAGGCTGCTGGCTCAGCTACTATCCCACCAACAGACCACTGCCTGGGAGGCAGGCTGACATGCCAGAGCCTGTCCACTTGGCTGAGGTAACACCCAGCCAGTCATCTGACAGACAGTTTTTGAGAGTGATACACTTCAGGGTTAACAATCTTGCTCATGGATAGGACAACATAATTCTCACCTCGTCGTCTCTGGGATTGGACACACTTGACATTTTACTGTCCTTCATGGGTACGCATAAAATATTTCCCCATCGAAAGTCATACGGTCCCAAGCCCTAAATCTAAACTCTAACCATAGTTCTAACCAAAATTGTGAATTATACCCTAAACCCAACCCCCAAGACAAGAAAAGTATTTTCTCTAACAAGGAATGGCGAAATGGCACCACAAGGGTGATTATTCCACACACACAGCAAGGTCTCTGAGTGACAGTGGTGTAATATATACCACATGCAGTGTTAATACTCCTCCATAACACTCAAGGGCTTCTGTTCTAAATAAAAGATTCACTTCTGAGGCAGCGGACTGGCTGGATCTTTGACACAGCATTCGATGCAGCCGTCTAGCTACCAGTAAACAAAAAAACACTGAAAATTCTACGTATTTTCCGATTCGGCAGACGGCCCAGAGGACAAACACACAGACACACACATCAGCTAATATGTATGAGTAAACCGGCAGTGACGAGTAGGAGTAGCCAGTACCATGGCCCCTGTGAAGGAGTGTGGGTCACTGGACAGGGAACACAGGCCTTCCTCAACGGATGCCAAATCTCGGTTCTGAAGAGAGTGGAAGACAGAGAAGAAAAAAGATGCTGTTAATGCTTTACTTGTTAAATACATGTTAAATACATTTATTATTATTATTTTTTAAACAGTACTATGGTAGTTTGTTTTTTCAGAGGTTCACTTGCAAACAAGTGGCTGACAAAAAAGACAGGCATGAGTTTGAAGGGCACGGCACACTGTTTTGGTGTAACGTGGAAGATTCAAACACTGCCTTTGGACAGGCTAGGAAGCTAAACTAATTAAGCAGTACAGTGATATCCACTGTTTTCACAACTTACCAAAGAGAACAATCAACAGATGATGCCTGATAATCTCTTCCTGAAAATGTCAGTTAGAATGAAGACATTGAATTCTGTAGAAAAAGAGAATATTAAACTGTTACAAAAATATAAATACACAGTGTGTGTGTGTGTGTGTGTCTATCGCACTCTTTGCAGAGCATAACACAAAACAAAATGTTATTAAAAACACAGACTGTGATTTCTGCTCACTGGTTGTAAAAGCGGCGCCGTAAAGCCAAAAAGGGTCCCCAACATGTGTGCACCATGTCATGCATGTGCCGATTTTGTGTCCCATATCATCAAAAACCATTGGCACGCTGGGAGAATGAAACTTTAAATAAAAAAACGCCATGGATGTTACTTGGAATGGCCAAGCTTTTTGGGGAGGCCGAACATAAATGTCTGAGTCCGAAAAACATTCCCTACACCATTACCCACCATCTCCGGCCTGACCGATACGGTTTTTACACCGGTTCTAGCCATCAGCATGACTCAACTCAAACTGGTATTTGGTGGACCAGCCAGTGTTTTTCCACCCCTCAGTTAACCAGTGTTAGTGATCATGTGCCCACTTGAGCCACCACACGTACTGATAGGAGTGACACCTGCTGTGGTTGTCAGCAGAAGAAGCCGGTCTTGCTGTTATACAGAGTTATTATTCCTGTCCTGGATGTGGACAGATGCGTTCGCCCTGGGGACTGCGGCTTTGTTGCACCATTCAGAGTAAACTCTAGACACTGTTGTGGGTGACAAGCCCAGCAGTGCTGCCAAGTCTGTTATACTGGAACCGCTGCTGGTCTGTTATAGTGGAACCTTCAAGAGTTCTCAAACTGTAGCGGAAGGACCACAAAACAAACATTGCATGCCTCCCAAATGTACTTCAATATGATGGTTATTCAATCAATATTTGCTAATGATGATCCAAATGACTGGAAAGCGATTGCAATCAGACAATACCTGCTTAAAATCTCCTGTTCTAATGGGCGAATGGAGTACAAATCTGACAGATAAAACAAGTCTGAATGGCCTCCAATTCAACAACCGGATCAGTGCATAAAATTTGCACAAAAGCACATCAACCGCTTTTCATACATAATTCAATTCTCTAAACACAAAAACATCCCACCAATTGTCAGTAAACATTAATAACACAAAGACATGTCCTGTATCCAATACACTTGTCATATTATTCTATACAAATTTACTCAGATGAAAATGGAGGAAAATGTGGTTTGAGACAGGGATTTAAGAATCCTCTGTGGTCTTGAGTGAAAGCCAGGTCAAATATATCTTCCAGAAGAACATGTCCGCAAATCTTGCTTTTGTATAATTCAGTTTTATTGCATAATTTTACCTTTAAATTGCATCTACATTGTTTCACCTCGGTTCAAGATATTCAAACTGCCTGCCTACATTAACAGATCCACAAACCCTTGTAAAGGTCAGACCTTACAGACTGAAACCTGATGTAGAAGCCAATTGATTGGCAGGTTCAGGATAAGACACACCCTCTCTGGAGTATACCATTAGGTTTCACTTACCCAGCAGTGACTAGACAAAATGTCAGTGCACTTGCTCACTGAGGTTCACTGAGCCCGATTCCTTTCTGAAGCATAGAACCTGAACCTACTAGATTGTAAAGACCTTAAGGGGAGTCACTGTGTCACCTTACTGAACTAAGTTTTTTTTTGTGTGTATGGTTCAGAGGACCCCTCCTTCCTCCACCCTGCTGGCACTGAAAGATAAAGCATATCCATGTCACACCCACTGGTGCGCAGACACAACACTACCAGAGCATGTTGTTTACCCCTTGTAACCCATGGCCTTGGCTCAGTCTGGCTGAGTTCAGTCACACAGGGCAGACTAAGCCCCTTAACACGTCAGTCCTGACCCGTGACTACCACGCATATGATCTGAACCTGCAGCACTGAAGTCTTGATCCATAATCTCACAAAGTGAATACTTCCTATATCAGTGACATAAGAAGGATAAAACTAAATAGAGACAGATCTTAAGTTAAAAGGGACTTTGAAGGTTGAGTAGTTGTGCACGAGCAGTGTTTCCCCTAGAACGTTTTTCAGCAGCGGTCCTACGTTAGTGTGAGGGGTCGGAGGAATGGCCAATCAAACACTTTAAAGGCTTTTCTTTTGACTGCAGAGACAACATTTTGCATATTTTCCTATGGGGCAGAGGTTTAAGTTTTAAAGCAAATTTCTCACAACTCTTCACATTTTGTCATGGTCTATGCCATGTTCTGATTATAGCTGGGCACAGTGGCTCAAAAATCATAACTCAACATTTTCATCCATTTAAACCATGTGTCCTTTATCAGAACAACTAAGCGATGTTGCGAATGTTAGCTGCAGAAAACCATAATCGAAGACATACTGTAATCAGCAAATTAAAACATAGACTGAAATCTCCTTTTCCGTTTCAAAATAAACAAATGCACTGAATGAATGCTTTCTGTAATCAAATATGACTGGAGAAATGAAAGAGGGCAGTGCCCGCAAATCAGTACCGCCTCCTGTTCCCCAACAAAACAATGAAAACTTTGTTCAAAAGAAGTGGACTTTCTCCTTCATTTGGACGCTTTGCATTCAAAAGGTTGGACTACAAAATGACAATCTGCAAAGGATATCAGGAGACTGTTGTGGTAATATGAGAATATTGCCTCAAAATTAAAGGTGACTAGACAAGTAGTAGTGTTGGTATCAAACAAAAAGCAACAAAGATATCACTGCCCAAGTCATTAATCAAAAGTATTTTTTTACTTTTATTTGAAACATAGTAAAGTTATTTTAAAACAATAGTTTTAGGCAGTTGCAATAACGGGAATTATTTTTGGAATACTTGAATACTAAATTAAGAAAGCTTTCATCTCAAATAACTGAGTGTAAATCATTATTCTGAAATGTATTTTATTTGGGGAAAAACTGAATGTTCAGAATACTAAAGGAAAAGCACTGCAGAAACCCAATAAGTAACATTTAGAAAAAAGTAGTTGCCAACCTAGAGACTTAAAATAAAAAGTAAAAATAAGACTAAAATACCCTAAAATGGCATTACTGTCTGAAGTTTTAAACATACTTTGATATTCTCAAACATGCAGATAGTTACAAGTCCACTTTTGTAGGATACATACTCAGCCAAGTGATGATGGGTTAGGATAACAATTATGTCAACAGCTCATGCCCCCTTTACTTCAATTGTCCAAAAGACAACATGCTGAGGTCTGTCCTGCCCTTTGAATTACTTATTGTTAAGAATGCATGAATCAATATACAGTATTTGGTAAACAGTTAAATCATTGTGTGATAAAATGTAACTCTAAATATCAGGTCCATGACTTCCTTGAATGAGAGTTTTGTCACAATTGCCAACACAATCACAATAGCATTTTGAAATAGTGCCTGGAAAATTAAACCAAAGCTTCAACTGCTGTAATACCTAGCTTTTACAACAGCACACCATCAAATCAGAGCCTAGAGTGTTGGTGAATCAATATTGTTTATAGACAGTAGCTAGCTAGTTTATTTGATACTGTTTCTATGAATTCTATGATACTGTGATTAGCTAACTAGCTAAATATACAGCCTCTCACTAACATGTCGCAAATCTGAGGATTTTTTAATGATTCAACAGTTGTCATTTCCACAATAACATTACATGATGTGATGAAACTCTGAAACTAAGCTGCAGATTACATGATGTGATGCAACTCTGAAACTAAGCTGCCGAGACTTACTACAACAAGTCTCATTAGGCAGACTCCAGACACAGATTTGACAGAGGAAAATCAGTGATCTAGATAGGCAAGTCAACTGCAGAGCTTATAAACTACTGCACGCTAGCGAGCAAGCTGCTCTCCGTGTGGCTAAACGGTGTAGGTTTTAACCCACGCATAGAACTGAAAGCAGTCTTGCAATGGCGAATCAGTTAGACTCAAAATCTGCATGGCAAACAAGTCTATGTAGTTCTCTGGATAATTTTATGAAATGTTATATATTAGTGATTATCAGCGTTGGGTAGATTACTTTTTAAATGAAATCAGTTACAGTTAAAAGTTACCTGTCCACATTTGTAATCACCAACAACTTTTTTTATTACTCAAACTCAGTAACGTAATCTGATTACTTTGAATTACTTTTAGATTACTTTCATATTAAGAGGCATCAGAAAACGCTTTGCAATCGTGAACACCCACACACAAATATGTTTTACAAGCACGAAGGTAACCTGCAATTATTAGGGCTACCAGCCATGGATTTTCTAAACGTAAATGAAAAATCAACTGTGACTATACAACTGCACTCTTAGCTTAAAGTCAAAGTCGTCAGCAGCGAATGCTAAACAATGAACGCAATTGTCTGAGATGCAAAGCAAGCAGAATCACATGGTCTACCTGTATGGACGGAGTTGATGCAATCATCCTTTGGCAGAGTGCATCCCAACACATGTTTTCCTCAAATATCAGTGATAAATTCTCTATAATGTTTCATCTTGAAGGCAGCATCGTGTTACAGCTATCTAACAAATATTTGCCTAATCTTCTAAACAACTCCTGTCTGAGTTGTTCAGTGCAACTCTTACTGGCATTGTTTGGAGCATTTGACAAAAACCTTGAAACCAGAAAAAAGCTTGTCGCCTATCATTGTTCCCAAAAAGACATGTTGATAGTAGATAACCAAATCACATTTTATATGGGTCGGCTAATATTATCGTAGATATACAGTACTCTGTTTTTACCAGCCACCCAATAATGTATGATGTCTACGTGTAATGCCTTTGTTTCAGCTTTGGCAAAGGCTGATGACAACAAAAATTATGTCTGACCTTTTTTCACCTTCAATAACATCTTGTAACCAGCAATATTTTGTTGATTAATTACAAAAAAATAATGAATAAAACTGTCACACCCCACATCTAATACTTGAACCTCATTTAGAATTGCCATTTGCACTGTATTTACTTTCATTGAACATCCATGTATTCCACTTGTAACATACACTATACTTAATACTTAAACATTTCTTGCCCTCTTCTAACTTCTAGTTAGATGCTAACTACATTTTGTTGTACTGTACTTATACTGATCAAAGAC
Organism: Esox lucius; assembly: GCF_011004845.1. Classification (NCBI taxonomy): domain Eukaryota; kingdom Metazoa; phylum Chordata; class Actinopteri; order Esociformes; family Esocidae; genus Esox; species Esox lucius. The sequence goes on along the minus strand of NC_047581.1, from coordinate 14,079,520 downwards.
AATAAAGTTAATTATAATCTAATGTTGCCTGAACTACAGTAGTAAGTCTGTTTAGATAAGTCAACCAACCTAGCATACCTTGACCATAATTTTTATTTTGCTATTCATTGTCCCCTCTACCCTGACCAGAGCTCCCACCAAGAAAAGCAGCCCAATACCATGCTTCTGCTACCATCATGCTTGATTGAATGTACTATTTAATTTGGGTGATGACATTTTCCCACATGGTTTGGTATAATGTATAGGGGCTTACATTTATTTAATTTTTTAAATAATGCTTCACTCTTGCCACCCTATACAAAACCTCAGATATGTGGAGAATATGCAGTGGTTTTACTATGCTGGGAATGCCCAGGTGCTACTTGCTTCTTTGTAGTCATCCTGATGTCTCCTTGCTGTGTCATCAATTCTAGAACGACATCCTGAATTTTGCAATGTCCTCCTAGTGGCTCTGTCTTTCCCTCACTTCTTAATGATTTTCAGTGTTCATGATGCCTTCAAAATGCTTTCAAATCCCTCTCCTGATCAGGACCTTACAAAAATTAGTTTATATGGACATCTGTGCATGATTAGGAATATGATTGTTTAAAAGTAAACAGTAACAACCCAACACTATAACTGCTGTGCACACTAATACAAGTAAAACATATGTAACATGTCTTGATTTCAGCCTTTACATCAACAAAGGCTGCATTTTTTTTTTACAGCCTGTGTTTTAAATCCACTGTAAGTCAGTAACATTTTGCATCTTTCAGCTACACATTTTACTGTACACAGCGATGAACCCAGTTTTGTCCCAGACTGTAACCCTGGGTATGGAGACCATGATTGCAATGCATTCTATATTTTTCAAATAGGAATCTACTAAGTGCCAGTGGACAAAGGCAAAGGCTCATGAGGCAATTTACACAGAAATGTTCCCTCACACTGCATTGGTCCACATGCCCTGATTTGTAATAGCATACTACTCATACGTAATGAGCCTTCTCCTCATTATTTAAATAAACCACAACTACTAGAAATCCAACTAATGATAGTGAATAGCTAGCTAAGAATACAACAACCAAACCAATGCTATACAAGGCTGAGCTAGCTAGCTACACATGTTAAGTCAATATAGATGTGTAATATGTTGTTTCAATTAGCATTATCTAACAATAGAATCACGATTACTACCTCAGTTACTCATAAAATTCCAAGTTTGAAAGGGAGTGATGACATGGGGTACAAATGGGCAAATACATGTCAGATCAACAAGCCCTTTCTGTCAGTCAGCGCCACTACTACAACCCGTGGACAAAAATGGCGGACTGCATCATTAAAGCCACATACAATATCGCTTGTTAAACAGCATCAACATAAAACCAATCGACATGGCAGTGTCATATTTCTATATATTTTCTTCTCTTTTAGCACTAGCATTGCAGAGAGTCAATAAGTAGCTATCTTCATTCATAACTATGCAATGGGTTAATTATTTTATACTCATAATCGGGCTTCCCAAAAACCAATTTCCCATGTACAAAGGCATGTGATCAATGCCGGCACAATGGCCAGGAAGTACATTTATTAATGTAACTAATTTCAGTGGGACTACCTGGGAATCTTTAATTTTTTAACCAGTTTTCAGGAACATGTTGAATTGTCCAGGTGGTAAGTAAAGTAAACAGATTACACACATGCATTTGCTGAGGAGAAACGTGTTTTTCAAGCTGGTATACCTCGGACTAACAATATGCCTCTTAGAATGTTGATAAGTAAATATCCTTTTACCAATAAGAAGACCATTCATTAAAATAGTTGCGAACGAAGCTACCTGTTGACTACACTACTTGGTATTACTGTGTAGGTTGTCCCTCTTAATGATGAATCTACTTTATGACACGAAGAAGAAACATTTGTCCGAGTCCCAATCGCTTTGCATAAACACGGTCGCCATGTAGCAAGTCCTGTCTCGTCAGGCAGTAGCCTGATTTTAAATAGCTAACTATACATGTACATGAAAACATTGAGAGAAATCATTCTTATATTGCAACGTACGACCTGTAATTAGTCGTTTCAATCGAGTTTTAATACACTGACTACATAAGAAATCGCAGTTATTGCAGTATTGTGTAGACGCCACCGCGGACAGTGCAGTAGTGTCGACACACTCATCATTCTCCGCCTAATGTGTAAACAATAGTTATGGAGCATTTTTACCCGATTGCCAATTAATCTGCAAACATACAGTTAATGCTAGCTTTAACTTAAGTGGCAAGCTAGTCCACGTTAACAAATAGTGAATTGTTGCATTTTCCTCGTTGATTCACAATAACGTAGCAATACAATAGCTTTACTAATGTAACCGACCTGTCAAACCACCGAGCTCACACATACTTACCATACAGTAGTTTATAGCGTTAAGTTAGCTAACACGTTAGCCTAGTACAGTCGAAACAATGTAAAGCTAGCTAGCAGTTAGCTAGTACGATGTGAAAATACTATTTTCTTGTTTTTATGACTTTGATGGCAGGTCAACATAAACTGTTGGGTACGATGTACGGTAGCTATGTTTTTTCTTCCCCGCCAGTTAGCTAGCCATTGCATTGCTGGTTATCGCTAGTTAGCTAGCTCTCTTTCTGAAACTGTTTTTGTTGTTGTTATGAGATGGAGGGCGGACCCCAAACGCAGGCCTCTGTCAAAACACACCGAAACAGTGAGACAACCGGGGGACTCACCAGGAAGAAAGCAACGAGAAGGGAAACGCCAGTGATCCAGTGGAAGATCCGTGCAACGGGTTTGTAATAAATTACACTTTAGGAAATAAATATTAGTCATATCCGAGACCAGTTTCAATCCGTCCCATAGAGGAGCAGAGCCGCCATCGCCGCGAAACTCCAACCCATCTTTCTTCGTGACGTAGAACGCAACGTGATCACGTTATTTGGATATCGGGGAGGGACACAAAGCGGATGCGTATAGGAACCACGCAAATTTCACAAATGTAAACAAATCCCTCCTTTATAAAACTAGAATGCCTTCGGAAAGTATTCATACCCTTTCACATTCTCCAATTTTTTTAAATATAGACTTTGTAATTGATTAACTATATTTTTGCTGTCAATCTAGACACAACAATGCATAATTAAAAAGAGAAAGAAAGCTTTTGTTTTTTTGTCAATTTATTGAAAATGAAATATCAAATGTACATACATTTTCAGATCCTTTGACATGACACTCTAAATTGAGATCAGATGCATCCTGTATAATTTGATCAGTCTTGATATGTCTCTAGAATTTGACTGGAGACCACGTATGGCAAATTCAATTGATTGGACCTGATATAGAAAGACACACACCTGTCTAAATAAGGGTCCACACTTCCTAGTACATGTCAAGCCAAGTCTAAGGAACTTTCTGTTGACTGAGACTGATTTATGTTGAGGTATATATCTGGACAAGGTTATAAAAAATTGCAAAAGCATTGAAAGTTTGGAACCACAAAGACTTTTCCTAGAGCTGGCCATCCGGCCAAACTAATTAACGGGACAAGAAAGCCCTTGGTCAGCGAGGTGACCAATAACGCAACTGCCACTCAACCAGAAATATAGTTACTTTCGTAATGATGGTTTCTTTCGTAACCCCAGTTCTGTGAGTGGAGCGTCGCCCGTAGGGGCTTCTGCCAATAGGCAGGCACTGAAAATTTAAATATGCAAATCGCACCTCTCATGGCCATCTGCCCCCATGGCTATAAAAGAGGTCGTCACACCCCAATCTGCCTCCCGACATACCTTTCTTCATGAGAAAAGCAGTCAGTGACAGGTCAGGGCATGAACCCTATGGGGTTACGAAAGTAACCATAATTCTATATCGTAAAGCTTTGCCCATAGGGGCTTCGCTCATATTGGACAAACGGCAACGGCGTCCCCCAAGACGCAGCAGCACAAATGTCCTCCACCCCCACACCCCTAAACAGAGTGGCTGAGGCCACCACCCCATGCGTGGAGTGGGCCCCAAACCCTCTTAGCAGAGGTCAGAGCCAACAAAAGCGCAGTTTTAATGGACAGCATCTTCAACGGTATTTGATCAATCGGTTCAAACGGCGCGTCACACAGCGCCTCCAGAACCAAAGCCAAATCCCACTGAGGCAACGTCCGCCGGGTCACCGGCCAGAGACGGTGGGACCCGGCCTGAAAACATTTGACCAAGGGGTGACTAAACACAGACACTCCATTGAACCCCTCATGACACGCTGAGATTGCACATGCACCTTGAGCATGCCAGGGGACCTCAAAAAGACTCTGCAGGAACGACAGCACACTGCCTACGTCACAACAGAGGGGGTCAACACCCGCGTCCTCACACCAGCGGGCAAAGATACCCCAACGGCTAGTATAGCTAGCTGATGTCAAGGTTGCTCTCGCGCCCTGAATGATCGCGACCACCTCCGCAGTCAGTCCCTGGCGCAGCAGCCTGGCCGTCTCAGGAGCCAGGCCCGCAGCGGCTGACCCAGCACCGGGAACGCCTCGATCGAGCTGTTCGCCTGTGACAATGCCCTGTGGCGGAAAGGGATCGGCCACGGCGTCCCCACCGCCATCTGGGCCGCCTCCGCAAACCACAGGGCACCCGGGCGAAAGGGGGCGATTAGTATGAGCGACAACCCCTCCGAACATACCCGAGACATGACAGGGAGAATGCACTGTAGAGGGGGAAACGCGTACAACAGTTCTCTTGGCCACGGCTGGTGAGCCAACGCGTCCACGCCCAATGGGGGCCTGTCTTGCGCTCGAAGAGAATACCACAGGGAGCAGTGCGTGTTCTCCTGGGACGCAAACAGATCCACCTGCACCTTCCCGAAGCGTCTCCAGATCTCGGCCACAATGTCGAGATGAAGACACCACTCGTCTCGTCAGAGTGGCCTCTCTCCGCACCTCGGATACCCAAGCCCTCATAGAGACTGTGGATAACTGAGACCCAGAAATACCACCAGTTGACTGGGCTGAGGAGCACTCTTTTTCCAGTTCACTTCAAAGCCCAGGCGAGTGAGCTGAGTCACCAACCGGAACATGTGAACCCTTGCCTGTTTTGCAGAGTACACCAGAACCAACAGGTCATCCAGGTAGGCCAGAACCCTGAACCCCTGACACCTCAGTGGTCCCAAAGCAGCCTCCACGCACCTGGTGAAAGTGTGGGAGGCCAAAGCGTATCTGAACGGAATCTGCATGTACTCGTACGCCCGACCCTGAAAAGTAAACCGCAGGAACTTCCTGTGGCGAGGCAGTATTGGAAAATGCAATTAAGCGTCCCTCAAGTCGATGCTGATGCAAAAATCCCGGGGTGCGAAACAGACTCTTCGACACGCATTTGTTCAAAACGCGCAGATCGAGAATCGGCCTCGTGCCTCCCGTTTTCTTGGGCACCAGGAAGTAAGGGGAGTACAGACCCTTCTCCCTCCGCAATATCCTCCTGCAGGGCAGCAACATTCACTGGAGACACCATTACTGTTTCTAGGAGGCGGGCAGTGGAACTGCAGCACATAACCCTTCCTTAGTGTGTTGTCCAACCAGCCCAGCAGTGTGCATAGCCACTACCTAAGTGAAACAGAGAGAGAATGGGCGAGCATGCAGCTGGGGAGCTGTGGCCAGCCATCTACTGTACGCTTCCTTGGCTCCGACCGCCGCGGGGGGGGGGGCATTCGCAAACAGCCACTCCGCCCAAGGTCAACCCGAAAGGGAGAGGAAGATGCATGCGTAACCTGGGCCGAGCTGTCCATCTCCCCATCAGTTACAGCCGAGATAGAGGCTCCAGCAGGTGGCGCAGCTGAGTACAGCTAGCCTGAGACCTCAGCGGGGCGAGTGGAAAACTCCTCCTCGCCCAACAGAACCCTGCTCGGGCTCCCACACCCGGCAGCCACCCCAGGGGCGGCAGTAGGGGGAGCCACAGACTTATGGAGATGAAGACCGCCGCCCTCGGTCAGAGACTGAGGGCAGGAAGACCGCTCATTAACCCTACCTGGGCATGCAACAGCCGTCTGCAATAAGGAAAAATATTCTCAGGTCTGTTGAGACCAATGCCTGGCAAAAACAAGGTACCTCTCATCACCTGGCCATTACAATCTCTTCAGTAAAGCATGGTGGTGGGAGCATCATGCCTTGAGGATTGGGGATGCTTCTTAGTGACTTGGAGACAAATCCGAATTTGGAGAGGGCTCAATAGAGCAAAATCCAGAGATCTTTGAAGGAAACCTGATCCTGAGTGCACAGGACCTCAGACTGGGGTGTGTCTTGGAATTTCTTGAACTGTTTTTGTCTGAATTCTATAAATACAGCTCTGGAACAAATTAAGAGACCACGGCACCTTTTTCTTTCCTTTCCAAAAAAGTTGAAAAAGAAAGTTTTGAGTGAGGAACAGAAGCGTTCAATTTGCAGTAGTCTCTCAATTTAAACGCTTCTGTTCTTCACTCAAAACCTTCCTTTTCAAAATTTTTGGAAAGGAAAGAAAAAGGTGCAGTGGTATCTTCATTTTTTCTGGAGCTGTATATAAAGGAGTTACTGATTAAAGATCTGGTTTCTGTTTGTGATCATCATTGAATGGTATCAGGAGATCATTGGGTTCTTCGTCAATCTGTTAATCAGTGTATCTGTTTTGTTTTCCAGATGGTGTGTCCCTTCTGAGTTGAAAAAGTTACCTACAGTGTCCATAGGTCCTTGGGGGGGGGGGGGGGGGGGGGGGCAGTCTGTGTTACTTCAGAGATGCCTCACGGATTTATTCTGTAAGCCTTTGACTCTTCTCTCCATGCAAGTAAATAAACAGATAATTCTTCAAAGAGAATTCTGGCTCTGTACTTACTTCCATTTAGCGTTCTAATCGCATCACAGGTGAAGATTCGACCCAAAGCACACAGCCAAGTTGAAGTCAACCATCACAGTCCATTATCTTCTGACCACCTCTCTCCATGCAATCTATGAGCTAGCCATTGCCATTCAGCATTCAGACCCCTGTAAAATGATCTTATTATTATTCGTTATTTTGCTCTTGAAGTGCTGAGATAATGACTGTGATAAGCGCTATAGAAGTTCAATAAAATGTTGTCATTATTATTAGTTATCCAATCCAAATTTTTTGTAAAATGTTGTATAAATATTGATACATTGGTCCTGTATGTATACTGTATTTGTGGGATTTTGAGTGTGTGCATGTAGTGTACAGTGGATATAAAACATCTATACATCCCAGTTAAAATGGCAGGTTTTTGTGATGTAAAAGAATAAATCATGTCAGAACTTTTTCCACTCTTAATGTGACCTATAATGTGAACAATTCAATTGAAACACAAACTGAAATCTTTTAGGGGAAAAAACAACATATAATAACCTGGTTGCATAAATGTGCACATCCTCTTATAACTGGGGATGTGGCTGTGTTCAGAATTAACCAATCACATTCAAACACATGTTAAATAGAAGTCATTACACACCTGACGTAATTTAAAGTGACTCTGATTAATCACAAATAAAGTTCAGCTATTCTGAGTTGCATCTCAGAGCAAAAGCCATGATCCACAGAGAGCTCCCAAAGCATCAGAGGGATCTCATTGCTGAAAGATATCAGTCAGGAGAAGGGTACAGAAGAATTTCCAAAGCATTAGATATACCGTGGAAAACAGTGAAGACAGTCATCATCAAGTGGAGAAAATATGGCACAACAGAGACATTACCAAAGCATCATGCTTTGGGGCTGTTTTTCTTCAGCTGGAACCAGGACTTTAGTCAGGGTGGAGGGAATTATGAACAGTTCCAAATACCAGGCAATTTTGGCACAAAACCTTCAGGCCAAGCTGAAGATGAAGAGGTAGTTCACCTTTCAGCACGACAACAACGTAAAGCACACATCCAAATCCACAAAAGCATGGCTTCACCAGAAGAAGATTAACGTTTTGGAATGGCCCAAAGCCAGAGCCCAGACCTGAATCCAAATGAACATCTGTGGGGTGATCTGAAGAGGGCTTTGCACAGGAGATGTCCTCGCAATCTGACAGATTTAGAGCGCTTTTGCAAAAGATGTGCCATGCTAATAGATTCCTACCCAAAAAGACTGAGTGCTGTAATAAAATCAAAAGGTGCTTCAACAAAGTTTTAGTGGGCACACTTATGCAACCAGGTTATTGTGAGTTTTTTATTTAGTTTTTTTCCCCTTCAAAGATTTTAGTTTGTTTTTCAATTTAATTGTTCACGTTATAGGTCACATTAAAGGTGGAAATGTTCTGACATGATTTATCTTTGTCTCATTCTTTTACATTACAAGAACCTGGCATTTTAACAGGGGTGTGTATACTTTTTATATCCACTGTATGTGTATAAAATCAAAGTAATTGTGCTATATTTTATTTTAAAATATTTTTCTGGAACACTACAGCTATGGATAAAATAAAGAGACCACTGCACCTTTTTCTTCCCTTTCCCAAAAAAGTTGGAAAGGAAGGTTTTGAGTGAGGAACAGAAGTGTTAAAATTAAGAGACCACTGCAAATTGAATGCTTCTGTTCCTCACTCAAAACTTTCCTTTTCAACTTTTGGAGCTGTATATGAAACTATTTTTTCAACAATAATTATATTAACCCATCCCCAACAGGAGACCATTTGTCTCCTTCCCAACTGTAATTGAAAACAGGAATTTGCTGTTAACTGCCTTGCCTGGTCAAATAAAGGTAAAATAAAAATACATATATTTCCAATAATAATTCTTAAGGCCTAAATGCAAAAGTATAGACATTTTGTTAAATAAAGCCAGTACAGTAAATAATGTTCAGAATGTTTATTTTTATTTTTCTTAACCCTAACCATTTATTTATATAATTCCTATAATTTTACAACAACCCACCTGGAACTGGCACTTTTTTGGTAAATTGCCGACAGATAGGGCGAGTGAAAAATTACTAAAACAAAGAAGTTGAGCATTATAACGTTAACCCAAGCCATCTGATAATGAGAAAGTAATTGAAATGCCTGAAATAGTATTTTAACCCATGTCTTGTCTGTATAGGTTTTGCTCTTCTATTGGGGACCAAAAATCCCTGCAAAGATAGCAAAACAAGTTTTTGGCTTTGGGGTTAGTTTTAAGATATAAATTACATTTGGGATTAGGTTTTTGGGCTTAGAAAAAAAATGTTGAATGAAATTTAAAATTGAATATTGTTAGATTTGGGGTTTAATTTACATTTAGGAATATTGATTATGATCTGGTGTTTTGGCTACGTTTAGTATAAGCATGAATGTTAAGTTATTTAGGTTAAGGTTAGATTTCAGGTCCCCAGAAGAATAGAAAAACATACGTGTGTGTTTGAGTGTGTAAAAAAACTGAGATGAATGTGTGAACACTGATGGTGGTTAAAGAAAACACAACACATAGCATCTTATACAATAATGTATTGGATGATGACTTGATACATATGTGAATCCAAAACACTTGACATATTTTTGTCCATTCTTTAACAGCTTCAAATGCCTTGAAACATGAGATGAGAGATGTGATCCTTAAGGACACCTCATCTATTTTAACAGGTCAATGACATTTATTTTGATTAGAGAGGTGAGGCCAGAGAACATATTGTTAAACAACATTTGGAATCCCTTTATGATCAAAACCTAATCTCATAAAGGTTATTCAGGAATACAATCATATACTTGCTTCAACCACTTTACACCTTTTAGTGACGGAGGTCAATTTTCAAATTATACAATTTTTTTATTTCCCCCATACCAGTTTAAGCAAAGTTGTCTGTCCATCAAAAAGGCCAGAAAAATCAAGAGGCTTAATATGGGATAAAAAGTCATTTCTAAAGGTCTGGTTTGTACTTAGGTACTAGGGATAGGAAATATTCAGAGGGGCTTTGTTTAGTTCTGATTTTCAATCACTTCGTATTATTCACATATCTCTAAACCAGTCCTATGGAAACTACAAAGAATCAATTCAGTGAGTTGAATATAATTTCACACTAGACTCTACAACAACATTTAACCATTGGGTAAAGTGTGTAATGGGTTACACCTCCACATTGTGTCTGTCACCAATTCTGCCAATTGCATCATGCAAGGAATTCACTAATGTAAAAATGGATAAGTGCTGATTCACTGTCAATGTGCCAGAACAATAATACAAAACACTGTCTATTCCCTTTTCAAGTGACCAGTATGAAATTGCATGCAAAATCTAAACAATTAAATTAGGTTTACATGAACAGGTAAGGGTCCGTAATGGTCAGTGTAAATCATCAATTCAATTTTCAGCCATTTGTTAGTTCAGGACAATGAGATCTTATACAAGAAATGTAACTTCTAAGTACTGCCATATACAGTATCACTGACATAGAAAATTTGATTTTAAAACAAAGGAAAGTTTTTAATAGTTTTATATAGGATATATAGATTCCCCTATTTCATCCTTAGTGGTATACAGTGTTATACTGAGGGGTTGAGTACATATACTGTATCTGCTCAGCTAGTTTGGAAAACTATTTTGTCAGAATGTCAGCTATTTTATAATTTGTCTGATCAATTGCCAACTTATAAACTGTCATTGTACCAATGGATTACAAAATAGTCTGCCACTCAAAAACCTACCACTAGTTTCCATGTGAATTCCCATAGAATTAAAACTTCCATTATCCCATATAACATATGGCAGAACCATTCTGCCTATTAGTTATTTCTGTTATTATATATTAATTAGGTATTGTGTTGACCAGTGATGAGAGCAACTGGTTCAGTAAAGCTTTAAGAAGCAAGACTACCCTGAGAGAAGGTCTAAAACATGGGAAAGCCTGCCAGACCAGAACTGGCTTATATCGGTTTGGTTAATAAATCTGTACACACTATTTCAATATAGTCAGCACATTTTGTTCAAGAACGCAAGATATCATTTTCAGTAAATGTGTAATATTTATATATCTATACATATATAATCCAGATCCTCTGAACTAGTAAGACATGTGCAAGTGTTTACTACCAATTTCAACGATACAATAAAGGCAAAGACTTAGGACACTAAAAGTTAGGATCATTTAGATATTTGAACTTTTCTTGAATCCTCACATTTATTAAAATCTAAGTGCTGTAAGTATGCAAAGAATTGAAGGTATATTGAAATGGTTGAGTACAAAACAGAAGCAAAATACAGAAGATAAAGGAATGCAAGCATAACAAAACTCATGTATTCTAGACAATACAGTAGTGGCCAATGGCAAAGATAACATGGCTGCAGTTACAAAAGTATCACAGATCTAATCTTTTTTCAGCTAATTGGTGTTTTGTCCAATAAATTCACATCAGATCATTTCCAGAACGGATCTCATTGATCAAAAAGCAATTATTGGGAAAGAATACAGTTCTGAATTAGGCTGCCTATGTAGACACAAACTACAAGAGAATGAACTCAGTGTTATAGGATGTGCTAACTGAATTCAATGTAGCACAACGTTTTTCATGTTTTTACCATGTTCTTTCAGTCAGAAATAATTTGCTTGTTACTTGCGATTCATCGTCCATTCAGATGACCCAAACAAAGGAATAATTGAGCATTGATTTGTTCTACAGTATGTTACCACCAAATAATCAAACCACAGTTTGAATGACCAGTTGCTTGAATTACTCAAAACTCTGTTAGCCCACTGAGCTAAAGGGTGGGTGTTGCATACAATAAGCCCTAACCAGAGTTACATTAAACATTACATTCTCTGCCACAGATTTCTCTAACAGTGGATTTCCCTTGCACTTAGGAGTGCAGATATCTGAACTCAGAGAGAGTAATGTGATCTCTGTGGAAAAGCATGAAGGACATAAATGCAGGAGGAACCAGGACTGCATCACCGAGAGGACTGAAGAATGATGTATAGAGGAAAGGCAGCAGGATGAAGTATTTTGTCCTTTGTAATCCAAGAGCAGGGGTTGTCAGTGCCTTTCTGATACATTATTTAAATACCTTAATACACATATTAAAGGTCGGTAGGTCATGAGGGCGTGAATGGGAATGACAGTGCTATCATGGTGTGCATCAACATAATCTGAGGTAACCGGGTGTGCCTTTGCCCATTACAGTCTGAGAACCAGTGCCTTAGAGGATCATAGAGGTAAATCTGAAATAAATCATGTAAACTGTGCTCATGTGTAGTGAGTTTCACTTACTGCCAAGTGCACAAGGGCCCTAAACTGTAAACCTCAAGGAGTATCATTATTAAAGGAAAAAAAAAACACTAAAAATATTCTACTTGTTAAATTTTACATGTCCTTTTTTTCAAACTTTTTTCTCTTCAGTTTTTTCAATTTTTTTCACGTATTTTTGCTCAAGTATATCACAGGTGACTAACTATAGAGGATAACAGGGTGAGTCGAGTACCATGCTACATCTGGTTCAGAGAAGGCTATTGCAGACAATTCTACAACATGTACAACCACACTTCATACGTTTGTGTTACAAATGCTTCAAAACATATCACCAAGAAACTAAGTACATACGAGATGTTGAATATTTAGAGTCTTAAAGGACTATCCCTCAGTCAGTTAAAGGACTTCATGTTACTTGACTGTCCCGTCTTACAGACAAAATCTGAAAAATTGCTATTCAAAAAGTAGCAAATTTGGTCAGTGTCTCTTTTTAAATAATTATAGTGCTTTTGATGGCTTAAGACAGGAGTCTTTTTTAATCTCACCCAGTGGCAATCTACAGAACTTCAGTGTACATTTCATGACACAATAGCTGCAAAAGTCTTCACATCAGAATCCTTTACGTAAAACAACAGCTAGTGCTGTTACATATATTTCAAAGTAGTATCCATTATCAAAAAACGTAAAACACATTTATAAATATTATTTATTTTCTAAAAGTCCTCTAAGGGAATTTGTCTGTAAGAGTTTAGCTCTGATTCCCAATGAGGGGTATTGATTCAGTGTGATCAGACAAGGGGGGACTGGCATCCAAGAGCCAGGCTCTACTCCACGTGTTCAGTAAGCTTCTCTTTGAGAGTCTCCCATGAGTCTGTAAGACTGAGGAAATGTGAAGGGAGTGGCTTAAAACTCCCACTCCAGTGTCTCCTCCCGGTTTGCCGCCCTCTCCAGCCTGTGGATGATGTTGTTTAGGTTGGCCATTTTCTCTGTGCGTCTCTGACTGCTCCTGTTGGGCTTGGGGCTCTGGTTGGGAGGCAGTGGGTTAGGGTCCAGGCTGTGGTTGGTGCTTTTGGAGGGCGGGTTGGGCAGGGATGGGGAGATGGGTGCGGAGGAAGATGGGACAGGGGAGACAGACATCATGAGGCCGGGCGAGGAGGCAGCGGACGGGGAGTTGAGGGACACTTCCAGGCTGCTGCGACATGTCTCCGACGAGGCCTTGAAACTGACCGGGTCCACAGGGGACTTGCTTGAGTCGTCGCCCTCGTGCTTGGACTGGCTGGCCCTCTGGGACCCATCTAGAGACGACGCTCCGTAGAAGAGCCCCTGAGCCTGGCTGCTCATGCCCTCTTCCTGCCTTATGCTCGGTGGATAATGTGGAGCCAGACGGAGCTCTCGGCAGCCACCCACCAGGTCCTCATGTTCAGTTTTCAACTGAGGGAACTGGATGCCCATGGAGAAACATGGGATCTTAGACAGTCCGATGTAGCCGGCCCTCTCCTCCTGCTCTCCCTCGTCCTCCAGGTCACCGGCCTCCTGTTTGACATGGGGCGGTAGTGAGTTAGTGCCGAGGGGGCGCATGAGGTGGTGGGTGCGTCCAGAGGGGTGCAGCGGCCTCTTCTCATCCCCATCTGAGGTGGGGCTCTGTGTGGCAGACGGAGAGTAGCTGTTGTGTTCTGCGTCCGTGTCGTTGTCCTGGAGACCCTCCATCAGGACCTCCCGTCGCATCCTGGACCTGCTTAGAAAAACACAACAATCAAACTCACAGTTGGAAGGAGTCCATTCTGTTAGTAATTACATGTCCTGTATTGATCTATTGAATTACTCCAGCACTCCCATCCTCAACAGGCGGAACACAGGCCTGAGCTGGGCCCAGAAATGTTTTCACACACAGTGGTCCCACATGTTCACTAGAAGTGTTTTAAGTTCCTTTAACACTGGTTCCAGTGTAAACTATATTGGAATATTTCTCAATGTGCCTTCTGTTTTAGGTGAATCATTGAGTTTTCAACTATGACTGTATTTGTTATTGTTAGAGACATGGTTGTTGCATTAATTGATATTTGGCCCATTGGACTCCACCAATTATGGTCTTAAGCAAATATATGCTATCATATGGTTTAATTTAACATAACACCCTGTCTATTTCATAAACTTACCGGTTTTGTTTATTATTGTAGTCTCTCTGAGTATCACAACTGTACTGTAGTCCGCTTGAGAACCATTATTGCAGTCCCCCTTAGTACCACCACTGTATTGTAGTCCCTCTGAGTACCATTATTGTTGTCCCCCTTAGTACCACTACTGTAATGTAGTCCCTCTGAGTACCATTATTGTAATCCCTCCGAGTACCATTACTGTAGTCCCTCGAAGTACCACTACTGTACTGTAGTCCCTCTGAGTACCATTATTGTTGTCCTTCTGAGTACCACTAATGTAATGTAGTCCCTCTGAGTACCATTATTGTAATCCCTCTGAGTACCACTACTGTACTGTAGTCCCTCTGAGTACCATTACTGTAGTACCTCGAAGTACCACTACTTTACTGTAGTCCCTCTGAGTACCATTATTGTTGTCCCTTTGAGTGTGGGGATCTGATGCAATGTCTGACCTGTAGTTGTGGAACCAATTGATCACGGTATTGGTTTTGAGGTTGAGTTGGGAGGCCAGCATCTCGATGGTGTGCTGGGACGGGTATGGCTCCAGGAGGTATGCCTTTCTCAGGGACTCCTTCTCCTCAGCGCCCAGCACCACCCTGGCCTTCTTCACCTGGCTGTAGGGGCACAGGTCTATGGAGGCTAGGGCCGGGCTCACACACTCAGAGCGGGCACTGGGAGAGTCACTATCAGAGCCGGTACTCAGCAGCCCGTACCGCCGCTTTAGATAGGCTGAGAGGATAGCACAGAGAGGGATTCAGTGAGAAAGGGTGGAATGGCATGAATCAATAAATCCCACAATGCAACAGCTGTGCACATGGTCCATCCGCACACAGCTGCTCTACGTTGCTTATCCACACAGCGATACCGCTAACATGCTAATGCGGACAGTAGCATTTTCGAACGAAAGGCTGTACACAAAGACCCACCTTTCTTCTCCATCTTCTTCATGTCTCTCAGCTTGTCCACATTGTGTGCATCGTTGAGCCACAGCTGCATGCGGACAAAAGGCTCCCTGCCTTTGAGGCTGAGCTTATGCCAGGGCTTGGGCCTGGAGAGCAGGTCTGACACTGAGCCCTGGGTGAGGCCCAGGATGCTCTCCCCAAACAGCCGCTGGCCTGGAGCACGACAAAACCAACGGGTCAATAAACAACACGCACCGTGACACACAATACAATAAAGTAGAACACGCTCGTCTGTAAAACCCAGAGACACTCACCGAGGTTGTTGTCCGTTAGCACCTCCTTAACCTTCTTGGTGATGGCGTATGTGTCCAGCTCTGGGGACATGGCCACCAGCTCCTGGATGCCCAGAGGGGTGTGAGGCTGGTATAGGGACATCATGCTGGGGTTGGACTTCCCTCCCTCTGGGTGGGAGGTCACCAAGCCCAGGGCCTCAGGCTGCTGGTTCTCCTTGCTGCTCTCCAGGGTCAGACTGACTGGCTCCACCAGTGGGCTGGGGTGGCTCTCCTCTGGGCTGGGGGGCAGGGAGGGTGATGACTGGGCCGTCACTGGGCTTTTATCTACAGGCGGCCGTCACAAAACATCAGAAGGTCATATCATCATAGTCAACATATAAGAAAAGCACAATTTTCCACTAATGTGCTTTTTAATTCAACCATAATCAACCATACATTTGAATGAATACAAACAATTCCTAATGTATGACACAAGTTTCCATGCTACAGTGAGTGTGATGTGTCCCACCTTGAGAGAGACTCTGGCTGGGGAGCTGGGTGAGTCCTTGGCCCAGCTGGTCCAGCAGCCACAGTTGCATTCGGATGAAGGGTTCTCTGCCTTTCTGGGTCAGCTTGCTCCAGGGTTTGGGCCGAGACAACATGTCACTCACGCTACCCTGAGACAGTCCCAGAACCTAGGGAGGACCACGGATACAGCTCAGTAAACTGGAGTAAATACCAAACAACTACTTCTAATGTGAATTGGGGTAATTTATGTCATTTGTTATTTTTGTACAGGGATAATCTTTAATTTAATAAAATGTATGTTCCTACTACAAATGTGTACATTTCTTCCTCTGTTTTGGTACTACATACTTATATAATTTAGTATGATCACACTTTTTAGTTTGGGCATATCAAAGGGTGAAGGTTTGATTTTGTGCAACCTTCCAGGGTTAAATATTTAACTTTGTCATACATGTACTCAGTTACGTGATGATATTATAAAATAGTGGTTAAATATTTACCTAGGAAGGAAGCATTCATTTTTTATTTCTTTTGTCTGCACATTACTACAATTATCCAAACACTACAATTATATAGTAAATCTGAAATGAAAATTCTAGTTTTGACAACAAAACATAGTTCTTCAAACCTAGTTCTTCATGTGTTATAATATGACACCACACCTTACACTGCAGTCGACCCAGCATTTCAGCAGAAAAGAAACCTCCCATTCAACTTTCCTGTTAGGATGGGGCATCGTTTTTATGTAACATGGCACAACCACTAAAAACCAACATTTAATCAACAACCCCATTTCTGAAGAAAATGTAAAGAAAAACAGAATTAAATGATGTGCAAATCATTCAACCGCTATATTCAATACAACATAGTACGAGGACAACAAATCAAATTTTCAAACTGAGAAATGTTATTGTTTCTTGAAAAATATGTGCCCACTTTGAATTTGATGCCAGCAACATGTTTCAGAAAAGCTGAGACAGGGGCAACAAAAGACTGGAAAAGTTGTGTAATGCTAAAAGATATCCTGGTGGAGTACCTCACAACTAATTAGGTTAATTGGCAACAGGTCAGTGACATGATTGGGTATAAAAAGAGCTTCCCTGAGAGGATGAGTCTTACAGAAGTAAAGATTGGGAGGGGTTCACCACTCTGTGAAAGACTGTGCGAACCTATAGTGCAACAATTTAAGAATAACGTTTCTTAATGTAAAATTGCAAAGAGTTTGGGGATCTCATCATCTATAGTACATAATATCATTAAAATATAATGGATGGCTGTGATCTTAGTAAAAGAGTCCTGGTGCTAAACGGGCCTGCCTGCAGTTCAGATCTGTCACCCACTGAAAACACTGGCGCATTATGAAACGGAAAATACAACAAAGGAAACCCCGAACTGTTGAGCAGCTGCAATCCTATATCATGAAAGAATGGGTATTCATTTTCAAAACTACAGCAATTGGTCTCCTCAGTTCCCAAACCCTTCAAAATGGGCATGTATTTTTCCAAAAAACTATAACATTTCTCAGTTTCAACATTTGATAAGTTGTCTTTTAACTTTTTTCAATTAAATATATGGATAAATGCACATCATTGCATTCTGTATTTATTTGCCTTTTATGCAGCGTCCAAAGGTTTTTGGAAAAGGGTTGTAAGACCTGTTTTTTAACACTTCAAGCAGCTACATGACATTTGTTAGTTAGCAGTCATCTACAATAAAATATAACAAAAAACTATGCATTAACGTACATTACATTAAAGATTGTAAATAATGTATTACTCAAGTCTCTTAATCATTTCAGATTTGTAGTCATGAGGTAAACTAACCAACTGCTGAGACAAAAGTTCTGTATAATTGCTAATAGACTAATAGTCTAACTGTCTTTTAAGATCTGCTTGATTATCTATTGGATGATTGATCAATCTTGTCTCCATACTTCTGTCAATGAGGGTACTATTCTAGCTGCAGCCCAGAGCTGTTGACCAGAAAATAGTGCTATTGTAGTTTAATTATCAGATTCCACCTTTAATGTTTATCTGTGAAAGAGTATTATATAGACAAATTAGAAAACTGTTATTAGCTCGTATACGGTAAGACATGAAGATTAAAAAACAAGATCTGTTTCTAAAGCGTCCGTCAACCTAAACTCCCATTTTGAGTGTTGCATATCTTCCACCACCAGAGGGCGGTACCACACAGTAAATATAATTATATACAAGCCTTCTACCAGACTATCAAGAACATTTATCTTTAAATACCTTTCCCTATGAAAGAAGCCTTGCAAATTACATTGGGGAGAACAAGAATTTGATACACTGCCTATTTTGCAGGCTTTCCTACTTACAAAGCATGTAGAGGTCTGTAATTTTTATCATTGGTACCCTTCAACTGTGAGAGACTGAATCTAAAATCACAAGAATCCAGAAAATCCCATTGTATGATTGTTAAATAATTAATTTGCATTTTATTGCATGACATAAGTATTTGATCACCTACCAACCAGTAAGAATTCCGTCTCTCACAGACATGTTAGTTTTTCTTTAAGAAGCCCTCCTGTTCTCCACTCATTACCTGTATTAACAGCACCTGTTTGAACTTGTTACCTGTATAAAAGACACCTGTCCACACACTCAATCAAACTGACTCCAACCTCTCCACAATGGCCAAGACCAGACAGCTGTGTAAGGACATCAGGGATAAAATTGAAGACCTGCACAAGGCTGGGATGGGCTACAGGACAATAGGCAAGCAGCTTGGTGAGAAGGCAACAACTGTTGGCGCAATAATTAGAAAATGGAAGAAGTTCAAGATGACGATCAATCTCCCTTGGTCTGGGGCTCCATGCAAGATCTCACTTCGTGGGGCATCAATGATCATGAGGAACGTGAGGGATCAGCCCAGAACTACACGGCAGGACCTGGTCAATGACCTGAAGAGAGCTGGGACCACAGTCTCAAAACAAAACATTACTAACACACTACGCCATCATGGATTAAAATCCTGCAGCGCACGCAAGGTCCCCCTGCTCAACGCAGCGCATGTCCAGGCCCTTCTGAAGTTTGCCAATGACCATCTGGATGATCCAGAGGAGGAATGGGAGAAGGTCGTGTGGTTTGATGAGACAAAAATAGAGCTTTTTGGTCTGAACTCCACTCGCCGTGTTTGGAGGAAGAAGAAGGATGAGTACAACCCCAAGAACACCATCCCAACCGTGAAGCATGGAGGTGGAAACATCATTCTTTGGGGATGCTTTTCTGCAAAGGGGACAGGACGACTGCACCGTATTGAGGGGAGGATGGATGGGGCCATGTATCGCGAGATCTTGGCCAACAACCTCCTTCCCTCAGTAAGAGCATTGAAGATGGGTCGTGGCTGGATCTTCCAGCATGACAACGACCCGAAACACACAGCCAGAGCAACTAAGAAGTGGCTCCGTAAGAAGCATCTCAAGGTCCTGGAGTGGCCTAGCCAGTCTCCAGACCTGAACCCAATAGAACATCTTTGGAGGGAGCTGAAAGTCAGCCCCGAAACCTGAAGGTTTCTGGAGAAGGTCTGTATGTAGGAGTGGGCCAAAATCCCTGCTGCAGTGTGTGCAAACCTGGTCAAGAACTACAGGAAACGTATGATCTCTGTAATTGCAAACAAAGATTTCTGTACCAAATATTAAGTTTTGCTTTTCTGATGTATCAAATACTTATGTCATGCAATAAAATGCTACATGATTTTCTGGATTTTTGTTTTAGATTCCGTCACTCACAGTTGAAGAGTACCTATGATAATAACTAAAGACTTCTATATGCTTTGTAAGTGGGAAAACCTGCCAAATCGGCAGTGTATCAAATACTTCTCCCAACTGTATTTGGGTAATATGAAGATACAAACATCCAAAAGCTGCTGTACTATGGTCCCTCTGAGTACCATTAGACAAACTAAGTAAAATTCACCTTTTCACCAAAGATCCTCTGACAGATGCCATTCTTGGCCAGCTTCTCTTTGACCTGTCGGGTGAGTTCGATGGTGTCCACCTCACGGTACATGTAAATCTCATACTGCTCCGGGGTCAGTGGCGGGACGGTGGGCTTCAGGGTGCGGGGGATGTATGATGGGTAATAGGACAGGCCACGCCCAGGGCTCACTGACACATCGGACTCTACCTTCACCTCCACAGACTGCCCTATCCCCGAGCCGGTGTCATCCTCGGCTGCGGACGCCTCCTCGCTGTTGGGCAGACACTCCCCGTTGTCCGGCCGGGGCCGGGGCAAAGCTGAGGGGCCCGAAGACGACGACGACGACAGGGAGGGAGACACCGAGGTGAAGGGCCGAGAGCCGCTGACCCCTCCCGCCACACCAGCGGGTCCCCGCTCCACGGACCAGTGCTGGTCGAAGTAAGTCCCAGCCTCGCCGATCTCCGACTTGACCTTACGGATGATGTTCTGGACGAAGGCTGCGGGGGACAGGACACTGAGTGGGGTCTGGGGGCTACTGATGGGGTTGGCCATGCACACTGTAACCGTGCCCCCCTCCTCCTGTTTGATGAAGCCAGGTAAAGGCAGGCCCTTGGAGGGCTCGGGAAGCCCCAGGTGCTCCCCCTGGGAGCCGGCGCTGGTGGCCGAGGCCCGGCCGCAGACCTCCATCTCCATCAATGCCTGCTGCTGCGCCTGCATCTCCCTCCTGGCCTGCTCCAGGATGTTCTTTATGGTGTCGTCAGAGCTGCCACCAGCCCCGTTCGTGCTCCTTCCCCCCGAGGGGCTGCCCAGGGATGACTTGATGTCCCCTGCAGAGAGCAGACACAAAGACGCAAAAACGCCCTGTTAGATGTGACGCTACAAATCGCACGCTCCACACCTACTTCAACTGCCAATGTATGAATAATGATAATCAAAATGTAACTTGACCCAGAGGAATCCAGAATAAGGATAAAGACGCATAACTTCCAGAACTACCTCCTCTCTGAGACTGGATCTCCTTCTTGGCCTGCTCCAGGATGTTCTTGATGGCGTCGTCTGACCCAGTTTCAGGAGTTCGGATGCGAGGAGTGATGCTCCCTGCCACGGAGAGGGTAACAGAGAGGGAGAAGGGGAGAGAGATAGAGAGGAGGGGTGAGTGGGATGGCTGATCAGAGCAGTTTCAAGGCTTGGCTTTTGACTGGTAGATCAATGGCTGCCTTTGAGATCTTGGCGTCTGAGGTTGCAGTATACAGCAAGCTCAATTTTCAAAAGCTCTGAAATCTAGGGAGAAAACAAAGTTTAAAAGTAACACAACAAACATGGGAGAGAAAGCCACGAAGAAGTTTGAGGTACAGGCCAAGGAGATTAAAAGGTTTAAATGCTGAGGTCCTGCAGCTAAAAACCCCCGGCCTTTCAAAACTTCCCACATGAGACACTGTCCGACTCTGGTCTATCCAACCACACTAATAAAATACCCCAAATAAAAACACTGCTTTTGTAATACTGCTAATGTATGATATTCCTTCCTGACACACCTGCGGTCACAGCTGGTTTAGTGCAAGACAACATCCGGTCCACTCACCTCTCTGACGGACCTGGATGGTCCGGAGAGCCAGGATGTTCTGTTCATCAGACAGGAACTGTTTCATCTTGATAAAGGGCTCCTTGCCTTTCACCGTAAGCTTCCTCCAGGGCTTGGGCCGAGCCAGGATCTCACTGACGGAGCCCTGTGATAGGCCCAGCACGTAGTGACCAAACACGCGTTGGCCAATGTTGTGCTTCAGCAGCTGCTCTTTGACTTGGAAGGCGATCTCGGCCGTTTCCAACTGGTCGTCGTCGCCCGCGGTGGAGCTCCCGCTCTCTGACTGGTCACTCGGGAGGCCGGCCTCAATGCCTCCGGCCCCCGCGGGCCCCTGACTGGCTGACACCAGGGCAGCTTTGGCTGCGTACAGAGCGGTGGGGAAGGGCATGAGGGGGCTGCCGGATTCCTTCTTGAAGAGTGTGGAGGAGAGGAACTGCCGGTGGAGGACGTGGTCTGCAGACAGCCTGTCCCTCGAGCAGGGCGACACGGAGAACGGCCGGGGGAGGTCGTGGCAGGAGGAGGAGCCGTCGACGTTGGGGGGACCGGGGCTGGCCGAGGTCCGCCCATCCACCTGGGAGACTGAGGAGAAGGACCCTGAGGGCCTGCCCCCCTCCCTCCCCGACTCCCTCCCCGACTCCTCAGACTGGTCCTCGTCTGCAGATACAGCGTCACACTCGTGTCAACAGCACTACTGCCGGGGTTTAGAACTGAACATCACCGACCCGGACCCGTTTACAACAGCACAGAGCCGACCCGGACATGTTTACAACAGCACAGCGCCGACCCGGACACGTTTACAACAGCACAGCGCCAACCCGGACACGTTTACAACAGCACAAAGCCGACCCGGACACGTTTACAACAGCACAGCGCCGACCCGGACACGTTTACAACAGCACAGCGTCGACCCGGAAACTATGTGCAGCTTTAAAGAACTAAAATTAGATGCCATGTTGCTCCCTTACCAGCACTGTGTAAGACTCTGGCCTTATCCATCAGGTATTTGTGAGAGGAACGAAAGGACTCTTTGTCCAGCAAAAGAGCCTTTGCAGCCTTGGCTGAGTCCTGCTGAAAATCACACACACACACACACACAAACACACACACACACATGCTGTTCATTTCCCATTAATCATAGTGCAGGTATGGATGATGCTCGCTGAAACATTAAATTGCACTTTTCTAAACTGACAGCAGATAACTTCTTAGAAGACACTCTGCTTGATGCTGGGCAATGAAAAACAAGGCAAAACCATCAGATCGTCAGAAAATAGCTCACCTGAGCTGAGCTACCATTCATGGAGGCTAGCTTCATCACCTTCAGGATACTAAAAAGGGGGGAAAAACAACAGTTAGAGAGTCACATTGTGTTCCTGTATGCAGGATAGTTTAATATGATCAGTTGTCTATACTCAAGCTGTGGTGTCTCACCTGAGTTCTGTTTTGATCTCTTCATAGTCCATTTGGGATTGAAGTTTAGTTTCTAATCTCTGAAACAGTCAATGAGAGGAAGCAAATTTCACTAAACTCTACTAAAAAGATCAGTCCATAAATCTTGCAATCTGAGTGTGTGCGGTAGAGCTTACCTCAATAACTTCTGTCTTATAGGCCAGCTGGCGTTCCAGCTCTATGATCTGATTGGCTGATGTATCCTGGACTTCCTGAAGTGCGAACTGCAGTCTCTGTACATTCTCCAGCAGCCTGAGGATCTCTCTGTCTTTAGCTATCAGTTTAGCCTCCAGCTTGGATGGAATCAAATCCACCTTCTCATCTCTCTCCTGTGGAAAAAAAGAGAGAAAGAGAGTCAAAGACACTGAAGGGGAAATTGAGATTTGCTTTTCAAAGAGGCAAATATTTTGTAATCCAGAATTCAAACTTTTAAAAGGTCCACAATGTGACGGTCTTTCGGATGGTTCCTGGTAAAATGTGTCCACATAAACTAACAAAGAGCTGTCAGTATTTCAAAGGGATAAAAATGGAGGAACAGATCTAAACAGAAAAGACATGTGGTCTTGTTTTACCCCACTGGCGCCCTCTGGTGGATGTCCGCTCCCTGGGGTGGTGCTCCGGACGCTGGCTAGTTGCTCCTTTAGCCGCTCAACCTTCCTCTGGGCCATCTCTGCTTTCTACAACCAAACATCACACCATTACAACTCACACAACAAAATGCTGATCCAACCAACCTGTCCGTCATTCAGCAGATATACTGATTAACTGGTGTTGAAGGGAACAGATAGATAAATCGGAGGACAGACCCTCTGAAAATATTATTGACGAGGGGTTGAGACAATGCCCACCAGCAGAAGAGTGAAGCTACCACTGCTGATAGGACTGTTTAGTCAGCGCACTTTCTTCCCAAACTGTTCACCTGCTCTGTCACACTCGGGCTGCTAATTAATGATTCATTTTAAGAATTTTTTTATGAGAGCTGCTAGTTGAGCAAGAGAGGTGGAGAGAAAGAGAAAGAGGGGAGAGAGAACGCACGAGAGAGAGAGAGAGAGAGAGACAGACAGAAAGAGAAATAGAGAGGAGAGAGAGCAAACCAGAGAGAGAAGAGAAATCACCAGGATGTAAAGAAAACAATCAAGCCAATGAAGTAAGTAAGAGCCCCGGCACACAGCGCTCCCACATCAATCGCACTCAGCAGCCTCTCCCACCCTCTACCGAGTGTTGCCGTGGTGCCCTCGTAGACGGGGGCAGGGTGTTCTGTCTGTAATCACAGGGGCTCGGGAGGGGGGGGTCTGCAGGATGCAGGGTGTCTAATTAAACAGGAGGCTTGATTACGGGAGTGATTACCTTAACGAATGAACATCTCAATTAGAGGGCTGCCTGCAGGACGATGTTTCACTCACCTGGTTCGCCTTCTCGAGGTTCGCCGCGATCACGCTGACCTCCTCGGCCCTGGAAGACAAACAGAATGGGCCGCTGGGTTACCGAGGGGCCATCTCGTGCTCTGCCGTGATTTATGTACCGTGGCTGACCTCGACACCCTACAGGACAATATTCCCACCTGCATGTAACATCATCAACTCGCTGTGAAAGCCCTTACACACTTTCTCACGCTGTTCATGCTAAATCACACAGCGCCACAGTGATCACACAGAGCAGTCAACACCAGACGGGAGCGGGCCGGCCGTGTGTTCTCTGTCGTCGTGGGATACTGCATTCCTTCATGTCTCCATACGTCTTCCAATCAGTGACGTATCATTTAAATTGCAGCTCTGCCAGATTATTCATGAGGTTTGTTTGAAGTTCAACAGTTTCTTTTTGAGACACATGGGACTTGATTTTTTAAAGGTGTAGAAAAAGTAAATTAACCAGGATTGTGAGATTGATTAAAATATGCACATAGATTTCTGGAAGGTTTTTGGGACAAAGAAACCTCTTTCCGTTTCATTAAATGTGTTTTTGAGAGCATATCAGTGATCTTGTTCTCTCTATTACACTATTTTCAAACAAACCTTGCCATTTCTCACCCCAAAAGACTCAGTCAGACATATTGTTTTCCATATTAATCAGTAGTAGTGTTCTGGTGTAGAGTCAGACATATTGTTTTCCATATTAATCAGTAGTAGTGTTCTGGTTTACAGTCAGACATATTGTTTTCCATATGAATCAGTAGTAGTGTTCTGGTATACAGTCAGACATATTGTTTTCCATATTAATCAGTAGCAGTGTTCTGGTGTACAGTCATATTGTTTTCCATATTAATCAGTACTAGTGTTCTGGTTTACAGTCAGACATATTGTTTTCCATATTAATCAGTACTAGTGTTCTGGTGTACAGTCAGACATATTGTTTTCCATATTAATCAGTAGCAGTGTTCTGGTGTACAGTCAGACATATTGTTTTCCATATTAATCAGTAGTAGTGTTCTGGTGTACAGTCAGACATATTGTTTTCCATATTAATCAGTAGTAGTGTTCTGGTTTACAGTCAGACATATTGTTTTCCATATTGGTCAGTAGTAGTGTTCTGGTTTACAGTCAGACATACTGTTTTCCATATTAATCAGTAGTAGTGTTCTGGTTTACAGTCAGACATATTGTTTTCCATATTAATCAGTAGCAGTGTTCTGGTGTACAGTCAGACATATTGTTTTCCATATTAATCAGTAGTAGTGTTCTGGTGTAAAGTCAGGCATATTGTTTTCCATTACATATTTTCAAAACAGTTTGTGATAGAGCGATTCTGTTTTCTTTGCTGTTTCCACGAGACTCTGATGAAAATGCAGATGCGCTTTGTGTTTACATGGCACATTTCCTTGTTGTCGTCAAATGCAGCCAAACCCTTGTGCACCTGACCAATGGATGGGCTGTTGGGTGACAGCATCCAATGGAAGGCTGTTGCTAGGCAGAATAGCTTATTCTACCCAATCAGGGGAAGGTATCTGTGGTTTATTTGATCAAATCATAAGGTTGCTGGTTGGGACATAAGTTTCGTTTTCTTAATTTGCTCAATCTGACTGTAGAAGAGGTTGTAGCAGTATGTCAGCTTAGCTAGCATGCTAACTTAGCATTAGCGAACGTTTTAGCATTGTGTCCTTGCGTAACGCTAACTTGTCAAAAAGACACAGAAAGGATATGTGTTTTCAACAGTTTTAGAAGTATTATTATTAGTATAAAATGGCAAAAAGAAAAAAAACATTTACTAAATGTAGCCATTGTCCGTTACGGTTATCAAACGCTGAATAGCTGAGTTACCGGACAACAAAGGACAAATGCTAACAACAGGTTAATGCTAATGCAAGAACAGTCTGGTAAGTAACATCTAATAACCTATTTATTATGAAATAATGTAATACAAATGTGATCATTATAGATATTGTCTGCTTTGCGTATTTGGAATGGCAGAACAGTTCCACAAGGCTGTTTGTGGTGTGATTTCAAGGATAAGTAGTGACATAATTATGGCTGTTATAAACATATTTGACTGCTTGCACAAAAGGTGACTAATTTCTTTGTTCTGTTCACATTATTGTGATACAATGCATTTTTGTGCTAGAAAAGGGGTTTGAAAAGTGTTGGTGTAATGGCAGAACAGTTCCAAAGGGTTTTTGGGCTGATTTCAATGAAAGTTTTGTCAAAAATGTGTTGGACAAAAGGCAAATTATTTAACATTAATTGTGAAGCCTTTTCTTACACAAATGTGCATTGTGTTTGCACAGAACATTTGTATTGGGAGTATCACTCTGTATGGGTGTGTTATGGTCAGAATTCAATGATATATAGAAAAAATCTGATTTCGCTTATGAAATTATTTACTTTATTGTGCATTTTTCCCTAAACACTACCCTATAAGAACATTAACATGCATGCTTATATTAGCTGAGGTACTTTGGAATAATTTGATGCCAAATACACAATGATCGATTTACATCACATATTGTTTATAAGCCCAAAAATAAAAGTAGTGACACCCAAAAATTTTAAGCATAGTACTCAGAGGGTTAATCAGTAGTAGTGTTCTGGTGTAATGTCAGACATATTGTTTTCCATATTAATCAGTAGTAGTGTTCTAGTATATTATCTAAGACCTGTAGGGCTCTGGGAAGGCATCTTCCCAGTATAGATAGCATGACAGTGAACGAAAGGAACAGCTGTCACATCCAGATTAAATTAACTTGTGTACTATGGGAAAATGTGTCCTATTGATTACCTGTTCAGATATTCAAATCAGCCAAAGTAGCCAAATTAACCTTATTAGCAACAAAGGAAGAAGTCAGTGAGAGTAATTAGAGTTAAGCAATGGGATAAGTCCTAAGAGAGATAATGTCTCATATCCATATGTTAAGGCCTGAGAGAGGTAATGTCACATATCCATAACATAAGACCTGAGAGTGGCAATGTCACATATCCATAGGACAAGACCTGAGAGAAGTAATGTTGCATATCCATGGGGTAATGCCTAAGAGAGGTAATGTCACATACCCATGGGATAAGGCCTAAGAGTGGTAATGTCACATATCCATAGGATATGACCTGAGAGAGGTAACAGCACATATCAATGGGATAAGGCATGCCAGAGGTAATGTCACATATTCATGGGATAAGGCCTGGGAGAAGTAATGTCAGATCTCCAGTATAAGATGAAACCTGAAAAAGGTCATATTTGATCCATTAGGTGAAACCCAAAAAAGGTAATGTCAGATCCATTTGGTGAAACCCAAAAAGGTAATGTCAGATCCATTACATAAAACCTGAAAAAGGTAATGTCAAATCCATAGGGCACGTCCTGAGAGAGGCTGTGGAAATTATGGATGAGGGGGTTCTGTCCTGTCTCTGAGCCTATTACAGGCAGCTGGGGGACCACACCACTCCAAAGACAACCTCTATTGCAGAAATCCTCCTCATCACCATTCATTACTAGTCAGGCTATTCTCTCTACCCCAGTAGCCTTGAAGCCAACACACAACCAACCAACAATTCTTCCTCTCCCCTTAAACAGAGCTAAAGACCTGTCACGGTCAACAGTTGCTGAACATGAGAGGGGATTCAAACGGAAAATGCTTTGAATCCAGCAGAATGGATGGCGATGGGCCTGCAAACTCCAGTTCAATTTCGCCCATGGATTAAACCTAGGAGAAAATCCATTAGCTCCGGCTCACTTTGTTCGGTCCGCAGCACAACCCAAACAAAGAAGTGTTTACTTTGAATGTCTATCGACATCCTTCATACAACTTTAGATTCATTTCAACCGTTGAGCTGGATACATAGCCTTCACAGATCCAGGACAAGGTAGAGTGTTTTCTGAAGCAATCTTTAAATGGGGCCATTCTTCTTAAGGCCTGTCAAGGAAAGGCCTCGGCTGCCAGACTGAGGCCAACACGGCGCTCACCCATCCACTGACCATTATTAGTCCCTGAATCACACCACGGTTACGTCCACAATGACTCACTGCTCCCAGTGTTATGCACACAACCCATCAGGCTCTGGTCAGAACTACCGAAGTATAAGGGAATAGGGTTCCAGTTTTAACGCAGCCCATATCTATTACAATAATTGCATCTTGAGGATTAAGAGAAGAAATGTGTATATTGAAGGAGCAAGGGTTGTGTTAGTGAGGTATGCAGAGAATCTACCTACTGTAGATTGAGTGCGTGATTAGTTGTGTACTGTAGATTGAGGGTGGGATCAGTAGTGTACTGTAGATTGAAGGCGTGATCAGTTGTGTACTGTAGATTGAGGGTGTGATCAGTAGTGTACTGTACAGTAGATTGCGGGTGTGATCAGCAGTGTACTGTAGATTGAGGGCATGACCAGTAGTGCACTGTAGATTGAGGGTGTGATCAGTAGTGTACTGTATAGTAGATTGAGGGTGTGATCAGTAGTGTACTGTAGATTGTGGGTGTGATTAGCAGTGTACTGTAGATTGAGGGCATGACCAGTAGTGCACTGTAGATTGAGGGTGTGATCAGTAGTGTACTGTATAGTAGATTGAGGGTGTGATCAGTAGTGTACTGTAGATTGAGGGTGGGATCAGTAGTGTACTGTAGATTGAAGGCGTGATCAGTAGTGTACTGTAGATTGAGGGTGTGATCAGTAGTGTACTGTATAGTAGATTGAGGGTGTGATCAGTAGTGTACTGTAGATTGAGGGTGGGATCAGTAGTGTACTGTAGATTGAGGGTGTGATCAGTAGTGTACTGTAGATTGAGGGTATGATCAGCAGTGTACTGTAGATTGAGGGCGTGACCAGTAGTGCACTGTAGATTGAGGGCATGATCAGTAGTGTACTGTACAGTAGATTGAGGATGTGATCAGCAGTGTACTGCAGATTGAGGGTGTGATCAGTAGCTAACTGCAGATTGGGGGTGTGATCAGTAGTGAACTGCAGATTGTGACTGTGATCAGTAGTGTACTGTAGATTGAAGGTATGATCAGCAGTGTACTGTCAACTGAGGGTGTGATCAGCAGTGTACTGTAGATTGAGGGTGTGATCAGCAGTTTACTGTAGATTGAGGGTGTGATCAGTAGTGAACTGCAGATTGAGGGTGTGATTTGCTGTGTACTGTAGACTGAGGGTGTGATCAGTAGTGTATTGTAGATTGAGGGTGTGATCAGCAGTGTAAGCTATATTGAAGTTGTGTTCAGTAGTGTGCTGCAGATTGAGGATATGATCTGTAGTGTAGTGTAGATTGAGGGTGTGATCAGCAGTGTGAGGTATATTGAGGTTGTGTTCAGTAGTGTACTGTAGATTGAGGGTGTGATCAGCAGTGTACTGTAGATTGAGAGGCCATGGGTGGAGAGAATGAGGACAATGAATGTAATAGATGTCATAGAGAGGACCGTACTGACATGCGCTGAGTGGTTTATGGGGTGGAGAGAAGCAGGCTCTTACTTGTTGGCCTTTTCCTGGTCGTATTTACACCGCAGGTCCCGCAGCTCTGTCTGGGCTGTGTTCAGAGCTGGACAGATAAAATAAGTTCATTAGTCATAGAGACCTTGCATTGTCCAGAAAGGCCCATCTGATATAAACACTCACAGGAATGCAAAACCTTGATCCTCTCCTCTGCCTCACTCAGTCTGTCTGCCAGAGTGGAGTCTTTGTCCTCAGCCTCCCTGTGAGAGAGACACAGTGTCAAAGGCAGCATTCATATGGGAATACAGTGGGACAATACTGCATTCTGTTTTCACGTATTAGTTACAGTTGGAAATGCAATCAAATACAGGTGTATTGTCATGTACAGCAGGACTGACTTGCTGAGCACTGTTCTTATTTTAGTCTCAATCAGGTTTACGATGTAATGTGAACTTCCCAGGGTAGGGCGATAGACATGGACCATGCCGTATTTCTCACCCCTGACTCTGGCCCTGCTGGTTCTGCTGAGGTGAGCCCTTGGCCCTGAGGGCCTGTAAGCTGTTGGGGGTCATTACACAGGCCGTCCGGGTGGATGCGTCCCCTGCTCGTGGCACAGACGCTGCTGTCGTGCCCTCTTCCTCTGTGTCGTCTGTTGAGAGTTGAGGAGCACAGATGAAAGCTGTGATGAGAGACATCCTTTTCATGGCAGAAGGAAGAGATAGACATTTCAACAATAAGCCAGCAGTGAGCTGGCCCTGGGAGCGTTCTCCTGGGAGCTCTCTGAGTGTTGGAGCCGTGGCTGTGGTCCTGCTCTTACCTGGCTTCTCAAGATACTCCAGGTGTCTCCTCCAGTGCCCGCTGATCTCCCTGACCAGGGCCTCACTGTCTGGGGCCAAACTCTGCAGCTGATGCAGCCTCTCCTCCAGGCTTTGTGTGGCTTCCAGCAGGGGAGCTGGGTCTGAGAGCAAGACACAAGATAGACAAGACTTTTTTGTTACTTTTGTTTTAACGTTTTAACTGCTCTATACTAAATGGGCACATTAGTGGTTATCTAAGAGCTTGTACATCTGAACAATATGTGGTCCGATGTAGCTCAGTTGGCAGAGCATCGTAGTTACAATACCAGGGGCTCCAGGTTGGTTTACCATGGGGGAGCAGTACGAACAAGTCATTGTAATTCAAGCACTCTCTACTGTAAATCGCTCTGATAAAAAGCATCTGCTAAATGCCAAAAAAATGTAAACCGTAAAAAGGGCTTTGAATGCTGAAGTGGGTTGCATGATTAGTGAAGTAAAAAGTTCAACACTTCAATCAAGTTAATTTCCTTGCCCATCTATTTGATTAAATATAATGAGATATCACAATTATCCAGTTGCCGCTGTCAAAATACTTCTCCTGTTAAACAACTGATGCCAGGATGTTTAAAATGGTGCCCCTGCAGAGAAGTCTGAACAGTCGGAGGCCAAGAATCCCACTGAGAAATTGTTCCAAAGAGTGACTCTGGAATTCACTCCAATGAGATGCCTTTGAAAATCTCACAGGCTAATGACTTGAAAAGGCTACACTGTGGAGATCAAATCCAATGAGCCCATCCCTTATAAATTAATGAAGAATTAAACCGCATAGATTGCGGTAGAATATGACATGCACTTTAGTCCCGATTATACACCTAGACAAATCAAACAAAGTGTGGAAAAAGTCTGCTGGTGGAAAGGGGTGGGGTGGGGGGGTGGGGTGGGGGGTGTGGGGAGCCGGATTCTTTAGCACAACAGAGGAGCTGTTTTGCGATGCATGTGCAGCAGTGCCGGACCCATGGGGCCAACTAGGAGGCTGTTTCTCTGCTAACAAGTCTCCTCTGTATCATTTGATCATTTAAATTATTATGCCAGGAATTCTCGAGAGGCGGCTCGGCACTCCACATCACAAGGCTGTTTTTAATCTTCCCCTTCCCTTTCTTCCCCTCCCGAAAAGTTCAACAGCTCTGAGAGGGAGAGCTGCTCCTGTTGTGTACCTGCCTGCTTCACACCAAAGGAGGTGACTTCTAGTGCCAAAGCACAGAGAGAGGGGCTCAGGGGAGCCGTCTGACAAGTAGGGAGGGAGGATGTAGAGACACACACACACACATACACACACCACTCTTCCGTGCGAGCACACACACACGCCAGCCCCTCAAAACTCCAAAAGAGGAGGTAAAATCGCAGCTTTACTGCACAAACTTTTCTCCCGCAGCTTTCATCCGCTCGTCTTTCTGCTGCTGTGCGGATCTCGACCGTATCCTTTCTTCGACACGGGCACAGACTGAACTGACTTTTCAGAGAGCCTAACCACTGACGTTTACTCTTCAACCGACACCACTGAGACTACACAGTCTGAACAGGCATGCTACAGAAACCACAGTCGAAACCCAAACGCTTCAGACGAACAAATCTAAATGAGCAATTCGCCGAAAGACCTCCACAGCCACTTGACATAAGATGTTACATCAGCAATACTCGGACAAAGACAATTGAATCTTTAAATTTTTTCTTCCTAGGACCGTTTACATTGAAATGAGCCACTTGTGTGTCTGTTCCCAGTTACACCAACAATGGGGATGTTGCATCAGTCACATGGGATAACACACTTAAGAGCAGATATCTTTTTAGACAAAGAGGATGACTTAAAACAGTGCTATTCACATCGACCCACTGTCACAGAAATCACTTTATCATCCCCTTCTCCATATCCTTTTAACTTTCAATGATCAAAGGACAGAGATTATAGAGATTACAAAAAAAAAAAGTGAAATTTAAAGTGAAGGGATATACAGTAGATCTGTATACAAGATTAACCCAGTCAAAGACTAGAGCAGCAGGGGTAGCCTCAGAGGGGCCAGGGTGTATCTCTGTATGATGGGCAATGGAGGGGGGGGGGTGGTTCATAGAAGACTGCTGATAACAAAAGAGAACAGAGCTACCAATTGAAGTTGCTAATAGTTGATGGTCTGGATTTTCTTTTACTATGAAAAGAATACTGAATACCGGAATGGAATTTTATATTACACCATTTTACACAACTATACTTTGCACCCCCCCACATGCCACCATCTTCATTCCAATCAAGACGTGATCCCTGGCTGACAATAATCCTCAGTGAGAGACTCACCATCTATTTATAAAATATACTGTTCATTTTTGTATTCATCAGTTATCTTAATTATGGTCGACTGGAAGTCTGCCCTGAAGTTATGCTAACGGATAGCATCACATCACCTCCTGGAGCATCATAAATCACAGAACATTAATACATCATGTTCTCTAGTGAAACACGGTCCGTTACCAAATGAATCACAGTAACTGGGAGAAGGTGGGCAGGTACAGAATATTATGAGAAAGAGGAGGACGTTCAGAGGTCATCGTAGCTCCTGTCACCCTATCAGTAAAGACAAGATGGCATTTAGGATCTTGGCACCACATTTTCCATTTTAGCCACAAGTGGAACTGCGGTCCATCTGGTTTGCACTGAAGAACAGGTTTGGTATTGTGTCTGTCTGTGTCTGTGTAAGCCAGTGTGAGGCTCTCATATAACTACACTGAATAATTGTTTGGTATAAGCATCTACATTGTTTACATGATGAGCTGAGTTTGCATCAGTGTTACATATGAAATAATGAGGTTCCACAACGGTTCCTAGCAGCCGCTGGTCTGACATTATTACGGTGATATTGCTCATCCCACAGCAGGAGGCTGTTCTCTGACAGCTCAGGCCATGGCTCCTATGGTGGCTCCTATAGAGTGAGATACTCTTGATAGGACAGAGGATCCAATCTATAATGAAGTAAAACCAGGATAGAGAGACAGGTTCAGTGGTGTGTGGTAGTTGTGGGTAGTAATGGTGGGTGGTAGTGTTGGCGGTAGGTGGTTTTGGTAGAGGTGGTGGTTGTGGTGTGTGATAGTGATGTGTGGTAGTGTTAGCGGTAGGTGGTATAGTAGAGGTTGGGTAGTGGTGTGTGGTATTGGTGGGTGGTTTGTGGTAGAGGTGGGTGATAGTGTTGATGTTGGGTGGGTTTTGTAGAGGTTGTGGTGGAGGTGGGTGGTAGTTTTGGCGGTGGGTGGGTGGTTTTGGTATTGGTGGGTGGTAGTGTTGGCGGTGGGTGGTAGTGGTGGGTGGTAGTGGTTGGTTGTAGTGGAGGGTGGCAGTGGTGTGTGGTAGTGGTGGGTGGTAGTAGTGTGTGGTAGAGGTGGTGGTAGTGGTTGGTTGTAGTGGAGGGTGGCAGCGGTGTGTGGTAGAGGTGGTGGTAGATGTGTGTGTGGTAGTGGAGGGTGGTAGTGGTGTGGGGTAGAGGTGGTGGTAGATGTGTGTGGTAGTGGTGGGTGGTAGTGTTGGCACTGGGTCGTTTTGGTAGAGGTGGCTGTAGCCGTGGGGGTAGGTGGACGAGGACGAGGGTGCCGGGAGCCAAGACAAGCAGGTGTGTTGGGGCGGTCCGTCTTGGCCCTGTCAGCGATACACCATCATTAGACGGTGTGGGCTCAGCAGGGTGCACCATTACGTCTCCCTGGGCCCTGTGTAATTACGCTCTGACATAATTAACCCAGCAAGCCCATTAGCCAAGCACTGGCTGGCTGGAGAGGGAAAAAAAATGCTATAATTATTTGTTGTGCGCATGTTAATGAGGCCAGCTGTGTTCCCATCATACAACACGAACAAATTAATTTACAAGGCTGTGCTTCAAGGTTTTTTCACGTCTTCGGTACCCTTAATTTAAATTTTTTCGTTTTTATGTTTTTTTCCCCTCTCAGAGTAGTTGTCAAGGTCCAGCAACATTTTTCCTACTGTTGCAACAAACAGTTACACTGTGCATGATTAGCGTATTGCCACAGACTGAAACTAGGTTGACTGATACAGATAGTCATCATTTCAACCTTGAAAAACAGTGTGCCATCAAAGTGTCTACCTTTGAAAATAAATCCTAACCAATATACACAACATTTACTATGGGAGTCTACATCCAAAGCAGTCATCTGACTACACTAACTGAGTACAATGTTAAAGTCTTTACAAAATCCTCTTTTAATAACTGGCACTTGCCCTCATGAGGTCCAATTCTTATTGTCAATCCTTATCTCAACCTAGATTATATAGAGTTTTTGAAGATGCAATAAAATAATTTTCCACAAAATATACACTTTTCAAGTTTGTTTTTGTGCTTTCTTTTCACTAACAGGCACTTGATATTCAAGAAACAAAAGCGATTTCTCCTTGATGTCTTGATGTGATGAGGATTTAAGAGGAGAAAGATAAGAAACACAGAGGTAGACACTGGGAAAGAAGTGTGTCTTTCACTGTGTGCTGACAGACAAGCTCAAAGACAAAGTCTTTTACCTGCTCTTTTGTCTGGATTCCACACATGCCTTTGACTGGCAGACTGAAGGACATAGATGTGATAACATCAATAACTACCGTCTTTACAACAATTGTCAATAGAAGCTCTTAGAAATATACATGAAGAAACTAAATTAACAAAAACATCAGGGTCAGACTAGTGCCATCCATGTACTCTAAATGTTAATTGATTAGGTATCCTTTTTTGTTTCATTCAATTTTCTCCAAATCAATAAACAATAAAAAAAAAACCCTGTTCATTCAACAGTCACAAAGAATATGAAAAAAGAAAACAGGTTTCTGTCAAAGCATTATACATCCCTCTCACACACACACTCACACACACACACACACACACACTCACACACACACACACGCGCGCGTACACACTTCCTGCAGTTCTGAGCACATATTCTGGTGGTCCCTGTGGGGTCTCTTGCTCCACGGGGATCCATTGGAAAGGCCCAGCTCTTTTATGAACATAATGCATTATTAAGCACCTCAAACATCTCCTGGGCCTTTGTTTATTACTGCTCTTATTAATCACTTGTGCATAATCTTGTCCCGCCCAAAAGAGCTTTCATTTTCCATCAGCTTTTATATGCTTTCATTTTCCAGACGGCCGTAAATACAGCACACACGCACAGCTCTCGGAGTTCCCTCTCATCTTCTGATGGAATGTACTCAGCTGCACACTGATTATGAAAATAAAAATCCCCTCAATGCCTCACAGGCGTCCATAAGCCTCTCTCTCAGGTGTCAGCCGGTATATGAAGAGAGCTACAAGGGGTAAATATATTCTTAAAAAGAACAGGGTCAAGTCAGTAAGGCTATATTCTTTATAAGAATAGGGTCAACTCAGTAGGGCTATATTCTTAAAAAGAATAGAGTCAACTCAGTAAGGCTATATTCTTACAACTCGGAGCCAAAGAAAATGACTTCATCCTACAGAAGTGCTGTCAATGTGGGGTTGAAGAAAACAAGCATTTCTACCGGTCTTTCAAAACACATCTTTCTGTTTGGATTGCATGCTGGGAATATCTACAGGAATGTCTAGCCTCCACACAGAATACTGTGTCAATCAAAAAAGTAGATAAAGCAATAATCTGATTAACTTTCTGCATTCACAAAAAAGTTAAAACATGATTTTCAAAAACTTTAAATAGAAATTTAGTGAAATGCTGATTGTATGAATCAGCATAAATCAATAAATGATTTCTGCATCTAATTTATTTTGATAAACTTTAAATTGTCGCATTGCCTATTTTTATCTCAGCCGAATGCTGTGTCACAGTGCGAAATCATGCAGAAACAAATTTTGTATCACAGTTGAAAGGATTTCAAAAGATTACTGTAGATTATATTAAATTATTTTAATGTGGAGATTGCCAATGAGAGTTTCATTTAAAAGTATCAACCAGGTTTTCGTAGTGCAATGTTTTATTATGCCTAGGGTTTGTAAAGTTAAGAAAGGGTTTTTTTACTGAAAGCATGCACTCTTGCCAAAAAAGATAATCCACATGAACACCAAAATACCTATTCCACCCATGCTCCTCCAATGTTTTCTAACAAACAGCTTCAAACTACTACATTGGCTATGTTAGTCCATATCATTTAAAACAATGTGTAGGTTTTTTATGATTCAAACCTTTAATTTATCAAAAGATTAATTAATAGATTCTGGCTATAGCTGCTGTTAGCTAGAAATGTGCAAAAAGTTTGCAAACGATTCATTCTTTCTGAACAACTCTGCATGTCAAGATGAGTCACAACTCCTTTTTCGTAACTTACAACGTAGATCTACAACATGATCACTAGAAGGCTTTACATGCAGCAGTGCAATGAACAAGAGCTGTTTGTTTTACACTTGCTGAGAAAAATAGATCAAGTGATAATTGGTGCAGGAAAAATAATTAATGTAGTTTGCTGATTATTGATTGTCATGACAGACACAGATTTATAGAATCTGAACATACACAGAGCTTTTGTTCAAGTTAACAAACTAGAAATTATTTGTTTATTCAATTTCATTTTAAAGATTTGAAGTTCGAAAAAACAAAATTGTATACTGTTCATTTTAATGTCTGGCTTCCAAATCCTCCACCAACAACGGTTTTAATAATGTGTGCCAGGAAGAATTGATCAAGCTGCAGAATGCTTTCGAAAGGTTTAAGACTAATAACTGGATGTACGATGCAGTAATTCACTAAAATTAAAAACATTTAATGATATGATAGACACAGCTTTATAGAACCTACAAATACAGAGCCTCTGCCTATGTTAGAAACATGAGAATGATTGAGTGATTTGTTCAATTTAATTATTTGTTTGAACAATAGGCAATGAGTTGTGTTTAGCGTACCCTGGGAAGAGGTCCGGTGGGCTCTGGGGGTTACTGACATAAACAAATGAAAGGAGCCAAAGTAATGGTTTTCCTGAAGAAAGTCTGAGTCAATAAAAAAAGTGTGAAACTAGCGTAACGCTGAGGTCTGGGACAAGACGACAGAGAGGTCAAAACCCTTCAAGTCAAATGGAGGTGCGCCACCTCCTGGTGGTGGCATTAAGCGTCTCCATCCATCAACGCACATTTAGCTCGTTCTTGCAAAATGGCACATGGCACTTTCCCTGTTTTACAAAATGTTACTTTAAGAAGTCAAACAGCAAATGTTGTACTTTTTTGGGGCAACTGACCAGTAATGACACATTGCTAAATCTAGTTTTGGTACATCCAAGTGTTGAATAGGTAGAGAATTCTCAGTTCAATCACAATATCATCAATCAGCAGTTGTTTTAAACACAATTTATAAATGTTACAATTTATGATGTTCATAATTAGATTTGAAAGAAGTTGAAAACTTCTATAACTATTTAAAACTTCTATAACTATTTACCTAGTATAATTTAATGTAATAATAAACAACTCAAGATGATGTAGATCCATAAAATACTTTTAACCATAGTTAGACCAAAGTTAAGCAATGTGTTCCAAAAATATATAACAGACCAAATTGCAAATGCTCGTAACTTTGTACTAAAACATATTATGGCCTTGAACCCAACTAGTGAAGTGTTGACAACACAACAATGACTGTCAAATTTAGGATGATATTTTAAAATGTGGGGACACAAACAGGCAAATGAATCCTTACCTTGCAATGTTAGCATGATTGCACAAACTGTTTGTCCTACTGACCCAAGGTAACATATGTAAAAAGTATAAAGGGTGAGCCGTTTTTTGCTGTAGATTGGTTCTTTGTGGATGGAGCCATAAGTAGGAAACTGGTTCAGTCCTGCACCACAGCTATATTTAATGGATTTATTTTCCAACATGTTTGAGAGTCAGGGTTAAGGACAGTAATTATACAGTAAGAATTTAATGCAATCAGTCCCAAGACTACAGGGATATGAACATATCATAATGGCATTTAATAAGCTTTATTGGACAGCATTTTACACCACTTCTGTAGGACCATCCGTATACTGGTACCCAGAGTCATATAGTTAGGGATTTTGGACGATGTGGAATCAGTCTGAATGGTCAGAGAGCCACATTCTCCTCTATAGCCATTGCTAAGTGATAACTGGAGCGTCAACTGTTCTTTCTTGTTCGCTTTTAAAGCGTATAACATCCAGTAAAATCTAAATATCCACACAATTTGCTCTGTTTTGGGCTGTTTTTAGGAAATGGTAAGAATAAAGGCCAAACATGGCTAGTTGTACATGATCCTTGAACCGGTACAATGCAATAGCATTTGGTCACCACTAGCAAGCACTGTTGCCCCAAAATTCCAACTTAACAGACCTGCCAAGGGCCCAACAACCATACAACACACACACACACACACACACACACACACACACAAACACACAAACACACACGTGCATTCAGATCAGCACCTTCACACACAGTAAGTGAGCTCCCCTGCTCAGATAAAAGGTACTGTGTTCTTCAGGAGAGAGAGCGAGGGATGAGGTGATCCTGAGGGAGGAGTGTGAGTAAAGAGTGGAGTGGAGGCAGACACCTGGAGCACCAGTCTCAGGGTTACGCTCCTGGCGACAGGGCCCGCTCCTTCTCTCACAACGACAGCTACAAACAGCAAGGTTCAAACGCCGCCTCGGAGCCAGAGACACTTACAGATGTGGGAGAGTGAGGAAGAAAGAAGAGGAGAGGGGTGCAGCTTAGAAGTGTCAGTGCAGTCATAGAAACTGCCACTGATTTTCAAATCGTGTGATGGAGAAGTTTATTTACAATGATCAAAAAAAAAAAGTGAAAGTAAAAAATCCAAACAAGAAAGTCTTGTATGTTTTTTTTGGACTTAATAATGGGCAGACATCTTATCAAGGGTACCTAAGATTAGACAAAAATAGGGGTTGCAAATCATGATTCGGAGATGAAAATGTGGTTTGGGGACCCAATAATTAAAATTTCAGATGTAAACCTAATTTAAAGGTTTCTCATTGCTCAGAGCATTTGTTTAAATCGTATCCACAAAATGGAGCGGAAGTATTCAAGTGTTCCCCGAGCATGACCCTATTACCGTTTGTGATCCTGGTATCGGTTGCTATAGTCCCACAGCCATGTTATCTGTATACTGTGTCCAGATACACCACCATTTCTAAGGAATGCCAGCAGGCTTGATACGTTTTTTAATAAACTTGCTAACCTTATATTGAAAACAAAACTCATGAATATGAAGAATTAGCCACTCTTATGTGTTTTAACCAACGCTGTTTCTGGAGATCTACCCTCCTATGTGTTTTAACCAACGCTTTTTCTGGAGATCTACCCTCCTATGTGTGTTAACCAACGCTGTTTCTGGAGATCTACCCTCCTATGTGTTTTAACCAACGCTGTTTCTGGAGATCTACCCTCCTATGTGTTTTAACCAACGCTGTTTCTGGAGATCTTCCCTCCTATGTGTTTTAACCAACACTGTTTCTGGAGATCTACCCTCCTATGTGTTTTAACCAACGCTGTTTCTGGAGATCTACCCTCCTATGTGTTTTAACCAACGCTGTTTCTGGAGATCTACCCTCCTGTGTGTTTTAACCAACGCTGTTTCTGGAGATCTACCCTCCTATGTGTTAACCAACGCTGT
This sequence comes from Esox lucius, assembly GCF_011004845.1. Lineage (NCBI taxonomy): Eukaryota > Metazoa > Chordata > Actinopteri > Esociformes > Esocidae > Esox > Esox lucius. Next base: position 14,039,237 of record NC_047581.1, on the reverse strand, counting down.
TTCTGGAGATCTACCCTCCTATGTGTTTTATCTAACCCTGTTTCTGGAGATCTACCCTCCTGTGTGTTTTAACTAACCCTGTTTCTAGAGATCTACCATCCTGTAGGTTTAAACCAACTGTGTGCCTGCAGAGCTGCAGTCCTCTAGATTTTCTCTTGTAATGTAGCTTTTCATCCAGCCAATTATTAAAATCAGGTGTGCCGGGTTATAAAGACCTACAGGACAGTAGCTCTCGAGGAAAAGGAATGAGGAGCCCTGCCTTACGGTAACAATCTCCAGCTTAAACACAATAATTTGAGATTTACCATCTTGGGATGTGATAACTGCTCTATTGACAGCCTGTTCAGGATTTCCCTGTGTCATCTAGAACATTCTCCGCTGGTTATAGTCGGTCAGCTCCGATTGAAAAAGCATTGGAAATCACAGATACAAATAAAATCAATTTCTCAGTCTGGCCGCAGCCTTACTGATACCTGACACCAAACGTTACTGATAACTGGATGCGACAGGTCAAATAATGAGGCTCTGCCCTGGTCCCCTCCCACTCCTTGGGCTCTAATGTACACGCATTTTGCTGTTGGCCGTTCTGACTGGACTAAAAGCCCATGAGTATCCTGGACAGAGGGGTCCTTTGAAATGAAATAAGAGGAAGGCGGAAAAAATCCTGGCAATGAATAGTAATAACGGCATTAAGATTAATGAGCATGGCATGTAAAGAATAATTGCATCGGTCAGAAGATTAAAAATACATGAGCTGGAGTGTTTTGTTTGGAGACTGGTGGGAAAGGAGCATAATGTTGTATTTGTCAGGGAGGAGGACAGAACTGGGGGAGACTCAGCCAACTGACTGTCCTCTGGTGTACCTGGAGCGATACATTCTGGTAACAGGGGGTGACCTTGGACAGACCAGTGAGACGCACAATGATAAACAGACGTTAGCTACCGCAGGCCCAACTCCCAGTCACAGATGGCAGACTGGCAAACACCCTGCTGTCCTTGTTGTTACAGTCTTTGGCGTTCAGGTCAGAGGTAGAGAACAGCTAAAGGATAATAATTAACAGATTTGGAAACTACGAGCAATTAGCAGTAAAATGCAATTATCAGCATGGCATTAAAGGATAAGATGAAAAATAATAACCAACACCTCAAATGGGTTTTTTACCGCAATTAAGTCCAGGGTTGTAGGCGGGAGACAATCTCCAGTGACACTGCATATGAGCTATAACCTTGTCCCCAGAAATAGTGCCTGGCACAACAACTTCAGCTCAGAACCGCAATACACTCAGCTGTCCTAAAACAATATTAAGTAGCTTGGTGCTTGGGCACACAAGCTACATGGAGGAAGATGTGGCTGCGAGAGCTAAGACTGGAGACCACAGTGACATAGGGTGACCTGATGCTAATGCTAGCGCCGGTCCAGGTAAAGTCACATTAAGATGAGTGTCTGATATGCTAATCCACAGCCACCAGGGAGGACCACTCATTCAGCTTTGTGCTATGACGACAAGGCTCAGCCCCGGATCAGGGTGCCAGATCATGCTGGAGGATGGAGGCCCACTTCCACATCGCTCATACAAACAGAAAATGCGTGCAAGAGATTGTGTGTGAAAGCAGAAGAAATGCCAATTTTTTTAAATCTTCAAACCTAATCCTAGCTACAGTTTAACCATGGTTTATGAATGCTCTTTAACCATGGTTTATGAATACTCTTTAACCATGGTTTATGAATGCTCTTTAACCATGGTTTATGAACGCTCTTTAACCATGGTTTATGAACGCTCTTTCTTGTCAATGCTCTGTGTTATTAAAGAGATTATGTCCCCTCCATTGTTGGTTCAGCCTAGTCTTGGGAGAAAATGTGTTCATGACAAAATATAGCCCCTAAAACCCTCCTGGGTCCTCCATTAAGCCCTCAATACATGTAGGCAGAGGTCAGGAAATCTAGCTGAATACATTTTCAAAGACAGCCATTTCTTATAACGGAAATGACTTCATTCAAAGTGTGTGGTGCAATATCAAGCAGGAGACTTCAAGGAAAAATGGAGACCTTTAAAAGTCAGTCGCTGCATTGCTATTTCTCTGACACCCACTTTTATCTTGTATTCATTGAATCTGTAAACAGCATTCTCTACTCTTGCCTTGAGTGTCCCTCAGATCTAGCCGGAGATTGGAGTACGTTTTGCTCTCGTCTTCTGCAACAAAGTGCAATACTGTATCGTGTGCCCTGGCACCAAACAACAACGGAATAAACACAGGCTCTCTCCCCCCTCCTTCTCCCCCTCTCTTTCTCTCGCTCTCTCTCCCTGCTGGCCTCATCAGGCCTGTGCTCCACACTAAGACAAGCTACAGTTGGCTTTTAATTGGCCCACTGCAATCAACAACCCGGCCCCACAAGGATCAGTTCTCTTTAGCGATACAATGCTCAAGGACCAGTGCTCAGTCTGACTGGATCCTGAAATCCAGAAAAACAAACAAAAACACGACTTGTTGTATTTTCACACAATTCAGTCCATTAAATCAGTGGTTCCTCCAGTATCCCCAACAGCATACAGTATACTTCTACTGTAGCCCCAGACAAGCATACCAATTCAACTTAATGAGGGACTGATAATTAGTAAAACTGAATTGAATCAGGTGTGCTTGGCTAGGGCTACAATCAAAATGTGTGCTGTTAGGCATACTGGAAGAAAGGATTTGGGAACCACTGCATTAAATGGTCCTTTGAAGAAGTGAGAGGAGAAATTGTTGACATATTTGACATGAATAAATCATTGGTTTATGACACTGGCCTAATTTAAGGACGCAATCTAGGACTTTTGAAATTAACAAAATGATTTTAATCAACTCCTATTTTCATCTGGCTGTGCAATATGATGTCTCTATGTGCACAATCTATAAGTATATTCCCTATCATACCTCAGTTAGTCATGAAATTCTAAGTTTGAAAGTGAGTGGTTTTGTTGGAGGTAGCACATATTTGCACATACAACATTATCGGGGCTCAACAGGGCCACCATTACAACCCGAGCCAGAAATCGCAGACTGCACCTTTCAGATTCCATACAATTTTATTTGTACAAAAAAACAACAATTGGTGTCATATGAATTACAGCTTACTTTCTAATATTAGTATTAATTTTTGTCTTTCAATAAAAACAAATTCATACGGATATCTAACATTTCTAAAATATCCATGCATTGTTGAACGTAACATACTCTGTTGTCTTTTTATATTACCATGAACACATCCTGCAAATCACCAGCACAAGACGACCAGTTTAAAAACCTTTATTATTCCTGTACAATTATCTTAATGAGTGTAATGATATATTAGCCAAATCCAAAATAGATTTTCAGAAACCGATGTAAGACAAATGACGCTGAATTTAAAATACTACTGGAAATATCATGTCCAAAAAAAGTAATTTCAACGTCAAAAATAATATCAATGTCAAAAAGACTGTTGCTATATAATGCTTTAAGACACAGAGGTCCAATACGCAGTAAATCAACAAACCTTCAAAATGTCTCCATTCTCTGGATCATATTGGGCTAAAAATCCTTAATAGATGTTCAGGGATGATGCTACATTTAGCGTCTCTACATCAACAAGAAAACAGTCAACCCTTCTTCAAACGTTAAAGACTCTGATTTGGGCTCGGTGTGCAGCTGATCTGGCTGGGGAGAGAAAGCTCCTGCAGGAGATGTGTTGCATAAGTAACGGTGTGTGTTGTCTGTGTCAGGGACTGTGTTGTTCTGATGTGTGTGTGGCTTGGTTCCAGGTGGGAGACTCACCCGGGGCTTCAATAAGCTGCTTGTAGATTCCCAGGAATGCAGACTCTGCCTCCTTGCTGCGCTTGTTCAGAGCAACCACCTGGAGAGAACAGGATAGGACATAGCCATCAGGGTGACACTCATACTACACCTGTACAGAAATGACATTAAACAGATGCACGGACAATCTACAGGTGCAACGTTTCGACAGTGTTTTGACATATGAAGTAAAAAACTAACATATTAAGCAATTATGTGAAGAACACTGAAGAGAAACAAAGCTGTAGTGATCTATTCCTAGAAGTTAAAAATAATTTATTCACATTGATAGTACATATACAACATGTCATTTTAATGTGGTCTGTTTGCTGAATTGGTGGAATACGTCAAGTTGATATTTGGCCTGTTAAACCCAACATTGCATCTGTAATGAGGTGATGTTGGTCTGTTAAGCTCAAACACTGCAGTGTGTAGTGATGTGACATTGGCCTGTTAAGCTCAATCCCTGCAGTGTGTAGTGAGGTGACGTTGCCCTGTTAGGCTTCAACACTGCAGTGTATAGAAAGGTGACATTGCCCTGTTAAGCTCCAACACTGCAGTGTGTAGTGAGGTGACTTTGCCCTGTTAAGCTCCAATACTGCAGTGTGTAGTGAGGTGACTTTGCCCTGTTAAACCCAACACTGCAGTGTGTAGTGAGGTGACTTTGCCCTGTTAAGCTCCAACACTGCAGTGTGTAGTGAGGTGACTTTGCCCTGTTAAGCTCCAACACTGCAGTGTGTAGTGAGGTGACTTTGCCCTGTTAAGCTCCAACACTGCAGTGTGTAGTGAGGTGACTTTGCCCTGTTAAGCTCCAACACTGCAGTGTGTAGTGAGGTGAAGTTAGCCTGTTTAGCTGCAAAACTGCAGTCTGAAGTGAGGTGATCTTGGCCTGTAAAGCTTCAACAATGCCGGGTGTAGTGAGGTGAAGTTGGCCTGTTAAACGCAGATGCTGGTGTGCTCTATGAGGCAGGTCAGTTTCTGTGGCCTCCATCACACCACCGACCAACCCCTCCCCCTTCTACTCTCCACTCCACGGGTGATGCAAACCAATTAACAATTCATTAGGAGGGACAAAGAAGGGAATTAGCTACCACCTGGCAGCATGGAGAGGGCACCTGTCCTGGTTGATATGTGGGTTACAGTATTCACAGCTTTTACAATACACCAGCTGCCCTGTTATCAGAATCAGAGTAACTCAATAGCAGAAAGTCGTAGCTTAGAAACTCTCTAAAATACAACACCAAATCAGCCACGTCTACTTCAAATGACCCTCCAGCCGAAAAGCAGAGCGAAGTCTAATTATTGTCATCTATTGCCTATAGAATTTCTGTCAGAGCTGATTATAGTTTTTATCTGATCAGACACAATGACTTCGATTGAAGGGGACAGTGCATGGTTATGTCTGAACCGACTTTCTTTATTGGTCTGACTTCAGTTCAACAATATCATTTGGAACAAGGACTGAAAACACTTATGAGAATGGTGGAGAAACTGTTTTAGACATAGTTATAAATAACCACTGTGGAAAACAGAGAGAGACGGAGAGCCCTTGATTTACTGGAAATGGTTTGTGTCGTCCCCGGAGAGGCATAACGACAGCATCATGTTTAAAGAAATATCATAAAGATCAAGCAAATCCCTCCCATCACTCCCACTCGGAGCTGCTATGCCGGAGTTCATGGAAAATGGAAAGGCTAGAGTCCAATCGATACAGATGCAATAGTCTGCAGCTCAGACAACCCAGCCATAGTGTTGTTTCAACCCCCCCCCACCACACCGCCCCAATGGACTTGTTTTATATAGCCTCTATATTCATATAATAAGTGGTCTCTACATACAAAACATGAATGTCCGACAATTACTCTAAAATAAAAACAATCCAATATCCAAACAACGTAATAATTTGCTGTGTGTGGCTAAGAACGCAACGGCCTCCTCAGTGATGAACAATGAGTCAATAATAACATGCATACATACATATGCACATGTACATAAGCTTGAGCAGGCATCTCATATCTCCCTGTGTCTCATTATGGCATCTCAGAGACCATGGGAAGTGCCACTGAGACCAGCTACCCTTTGAAGTAGTACATTTTCTTCTTCGCCAGTTTAATTAATTAGTTGAGACCTCCTGATAACCCACTAGGAGTCATGTGATCACAGGATTCAAACCTGGGTCATCAGGAGGGATCAGCCAATGAAAATGGAAGACCCACCCAGTTGAATAATTCAAATTTTTCTTAACAGCTAACATGCATTTCCTGCATATGTTCCTGAGCATCTTCTCAAAACCTACAACATACTGATCAAAACCCAGACTTCTCACATAAAACAGTATTTTCAAAACCATATCATGAACCATTTATCATGAGCTGAACTCAAAGATCTAAGACTTTCTCTTTATACACAAAAGGCCTATTTTTCTCAAATATTGATTATTGCACAGGTGTGCCTTAGGCTGGCCAAAATAAAAGGCCACTCTAAAATGTGCAGTTCCATCACACAGCACAATGCCACAGATGTTGCATGTTTTGAAGGAGCATGCAATTGGCATGCTGACTTCAGGAATGTCCACCAGAGCTGATGCCCGTGAATTTAATGTTAATTTCTCTACCATAAGCCGTCTCCAAAGGTGTTTCAGAGAAATGCATGTGGGCTGAGTCTAGAGTCTGTTTAAAATGTAGTCCAGGTCAGAAGCATGACCTGATGGACAAGGAAAGGGACAACACGGGGGAGGGGGAGATGTCAGCACAGTGGCAGCTGAAATCATCAGGCATCGTCTCGATCTGCAACACAACCAGGAGGACAGGGAGCGCAACAGGTCCTCAAGCCAGGTACTCCTCAGATGTGGGCAAGGACCTCATGCCCTCCTAAGTTCAAAACGGGAGGAGACTGGGAAAATTCTGAAAATGCATTCCTCATATCAATAAGGATTTATAGTGGACAAGGAGAGCTTAGTAGAGAAGGAGAACTGACCCTACTCCCCCAGCACAATAATATAGCAGCGTAAGACCTTAGGACTGAGACAGGGGGGTCCGGCGACACTGTGGCCCTATCTGGGGGAGGCCCAAGACAGGGCCCAACAAGCAGGAAATCAATCCACCCACATTGCCGAGCGTCAACCAAAGGGACACCCACCAACCGCAACCACCCTGAATGTGGGCAGAGTATTGCCAGCAGAGAACAGCCCAATTGCACAAGTGCGCAACAGAGAGACAACAAGCCAGTGACTCTACCCCCGAGAGGCACATAGTGACTAGAGAGTATGCGGAAGTATGTGGGGTGGCAGGTACACTGTAAATCACCTACACATGACATTTAACCCGAGAAGACTAGAGGACAAAGGTAACGGTCTTCACACATGTATAGGGTTATAGTAATAAAAAACGTCTATTCCATCTTAGCTTTAGCATCTAGCCTCTGAGCTGGGTATACATTTAGATTCATGTCATTTTGCTGTACTGTCCTGCTTGAATGGAAATGCAAAACAGGTAAGTCAGTACATCAGTCATATGTTTACAGTAAGGAACCCATTTTAATTTCTGAAAGTCCAGACAACTGATGCAACTGTGAAACAGCTCAGGCTTGTCTGGACTCTCTGCCTAGTTACCCTCAGTGACAAACCATGTACAAGAATATGGTCAAGTAATGTCACAAAACCCATTAGAGATCATTGGTCTTCTTCCTATTCCACCAATTATTTTTCTTCCTCTACCTCTCTCTTTCTCTGATGTTGTAATACATTCTTCAAAAATACAGACAAGCTCACGTTTGCCCCTTTTTATTCATGACAATGTCCTGATTCCATGTTGACTAACGATGCTTGTTAGTGTTTACACCATGACAACTGCATGTTGAGTGTTAGAATTGCAATGACGACCTGTCTTACTCAGTGAAGATCACTACAGGTTTTGTATTTACAGTTCATAAAACCACGTTTTTGTGTGTTAGCGATTGCTGAGTCCTCTATCCATCTCTATGGCTCCTCGCCAGCTGGTTTTGAATGTCAAAAGCCCTTTCAGTCTCCCTGGCATTGGGTTGAATCAACAAAGATGAAGGCTACTGTCTTATTGTGAATGATGCCATGTCGAACTCTACATCCGTCAGCTAGCAGAGCACTGATGAATCCCCATACGCCTCAATGTGACCATGAACGAAGCCCAGTAGTCCAAAAGCACATTCAATGCACAGCCCAACACAGCACATTACCATCTCTCCAGTAAGCTATGCGAACCCCATACAGCCCCAATGCAGCAGGCTGTGTGAAGTCACCCCTTTCAGACTGACACAGTTGTCCCTATCCTGGCCTCATCTCTGAACCATACATCAGACAGGGCCCCGGACTGCATATGAAAAAAGCCCGGCACCTGTGAATGCACAGACTTAATTTCCCTCAGACACGGGGTCTCCTGGCCCTCCATCATCCTTTAACGAGAGAACACAGAGATTACCTCCACAATCACACCATTAACCTGTCCGCAGCCGCTAGAGGAGACATCAATCACACGCTTGATGCCTCTTCACGTTATTGCACTCTGTATGCGTAACCATCTCCCCTCGCGCGCTCACACACACACACACACACACACCGCCATCCTCAAAGCCCCTCGGAGGTGTCGCACATCATGTGGGCAGATCTGAGGGACTCATCTCTTTCTCCGGCCCTGACGCTAACATCTCCAGACAGCCCCTGGTACCACACAGATTACACTATGAAGTGGAATGCTACAGATAACGACGGTTTCACCTGAATTATAGGAAAAATGATCTAATCTGAGTATGTTCTGTGTTAGCCAGGTTAACCATAAAAGGATAGAATATGAGTTCTGCGGAGAAGGTTCATGTTATAAGCAGCAGACCCCAAGTGAAAAAGGACGGCGACATTGAATTGAAATGTAATTGAATTGAGATAGACACATACACACAGACAGAGACAAAAAGTCAAAGAGAAAAAAAGGAGAGAAAAGAGAGAGACAGAAGGAAGTGAGGTACAGACAGAGTGGTGAGAGATGTGTTAAAAGTGGACTACGACTCCTCACAGAGGTTCAGTCGGAGTGGGCAGGTCCTGTTGATGCCTCTGGGAAATGTCTACTGAGGCCCAGGAGGATACTTACAGAGGAACACAGGGTCCCTGTGTAGGTCTGTGTAAGTCTATGTAGGTCTGTGTAAGTCTACATAGGTCTGTGTAGGTCTGTGTAAGTCTGTGTAATTCTGTGTTAGTCTATGTAAGTCTATGTGGGTCTCTATAGGTCTGTGTAGGCCTGTATAGGTCTGTGTAGGCCTGTGTAGGTGTGCGCAGGTCTAGGTAGGTCTGTGTAATTTTGTATAGGTCTGATTTGTTCTGTATAGGTGTGTATAGGTTTTTACACAGTGGGTTTGTATAGGTCTGTGTATGTACACTGTAGGTCTGTATAGGTTTGTATAGGTCTGATTTGTTCTGTATAGGTCTGTGTTGTTTGTATAGGTCTATGGGCAGAAATGGAGAAACAGAAAAGAGGCAGGAGGAGTGGAACAGGGATGGGAGGAACGGAACAGGGACGGGAGGAACAGATCGGGAACAGGAGGAACAAAACAGAGGCGGGAGGAACGGAACAGGGACAGGCACTGGGCTATAGGAACAGATACAGCCAGAGAAGTTCCCATAAAGACTGCAATTAGCAATTATGCAGTCATCAATTACAATTATCACAACTGATGATTGTGCAATTACCACTCTAAATCATGGCTTTTCCCCACAGCCTTAACAGCCTGTCACCTCCGGTGATTTGGCTGTTTGAGGATGGGGTGTGTGATGAAACAGGTGATTAGAATATGAGGGTGGCGGGGTATTAAATGTGTATGTGTGTGAATGTACAGTATTTGTGAATGTGTATGTGTGTGTGTGTGTGCGCGCATGTGTATGTGTGAACAGACATGGCTGTTCTAGGAGCAAGGTTAGGAAGATCATCGCTGTCAGTAGATGAGAAAGGCAGTATGCGTATATGGTTCCAAACTCCCAGAGGCCTCTAAATTACCTGTCATCGGCCCGTGATGCAAAGGTCAGCGCACAATCATTGGATTCAGTCCTCGGTGCTGCTCACAGAGAAAAGGGAGCTGACCACATGTCACAACTGCCTCAGTCGGGCTTCATGCCCATTAGAAACATACACTGGAAATCCCACCGCCACAATAAGGCAGAAAGTCACAACAGCCCTACAGCATCCTGAAAACACCATTATCTGGGGGCATGGGGGAAGGTAGAGAGGGCTCGGAGTGTTTAGAGAAGAAAGAGCAGAGATGAGTAGTTGGAGGGGAAGGACACCCACAAACACAGACACACACGCGCACACAGGTTCCAGTGGTTAATTAAAGTGTGTGTGTGTGGGGGGGGGGGGGCAGTCAGACAGTCATATAAAGGCACGGACTGTGTCTGTATCTGTTCCTCATGTATACACATTTGTCATCCCCGTCAAACCAACGTGCTGTCTCACACAACCATGTTGTCGTTGCTGTCTGTGGTACAGCCGGTCTCACCTATCAGGACGACAAGGCCAGGTCATGTCAAGGGACATAAATCTGAATGGCAGCCATTAACTTCAGGTCACAGTTTGCCTTGGTACTGGATCGCTCGCTTGTACCTGTAACCTCATCTAAGCAGTAAAGGGGAGAACTTCCAGGCAGGGCTGACCCTAGGCATAAGCGACAGGGCCCCCGACCGCTAGGGGGCCCCAAACCACTAGTGAGCCCCAGACCACTAGGGGAGAGGGGGCCCCCAAATAAAATGTTACTTAGGGCCCCCAAAAGGCTAGGGCCGGCACTGCTTCCTGATCAACAGCAGCATACTGACCCACGGACTGGAACACAGGGAGGTCAACAGCATCCAGAGCAGTTTCCCCAGCAGCAGGCCAGTCCAGCACGGCTGTAGCTGCATCAACCTGATATCCACAGTGATTTCCTGTTGATTTCCTCATGTTGACTGTAATGTTCCATCACAGCTGTTACAAGTCTCCTCAACCGTAAAGGGGTTAAGCAAAACTGCATCAGAGGCAGCGTGCACAGGCACCCACCCAACACACACACACACACACACCCAACACAACCCCAATACACCCACAACACCCACATCTGTATAAGAAGGCGATTTATTCTAGTTGACAGTGGCCGTTCTGTGGTAGTACGCTGGTTGAAGCAGAGGCTGAGGCCCTCTGGGTGCCCAGTGAGATGAGCAGTCAGAGGCTTGACACAGATCCCGTCCCCACGTCAATTCCAATCAGCAGCTCGTCACTCATCCCATTACGCTCCAAGCACACAAATGCCCGTGCCCCTCCCCCTCAGCAGGCTGGCGCCCTGCCCAGCACTGCCATCTTCATAAAAACCCAGAGTGACCAGACCCGACTTTTCTCCCATAAAAAACCCTCAACCTGACCACACCCTCAACCTAACATCAGAGGCCAATTTTTGATGTAATCTGGTCACAACGATCTTTGAGTTAATCAATATCTGTAATGTAACCAATCAATAGCAAACCAATCAATCATTTTGATTCAATCAATCAATACCACCCCAATAAACAACATCAATCGAACCACTCAATAATAATCCAATAAATAACTAGCCAATCAAAACTTAACTAATCAATGATGCCAATTATAATCAATGATACAAATCAACCTAACCAATAATTTCAACACTGATCAATGCAATCTAATCCATCAATAACAAATCCATCAATAAAAGGGGGGGGGCACCACAGAAAGGGAACCCTCTAGCAGTGGCTACGGCAGCGAGAGGCAGAGAGAACATGTGGGTAATGACACAGGCAGTGCCGTGAGCAGATCTCCAGCAGATCAAGGTAGAGTAGGAGTAATCCTGATGGACGTGGCGTGGTGTGAGACAGAACACTGGGAGGCATTAAACTCAGATCAAAGCCCCACTCAGCACTGCCATCCTGCAGGTGTCTAGTTGCCCCCACCACCACCACCATGGAACAGACAGACAGAGCCAGCCAGCTCCACCCACACATGACAAAAGCCAACACAAACCACCGCTTAACACCTCAAAGTCGCTGCAAAGTCAAGGCCGAGATAGAGGGTGGACAGACAAAGAGAAGAGAAGCAATCTCGTTGGGAAGTCTTTAATTCAAAAGACAGGAGTCTTTATTTAGTTTTGAGACAAGGGGATTCATAATGTTTCAAGTGCTGAGTGACCTAGAGGTCGGAAAACGTGTGTCTGCTGAGTCGCAAATCTACAGTGACATGACAGGAGAGAGAGTAGGATGTACCACGAAGGTGGATGTCACGTGGCAGAGACAGTGGGGTGAAGAGAGGAGAGAAGGAGGAAGACAAGACAGGACTGCATTAAAGGAGCATTTTTTTGAGGGGAAGGAAAGAATGAAGAGGTGTGAAGACAAAGTCACATGTGGCTTAGCTGCTAAAGCGTTGCGCATGAAACGCCAGGGTTTGCGGGTTAAATTCCCTCGGGGGAACTGGTACGAAAAGCTATTACAATTCACGCGCTCACCACTGGGAAATGGCGTCTGCGGGACGATGCGCAAAAAAATGGAAGGGTAAACAAAGGTAGGCATGAAGACAAAGCGACTGCTCTCATTCCTGGATGGCCCCAGACAATAAAACCCCAGCAGGGAAGGAATATCTACGGCTGCTGAAGGCCTGTGGGGCCAGGTACCAACCAGCGTCACATGGTTGGCAGGGGGGCAGCATCTCTCCCTCAGACACACGAAGATAATGTATCTCCCCCTCCGACACATGAAGATAATGTATCTCTCCACCCGGCCTACAACGTGTCAAGGTGAGACAGCAGGGCCGAGACAGACGCCGAGATAGAGAGAGCGTTCTGCCATGATGGATAGCGTTCTCCAGCCACCTCTCCTTCCTCCCTCTCTCAGAAGGCTGGTGACTTTCCAGTGAAGCAATTATCATTGCAGAATGCATAATAGCCTAATTAATTACAGGTGTCAGCCAGGCCTTTGTTTCACTGTAGAGGAACATCACGCCAAACCTGCATCCACACAAAGGAGAGTGTCTGAGGAACACGGGATGAACGGGAGTTTAGAGGCGCAGCTGATAGAGGGGGAACCAAATACCTGCCATTTTTTGAGAACAGTAAGGACAAGAGAAAGCCCAACTCTGAACAGCAATCCTCCGATGCTAAGCATCTGCAGACAGATTGGTGACATTGAATTCCGGCCCGAGTCGTGCTGGAAAACAGTTAGCAATAATGAACCTGAACGAATAAAGGACGTCCCCTATCAGCTGTGAATAGCGATCTCCACTGAGTGAGACAAGTCTCAGGCCAGGAAGACCGCTTTAGGTTATGACGGGTCTTAATTCAACACATTATCAAAGCATTACGACTACACGTTTGGAACAGCTCTGCTTGTGACAGCCCTATCAGCAATGAAACAGCCCCCTCCCCCCCCACCATGATGTACATTCGTCTTGTCAGATTTTTCTCTTTCACTCATCTTATCAAGGATGCCGGAAAGCAGGCAATTGCAGTACTGAAAAAAAAAAACAAATAACGGGAACTGTGAAGAAGAACAGTGAATGATGGGCCTGCTAGGAGATGGAGACAGCACAGACACTCGCCTCATTCTCATCCCCAGCCAACATACCAGCACATTTGAGCAAAACGTAATAAAACCTGTGTGTGCGTGTGTGTGTGTGTCAAGAGGGTGGTGGTTGGGTTGTTGAGGAGGTTTATAATTCCTCCACACCTCCGGGCGTCGGGGGCTCATTGCAGAGTACATTGACTTTAATATGAGCCGGCGCCATAGCTGTGTGCTGCTCTCACCGTGAGGAGAATTTTACATAATTAATGACTGTTGATGTTTCCCAGGTAGTAGCCCGGCAAATTCACTCCAGACTCGGCTGCCACCATCGCCGGTTCCACCGAGAATGAGCGACACTGGAACAGACAGCTTACATTACAGGCATAAACAAGGCAATTTTGTACAGTGTCTTCAGACATTAACGTGAGGTGTTCAGGGCCGCGATTCAAGTTACTTCAGAGAAATACCGGGAGAGACGCATTTCTCTAGTAACCTACAGAGGATTTGAGCTTGACGCTACTGAAGCCTGCGCTTGCGTGTATCAAATGTGCTGTAAAAAGGATAAAGCGCGCTAAAGGTGCAGCAGACAGAGGAGCAGACAGGCGGGCCAGCAGGGTCAACAGGCACGTTCCCCCTGCTGGGAGCCGGTCCAGCTCCATATTGGACATGTTAAATTAAACATTTAAAGGCGACACCCTGGGAGGGCTATTTTCTACTGCTCTCGTCCTACTACTCATTATTAATTTGTAATAACCTTTAAGGCTTTTTGATGTCATACATATTTTACGGAGAGATATCACTCCCTTTCACTGTGAGAACGGAGCACTGTGGACCTGGCTGTGACAGATCACCGCTGGCTCCTGAAAGGTGTGCCGTCACACACTAAAATTAGAACCAGGTGGAAAGCGGGGGGAAATATTTGCGAGGTGTGTATAAAGGCAGCGCGTGAGCGTGCCTGCCGTCAGGGCACTTATCAATAAAATGTTTCGGAGACGATGAGAAGACAAGATGTCGCTGCTTCATGGTTACACCCGTGAAAATGTACAGTGGTGTGGTCTGTTTGGGAGGTGAGCCAACAGCCTCCCAAAAAACACCTTGCAGAAAAAGGGGAGTAACAGTCATATCAGTGCATAAAGCCTTTTAGGAGGTGACCTGATGATCACAGGCATTAGAGCCCCAGTCTGTGGCAGTCAATTTCATCAACGTAAATCAGTCGGCGGCATATTAGCACGCGCACACACTCCCACTGGTCAGGGCTTGCACTCCATGCTGATTGGGACCTACTCCACGCACGCTGGATGCCAGCCTAAAGCCCACACAACCGGTTGCCAAGGTTGTTTAAAAAGCTGTAAAACAAACGGGTTGTGTTTGGTTAATGTACACTGATTGACCTCTCCCGCCAGGACTCTTATGTTGCCGTGATTATAAGCAGCTTTCCAGGCTGGTCTGTCATGTTGCAGGTCTGTTGGGGGCTTCAAGTTGGTGTTCTAGAAGAGACCTTCTCATGGGATGGCATTCTAAAAATGAGGAGGAATCCACTCCCTTAAAATGAAGAAAATACTGAGTAATAACTAAGCAGCAATGCACCTTAGAGATTTGTGGTGTATTGCCAAGAGCAGTATCCAGGCACTCCGCGTTGCGTTGTACCCAAGAACAGACACTTAGCCGGGGTATATTAGCCATACACTGTCAAACTTGTCCTTTATTGCATGAATACACATGGGTTCAGAACATCTATCTTGAATCGGTTAAAGGCGCCTTTGAGAATGCTTGAAATAATCATAGTTTACTGACTGTGCTCCGACTGGCTGCCACAGGTTACGTAAGCCTCCATATGCTCAGAGCGGAAAACTCCACCCGGGGTATAAATAAAGCAACCTTACGCACGGCTCCAGACACAGATTTGGGCAGGTTTCGCACGGGATGTCATGGTTTTGCTACGCTAGCTAGCTCAACTGCTATTTCAGGCTCTGTCTCATTAGACAGAGAGAGAGAGAGAGAGAGAGGAAGTATCCTCTGTACGTGAAAAAACAGACTTTACAAAAAAAATAATTAGAGCATACTGGGGGGAGTGAAGAGCACATTCAACCCCTGCCCACAGCCTCTGGGGCCAGCTAGAACGGTACTGGTGACACTGCTAGAGATGTCCACACACACACACACACACACACAAATACACACACACAGTAGCTACACTTCCCAATGCTGAAGATTCCAGAGCCCTCCAACACGGGCCCCAACAAACAGGACCCTCGTTGCTCAAACCTCACAACGGACAACCAGGGCGGTACTGACAGTGAGGAGGGAGAGGGCAGATTGAGAATACATGCATGTGCCTGTGAGCGCCTGTGTGCGCAAGTGTTAGCGCAAGCATGTGTGGGCAACTCTGAGTGTGTCAAATGAAGCCTGTAAAAGCCTTCTCACGGACGCCGGTTAATTTAGTCAGGGAATAGCTGGCTGTCCTTCAGGTGAAGGGACAGAGATTGGCCTCAATATGAGATGTAATAAAACAGCCACATCACAGGATCTCACGGCACCTCCAACTGTCCTTCATGTGGCTTGCTACACAACACGTGCACCCACAAGCGCACGCGCACACGCACAGTTGATTTTAATAGAAACAGTTTTAACGTGTCTGTGGTGAATGAAGTCACAACACCAAGATGCACATGCTAAAATCTGCTATGTTCAGATGACTAACGTCTACATATTGGGGAAAGTGTCTTATTTTAAATAAATTGTAAATATTCACAGAATTGCCTACATTTTCACCACATTATCGGAATGCCTCCTTATTTAATTCTCATGTTTTTCAAAAGTAGAATTTTATCAAGATAAAACACTATCGTTCCAAAGTTTGGGATCACTTAGAAAAGTCCTTGGTTTCCATGAAAACATACATGAAATTAGTTAGAATAAGAAATATAGAAAAAATGAATAGGAAATATAGTCATTGACAAGGATAAAATAATTATTTTTATTTAAATACTTAGTGTCCTTCAAACTGCTATTGTCAAAGAATCCTCCATTAGCAGCAATTACAGCCTTGCATACCTTTAGGATGCTAGTTGTCAATTTGTTTGGTTATCTGAAGAGATTTCACCCCATGCTTCCTGAAGCACCTCTCACAAGTTGAATTGGCTTGATGGGCACATCTTACGTATCATACAGTCAAGATGCATCCAGAACAGCTCAATAGGGTTCCGATCCCGGTGACTGATCTGGCCACTCCGTTATAGGCAGAATACCAGCTGACTGCTGAAAACGTTATTGCATAGTTTGGAGCTATGTTTTGTGTAATTGTCCTGTTCTACAAGGAAATTGGCTTCAATTGAGCGCTGTCCACTGGGTATGGCATGGCGTTGCAAAATGGAATGATAGCCGTACTTCTTCAAGATCCCTTTTACCTGGTACAAATCTCTAATTTCACCACCAAAGCACCCCCAGACCATCACATTGCCTCCACCACGCTTGACAGATGATGTCAAGCACTCCTCTTGCATCTTTACCTTTGGGTACAATCTCACAAATGTTCTTCTTTGTGTTTTTCCAATTTCCAATTTTCCTTGGTCAGCCTGAGGTATGGCTTTTTCTTTGCAATTCTGCCTAGAAAGGCCAGCATCCCAGAGCTGCCATTTCAATGAGACTGGTGTTCTGCAGGTATTATTTAATAAAGCTGCCAGTTGAGAACCTGTAAGGCATCTGTTTCTTAAACTACACCCTCTAATGATTTGCTCTCTTGCTCAGTTGTGCACTGGAGCCTCCCACTCCTCTTTCTAATCTGGTTAGAGCCAGTTTGTGCTGTGCTGTGAAGAGAGTTGTACACATCATTATACGCAATCTTCAGTTTCTTGGCAATTTCTCACAAGGAATAGTCTTAATTTCTCAGAACAAGAATAGACAGACAAGTTTCAGAAGAAAGTTATTTGTTTCTGGCCATTATGAGCCGGTAATCAAACCCACAATTGCAGATGCTCCAGTTGCAAAAGGGTTTTCTACTCTAATGATCAATTAGCCTTTTAAAATTATAAACCTGGATTAGTACACAAAACATGCCATTGGAACACAGGACTGATGTTTGCTGATATTGGGCCTCTGTACATCAATGTAGATATTCCATTAACAATTGTCCATTACTAGCAACAAACGTCAGTTACATTTCTAAGCGACCCCAAACTATATATACAGTTGTGCTCAAAGGTTTGCGTACCCTTGGAGAATTGGTAAAATACGTACCATTTGTAACAAAAACACGAGTGAGCAGGCAAAACACGTCTTTTATTTCTTATGGGATTCACATTCAACTGTAGGTCATAACAGAATGGCACAATCATAAAACAAAACATGGCAACAAAGAAAATAATGAACTGATCCATGTTCAAATGTCTGCATACCCTTAGTTCTTAATGCTGAGTATTGTCCACTTTAGCATCAATGACCATGTGCAGTTTTTTTTATAGTTGTTTATGAAGCCCACAATTCTTGTAGGTGGTATAACTGCCCATTCGTCTTGGCAAAATGCCTTCAGGTCATGTAAAGTCTTTGGTCGTCTTGCATGAACCGCACCTTTGAGATCTCCCCAGAGTGTCTCAATGATATTAAGGTCAGGAGACTGTGATGGCCACTCCAGAACCTTCACCTTTTAATGCTGTAACCACTGGAGGGTCAACTTGGCCTTGTGCTTAGGGTCATTGTCATGCTGGAAAGTCCAAGAGTGTCCCATGTGCAGCTTTTGTGCAGAATAATGTAAATTGTCTGCCAGTATTTTCTGATAACATACTGCATTAATCTTGCCATCAATTTTCACAAGATTCCCTGTGGCTTTAGAACCCACACACCCCAAAACATCAGTGAGAAACCACCATGCATCACAATGGGGATGGTATTCTGTTCACTATAGGCCTTGTTGACCCCTCACCAAACATACCGCTTATGGTTGTGACCATAAAGCTCTACTTTGGTCTCGTCACTCTTAATTACAGTGTGCCAGAAAAAAGTGAGATGTGTCAAAAGGTGGTTGGGCATATTGTAACCTAGCTTTTTTGTGGCATTGGCACAGTAAAGGCTTCTTTCTGGCAACTCGACAATGCAGCTCATTTTTGTTTAAGTATCGTAATATTGTACTCCTTGAAACAACCACACCGTCTTTTTCCAGAGCAGCCTGAATTTCTCCTAAAGTTACCTGTGGGTTTTTCTTGTACCTGAACAATTCTTCTGGCAGTTTTGGCTGAAATCTTTCTTGTTCTACCTGACCTTATCTTGCTATCAATAGATCCCTGAATTTTCCACTTCTTAATAAGTGATTGAGCTGTACTGACCGGCATTTGCAAGGCTTTGGATATCTTTTTATATAATTTAAATGTTTTATAAAGTTCCATTACCTTGTTACGCAATTATTTTCTGCTCCCCATGGCTCAGTATCTAGCCTGCTCAGTGCTTCCACATGAGAGCTAACCAATGCATTGACAATTTATACACAGATACTAATTGCAATTTAAGCCACAGGTGTGAGAAATTCACCCTTAATTGCCATTTTCACCTGCGTGTGTATCACCTTGTGTTTCTGTAACAAGGCCAAACATTCAAGGGTATGTAAACTTTTGATCAGGGCCATTTGGGTGATTTCTGTTATCATTATGATTTAGAAATTAGCCAAACAACTATGAGATAATAAATGGCTTCATATGATCACTATCCTTATCAGTCATATTTTCAAAATGAATGCCAAAATTTCACAATTTCTGCCAGGGTCTGCAAACTTATGAGCACAACTGTATACTGCTCAAAGAAATTAAAGGAACAAGAAATCATCACAATAAAACACCAAGTCAATTAAACTTCAGGGATATAAACCTGTCCAATTACGAAGCATAAGTGATTGTGAATCAATGTCACCTGTTTTGGGGCAAATGAAAGTGACAATAGGTGCACTGGAGAGGCAACAGCAAGTCAACCCCCAAAAAGGGAATGGTTTTGCAGGTGGTGGCCACAGACAATTGCTCTCTCCTTATCCTTCCTGACTGACTCTTCTTTTGCTTTTTGCTAGTGTCCTTGTCACTACTGGTAGCATGAGGCAGTACCTGCAGCCCATTCAGGTTGCACAGGTAGTCCAGCTCCTCCAGGATGGCACATCCATGCATGCCGTCGCAAGAAGGTTTGCTGTGTCTCCCAGTACCATCTCAGGAGAAAAGAGGAGATACCAGGAGACCGGCCATTACACGAGGAGAGCTGGACAGGGCTGTAGTAGGGCATCAACCCAGCAGCAGGACCGCTATCTGCTCCTTTGTGCGAGGTGGAACAGGAGGAGCACTGCCAATGACCTCTAGCAGGCTATTGGTGTGCATGTTTGTGACCAAACTGTCAGAAACAGACTCAATGTGGGAGGCATGGGGGCCCGACATCCTCTAGTGGGACCTGTGCTCACAGCCCAGCGCCGTGTAGCTTGATTGTTATTCACCAGAGAACACCAGAATTGGCAGGTCCGCAACTGGCACCCCGTTCTCTTCACAGATCAGAGCAGGTTCACACTGAGCACACATGACAGACGTGAAAGAGTCTGGAGACGCTGTGGTGAACAATATGCTGCCTGCAACATCATCCAACATGTCCAGTTTGGCGGTCAGTCAGTGAGGGTCTGGGCAGGCATATCCTTGGATGGTCGCACAGACCTCCACGTGTTTAGCCAACGGTACCCTGACTGCTGTTAGCTACCAGAATCAAATCCTCAGACCCACAGTCTGGGCCCTGGGTTCCTCCTGGTGCAGGACAATTCCCGGCCAGAGTATGTAGGCAGTTCCTGGATGATGAAGGCATTGATGCCATTGACTGGCCCTCATGTTCCCCAGACCTGAATCCAATTATGAACCTCTGGGACGTTATGTATCGGTCCATTTGATGCCACCAAGTAGCGCCAAAGACTTTCCAAGAGCTCACTTATGAGTTGCCGTGATGAAATTCACACAAGTTGGACCAGCCTGCAATTTCAGTTGTTCACTTAGATTTTCGGTGTGAGTTTGAATCCAGCCCTCAATCGGTTTGTGATTTTGGTTTCCATTGAACGTTGTCACGTCACTTTGTTCTCAACTAATTGCACAATGTACAGTAACGATTTTGATCTTTAATATATTTTGTTTATTGAGGGCCGATGTGTAATTTAAGTCTTTCCTTAATTTCTTTCAGTTCCATTCATATATGCCTTCAGAATGTATCTTTCTCCACATATCCCATGGCTTTCAAATGATTCAAATGGTTACTTTTTTTTTTTAACTGGAACAAATTACAATTTTCTAAATTAAATTTGACATGTTCTGTTTTACTCAGGCATTTGTATTAGAGAGGCAATGGTGAGTTCAGACAGAGGGTAGGTGTAAAACAATGTGAAATTTACTGAACAATGTTCTATATGTTGTGTCTTATGTTTCTTTGTGGCCAAGATCACCACAGAACAACAGATGACCAGAAGCTTGTATTAGGCCCCAGAAATGTGCCTCGCTGCTGTCGCATCTAGATCATCACTGCTTTCCCTCCTTTTTCACTTGATGCTGGCAGACTGCTGATATATTGTCACTGTTAGAAGACCTTTTAACCTTAGGCCTATCAATCATCTCATTCTGCTGCTCAACAACTAAACTAAACACGTTTTTCAAGGGCAGATATGACCATTTTTCATTTTCCTCTTCTGAGCACCAGACATATCTATGTTCCATTTTCATGTTAAGTTAGGTTAACCAGGTATCTTCCACAGCTCAGATTTGAACTTAACCGGCAAGATCTGATTCCAACACGTGGTCACAGGTCCAGAAAGTGTATTATGGAATCACAAAATAAAATCAGATCTAAATCACATATCAATGCCAAAACAGATGACATGCAATATACAGTGAATCTGTTCTGAATCAGAGTGGTGCAGATGACATGAACTACAAAGAGAATCAGTTCTGAATCAGAGTGGTACAAAAGACATACACAACACAGTGAATCTGTTCTGAATCAGCGTGGTACAGAAGACATACACAACACAGTGAATCTGTTCAGAATTAGAGTGGTACAGATGACAAACACTACACAGTCAATCAGTTCTGAATCAGAATGGTATATAAGACACTACACAGTGAAGTAGTTCTGAATCAGAGTGATACAGATGACAAATACTACACAGAGAATCAGTTCTGAATCAGAGATAATCAGCAGTGTGTTCATAATGCAGCAGTGTATTTATGACAGAGTGAATAACCTGGGACATCTGTAAAGAGTGACACACGGCAAAGCTCTCTGCTTATACCCTCTCCATCCAGATCCTGACTCCCCCTGTCCTCCATCTCTCTCCCAGTGGCAGGGCCCCAACATCACCAGCTGTTTCCCTTGGTTGTCCCAGCAGCCCTACTCCAGGCTGGGCCCATCAGACTGAAGGAGTGGGAACCCTCACACTACTCCACTGAGACCCAATTAAAAGGGACAGAAGTCGACGATAGAAGCGGAATCACAGGGAGATGCACAGTCGCTACTTTAATTGAAGATGTGTTTTTACGAACTCTCTCACTTCAGGCAACCATCACCACTTTCCTCCCCTCTCATGAGCAGAGGGAAGAACGGAAGAAACAGTGGAGAGCTACGGTGGGGGTTAAATACACACATAACAATGTGTGGAAAAGGCGAAGAGCTCTGTGATGCCCAGATCTGGATCCTTAAAGGGATGATTACATTTAGGACAATGTATTTCAGTTTCAGAAAATAACATCAGAGTAGCACAATTGGATTTCTAAGAATCACATTAGGAGAGCGAGAAAATATGTTAAAATACAACTACAGTGTATATAAAAAGTCTACACACCCCTGTTAAAATGCCAGGTTCTTGTGATGTAAAAGAATGAGACAAAGATAAATCATGTCAGAACATTTTCCATCTTTAATGTGACCAATAACATGAACAATTCAATTGAAAAATTAACTGAAATCTCTGAGAGAAAAAAAAAAAAAAAAACTCACAATAACCTGGTTGCATAAGTGTGCACACCCTTAAACTGATACTTTGTTGAAGCACCTTTTGATTTTATTACAGTACTCAGTCTTATTGGGTAGGAGTATATTAGCATGGCACGTCTTGACGTGGCAATATTTGTCCACTCTTCTTTGCAAAAGTGCTCCAAATCTGTCAGATTGCGAGTACATCTCCTGTGCACAGCCCTCTTCAGATCACCCCACACATGTTCAATTGGATTCAGGTCTGGGCTCTGGCTGGGCAATTCCAAAACATTAATCTCCTTCTGGTGAAGCCATGCTTTTGTGGATTTGAATGTGTGCTTTGGGTCGTTGTCGTGCTGAAAGGTGAACTTCATCTTCAGCTTTCTAGCAGGCGCCTGAAGGTTGTGTGCCAAAATTGCCTGGTATTTGGAATTGTTAAAAATTCCCTCCACCCTGAATAAGACCCTGGTTCCAGCTGAAGAAAAACAGCCCCAAAGCATGATGCTGCCACCACCATGCTTCACTGTGAGTATGGTGCTCTTTGGGTGACGTGCAGTGTTGTTTGTGCACCAAAGATATGGAATTATGGCCAAAAAGTTCAACCTTGGTTTCATCAGACCATAACACATTTCCCCATGTGCTTTTGGGGGACTTGGATGTTTTTCTTTGTAAGAAAAGGCTTCCGTCTTGCCACCCTACTCCATAGCCCATACATATGAAGAGTACAGGAGATTGTTGTCACATGTAGCACACAGCCAGTACTTGCCAGAAATTCCTGCAGTTCCTTTAATGTTGCTTGTAGGCCTCTTGGAAGCCTCCCTGACCAGTTTTTTTCTCATATTTTCATCAATTGTGGAGGGACGTCCAGTTCTTGGTAATGTCTCTACTGTGCCATATTTTCTCCACTTGATGATGACTGTCTTCACTGTCTTCCATGGTATATCTAATGCTTTGGAAATTCTTTTGTACCCTTCTCCTGACTGATATCTTTTAACAATGAGATCCCTCTGATGCTTTGGGAGCTCTCTGTGGACCATGGCTTTTGCTCTGAGATGCAACTAAGAAAATGTCAGGAACAGCTGAACTTTGTGATTAATCAGTCACTTTAAATGATGGCATATGTGTAATGACTTCTATTTAACATGAGTTTGAATTTGTTTGGTTAATTCTGATCACAGCCACATCCCCAGTTATAAGAGGGGGTGGACACTTATGCAACCAGGTTATTGTATTGTATTTTTCTTTTTTTCCCCTCGAAGATTTCAGTTTGTTTTTCAATTGAATTGTTTACATTATAGGTCACAATAATTAAAGTTCTGAAATGATTTATCTTTGTCTCATTCTTTTACATCACAAAAACCTGGCATTTTCACAGGGGTGTGTAGACTTTTTATATCCACTGTATGTATGAGCTACAACTATGAATGATCTACACCTATGAATAATGTACAACTATGATGAGCTACAACTATGATGAGCTACAACAATGGTGAGTTACAACTACGGTGAGATACAACCATGTATGAGAAACAACTATATTGAGCTATAACTATGGTGAGCTACAACTACAGTGAACTACAACTATGAATGATCAACCACTACATTGAGCTACGGGAAAACATGAACAAGTTTATATTCTCTCTCAAACCATATGTGTGTTCCTCTGCAGGATAGTTCATTTAATATAACCACATGTTAATTAGTATTGTAGTTAATCCCATATTCAAGAGACCCAAACTGTCAGGTCACATTATAAACAATCAGTCCTAACGGTAGTGCGTGTGACATTTTGAGCTGCTATCTCTCCTAGCTAAATGTTCCCTAGGTACTAATTGGCCTACTTTACGCTGTCTTTCTTAGAATTGCCAGTTGCTTTATAGTTTGGGATATTAGCCTTGACAACCATCATCCTATATTGTATATTCAAAACTCTGCATTTTCTTTACGGGGCCGAAAAAAATTAATATAAATGATTTCACCCCTTGAATGATATAGGTTAAGCAATGACTAGACTGTAGAATTATAAGGTCTACAGTACCTTCATGGGATATTAAACCTAATTTGAAAGGAGAATAAAAGTTCAAACACTTAGCCAGCAGCAAAGTGAGTGTAACTTTTCTCTCCTTTGCATTATTTAAGATAGGCTCCATCATTTTATCAATCTATCGATCTCCCACCAGAAAGATGAAAATGGAGAAATAATGAGGCCGATGAATGCTGTGTAAAGAACATCAATGTGTGAAATTTAATTATCTGTGCTGGAAAGAGAGAAAAAAAGTGTCGACTGTTTTCTAAAAAAAAAATTACAAAAAGAGAAAAAAAAAGAGAAAAAAGAAGCAGTTAATATTTTTCCCTCTCTGCATATTTTAATTACCAGATCAATCATAACTACATACAGCAGTGCTTTTGCAAGAGAAGAGAAAATTGCAAGTCTAAATGAAAAACAATAGATTTACTTTAAAGTCTCAGCTTCTTTTGAAGTCTAAATTAAAATTTCAGGTACCTTTAGGAGAGCCTTCTTCAGAAAGTTATGATATTTAATTAGTGTGTTTAGATTCTGCTGAAATTAAACTTCACAGCCCAACACAATGTGAAATGAAAACCGGAGGATCCAGACTTCTGTTGGGAAACAGAAAGACAGAGAGACAGACGGAATCAGAATCTCTTTAACATCACAAAGGAGGACTCTGTCTTCTGACACCAGCCTGTGTTCTGTATGTGACCGCCCTGGTCTGGTCTCTAGCTGAGGTGTCTTTTGGTTGACGGGAGACTCACTGACTAGGTTTGCATCTGGGTGACTGACTGTTCCTTGGCTCAGTGGCTCGGCGATGCCGCTTCTAAAATCCCAGGATCAAGCCATGGAATTGGCAGAGCGTCTCCCCCGTTCCGCCTTCTCTGCCTCACATGGGGTTCTCCTGCTCGTACGAGCACTGATGTTTATTTCTCCTGGCGTGTCCTCGCCGGTACAGAGTCACCAATTTCACACATTTCTATTGGCTAATTCGACAGTGCTCTTGCCAGCGACTGAAAGGGAGCCAGCCAGTAGTCAGGGGCATCCCAGGAACACGGCTTTGCTCTCAGACCGGGGGGTCTGGGAAAGTCGGATGTCCATCCTCAACCGTTCCGTTGACCATTTCGGGGCTCCAGTCTGCGACTGGTGTCAGGGGTCTTAAAGACTACCTGACAGAGGACAGGGGGTGAGTTACTGTGGTCGCTCGTCAATGGAGTGAGTAGGGGTGAGTAGGGGCCAGCGGGGTGAGTATGGGTGAGTGAATACCTGTGAATAGGGGTGAATAGGGAATCTTCCGGATCATGAGTGTCTGTCTGTCTGTCTGTCGGTGTAGCAGAAGGTATGCAACAGACACACAGCCAGTCGGACGCCTCTTAAGAGCAGCACAGACACAGACACCTCTGCGTGTGACCATCCTCAAACAAGGCTAACATTTGCACAGCAGCTTTAGTCAGGCGTGACGTCTCCGGGCTCAGAGGTTTGTGCTGTCAGGACCGGAGAAATTAAACCTAGCACCGCAGAGCAGAATGTGCTGAAACTCATCAATTCCACATGGCTAGAGAGTGCCTATTTATAACACCGAGCCCTCTCTCTGTACCTGGTGTGCATCCCCATCTCTGAACATGGTTCCATAATGATGAATGTGTCACACTGGGATATGCAGACCGGGCAACAGACAGTACAAGGGAAGAAATGCACCAACACCCCGTGGCTTCAGAACTCGCTCTCTCACACAGCCCTGAGCGGAGTCATGAGACAGACACTAGGAGGTGGACGGAAGATGACATGAAGGGTTCCAGCAAAAAACGCAGCGTCAAGAAGTACAAAGACAACTCAAGGTTCCTAAAAAAACTCTAGGGTTTTGTGATACTTGGTAGTATCGTGGCAATTTTTTTTTTAAATCCAGAGCAGAATTAGCTTCAGAAAAACAGCTCTAATGTTGGAAACAAATGTTACGTTGTCCTCGTTTATTCTTTTTCTAAGTTGTAGAAGATGATGATATTTTACATATACAGCATGTTTTTAGAGGACAAACGAGCAGGCCAAACCGTTTTTGTCCAAATAACAGTCTCAGCATCTAATCTAAGACTTTTAACTGTTGATCATTCTGAGCTTCATCTGTTCCTTAGGTCCTGTGTCTGGACTAAAATAAGAAGGGCAGCAGTAATTATGACCAGTGTCACTGGCAGCAGCAGGGAGACATGACCGCTTTCTCAGGATACATGAGGGAACTGGTCTGAGGACAGAGAGAGAGAGACACGACCGCTTCCTCAGGACAGGATGCACGAGGGAACTGGTCCGAGGACAGAGAGAGAGAGACACGACCGCTTCCTCAGGACAGGATGCATGAGGGAACTGGTCTGAGGACAGAGAGAGAGAGACACGACCGCTTCCTCAGGACAGGATGCACGAGGGAACTGGTCCGAGGACAGAGAGAGAGAGACACGACCGCTTCCTCAGGACAGGATGCATGAGGGAACTGGTCTGAGGACAGAGAGAGAGAGACACGACCGCTTCCTCAGGACAGGATGCATGGGAGATTACAATGTCTTAGCCAAGAATCCAAGCTTGGCAAAATAAATGAGATTCAACTGAAGCTTTTAGTTAATATGTGTTCTCCTACACTACCGACTGGTGTAATGTAGCAACACTAATGACGCTGATCCAAAAAAAAAAGAGCAGAGAAACAAAACTCAACAGCAGAGCAGAAGTGTGACAGTCCGGTACGGTCTGTTCTTAATGGGAGCACTGTTGCTGCCGCTTCAGGTGACTGGAGCGCTGTGTGAAGCGCCGCTGAAGGAGAGAGAGCCTTAAATATGAGCTCCAATTTGTGTCACGAGGCACACACTCTCACCGATATAGAGATTACGCAGATGATAAACCGAGGGACAGGCAGACAGCGAGAGGGTAGAGGAGAGAAGGAGAAAGAGGGGGGGTGGAAGGAGAGGGAGAATGTGTCTCTGGTTTACATGTCCCGGCAGCCCATCATCTCCTCAGCAGAGGGCTGGAGGTGCAGTGTGTAATGTGCATACGTAATGGCTTGGAGTTCCTATACGGACCCAGGCTGGCTGCCTGGTTGCTGCTCAATGAGCCTGAACCGGACACAGTGGGGGGCACCGTACCAGAGACAGCAGCTCGGTGCTGGACATGGTAGCGGCCCAGAACCGGCACTGCAGAGGATTAGAAGGCTAGAGCGAGCCAGATCCAGAGATATCTCGGACCTCACGGCGAGATCTTACGTCTCGCTCCAGATGTCCTGGAGATCCAGGCGTTGGCTGGGGGGTTTATCGGCATCGACACTGTACGGCACGTCACGTGTCCGGCACCATCCCGGACGTCTCAGTTGAAGACCCGTGGATTCAGACACGGCGTCTGCTAACCAACACAATCCGACGATCTGCCTACCGGCGCCTAATAGGCCATTCGGTCCATGATGAAGATCCGTCATCACCGAGCCGTTAAAGTGGGAGCATCGCCGCTGTGTTCCACAAATGGCGTAGTACCTCATCTATGAAAGTGCCATAGAGGCCCTGAAACAATTAGATGGGGAAAGGCTTTATGACTGTTAGACTTACCGCCGCTCTCACCACTGGCAGCACAGCCGGGAGGGCTGGTACAGGAAGGCACTTACAGAGGCGGAGGAAGCTTGCGTCATAACACACACACACACACAGTCACACACACGCGCACACACACGGCCTTTTATCACGGAACTGTAATTAAGTATCATCCTTTACTCTTTGATTCATTCCACTATTCATAACATATTTATACAGTCAAGATGAATTATCATCTCCTTCAGGAATTAATCAAAAAGAGGAAGGACTGGTCGCCTCTCAATGGATGATCAAAAGCTGTGTCTCTACCTCGCTGGGGGCAGCGCCGCTGCTCTGCTCCGTACGGGCTCGGGGCTCGGGGTTCAGCGCAGCTCTTCAACGGGAGACCAAAACATCAGTTTCATATCTGCCGATAAGACCTCTGAAGTACGGAATACACTGCGATCGGGAAGTATTCAAACGCACATTCTTTACACGATAATCAAGGGAGTTTTAACATGAACCACCTCCAGTCCATTTGTTACATGAAAACAATTGAATTCCATGGCTCCTGCCAGAGATCTATGAACCGCTTTAAATGATTCACCTTTTCCACCCTTGATACAGGTGTTGCACAGACCTACAGCTGGGTGTTCAAACTGCCAATGTATTGCTGTATATAATGATACCAATATCTGCTATTGACTTGAATAGACGTAGGGTTTTCTCCTCTCCATAAGAGCTCCCCATTGCATAGCCAACACGAGAAAGAGCCACATAGACAAAACATTGTTTCCTACCAATATCATCACCACAACCTCAGGGGAAGAGATGGCATAGTTAATAGAAAACAGGTGTCCACCAGCCAACCCGAACACCCAGTTGGCAGTGCGTTAATAGCTATCTGATGTTTTTGATGTCTAGTCAGCTCGATTGTACCTTTCAGGCTGATAATGAGGGCCAATAATGATTCCTGAGCTCAAGGGGTTAATGGTATGTAACCGGCAGAGCCACTAATTACACGTTACAAACTATTTATCAGATTCTCCATCTGCACAACGCAACACCACAACTCTCATTGTGCACGCTAAATTACTCCTCGGATTATCATTGTAAAGCAACTTTCCATAATTAGGGGCCCGGGCTGCTGTTTTCTTTTTCTGAGTAGGCTACCAAACGACATCAAGAGAAGAGCAGAAAACAACACAACTGGTTCATTAGAGCCTGACATCCTCCAACAACACAGATTCAGTGTCTACAGCAGTGAGTTCCAAATGTATACAGTGCGCACCCAAAATAAAAAAAGGTTTTAACCAGTAATAAATGAATAAAGAATCATTCTGGTGACTCCCTCCTGCAGTTCCCCATCGACTCCACTGTGCTGATCATCAGTATCTAGCAGTATTAAGCAGAATCTAGTCTCACAGGAATCAACAGGCAACCAATTCTAGAATTCCATCACCTTTTTGTTGACAAGGTGAGTCCTGCAGGGGATTTACACCCTACAATGAGAGAGGTGTAAATTGTATCTTGGATCCCATACAGGCTTGGTGAAGACTGCAAAACTGTCTATTCAGATGACAAGGGAAGGTTGCGTGAAGTTTGTGTGAACAGTTCGTGGAGCTAAGAGAGGCTCAGCCCCAGTTCAACTGGGCTCTCTCTCCTGTGATGGGTTATTTGAGAAATAACTGTCATATCCCCCAGCCCCAAAGGTGTGCCGGAGACCATGGAGACATGTACCATCTCGTCTGTCTCTGCAGTAAATTTTATTAAAATTACCTTCATTATAAGACAGTGTTCATTATAAAACCAAAACTGCTGGTCTCCCAGGGCCCAGTGGATTAATAAGGACAGCGGTGTATTTTAAGCCGTAAACTCAACTCCTCACTGTCCTTAATCTCTTTCCTACTTCACAAGGCCAAATTAACACCTCTCCCCAGCTCTGACGGGACCTCATTAGCAAACTTTCAGGGAAAGAAAGAAAAGAGGAACGAAGAAGAAGAAGAAGGTGGGAAGCGACCAATGACAGCCACCAACTAGTGCTGGGATTAACCCTTACCGGCGCTCCAGCTCCGTGGAAACTAGGCCGTTGACGACGTGTTTCTAATCAGTCGCCTGGTTAGCGATAATTAGAAGGGGAGATCGGACCAGGGAAGTGAGAGAAAGTGGGAGGGGTACATTGAAATGAAACAGAAAAGAAAGAGAACCTGTCATGTCGCAAACACTTCAAAGGGAGAGTCTTCTCTTTTAGAAGTGGCATGATGGGGGTCCAAACACCAAGAGGGACTCCTCCGGGCCGCACTGCCAGGCGGGAGGAGGGGTAAGTACATCTCTCTCAGAGACACACACGCACGCACGCAAACATTTACATTTTTTATTTATGTACTTACTTCTGTTATTTCTACTTACTGAGTTTATGTTTGTTCGCCCGTCCATGCTGAGGTCTTTGCTGAATGTGTGTAGATTGTAAAACCTCTGTTTAAAGTATTTTTCTATAGACAGTCAGACCCCAGAAAGACTAGTTGCTGCCATGGTTTCAGCTAATGGGGATCCAGACAAAAAAAACACACAAACCTCAGGCTCAAACACCACCTGTATCGGGCAGATGCAGGGCAGCTTTCGTGGATCCCAGAACACACAGTCAAACAAGCTCCTGCTACTACACCTGCTCTTCACCGTACCCCTCACCGTACCTCTCTCCAGAAGCAGCAGGCGGGACTCCCGCAGCTCCACTCTCAGGCCTGGCAGACTAGTGCCGGGTTTACGGTTCAAAAGCCCCTGCAAGCTGTTTGACATTAAGCGGGAAGGTCAACGTTGTATCAGAAAACACCAGGGCTTTCATTCCTCATTACGCATTTCCCTTTCAAATGTGTGCGTGGGGACGTTTGATGAGATCCGAAGTTATAGTGCTTACTTTCCCTCCAAGACCCAGGCCTCTAGTGGCAGGTTTTAACATCATTCATCATTATCAGCCATCTAGTTTATTTACTTACTAAACGTCTACATTCCCAGTTGTCAAATATCAACGGGGTTCAAATGAATCCCCAGGTTCATGATTGCACAATAAAGATATGGCAGGGTGACTTTAATATTTTGCTGTCTGTGCCTTTGCAGTCGCAATAATTCAATTGGCATCGACATCAACCTCACACATCAGCAGCACTGAATAAAATGACTCCGGACAAAACTGCTGCTTTGGCGTAGCTAATTACAAAGCCATTTGAAAACAAGTAGACTGTAATCATACATGAGAACCAGACGATCCTTGCAGTGTTTTTTATATAATAATCCAGCTTTCGGGTTTGGAGAGGGAGGGAGACTGGAAGCATTATTTGTGGTATCATTTGCCTCTGCTTTGTGGACCACAACACAGCTCAAAGATGTGATTTATGACCTTGGTTTAATGGCCAGAGCAGAGCCTTGGTAGGTATCAGATGACTTTTTCAATATGGAAGCATCAGAAAGGGCACTGACAATGCACCATCCCAACAGGAAATGAGGGCTTGTCTCAGCCAAGAGAATATGAGCAGCCAGATATCTGATCATCTAAATGGCAGATAGAGAGCTACTCCACTCTGACAGCAAATGCATCAGTCAATAAGCATCAGATGAAGTGTAACATGAAAACTGGGTCCTTACACTTGGCCATGAATTTCTATCCATGCTATCCTATCATCAGTCCACGGTCACAGAGTCTTCCTCGGTCTTGTGTATCAGATAGTGTCTGGAAATCACATCAAAGGCCCACCAGCAAAACATGGGCAAGGAGAGGTCGACTCACCTGGGCCTGGAAACTCTTGAGGACAGGAGCCACCATCTCCCGCACTTCCTAGATACAAACAAACAAACAAACAAAGCATTTTTAGTACATTAAAAGAGAGGGGAAGACTTCTATGCCTGCATTACTGTCACTCGTCTCATTAGCAAAGAATCTACTTCTCCTCGTTAAGTCCAAAAGTACAACTGCGAGATGAGGAAAGACGCCCCATGTCAAATGCTGTTTGATCCCAGGTATATTTTTATCCTGCCCATATTCCAGGAGAAGAAAGCAATATCCAAGGTTTAGATGGATTTCTAAGGGAGGGGCGGAAGAGGAAAGGCGGGGGTCTTAAAAGTCGGGGGGAAGCTCTGGAGTTTGAGCGAGAGTCAGTAAGTGGGGATTTCCAGCTTGTATTAGTTCAGGCTCCAGTCTCTCCCTCCCTCCTGGTTCTCACTGAGCCCCAGGTGAAGGGAATGGGCTGCCTGCGATGGTGACAGCACCATCCTGCATTCTGCACCTGTATTATACTGACAAGATTACGGAGCACTTACAGCGATAGGGGCCAATGCACCCTTAATTTGACCCCAGCAGTACACACGCTGGCATTAAGCAACAACTGTCGTTTTCTTTTCTTTTTTTTTATGTTTTATTTAAACATAAACAGAGGAGCTGAGACTGACTTGCACTAAAGATAGGCAACCAAAGCGGATTATGAAATGAAATAACTAATTCCGTTCAGAATAGGTAAACTGAAGACGTGACGGGTGGAGCAGAGTGAGAAGACCCAGAAGAGGCTGGGTGGGGGCGGGGGGTGGCAGGGGGCAGGGGACACTCACCTCTGGGACATTCCTCTTGAACTCCCGGCTCAGCTCCACCAGCTGCCTGTGGGAGTGTTCGCTCTCTTCCTGTCGCCCCGCCAGCTCAGACGCTACTGAGTTTAGCTCCCTCTACAAACACAGGAGAAAGCGAGGGAGACAGTGAGAAAGAGAGGCAGAGCAAGAGAGGGAGGGAGGGTGAGTAAGAGAGAAAGGGAGGGTGAGTAAGAGCATGAGAATGAGAGAGAGAAAGAGACAGCACTTAAGAGAAGCTGCCAACAGTCATACAGTGCAGCTTAGAGTGTCCATAAATAAAAATACACTGCTGAATATTAACAATGTAATCCTTCATGATCTTATAGCGGTAATACTTACTGCAAGCCCTGGACCATAAATAATTAAGCCAAAATAAATCCAATGCCTACAGTAGCAGAAGGCCTTTTAGATAATCAGTATTTGAAATAATCAATACGCTTGCAACGGCCATGGAACTCCAGTGAGAGAGTCGAACGAGAGGAGAGAGAGTGGAGAGAGAGAGACAAAGAAGAGAGTAGAGAGAGACAAGAGAGAGGAAAGAGAGAGAAAAGAGAGGGAGGAGTGAGAGGGAAAACAAGGCAGCGGAGTCACGCGGAAAGGGCCCAATAACCCGACAAACCCTTAAAAACCAATATAGAGCTTCCTGGAGAAAAAAGGAACATTATTCCTTCTGCCATGATTAACACAGATCACAAGAAAGCCTCTGCCTCATTTATAAAGCTCTCCAAGTGTCTTGCTACATCTTTACAATGATTTCCGGTGGACTTTAACAACAAAAATACAAGTATGATGCTTATACCGGTTTACTGCTAATAACCCCAACACTCCCAGCAGGGTAACCAATGCCTGAATCACAGTTTGGTGTCCTTCAATACCTGATGATACGGTTGCATGGTGTGAGTACTAAAACTCCACCCTGTCAACTTCCCTGTACAATTCAAAGCTATCCGTGCACACAGCCCCTCCTCAGACCCGTGCATTTACAGTGGCCTCACCGCGCCACATGACATCCACCAATTCAATAGCATCCATTGATCAATCATCGAATTTCCAGCTCTTTCTGCAGACCAACAGAACACATGTAAAATCTTGCAACAGTACTCCTTTCCACTGAGCCAAAACATTTGTCCTCCTTGAATCCCATCGCTTTCCTGCTACTCTTGGACTGGTTTTAATTGATGAAGGTCTTCCCTTGTAACTGCTGGGATACAATATAATATTGGAGTGGGGGATTCAATTACCACAGTGAATTATATGACGCTGGAAAATTGACTGTGTTTTAATTAATCTCCAGTCTTACTTAAAGGCAATTTAATAAATAATCGTGAGCCAAAAAGAGAGAAAACCTACGGATAAAACTCCAGTTCCATATTTGAAACATTTAACTTATTCCACTTAATCCCAGTGAAGACATTTTAACCCTTTGCTTTCATCCATTCCTGATGTAATTATAGTTCCGTGTTGGCCCTAAAATATGGCCCATCTTTCTCATTCCGAAACCTGTGAAAAAATGCTTCCATTGACACTTTAAATTGTATTTCCCTTGGTGACAGATGTGCCTTTCGTTTAAAGACATTTGGTTTTAGTGGTCTGTGCACTTCCTTCAGTCAACCACTCCACCTCATTTTGGAGTTCACGCTTTGGGGATTGTGGATATGGCAATTAGAAGTGGGATGACCTCCAACAGTTCCAAGCAGGCCTAGACCCCAAGCTAATATGGGTCAGAGAATCTGGGTAGATTGGCATTGTGTGCATTTTCAACTGATCCTGAATTGCCAGACATCATAACATAGCACTTCTTTTGATTACATCTCAAATTTACCATTGGGGGAATGGATTTCAGTTTCCATTCAATTGTAAGTAGCTCAACCAATGAAAGCAGTTAATACACCCACGGGAGGAAAACAACCGTAGCTAGTTCCGTGGCCTTTCTAAAAAGGCAAGATTGGGGTTACTTGTATGGAATTGAAGCAGAACATACTGTTTGCCTGCTTAGAGACACATCAAGTCTCTTTCACCACAATACTTGAGAGTTTTCACTTCACTAATTAAATCGGATCCAATTCTACTTCAGCAACAGAAAACGTGTAGATCTTGGAGATCAAATTATTTACAGCTAATTGCCAAAATAAAAGAACACTTAAGTAAATTAGGAATGACGCCAACAATGGCGAGAAGAAGAGATATCAGTGACTTTGAAAGAGGGGTGATGAAGACAGATCAATGTATTGACAGTTGATGGCCGCCTCAGTCACCTCCTCTTAACCCATGATGGGGACATAATGGACAGTGGATGCAGATTGTATGGAACTGGCAGATGCCTGCCTTACCAATTCATTCCACCCACAGTTATGGCGCGGTACGTTTGACAGGTCACAGTAGTGAAGCGGGAAACGTCATCAACAGGAGGTTCCCTTGGACTCCGAGGACACTGACACTGTCTGAGGTGTTAAGAAAGTGTTCCGGAAGACTTTCATAGTAATGTCGGGATTATATGGATTGCAATAAAGAGCTGAACATTTCAATGCCTTTTATTGTATTGTATGAATCCTGGTTGATGTATTTTCAGGGTGACTTGATTGAATTTGTGTGTTAGCTTATTGCTTCTCAGACTGGAACCATTCCTGCGTCCTGCCATAACGTCGGAATGTGATAATCAGATAAGAAACTGGGTGTTGTTCTTGCCATTTGATTTAACTACAGCAAAGTGTAATAACATGTTAACCAGCTTAGTATATATGGATCTACTTCGAGAGGATAAATAGTTGAGCTGATTTTCATTTGTTGAGTCTTGCTCCGTGTGTGTGCAGAAATACATTTGATGTCCCCTTTCAGAGATTACCCTGACCTGAAGATACCTGTAACCACATTCAATATGGTTAGGTCAGACACCTACTCTGTGTTTTGGTACATTGCATTGTGTTTGGCCTACCGTGTGTTTCCTGACAAATAAACACATATATGAAATGTACATCCACAGCCCTGATTGGCTGATGGGATGGTCTATAGCCCACCCCCTTTATTTAGCCAAGATGAAAAGTTTTTTAAAAAGTTCCATCCCACAGGGTTGGAGATTTCAGACAAAAAGGACATTAGCATCCCTATGAGTGGTACCTCACAGAGTTGAAACATCAGGGGGATCACACGGAATATTGATGTGATTTTTGTGATCCGTATTTCTCATGGATTTGAATGATTGCATCCCTAAAACAGTCTCAGACGTGTTCCGACTATGTGGCTTAAGTTGGCCAAACTCCCTCTTAAGACCTTATGTTGGTGTTTTCTTTATGCTGACCGTATCACCATAACGTTCAGCTTGAACACGCATTGAGAATCAAGCAATAGATACACATAGAGATCTTATGCTCCTGATTGCCTACATTGAAAATAGGGGGAGTAGGCAACTTCGATTCCCTGTGCAAAGAAGAAATTTCCGGCAATCGTTTGACAGGTTTTAAAAAAGCAGATCGGGACCAAATTTTCAGTGTGTGGCAGTCGGGTCAATACCAAGCTCCTGTCATTAAGCCTCTGCCAGTCAAACATCCGGCCGTAATTGATGAGTTTCCCCTGGGGAGGGCGGAATGGGGTGGTGGAGGGGGGGGCGTAGGAGTGGAAAGGTGGGGGCAGCGTCTATGGAGGAGGCATCACAAGTCATGACAGACAGCCAGTCACATAGCATTGAGTGGGTCAGGTATTTATGCATGAGTGTTGGGTTGCAGAAAAGACTGCAGGGAGTGGTCCCTTTAAACTCCACAGAGGGAGGGGAAACATGACAAACAACATGGACGCTAATGATGATAACAAAGCAGTGGAGATATAATCATGTCAGGAACATCATGTTTTTGGCACTAGATTGCATCAACTGTGCTGTTGTTAAACATTGCCAATACTGTTGTTAAACATTAGGAATATATTGAACGCTTATTAAAGCTTGTTAGCCCTCGCATTTATCATCATCATCATCACAACGAGTCTGTGATATCCAATGTTAGTCTGTAAAAACAATCAATACATAAGAAAAGAGAAAACAAACGAGAGGCATGTATAAAAGGTTTTCGGTATAAATGTGATGATACAAGATCGCAGAAACACTAAATTTGACATTCATTAAACCTACCTCTCAATTACATCTGTGACCGTAAGCTATTTTCTAGCCTCCCAGAAAGACAAAACATGGTGAAATATGTTGACAACTGGAGAAAGAAATCACAAAGACAGTGCAATATAAGGTAAAGTCAGCCATAATCACTGTTGTACTGAGTGGGCTTGGACTGCACAAATTAAAGACGAAAAAATGGGGCGAGAAGAAAGAGGAGAAAATGCAGATGGGGGTATTATTTTTCTTTTTGTATCCCATCTAATTGCAATCATAGGCAGATGTCTGAAAGTGTGACAGCATCAGCAGAATTGCTGCTGAGAGCACAGAATCTTTGTCTAAAAATAATCAGACATTCTGTGTGCTGCTGTTTGTTATAATGGTAATCGATGCTGGAGGCTTTGAATTCCATCAATTTATAGATCCACTCTGTTCTGCCTGGTGACTGTACTGCCTCACAACCCCCCCAATACACACACACACACACACACACACACACACACACACACACACATGGACACAGTGGTCATCACAAGACAGCACAGGGGCCAGTGTATGATTAAGATAAGTGTAGTTTCCTTTCATACATTCCTTATCACCTCCTATTCTCTGGAAAGCACCAGACTGTCCGTAGCAGAGTCTCAGATTAGCCCTGCATCTCAGACGCCACATTTGAGAGGGGGATGGATCAATAAATCAAATCACCACAATCAATGGCTCCGATCGCCGCAGTCTAGCCTGGCCTCAACGTTATTACTGGAACCCCCCAGCCGCTGAAGGCTGGAGAAAAAAGAACAACAAGACTGGGGAGGTGGGTGGGGGAAAGGGGTTCAGGCAGAGCCTTGGCTGGCTGGCTGGCTTCTGTCCATTTGAAAGATGCAAGACGATCCCTTATCTGGCCTCCGACCGACTGACAGGCGGGTGGCTGGCGGTGAATGGCCGGTCCAGACTGCAGACAGAATGAGCCAGGAGGGTGGGGCCGACTGACTGACCTATGTGACCTGACCCCGGGAACCTCAGACAGGGAGGGGCATGCAGGTGGCCGTACTTCCCCTGGCTAGGCCGCCCGCCACCCTTCTCCCCTCCACACCCCCGTCTGGTGGGGTGTCTCTGGTGTGGTCACTCTGCATGGCCAAAGGTGCTCCACAAACCCCGTGTCCAGACCAGACACTGATTGGTGCCGAAGTGTTCAATGTGCAGCCGCTAGTAGTAAAGTAGAAATTGGCGGTTCTGTATAGTTTATCTAGGCTCAACTCTGAATTTCACATTTCATTTTGACACCTTTCTAAACCCTGGACTAGTAAGCCTGATAAATCATCCAAAATAATTAATCCCCAGTCAGTCAGGCTGTCTTCAAACAGCATGCTAAATCTTACAAAAGGGATGAGAGGTGCGTGAGCGTTACAACCATCAGCAAAAGGTGTGACAGGGGTTGTCAGACATTATTCGTCATACCTAGCTTCATTTAGGGAGTTTTAGCGCCTTACGCGCCAAAGCACATCGTCCCGTCAACGCTTCACTCTCTTTTTAATCACACACGCCCCCGCACGTACGTGCACCCACTCACACACAACCATTGATAAAACAAGGTAACACATTACCATTGTCGTTGTTTAAAATTAGACAACCGAGGCACCGCACTTTAAAACATCTAACAAATATGAATCGGTCTTAACATAGAGCCTTCAATTAATCTAGAACCAAGAGATGTCTTTAAATGTGCTCCAATTAGAACCTTCAAACTGCTATCTATGGATGAACATTTTAAATGAACAGCCCATTAGAAGAGCTTATCATCATTAAGCCAGGCCATTGTTCCCCTCATTTCCAAGTCTGTGGTTACAATCAGGACGCCTATTGTGGTACTGAAATACATGGCCACTGACTGATTAGACTGTCCCTGGATTCATTAGCAAGCTAGGGGGTTGAACCCTGACTGACAACTTTACAACCACA
The DNA here is from genome assembly GCF_011004845.1 of Esox lucius. Taxonomy (NCBI): domain Eukaryota; kingdom Metazoa; phylum Chordata; class Actinopteri; order Esociformes; family Esocidae; genus Esox; species Esox lucius. The sequence continues at coordinate 14,000,703 of NC_047581.1, read as the reverse complement.
ACACGCCAACTGAACAGGTCAAATAGAGACAGTACGTGAACGACAAGGTTTCATTCATTAGCCAAGGATACAAAAAAAGTTCAAATATATAGTTCATATATTATTTCAAAGAGTCACAGTCTTCAATAACCATTTTCCCTTTCGCTTCAAGCAATGGACTTCAATGGACGACCAACCAAACCAACCAGTCATTTCACTGTGATGAGGACAAAACGCTGGGTAAAGCTCTACAGATCAAGTCACCATCGCCACCACGTTGGCCCACTTTTCATCGACAATAAAAGAGCAGTGCAACAGAGATAACCTGCGATTATTTATTCTCTCTTAAGAAAATGTCAATCTGTTCATTCTCAGGTGAGCTGCTCTTCCTCTAGTTTTTGTTGTTTTCTTCCCCCTACTCCCTCCATTTTCCCTTGTCGATTGCAGGAAGATCAAAGCACCGCCGCCGGAAGAATCTGAATATTTCAGGTGAGGAGAGAGGGCTGCGTTTCGCACCACCTGTGAAGCGCTGTGAGACCCTCCTCTATCTCACACACGCTGTGTACCAAGGGCCCCTGGGGGCCCGGCGACATGAACCAGGGCCACCTGTCTGAGAAAGAGAGAGAGAAATACTTTTTTCTCTCCAATTTTCTCTCTCTCTCACCCCATCTCTCCTGCTCTCTTTCTTCTCATTTTCCAGCATTTGAACCAAAAATAAATTAATGTAAATAGAGCGATGAGAGTGGGAATACAACTTGGGCTGACAACAAGATGTGGAAAACTTTGAGTGCTGCGAGACCAGGCAGTCACGTTAACACAGTGTGACACGCAAACAGCCACTTGTAATGACAATTTACACATGAATGGGAATTTGTTGTGAGATTTGCAATAGGAACACCATGAACTGATTCGAAACCACAGAGTTGATTGCGTCTATGAATTGCGTAACTTTTCAAACGCAGCCCTATATGAAAAAGAACTGTCCTTAAGGTGAATGTCTTGACAAGGGGCAGCCTAATGTCTCTACTTTACTGTCTCTTAGGAGGGGTTCTATAACAGCGTTTTCTATACTAGCCTTTATCTAGAGTAACTAAACCTGTTGCCACATTTGCATTGGAAATTAAACATTTACAACAGGCGAAAATGTCAAATGAGGACAGTCACCTTTCTGAGGTGATGTGGGACACCTTTCGGACATATAGTCCCTGTACTGAAGCGGAAGGAGAGACGACATAGAAAGTCTGGTTCTGAAGTCCTAAAAACACCTCACGCCAACACCTAAAAAATGATAGCGTCGCCATGTTAGTTACCGGGTAAACAAAACTGTCAGTGACTTAAAAAACCAGGTCAGGGTTATGGCCGTAACCCAGCGCGGGCGCGGGCGTGTTGCACCTCACACCGTACCCCTGGCACAGCTAGAGTTTCTTGGTGCTAGCATAAACAGAAAATTGTATTTACATATTACATAAATGGAATCCAATCGTTGTCACGACAATGCTTGTAGTCTGAACAGGCTCTAAGATGCTGCAGATCGCATCACAAAAGCAGCCAGTTCTGACCCACGGCAACAACAACAACAAAGCTAACGGACGCTCATACTAGCCTCAACAATTTCCTCTCCTTGGAGAGGTATGCGAGTGTGTATGCGTGCACGGGTGTGCGAGTGTGTGCGCTTGAGGTGTACTGTACACGTGTGTAGGGGTGTGTGTTGTGGGCTCCACACAGCCAGTACCCAGCCACGTCTCTCAAAAGGGCTGTAAAGTCTTTACAGCAGATTCCTTACATTCATCTGTGTCAGGGCACTCGGAACACATTAGGCATTTACACGGGAGGAAAACACAATCCATTTGATGCTACACTGCCCACACGTCCAGAGCCCTCCTCCCCACGCCACACATTCACAGTGTTTAACTTCCATTTCATATTCTGAACAGGCAGGCAGACAAGTGGATCTTGCTGTGTATCAGCATTTAAACAGCCAACCTAATGTAATCTGGTGAGAGTCAACAAGAGGCACTCGTATTACCCCGCTCACAATATTCGTTTTTATTTATTCTGCAATGTGCAATAGATTATTATTTTGCTCCTCTAATGATATATGCAAACAATGAAACTAAAAAGTCACACTTCTTTCTCTCTTTTTAATATCAGAAGTGCTTATGTGAACAAGTGCAGGTTAATCTGAGGAGCAGGTCAGAGGCAGCAGGTGCTTTGTAAATGTCAGCGGTGAGATCTAGGCTGCTCTCATCACTAAAACCACATTGCTGTCGGCTACACGATGGATGTATGACTTGGAGGTGTCATTCCCCCACTTTTCACCGCCATCGCAAGGATCCCCCTCTATCATGGTAAACCTGATTAATCAATCGATTTATCGCCATAAATCAGGCCGGAGCTTTGATTGTATCAGCAAGTCACACAATCAATCAATTAGTCTAGCCCTAGCAGCCCAATTTGCCTAAAGAAAGATGAATGTCTCTCCGTATCATCCATTTGACTGTCCGTTTACCCATCATACACTGCAGCTGTTGACTCAGAGGTCCATGTTGGATTTTACAGATTTTGAAACATAATTAAATAAAAATGTATATGTAATAATTAAGTCTGTAACAGAAACCAGTGTGGACAATGTGAAGGGGTCTGAATACTTTCATGTTCTGAAAGTAAAAGGACATATTTGTTTCAGATTTCATTCCAACTGAGAATTTCAATACACAATGTGACAAACTGCCACGGTCCACCGGCTCCCATCTGCAATGGAGTGTCAGGACGTCTCATAGGATACGCTGGAAACTTTAGGGACGACAAAACGACAAGAACAACTAGAGCACGACAGAGTGGGCTGCCTCTCCTGGTGCCTCAGCGGGCTTCTCTGCAGAGTACGTCAGACAGCCAGGCCGTAGAACCAGAACCGTGGAGGAGACGAAGAAACACCAACCCGGTTCCCAGTGGAGCACGTCTGTGGTGGGATTACAGCATGACGAGGTCTGGTTCTGCTTCACACTCCGAGACCCTGCTGCCTGCCTGCCTGCCTGCTGCCTAGAGCACAGAGGGGCCTGGAACACCAGAGCACTGTGTCCCTGCAGAGATATCTACAGAGTTCTGCCCAATCTCACAGGCTCCACCATGTAATTAGAGATAAAGACACATGGCCAGGGTACTCAACCCCAACTCTGTCAGCTTCACACTTCAGTGCCCACCCATAGACTTCCAAAGAACAACTGGCCATCCCAGCTCTACAGTTTCAGCAGCCTTTGCTAAATTAGCATTATAGCTTGCAGCTGAGGGGTTCCCAAGTTCCCAGGAACAGGGAATGTTTACATTTTAATGTGCCATGACAGTCTATTTCAATGTCTGAAAGTAGTGCAAAGTTCAGAAGTTCATGAGACAATTTCGTGTGATCTTCTGTGTAGAAAAGAACAGCATAATGGCTTTCAATGAGAATGTAATTTTCCTACATTCTGACTTGGAACCTGGTAATCTTCACTTGGTTATATGGACTGCTAAGCCTTTGAAATGTAAACAGAAGACATACACAATGCCGGGAAAGGTTTTTGCCCCATGTCTGAATTTCTACATTGTTGCATTTTTCACATTGACTTTGGTCAGATCTTTTTGTGGGTTGTAGTAATATGTACAGAGAGTCTGACAGGAAAAGATTACAACAAAGTTAGTTGCTTGTTTCATTTTGGTGTGCCACGGAACCAAACATGCAATCTACATGTATGAAAGAGTGATAGCCCCCCGGTTAACTCAACCCAATGACATAAATGTATTAGGGTCAGGTGTTTAAATACCTTGATAAACATTAAGGCCTGACATGGACTAGGCCTGCCCAATATACACCTGCCTGACTTTGGCTCTTGTCATCATATTGAAGTTGTAAACACACAGGTTCCAAAGCCACATCATGCCATGATCAAAACACATTTCTGAAACACACAAGAACAATTTTGTTGATGTGTATCAGCCTGGAAAGGGTTACTAAGCCATTTCTAAGCCTATGGGCTTCCATTGAACCTCCATCAGACCCATGTTACCCAAATAGACAAAGTGTGGGACACAAGTGAATCTTCCCAGGAGTGCCCATCCTGCAAAATGTCTCTAATAACAAGGCAATGCAAGTCACATCTAGGAAGTCACAAACAACCCTAGAACAATATCCACGTATCTGCAGGTCTCTCTTGCCTCAACTACGGTCAGTGTTCATGAGAAAGACACTGGGCAAAAATTTAATTAATGACAGAGTAACAAGGTGAAATCCCCCGCTCACTAACAAGAACGTGAATGCACCTAGACTTTGCTAAAAAGCACCTTGTCACTTTTGGGTGACAATGGCCCCATTGTGTCAATCAAAAAGCAAATATTGCATTCCACATTAAAAACCAAGCATGGTGGAGGCAGTGTCATGGTCTAGAGATGCTTTGCCACATCAGGACCTGGACAACAGGCCATCACTGAAGGAACCATGAATTCTGCTTTGTAACATAGAATTCTACAGGAGAATGTCAATCCACCAGAAGCCACTCAAGCTTTGCCTTGGCTGTAAACTTAGGGTCATTGTTGCGTAGATATACTAACTGTTAAGGTACCAAAAAATGTATATTGTATATCCCTACCTACATGCTACTGTCACAATTTACAACTCAAATGTATGATATGGCTACGGTGCCTTGAATTGTGGCTTGAATTGGGTGATGGGCAAAGACTCCCCTCAAGCAACCCTTTTCTATCGGAAATGAAAAAAACATTATGTTTGCGTCAGTGTTCTCTCAAACAACTTTATTTCCTACAGGAAGGTAACACAGTTGTATTATGCATATCATAGTACATATACAATAGAAACACCAACATCAAATTCTGTATGAAGGACAACCACAAGGGTCTTTTATTGCTTCCCCCCCACAAAACTGACAGAATTATAGGGAGAGGAGAGACAGTGGTAGATATGGGTATTGAACCCAGGTCTCCGGGGCGGAGCTGCATATGTTCATGGAGCCGGGAGTGTTATCACTGGACCAGCACATATGCAGATGTAAATGGCCAACTTATTGGAGACAGGAACTTTATCTCCCCATATTACACTTCATTGGTATTTTCTTCATATCGTTCCCTCCAAAAAACTGAACATTTTACAGGCAACTAGGAGGAACATTTGGAAAGTAATGCAGGGGAAAAAACCAGACTATATTCAAGTAACAGAAAATTACAATAGCGAAAGATCCATTATTCATTTCAGATACATTTTTCATTTAGGAGCATGGTGAATATGAGCAATGATAAATGCATCGCCCAGGATGCAATTTGTATGTAAAATAACAGAAGATTAAAGAATATGTTTTATGTAGTTTGTTGCCATTTAAGGAGAAAATGCATTCCTGGAATTGAAAATAATAAGAATTCAACCCATGACATTGGCTCACTTAGCCTATTGCTAGGTTCTTTACCAGTCCCTCTGGGTCATAGTGAGAGCACAAAGAGTCTCTCAGATGATGAACGAGCGGGATAGAGTGGATTTTCATGCAGCGTTTTTGGCAGACCATTTGGAAATGCAGGGTAAGTAAACTGTATAAAAACACTAATTAAATACACACCACCCACACATGCACACACAAACAAGCGTTTACGTTTTACCATACTTGTGGGGGCAAATAAAACATGGTTCCCATTCAAAATAAAATGTTCCCTAAACCTACGCTAAAACCTGACTTTTAACGCCAAACCCAAAGCTAGTCCCCACAAGGTCCATTTGTTGTTGTTTCACCATCCTATATAAAATATATATTAACATAGATTAATATACATCCCATTTTCCTAAGCCCAAACACTAACCCTAACTCTTAACCCTAAAGCAAACTTCGAACACTAAAACCAGACCCTAAAACGAACACTAAACCTACCTTTTTGTAAAACTCAACTAGTCCTGTGAGCTTTCAATGTTTCAATTCATTCGCCCAGTATTGGCCAGAACAATCCACAATTGAGGCAGTGTGTTTTAAAAGCAAATAATTGAAAACTCCACATTGTCTGCCTCACAGAGGGCAAAGAACGTTGGCGTGACCTTAGACAACACCCATTCATTCTCTGCAAGCACCAAGGTGGCGACTCACTCCCGCAGATAAAAGCTGTATAACATTCACTGAGTTTGAACGTACCGCACACAGGAAGAGGCGCGGGTACTAAGCCAGACAGTGGTCATCTCAAGCCTTGACTGCAGCAACTAACTGTTGGTAGGTATCTTGGTGTGAGCCACCAAACTCCTACAAGTCATCCAGATTGCTGTGGCCCCTCTGTTTTCAACCATTCCAAGTCCCATGCCACCCCGCTCCTCCGCTCATGGCACTGGCATCCAGTTGAAGATCACTTCCACTACAAGTCCATGGTGCTTAGCTTTTAAGCAGCAAGGGGAGCTTCCCCTCCCTAGCTTCAAGCAATGCTCACAACCTACATCCCAACCAGGTCTCTTCTGGGCTCTTGGCTGTCCCTCCCCTACGGGAAGGCAGCTCCTGATCTGCCTAGTCAAACCTCTTCTCTATCCTTGCCCCCCATTGAGGAGAGCAGAGACCCAGGCCATTCTCAGAAAAATAACATAACAGCCACCCACTCCATGAAGTGAACTAACACTTAGTATTTTTGTCTTCTTTCCAGAACTGACTTTATTTCTTATAACTACTTCAGAGTAGAATGTAGGAACTATGACTTTGGTGTGTGGTTGTTTAACTCAGCTTCTTATAATATATGCACTAACTCGAAGCCGCTCTGGATTACAGCATGTGATAAATGACTAAAATGGATTTGCTTGTGAAAGAGTTTGAAACATATCTTTGTTTCATAACTTATCTTTCATTTTCTGCAAGAAAGACTCTTTCAAATGTAACCAATACACTTTTGTACAGATTCATTTGGCTGTGTGCTTCCAGCCAAGGAACTACCACTCCTCCCCAGTTATCTTACACACAGGTGTTTGGTGCAAGCTAGATAGCTAATTAGCACAGGTGGTTGTCTCAGTCTACCATATGTCTTCTGCAAACAAGCGCAGTAACATGGATATATAGCCATGTGAATACACTAACCTTACAAAAATATGAAGTAATTTAAGCTATTTTTTATTATTTTTCAATTATTGTTTTTCAATTAAGTTTCTTTTTTTATTTATTTTTTGTTTCCAAAATACTCCCACAAACGATGCGTTCATAACGAAAGGGTTTCTAAATAAAATGATACTTCCCTGCCCAAGTACATACTATGGTTCAAGTTCTGTGAATGAAGCACTCAAAATCTAACCCAGTAAGCCCTATGCATTTTTTGTATTGTGGACAGGCAAATTGTCCTCACTCCTCTTAATTTGTGTTTATTTACTATTCGTGGGAGGACTTCAGATTTGTACAAATACAGTAAAACAGGTGTGTACTCGTACGTGCACACACACCTGCACACACAAACACACGAAATACACACAACCTTGCCTGCCATCCACATGTTCTTCTCTCCTCCATCAGCTTCACTCAGTGCACACCGTTTCGAATCACTGCCTCTCAGAAACACACAAACAGGCTTTCCCTTTCTGAGAAAGCGATTGAATGCGGCCTTGAAACACAAGACATGCCCACCACAGAGCATGTAATACAGCTCATTACTGGGAGAGAGAAGCTCAACAGAGAGAGCAGGAGGAAGTCTGCAGACCAACATCTGCATCCCAACAGAGAAGAGAGCAGGAGGAAGTCTGCAGACCAACATCTGCATCCCAACAGAGAAGAGAGCAGGAGGAAGTCTGCAGACCAACATCTGCATCCCAACAGAGAAGAGAGCAGGAGGAAGTCTGCAGACCAACATCTGCATCCCATCAGAGAAGAGAGCAGGAGGAAGTCTGCAGACCAACATCTGCATCACTAACCACACAATGGCTGCATTTCTCAAAACATTCTGCCTGCAAATAAGATTGTTTGACTAAATGCGATCATGAAAACTGATATATAATTCTGACAGCTGTTTTTGGGCTGCCGGATAAAACCTTCACATTAGCAGACACCAAACCACAAGTACAGGTCATGAAAGAGTAATATAAATGCTTGGTTAACTGCTGTGTTCAAGGGATGCTAAATGTAGCAAATCAGACTGTTTTTCTGCAAGCTTTTCTTTGGTGTAGGTGTGTGGTTTAATGTGGATATATTATATGATTTTATGTTGTACTCTGTCAGTTACTGATGTTTGATTTTCTTCCAATTATTTTTGGTTAATGTGAACGAGGCGTCACTGTCTGGAGGTTCTGCGATTTGAGCAGCAACAGCCCAGACATTTATCCGTGCATTTCATCTTTAATAGGCCAATGGTCATGGTTGCAATCCAAGTCATGACCACCTCAATTACACAAATCTCAGAGACTCTTATGGAATATACGGACTTTGAGTAAAATCTATACTACTTCATCATTTTTAGTTTGGCTTTGGATTAGATGTTTAACTAATAATCAAGGCACAGGCTGTTTTCAACACACAAAACTATTAGACCTAACTGAGTGGTAGACCAACACTCAGACAGAAGTAGACCTAACTGAGTGGTAGACCAACACTCAGACAGAAGTAGACCTAACTGAGTGGTAGACCAACACTCAGACAGAAGTAGACCTAACAGAGGTAGACCAACACTCAGACAAAAGTAGACCTAACTGAGTGGTAGACCAACACTCAGACAGAAGTAGACCTAACTGAGTGGTAGACCAACACTCAGACAGAAGTAGACCTAACAGAGGTAGACCAACACTCAGACAGAAGTAGACCTAACTGAGTGGTAGACCAACACTCAGACAGAAGTAGACCTAACTGAGTGGTAGACCAACACTCAGACAGAAGTAGACCTAACAGAGGTAGACCAACACTCAGACAGAAGTAGACCTAACTGAGTGGTAGACCAACACTCAGACAGAAGTAGACCTAACTGAGTGGTAGACCAACACTCAGACAGAAGTAGACCTAACAGAGGTAGACCAACACTCAGACAGAAGTAGACCTAACTGAGAGGTAGACCAACACTCAGACAGAGGCAGACCTAACAGGTAGACCCATTAGCAGCTAAGTTGAGGGGAAATAGGATTTTGAATGTGAATGACAGTTTGGGTCCCCCAAGGACAAGTAAACCTAAATGGTGTGTGTGTCTGTGTTAGAGGGCGGATTGGCCCTGTGTATGTGTTTGGCATGCAGGTTTGCGGGAGAGGCCTGTTGTGATTCAGCTAATCCACTGCGCAGAGTTTCGTGACCCCTCCCTAACCTCAAGGCCATCGGCTATCACATGACCGGAGGCTAAGCATTACTGACATTTAAAAAAAGGCATAAACTTCTCAGCATTGGAGTTTTAGACACGCATTCAATGGGGCCATGGGTGCACACATATTCTGAACCGTCAGAGGAGTGCCCTTTCTCCTCTTCAACACAAAGCTGCAGCCTGTTTTCCACTGTGTGTTCATGTTAATGTCAGCAATAAAGACATGAAACAAAAACGCGCTAAGTGGAGACAGTTTTTGGAGGTCGGTTGGAAGCAGAAACAGTAGAAAATCAGGAGAAAGGCCAGGATCCGAAGAACCTGTCAGCTTCTTGCTCTCTTTCGGGCAGCTCATGTGCTATGGCACTCGCAGCTCAGACTGTGAGGGGAGCAAATGGGCCTAATTCGCACTATGTGTGTGTGTGTGTGTGTGCGTGTGTCTCTGCTGTCTAGCAGTGTGAGCGGGGAATTAGATCTATGGTTTGTAGCCTTCATCCCTTCCCAGACAGACTTGTTCCGGCTCAGAGGCGCTGCCTAATCCGCGCCTCTCTCCCGCTTGCACTCCCAGAAAATGACTTCACACAGCTGCCTCAAATGCCCAACACAGCAATTCTCGTATGACTGAACTCCAAAAAAAAACACCTCAGCAGACCTCCCATAGCTCATTTAACATACCAATCCATCCCCTACACCCGACACCCTCTGTTCCCCCAACTCTGGAGGGAAACAATACGAAAAACAACAACAGCCCCTCCTGATCATTTAAGAGCCCTTTTCTCTGGTTAACCGTCAGAACCAGCAGCACTGGAGGAGGAATGCATGTGGTCATAAGTAGCTACCCCCATCAAGAGGGGTGAAGGAGACATGCCTGCATTTAGACCACCCTGCCCTCTGTCCCCACACTGAAGGGACAGAGGGCCTCTTTGATGAGACGATTAAATGAATAATCAACCAATCTTGAATAATCCGTGTTAAGGCTCGTGTTGCTTGGAACTTCTCCCTGTACCAACACATGTCTAGTCTGGTGGGGTAGAGATAGGTTGAGGTTGGTCCAATGTCAATATCCGGACCAGGTTCCCTGAGACTGCTCCGCTCCTCCATGGGAACGCCAGGCACAGCAAGTTCTCACATTAAACCTGTCTATTGGGCTGAATGTTTTCTGCTAGCTGTTATCCGTGAAAAGGGCCGAGATAGTGCTGACTAGGGGAGGGAGGACTGCAGAAAACTGGGTCATTTGGGTCATGTAGTGGTAGCCAATGTAGTGGTAGGGCACTTGGATCAACACTTGAGTCCTAAAGATAGGAACCTGTGAGAGCTACTTCACATGAATCAATCCAACGCCACTGAATACCCACGATACTCCACGAATATCCACCTAAAAGAGCCTGTTTCAAAGCCCTGCACTCATTCACCTGTTCTTGTCCAGGACATTGAGGGAAGAAGAAGGGCAATAGAATAGCAAGAATGAAAAGGGGAAAGTGGACAGGACTGGATAATCTGTGGATTTCATCCATTAATAGCCCATAGTCCAGACCTCGTAGAACTTGAATTACAGAGTAATAATTACATTTCAGTCATTTAGCATAAACTCTCATCCAGAGAGACGGTAAGAATCAAGGCTAACTGTTTAGCTCAGGGACATAGCGTTGTGTTATCCTGACCGCACAGCGACACCACATAGCATCCAACAGCCTGTCCTCAGACATCCTAAACACAAGGCTGGCCATCCCAATGGAAGATTTCGCCACTGAACAGCAGACCACTCTACAATATAACAGGTGAGATCAATAAGCAGGTGTTCTGACCACAACAAACGGGTTGCAGTCACGTGACGCTGGGGAAAAAAAATAAACAACTGTTTGAACTTCACGAGAACTCCTGCAGCAGCAGCACGGAAATACATTCAAAGGGAACGAAAATGATTAAAAACTGAGATTCCACAGTAGAGAGAGAAAGAGAGAGAGGTGATTTATCCCTTCACAGCCTTTTGACACTAAATTAAACTGTTGAGTCCATTCCCCCGTGCCAGCTAGTTATCTTTCCAGGCTAATTTAACACTATAATTTACATTCCGTATAAAATACATCCTGATGTGGCGCTGTCAGGGCCGTACATCATTGGCGGAGTGTGCTCCAGTTTCGGTGAAAGGGACAGAATTAGATCATATTCATGATGCAATTAAACACTTCAGTGGGAATCGATGTAAAACCGATGAGCCCTGAAAACAATGCATATGGCTGAGAACATTAGAACACATTACCTTGCACTGGATCCTTCGCTCCACAGACGCAATTTAAAAATCCTCCACCACTTCACTCTCGGTCTCTACAGATTCATAACGCACGCCAATAATAAATGAATTTTTCACAAAATTATTCAACTACTAAATTGCCCATGGTAACTGAATATCAGATGAAAGTGATGTGAATTATTAAGTATAGAAACTGTTTGTTCACCATGGGTGTAATAATTGCCCCAAATGAGGAGCAGAGGGGAAAAAGAGGGGAAGGTTACCATACTACAAACCAAACATCACTGTTGACGTAAAACTGGGCAAAACTTGTCTGCCGTCTGGGCCTCCTGCTAAGAACACGGCATTTACCAATTCCTCTTGGGCTGCAGCGTGGGTTCTCTTATGGATACAGAAATGAGTACCTTACCGGCCAGTACTGAGCATCCACACACAGACAGAGGTGGCAACACGCACTCAGGAGCTGGTAAAACCATTTCAGCACCCAGCCACCAGATTTTTACATAATCAGACAGCCAGATGGACAGACCGAATGGAAGGCCACACACACACAGACACACACACACACACGCACACACAGACACAAACACACACGCACACACACACACACACACAGACACAGACACACACACGCACACACACACACACACAGACACACGCACACACACACACACACAGACACACGCACACACACACACACACACAGACACACGCACACACACACATACACACACGGGGACACACACACAGACACGCACACAGATACACAGACACACGCACACACGGACACACGCACACACGCACACACGGACACACACACGGACACACACGGACACACACACGGACACACACGGACACACACACGGACACACACGGACACACACGGACACACACGGACACACAGAATCACATGAACTACCTGCCCGCTCAGCAGCCATCAACCACGGCTCGACTGGCAATGTCACTATCGGATTCAGCTGGAAAACAGAGAATTCCATTAGCTACAGTCAGAATAAATAATTAAGCCCGCTGTCCACTATGAGTAGCCAGAGTGGTGAGGTTTCCATTTCTACAACCCCCACACCCTGTCTTCCCTTTTGGACTTTCCCAAAAGTCCAAAATTGTTGATAGTAAAAGTAGATGAATTTAATAAAATACAAAATGTAACAGGCAGAAGGGCAAGAGGGCAGCAATTTGTAACCATTTCTGAGTTTGCCTCTTCAACTGAAACAGTAATTATGCTTAATGGTCCTTTAATCTGTCCATCAGGCTGGAGGTGAGCTACCAGGTCATGCTTAAGTGCTGGGCATGTCACGCCATGTCAGGGCCTGGCCAGTGGGGTGTACTCCTGCAGAGACCCCAGGAACACTCATCTCAGGGCTCTGGGATCCAGGTCTGCTGCCCCGATGACAGACACGCTGCCTCCTGACGTTAGAGCACTTACTGCATAACCATCACAATAATTGGGGTACAAGGGCGAGAGAACAACTCAACACCCACAGGGAAAAACGCCATGAATTTTAAGAGGAAAAAGTGAAAAGAGAGGAATGGGTTGATCTATCAAGGAAACATCGAGGGAAAAGCAGCACATTTGGCAGCTTTGGAAACGCTACCAATATGTTACAAATGTATAAGCATTAGGCCCCCGACAGGTCTACATTAATGATTAAAGTGATGCTGTAGTCAGATCCGAAACCATTCTCTCCAGCTGGAATCGTGGCACTCCGCCATCCAGTTTAATCTTTAACTCCAGGAGGATCTGTCCAGGTTTCACAGAATTAGGGCCTGTGGATTCAAGACGAGTTTAACATTCTATTTCTACTTGAACAAGGAATCCAGAGGTATGACCTGGTGATCCCATTGCCATGCAGTCTGCAAGTCTCCGATCCAGAGATCCTTACCGTAGAAGCTGAGTTGGAGCCATCCGTCAGGGAGATACTGCCAGATTAATCCCAACAGCACCACCAGAAACACAGGACCCATGCCAATGCAGGGCCGAGCAAATAATACCTTTGCACCCAGAATCATTTGTACTCAACTCAGGAGTCTGGCCGTCTCGAGGGCTCAAAGAGAGAACTGCTAGTCCCGGCCATGAATATACTCTTCTCGCCCTGCTTTATTTGTTATCTTGGACAAGCATTCGTGCACACCATTTCACTGGTAGAGGGGGAGAGAGAACGAATCACTCCCCAACCACGCCGCTGTTATTCCCTCAGCTGTCAACCCTTCTCAGCCCACTTCACCCCCGCCTAGCCACATCGATAGACAAGTGACAGCCGTTTGCTTTATGATTGGCTTTCTTTATTTTTCTCTGCCTGCTTTCAGCTCACCACCGCCACCACTCTCTCAGGTCTAAATCAGTCCAGCGGGCCTGGACAACAGAAAAGAGTATTGTCTCTTTAAGTGAGAGTGACGGATGGTGTGTCAACGCATCCTTTTCCCATTTCCCTACTGTGTTAGCCTAGAACCACACCACTCTTTATACTAGTGGGTACTCTGTGTTAGCCTAGCGCCATGCTACTGTTTATAATAGTGGGTACTCGGTGTTAGCCTAGCGCAACACCACTGTTTTCACTAGCAGGTACTCTGTGTTAGCCTAGCGCCACATCACTGTTTACACTAGCGGGTACTCTGTGTTAGCCTAGCGCCACATCACTATTTATACTAGTGTTTACCCTTTGTTAGCCTAGTGGCACATCACTGTTTATTCTAGTGGGTTCTGTATTAGCATAGTGCCAAACTGCAGTTTATACTAGTGGGTACTCTGTGTTCACCTAGCCGCACACTACGGTTTCTACTAGTGGATACTCTGTTAGTCTAGCGCCACACCACTGTTTATACTAGTGGTACTCTGTGTTTGCTGGAACAATTACAGTATGACAAATGGTCCATCAAGGCCATCTATCAGGGCAGACCTGACAGGAATCCTATACACAGGGCGGCCAATCGTCCCCCCACTCCCCATCTCTGGGGTCCCATGCTTCAGTATCCATGACAACATGCAAGCCACTAGCCACGCTTGCCACTTCATGGTGAGAGATGGGCGCCTGTGAGTGGCTTTGAAAATTAGCCTTTGACACCCTGTGTTCCACTGCTTTTCCGCCTTCCACCGAGCACCCCCAAGGGGCAATGCACAAGCAAACTTTTTAAAAACCCTTTTGAAAAACACACACTCCCCTTTTCACCCCTTGTGATAGTAAAGGCTACCATACAATCACATATATAAGCGGTACACCTTCATTAGCTATTATTCACAGCTAAAAGGAACACGAGGGAGCGATCAGATTTACTTAAAACACTGCTATATACCACCCAACATCCATACAGCAAGTGCACGAAATAGACAGGCGATGAGTGAGAGTGTGGAAGAGCTGCTAGATCTGCAGATATAAAGAACACGCCTCAGCTAACTGTCCTCTACATAAAGGACTTCTCAATACTACCATTCATCCCAGAAAACAAGATTGACATTTAATTGAGCAGCTCCTGTGCTCTACATTAAACACAGGAAAGTATTTATTTTTCAGTCAAGTAGCAGCTGTTCATTATGCCTCACCTTTTGGCTTATTGATATAGGAAACTCAAGGGTATTGGGAAGGACTGGATTGCATGGGACTGCTCTGTGTTAAAGAATAGAGATCCTTGTTCAGAAAATCTTGACGCTCAGTTGGTTTATCTTCTAGTCTGTTTGTACTATGAGTCAGTGAGATTTTTGCTTCTCATGAACACTGTTCATCAAATAGGAACTGTTAAGTCAGGAGACTAACAACAGGGTGAACATCAAAGAACTTGGGATAGGCAAAATAAATAGAAATATTGGTTAGATGTTTTTGTATTCCTATCATGGAAGTCAGATAATGGAATTCCAACTGGTATTTGTCTGCACCTGAATTTAGTTAAAATGTAACATGCCCACATGTTCATTCTTTTTTTCCACTATATTTCAAAGAAAGCATTCTGCATCTGCCATATAATAACACAATAAGAATAAGGCGAGGTGGCATTTACAGCAGCTCTCTTCAATCAGGTTTGGCAGTACCACACCACTTTTGATTTTGCAGACTGTGCGTGTCTTGACTGGATTCACAGAAAGTCCAGGCTGAGCGGGCCAATAGCGCACAAAGCCTTATGTGCTCTTTCCACTTCCTCTGGTATGTAGCTAGCATGATAACACTCAGGACAGATAAGCAAAAAAACAAAATACTTCAAAACATTTCTCAAATCTAAACATTAGTGACCTGACATGATGTATTGTGGAAACAACAGTTTTTTTGTCTCATTCATTTGTAGGCAACTTGCAGCATGGTCCATGGTCCAGCCCAAAGTTAGATAACTTTTATGGTTGAAAGATTAAGGTAAATTATAAGGTGTTGAAAGAGAAACACAGAAATTTGGCGCGCTATAGCGGCACTGATATTCACCATCACAGATATCAGATCAAATTCCCATGAAATCTGATGTTTCAGGTCACAGACAGTCAGCTGGACACAGTAGCTGTCTGGTGAAGTGTCAGGGACAATATAATCTTGTGAATGTACAGTGCACACTCCAAAGGTACTTTGACACTGACAAATGTTATGTTTGGTTTGTTTTGACTCCAACATTCCAACACTTTCACAATGACTATGGGTTTGAAGGTAGACTGTCAGCTTTAACTTGATGTTATGTTCATCCATATTGGGTTAACCATTTAGAAAATACAGCACGTTTTGAACATTTTCCATTTTAGGGTGCAAAAAGAATTTGACTAAGACTAACATTATGTACAATAAATGAGTGTGCCTTGGCACCCCCGATTGAGGACGTGCCAGCTCCAGAGGTTCAGGACCTTGGAGAGCGTGTGTCTGGATAGGCCACGAGAGGCGGGCACGGCTGCCTTCCAGCACATTAAAAAGGCAGCTACGAGGGCCAGCTCCACTCCTCCACACTTGCCTCTGGTCAACGGTAATGGGGTGGGGCACATAGAGTGGAGAGAGGAAGAACTGACGCAGTGTTTTGCTGTGTTTTCTGTCTCTTCCCCTCAACATACTCTGACATACGCTGATCACCAGCAGCTGTACCACGGAGTGCACGTTTGTGCGCTCTGTCTTGTTTTGCCATGTTTAGCTCACGTTGTTTTGAGTTCTCTCTTAATAAAACGCCCAAGGGCCTGCACACGGTTTCCCTGTATTGTGTCTTTTGCTGTGCCCCCATTACACACGTAAGGTACTTTCATATCATTTGAATACAATGACTGCCTGAAGTCTGCCCCTTAAATACAACACCAAACACTGGGTATCTTCCTGGGTGATGATCTGGCTTGTACTGCAATCATCTTCTACTCTTGTTCTTTTCAGGGCCTTTTTGCTTTCAAGTGAAACGCATCCTCTAATAAATTCAGATCAGGGGATTAACTTGGCCAGTCAAGAACTTTCTACTTTTTGAAAAAACGACAAACTGTTCTGTCCCATGATAAGGTCTGTCCTATGATTTTAGTGGTTTTTAGATAAATCCTGCTGCTGTCAGCAGTTACTCAGTCAATGAAGACAAGTGAGCCAGTACCAGGGGCAGACATACATGCCCATAATATAATACCCTCTCCACCTTATTTCACAGAAGAGGTGATATGCCAGTTCCTTTTTTCACCACACATTTCTTTTGACATCAATCTACCAGCATGTTAGTCTCTCATCTGTGCACAATACCTTTAATTCCAGAACTCTGCAGTGCTTTTTTAGTTACCCAGTTTTACAGGATAGTGTTTTTGCACCTTGCAGTCTCTTAGAGAGGGTTCCTGATCTGTTGTACAGATGTTTGTATTTTACAGTTCCTGATCTGTTGTACATATGTTTGTATTTTACAGTCCCTGATCTGTTATACAGATGTTTGTATTTTACAGTTTTTGTAACAAAACAGGTTTTGACCTGTTCCTTAACATGTGCAGTGGAAGCTGTGGTGGGCTGCAGGAATTTTAGTTAAAATGAAACTTTTACAGATGTCACACTCCTTGAGCATACATATATATTTTCACACATAAAAGCATTGCGTATGGGTATATCAATACAGAAATATGAATGCAATTTTTATACATCTTAAGTTATCCCAATTACTTGAATTTGAATGTATAATCTCAAATCTCATTCAAAAGACCGGAGAGATATGGATATGGAAGTATGACGTAAGGACGGGGTATTTCAGTCTGTTCAGATGGGATGGAAATTTTGGCCTACTTTGTGACGTCCCAAATGTGATCTGATTATAATAGACCAATCACTGTTCATATAGGTAAGGACTGATTCAGTAAAGAGGTCAATGGAACTCTACAAAACAATGTAAATGCCATGGAAATGTGTGCAGGAAAGATGCCGTGGGGATAGATTGTGAATCTCCCCACTGCCTGCAGCAAAATGTGCCTACATTTAGGCTATTCCCACAGAGCAAAATCATTTGAAAGACACTGCTTCAATGTATAGTGCTAGTAGTGTTACTTGTACGTTAATTTCACACTAAGTTCAGAAACAAATCTTAGTATGAAGCCTGTATGAATATCTATAAAAATATACGGTGAGTTAATGTTAACATCATCATTGCCAGTCATTGGTAGCTACGCAACCAGTTTATGAAAACAGTAGGTAGCATTTAGCAGGCACTAGCCATTACCTATAACAACAAAACCTTGACAATATTTTAGAGATATTTACTTAGTTAGATCAGAGTTCTTGACTTTGTACCAATGATTAAAGAGCCAAACAAGGCTTAAGGAAATTCATTAAATGTTTAAATGAACACTAAAGTGATTATTTAAAAATACAATTACGACCACAATATTTTAGGCTATTTTGTACAATAATTGATAACATTTCAAATGCTGTTACACTACATTGTAGAAACCCAAACTGCCCTTATGTTGTTTTTAACATGCACATTCCACTGTCATACATACACCTCTTTGGTGTTTATTCTAAACTAGTGTTGGCAGCTTATAGTCATAAAATGCTTAGGTGAAAGGAGGAAACAAAGCTTTCCTAATGTCTTGCACTGTCAGGAGCAGTGGTTTTAGGCTTTGTGATTAATTATATTTGGATAAACATGAAAGGGAGGGGAGAAATGGCTCCAGCTCTAGGAGGTAGGGTGTCAACTGATAAAACCCAGCACTGACATCCAGCAGAGCGGACTCGCTCATTGATGTGGCAGCGTCTCATTTTCACCAGTTTGGGAACAGACAGTTTTGCAGCGCCTTGCGGTTCTTAATTATCTTCCGACTTTGTCTAATTCAATCAACACAACTCCGATTTGGCTGCGAAATGGCACTCAGATCCCCTCAAGCTCAGAAATTCAGAAAACACTGAATAAGTAGAACAGTCAAAGTGACAAAATGAGCAAAGCACATGAAAAAAACACTGCTACCATATCTTTTGAGCTAAGACCTCGCCCCCCTGGTGGATGATATGGCGAGGAACTTTAAGATATAGGAAAGCATTCAGGTACTGTGGCGCCGCTCCAGACTGCACAGCTGTACTGCACTGTAAACTATGTGGTCGGATGGTCACAACAAGAAATATGCAGTTCGCAAACGATTCTTTTCCAACAACTCTTTTATCGACTTGAGCCTGATTAGGATTCCAATTTACTTTGGGTGACGTGCAAGAATGAATGGAGTCATTAATTGATTACTGCATGTTATTACGTACACAGCTTTATTTCTTATTTTATTACTCTTTGGGGAATCTCTTGCATTATTGGCATAGGAGAGAAAATGTGAAAGATAGAAGAGTTGTACTGGAGTAAGGACGGGCCAGAGTCAGACCCACATGGCAGCGGACGCCTTGGCCACACGGACACAGCTGTCCAGGCATGCTTCTCTGCTAAGCAGTGGTGCTGTTAGGCCTGGGCTTCCAGGGGATTAGCCCCGGGTCTTTTTGGAGTAGCTACAGGTTTTTTTGACCCAATTCCAAAATTAGATTTCAAATTTTATTTGGTCTGATAAGTTTGTATCAGAGCAAGATAACATTAACGCAGCTGGAGGAGTGTAAAAAAAACACACGCAACAAAAGCCAGCAATTGCTTTGTTTCGATTGCACTGGGATGCATGACAGCGTAGTGCGGGGGGTACTACAATCCCCGCGCCTCCCTCTTAAAGCAAACTCAAACTAGAGATCAAATCATTCGTGGGGCTGCTGCAGTTAGAAAACAATACTGTCCTTTTACCTGTCAAGGCATCCCACCACAAGCTGTTCACAATTTAGTCCGCGTGTGGCCACAATGAATAGATCTTGTTTTAAAGATTATTAATGAATAATTGTATTTATATGCTCGGCAGTTAAAAATGAACATTGTTTAAAGCACACTTTGGTCTCAGTCTCAGTCACAAAGTAGAGAGCAAATATTCAGCTTTTTATGACGGAGTTGCAAGGCGCGTAAAATCATCACATTCTTCAGTTTGTTGTTTGCCAGTAGGGTTTCCTGCATGCTCAGGCCATTACTGACTGAAATGAACAAAAGGAGCAAAACAAATATTTGTTTTTACTGACTAAGACTGCCCCTGCATGGCGCAATGGTAATGTCAGTCTCAAAGCATCACACATAGCTGAGTCCTTGCAAGAACAGGGTTCAAATCCTGCTTGATAAGTCCAGGGATCCCTCGGAGGGCAGGGCAATTGGCCAGCACCATCCGGGTTTAGTAGGTGACTAGTTAAGGTTGCTTAACCTCGTCGTGCTCTAGTGGCTTCTTGTGTTGGCATGGGCAACGGTGAGCTTAATCAAGGATTGGAGAGTATGTTCTTTCTGGTTGCGCGAACAGCGTGATAAGAACCAAAATACGAGGGATATGTTTCGGAGGACACATATCTCAACATTGACTGTCTGTAGTTTGCTGGGTGTTGCTGCCATAAAGCAGGGCCTTAATTGTGAATTTATCTTTTGGGGGTACTGTCCATCAAACAAACAATTTTGTGAACAGATGCACACATTTGTTTTACCCTCATGAGGATGGAAAATGAAGTACTATAAAAATACAACTATTCTTAATAAACTTAACGCTAACCTTAAATCCAAACCCCTAATCCTAACCTTAACCACAAAATCCTAATCTTAACCTTAACCACAAAACCCTAATCCTAAAACAAATCCCTTAAATCTAACCATAAAATCAATCTTAATCCTAAAACCATGATTCTAAAACTAAACCCTAACACCTAACGTTCAATCCTAAAACCAACAATCACCCCAAAACCCTAATCATAAAACTAAACTTAACCCCAAAAACCTAATCCTAAAACCAACCCCTTACACCTAAAACCTAATCCTAACCTTATCCCCCAGCCTACACATTTTCATTTTGTATGCCAGGAGCTAGTCAAATGTCCTCACTTCACCAGATTTTCCTACTACACATAAACACTCACACCAAGGGAGAGAAAGGACCACATGATATCAAAAATAATCCCTGGCTGCCAGACCAGCACAGTCCCTCTCAATTCACCTCAACCTATCTAATTCAAAGAGCCACTACATTATTAGATTTAATAAGCTC
Source organism: Esox lucius (assembly GCF_011004845.1). Classification (NCBI taxonomy): domain Eukaryota; kingdom Metazoa; phylum Chordata; class Actinopteri; order Esociformes; family Esocidae; genus Esox; species Esox lucius. Next base: position 13,979,707 of record NC_047581.1, on the reverse strand, counting down.
AAATAGCAATGAGGCCCCATCGTCATTATAAAGCCTTTACTTTTGCGCTGACTGCCAAATCTGTTTTGCACTGGCTACAGACTGCCAAACCCAACAATGGCAGATTAGTGAAGCCCTTCTCCCATTGCAACAGAGGTTAATAAAAAGTGACAGGGCTAAGTCTGCTCCGATTAAGTATGTTGAGAGATATTATAGCAGTTTGTTATATCAGATGTTTATTGGATTAATCAACATGTACAACAATAACGTTTTAATTTTAATTTATGCCACACAGTGAAAAAGCACATGTCAAAACAAAGGCAGCATTAAAATAATCTGTTTTCAATAAGCTCCCCCCTACCACTAAACTGAAGTAGTTTGATGGTGAATTGTTTGCACACTAATCCATACATAATCCAGGGGTTTCCAAACTGTTTTGGCCTACAGGTCCTTGCCCCTGAGGCCCTAAGTCAGACGGAGATGAGATGAAGATATAAAAGCGGAATCTTTTCAGCTTGAATGTTTAAGTGAAAAAACAATGGATAATTTCTCTGAAAATTAATTTTAAAAAAACGGTCAATGTAAGGGTTGCATAAGTGTCATAATGGAAGTTCAGATTATTTTCAGATTTAATTAATCACATTCATTATTATGTAGAAAAGGTCATTTTCCCCTGACCTGACATCAATTTAAGAGATTCTGATTAGCTCTTATCACCTGTTCCTTGGTGGCATAGTCATAGTCAAAGATAGTCATAGTCCACGAGGAGCTAACTAAAGATGTATGGGATTTTATTGTTGAAAGGTAGAGATCAGGAGAGGAAAAGGAAAGAAAGACACGTATCATGGAACACTGTTAAGACTACCATTAAGAAGTCACCGCCAGGACATTGAATAGATCAGGACGTCCCTCCAAAATTGATGACATGGCAAGGAGAAAGCTCCTCAGGGAGGAGACAACGGAGCTGCAGGAATTTCTGGCAGGAAGTAGCAAAGAAGCAAAGAACAATTCTCCAGAAGTCTGAGTTATGGGGTAAGGTGGCAAGACAAGCCATTATAAAAGATACAGTGCACCAAGTACACAGTACCAACTGTCAATGTGTATGATATTATATGCAGAAAATAAGTCCCCTTAAAGTTAATAAAGATTTTAAAAACCATTTAAAGAATATGGAAAAAGGCAGCATAGGTCAGATGACACATTTTCTTAGGTGGCAAAATAGTAGATATAGCAATTTCTCTCCATAGTAACAAACCCCCTTCAACAAACAGTTTTGACTGTTAACACACTTTTTACGGTGGACATCCTGCAATTCAATAATGTGTGTTGTGTTCATATAATACCAAGAGTCTAATCACAAACAAAACTCTACTTCTCATTTGCTAATTACCAACTAAAACAAAATCACTGAAGGCACCCAAAAATACATGTATAATAAAATTATAGCAAACTTTGTGCATTCTTGTTTGTTTTACATATGAATATGGATGTATTTATTATAATGATCCTGATCAATCTATCTCGAAGTTGCACAAGTTGGAAAAGCAGGCAGCAAAGTTTAGACAAACTCCAACTGTTGAAAACCAAATGCTAGCCTTGTAACATTGTAAAATAATGTCTAGACAAATTTCTCCAGGGGGCAAGGAAATTGCCTGTTTGTGCTGTGGTACAGTGGATGTGCATTGATATTTTAAATTAAACTTATTAGGCACTATACAGGGACTGTGGTGAATAAATACAGGCTATCAACCAATCTGAATCCAGGAACCAAACAACTTGTTTAATTATTCACAGTATCCTCTATCATTGGTATAGCAATGATACAACTCAATCATCGAAAGGACACATTTACAGTGCAGATGACGTGCCTGCAGGATGCAGATATTAAAGCACACCAGCCAAGAATAGAAGCACACAAATAGAAAAACACCTTTACACTTTCCTTAAATAATTCAAAAATTTTCTAAACTAAGATTTTAAAGAAAGAAAACACTTCCAAAATTTTACGTATGTCGAACGCTGAAAGCGGCTGTTAAATAAAGATTGCAGAATTAGAGAAGTTTGGTCCTGAAAAGAAGGCCAACTTGAAAGTTGAAAGGTGCAGCAAGCTCACTAATGGCTCAGAGATTGCATTTGACAGCAGTACGAGCTCCTTGGCCAAAGGCTGTGCAACCAAGTACTAGCTCATGAGTGTCTATAATGTTACATATATATTGTTTCCGTAATGTTAAAAATCCATAACCGGGTGTCCAAACGTTGGAGGCCAAAAGTTTGACTGAAAAAAATGGGAATAATTTCACAAAAGTGCAAGGGTGTCTATATCTATATATATATATTTATTTATTTATATAAGTATTTTACCGTATCTCTGGTACACTACACAGGTAGTTCCTTGACCCATGACCAGTGGTCATCCACCCACCCCTGCACTCCACACTCAGAGAACCCAGGCAGGCAGCCAACACATTGTTAGCAGTGCTGGGGTCACGGCAGCCCACCATTAAGCTGTTCTTAATCCTAACAGAGCCATCCATTAACCCATTTGATTTTTTACAACCCTCTGCTTTAATCAGCTGTCCATATCTGGCAGAAATATGGACCTCCTCATCTGCAGTCAAATGCTCTTCCCATCTTCCCAGAAATGGCTTCTGCATGTTCCAGCTCAGGTCTACCTGCCTATGCATGGCCAGTGAGCCAGGAGCCAGCCAGGGGAAGGGGGGTTCAATCAGTGTATCTCCTTGGGTATTCCCCACCGTCCCGCTCCCTCCGATAAATCTCAGTGCTTTACGATTAGGTACATAAAATGAGTCATAGATCTGGACAGTAAATAAGAGCTTGTCAGTGAGGCCGACGCCAAGCCAAGCTCCTCCTCCACCTCGTCCAGATTCCCCCTCAGTGTCTCAGCTCTCACACTGCTCCTATTGAAATGAAACTGGTCCAATAAGGCTGACATTTCCCTGTGGATGTTTACGGTGCCACCCCAAAGCAGGTTTCACTAGACTACAGTAAGAAAACTGACCATTTACTGGCAGTGTAAATTCAGACAAATGTAGTTGTTTACTGTAAATTCAGGCACTGGCTCCTCTCTGTTCAATATTATGAAAAAACACCACCATTTGCACGATCGACAAACCATCTGACCCCTATACAATCCAATGCTTTCAGATGCTGTGGTTAATGACAATGTACTGTGTTCGTATCTTTGTCTAAATGCTTCTCATCGGTAAAAAGCTAGGTAATCATTGAATCAATCCTGCCATCAAGAGCAAGCATATCCATCCAGTACACTTACATTTCAAAAGATTAGCAATTATTTATTTAATGATGGCATTTATTGGACTCTTAATGCATTCATAACCTTACATACAGTGGGGAGATCAAGTATTTGATACACTGCTGATTTTGCAGGTTTTCCTACTTACAAAGCATGTAGAGGTCTGTAATATTTATCATTGGTACACTTCAACTGTGAGAGACGGAATCTAAAACAAAAATCCAGAAAATCACATTGCATGATTTTTAAATAATTAATTTCCATTTTACTGCATGACATAAGTATTTGATCACCTACCAACCAGTAAGAATTCCGGCTCTCACAGACCTGTTAGTTTTTCTTTAAGAAGCCCTCCTGTTCTCCACTCATTACCTGTATTAACTGCACCTGTTTGAACATGTTACCTGTATAAAAGACACTTGTCCACACACTCAATCAAACAGACTCCAACCTCTCCAATATGGCAAAGACCAGAGAGCTGTGTAAGGATATCAGGGATAAAATTGTAGACCTACACAAGGCTGGGATGGGCTACAGGACAATAGGCAAGCAGCTTGGTGTGAAGGCAACAACTGTTGCCGCAATAATTAGAAAATGGAAGAAGTTCAAGATGACAGTCAATCTCCCTCAGTCTGGGGCTCCATGCAAGATCTCACTTCGTGGGGCATCAATGACCATGAGGTAGGTGAGAGATCAGCCCAGAACTACACGGCAGGACCTGGTCAATGACCTGAAGAGAGCTGGGACCACAGTCTCAAAGAAAACCATTAGTAACACACTACGCCGTCATGGATTAAAATCCTGCAGCGCACGCAAGGTCCCCCTGCTCAAGCCAGCGCATGTCCAGGCCCGTCTGAAGTTTGCCAATGACCATCTGGATGATCCAGAGGAGGAACAGGAGAAGGTTATGTGGTCTGATGAGACAAAAAATTGAGCTTTTTGGTCTAAACTCCACTCGCCGTGTTTGAAGGAAGAAGAAAGATGAGTACAACCTCAAGAAAACCATCTCAACCGTGAAGCATGGAGATGAAACATCATTCTTTGGGGATGCTTTTCTGCAAAGAGGACAGGACGACTGCACCGTATTGAGGGGAGGATGGATGGGGCCATGTATCGCAAGATCTTGGCCAGCAACCTCCTTCCCTCAGTAAGAGCATTGAAGATGGGTCGTGGCTGGGTCTTCCAACATGACAATGACCCGAAACACACAGCCACGGCAACTAAGGAGTGGCTCCGTAAGAAGCATCTCAAGGTCCTGGAGTGGCCTAGCCAGTCTCCAGACCTGAACCCAATAGAAAATCTTTGGAGGGAGCTGAAAGTCCATATTGCCCAGCGACAGCCCCGAAACCTGAAGGATCTGGAGAAGTTCTGTATGGAGGAGTGGGCCAAAATCCCTGCTGCAGTGTGTGCAAACCTGGTCAAGAACTACAGGAAACGTATGATCTCTGTAATTGCAAACAAAGGTTTCTGTACCAAATATTAAGTTCTGCTTTTCTGATTCATCAAATACTTATGTCAAGCAATAAAATGCTAATTAATTACTTAAAAATCATACAATATGATTTTCTGGATTTTTGTTTTAGTTTTCCGTCACTCACAGTTGAAGAGTACCTATGATAGAAATTACAGACTTCTACATCCTTTGTGAGTGGGAAAACCTGCAAAATCGGCAGTGTATCAAATACTTGTTCTCCCCACTGTATCTCCCTTTTCAGTACACTCGTGATAATGTTGAGGAATCAGAAAGAATGTGTCAGAAGAATGTTCTGAAGACCTGCAAGACCAGTCCCAGAACCAGGACTAAGACGAGGACCTGGAACAACACCAAGACCAGGACCAAGATCAGGACCTGGAGCAAAACCAAGAACAGGACCAGACCCAGACCTTAGACGCACGGATGGACACTTGCTTCCAGACCCAAGTTAATCTTTTTGGCCGGTTGGTTGACACTGGTCAAAAAAGACTCCCTGAATGACGGCTGTTGCATATAAAGCAGACAAACAGACAATGGAAAAGAGACGAACCAAACATAAGCAGTGACGTACATGGTGTGAAGAGACACAATGTGCTCTAGAATGTGTACAAAGGGGAATTGGCCACCTGATTGATAGTCAGCATGTCAGACAGATGCATTCCAAATAGAATCTACCTTCCAGAGAGAATCTACCTCCAACTGTATGTCACTACCTTTCCTGTGATGACATGTTTGTTTTGATTGATTATAATAAGATATGACTTTCTGTCACAATATATATTTTTTAACTGAAACACTAAATCAATAACATTTATTTGCTAAAACTTAGTAAGGCCACTCCCACTATTTTATGGTCATTCGTAACTCCCACCAGGGCCAACTTTAAATGGTTTATAATGTAATACATTGTATGAGAACAGAAATCTACTATTAGCAGCTAAAGGTAGATTATTAAATAAAATAATAACATTTCTAAACCTGATCAAATAGCTTAAGCATCATTCAAACTTAGACAACAAGAGAGCAATTCAGAAAAGAGAAGGAATAATAAAATGAACAAATGACAGGAAAAAAGATTGATACTTCTAAATAGATATTGAGTCATAACTAGATCCTGACAGCAGTTGTGGAGTGGGCACTGAACATACAGTTTATAGGCCTCTCATTATTTAACATGTTAGGGTCTCCCCATGGCCATATGAAAATGTGATGGCAGTATTACAGCTAGTTGGCTGGCTCCTCACTCCCACTCAGTGTTTATGCGCATGCAAATGCAAGATAGAAGCCAAGGCAGTCCAGCTCTGTCTATTGGACACACACAGTTAGTAATGACTGTCCACAAATGACTGGGGGGGCAATAAAGTTTATATTTGTTTTTGACGATACAGAATATATTAAAATATTGTTTTATACCTGCACCAAAACTCAAACAATTGTATTTCCAATCGTGTTCCCCATACTCTTTTTGAAAAGAGTGGTACTTTCATTTTTGATAAGAGTTTTTCTTATACTTTTTTGAGCAGGTTGGGAAATGACAACAGGGATCCAGGGAGGTGGGAGACGTGGGGTTGAAGGGAGCTGGAGTGGGGAGCTGAACCCCAATCTCCAGTGGGGAGGGGGGTTATGAGCTGGGGTGTTACAGCCACACCACAGGCTCTGGACCAGCTCATTAACCTCCATGACCAGTCAAAACTATAGTTCTCAAGAATCTTGTCTTTTGGAAGTAGACATACACACATGCTGATAAGAAGGAATGGCACAAAAAGAAATCGCAGAATCGAACAGCAATACACACAATATCAGAAACTCAATGTAGAAATAATATCACATTGTGAGGTCCAGCCCTGCTGTCCACCACTGCATTTTCCAATTGGAAACCACTCTACTACAACCGTCACATAAAAACATTGGAGAGAGGAGAATTTGCAGGGACCTGGATATTAGCCCGTTGCTGTTGCAGACGAGCACAAAAAGGCCAAGCCCAGGCAAGATGGAGGCGTGAACTGCTGCAGTGGCCTGACGTTTCCTGTCTCTGGATCTGCATACAGTAAAAAAACAAACATTCCTGTAAATAAAGACGGCTGTCCGGCAACTGTCTTCCCAGCGACAATGGTATTGACCGTAGTCAGATGCTCCGCTGATTAAAAATTGATCCATTTCGAAAAATCTAATCAACTGAACAGGATTCTTTTATACATGGGGTAGGTTAGTGTGGGGTGGGGGGGCAGCAGCTGCTGACACAGAGGCAGACCTGTTATTAACCCCTGCACCTCCACGCAGCCCTCTGCACCCCAGCGGCACACCTCCCTGAGCGCCCCAGGACCAGACACGGCCCAGACGCCCTGAATTATTCAGCAGGCTAGCGGAGGCTACGGCCACCTCGTCTGTTTATGCATGGCAGAGGAGGGTAGTGGTTCTAATGGCCAGTCCAGTGGAGCCCTGGGTCCCAGTGGAGTCACGCATGGAGGGAGGAGGGGCTGGAAGGGCCGCAGCACAGGGTTACAGGGGATGTGAGAGCGAATTCATCAATGGCTGAGGTCACAGCGGGTTAATGATGCCGCTCGTCTAGACAGACGCCAGGCTTACACCCTGCCCAGGAGGCTACGGAGGGGGGAGACCCTGGGCCCACTGACATTTTTCTCTTTAAAGGAAAACGAGTACCAGAATATTAACTTTTAGGGATTGTAATAAGCTGGTGTCACTGAATTTGGTCATGAACATGGCTACACCGGAAACTGGTTTCATATTTTAGCTGAATGAAACATTAACCGTCTCGGTTGATATCTATTGCTCTTTGCAATACAGTTACCTTCACAATTATTGGCATCCTTGATGAAGATTAGCAAAAAGGCTGTATAATAAACAACAGAGAAAAATATAAGTACTGTAATCGAGGAATATATTGTACTTCAATAATCAACTAAAATGACACATCTCAAATTATGAAGTAATTTCCCCAAACAATAAGTGTACAAATGATTGTCCATTGTGTTTTTCAATACTTTAGGACTACAAATGACAACAGCACTAAGCCCTTTTCCTATTACATTTTTAGATAAAAGAACACATTTTGGACAATTTAACCATTACAGAATCTTTCCAGATCCTTGAAATCCTGAAGCTTTGCAAAGCTCTTTTCAATTCAAACCATATACACTCACCTAAAGGATTATTAGGAACACCTGTTCATTTTCTCATTAATGCAATAATCTAATCAACCAATCACATGGCAGTTGCTTCAATGCATTTAGGGGTGTGGTCCTGGTCAGGACAATCTCCTGAACTCCAAACTGAATGTCAGAATGGGAAAGAAAGGTGATTTAAGCAATTTTGAGCGTGGCATGGTTGTTGGTGCCAGACGGGCCGGTCTGAGTATTTCACAATCTGCTCAGTTACTGGGATTTTCACGCACAACCATTTCTAGGGTTTACAAAGAATGGTGTGAAAAGGGAAAAAAATCCAGTATGCGGCAGTCCTGTGGGCGAAAATGCCTTGTTGATGCTAGAGGTCAGAGGAGAATGGGCCAACTGATTCAAGCTGATAGAAGAGCAACTTTGACTGAAATAACCACTCGTTACAACCGAGGTATGCAGCAATGCATTTGTGAAGCCACAACACGGACAAACTTGAGGCGGATGGGCTACAACAGCAGAAGACCCCACCGGGTACCACTCATCTCCACTACAAATAGGAAAAAGAGGCTACAATTTGCACGAGCTCACCAAAATTGGACAGTTAAAGACTGGAAGAATGTCTCGATTTCTGTTGAGACATTCAGATGGTAGAGTCAGAATTTGGCGTAAACAGAATGAGAACATGGATCCATCATGCCATGTTACCACTGTGCAGGCTGGTGGTGGTGGTGGTGTAATGGTGTGGGGGATGTTTTCTTGGCACACTTTAGGCCCCTTAGTGCCAATTGGGCGTCCTTTAAATGCCACGGCCTACCTGAGCATTGTTTCTGACCATGTCCATCCCTTTATGACCACCATGTACCCATCCTCTGATGGCTACTTCCAGCAGGATAATGCACCATGTCACAAAGCTCGAATCATTTCAAATTGGTTTCTTGAACATGACAATGAGTTCACTGTACTGAAATGGCACCCACAGTCACCAGATCTCAACCCAATAGAGCATCTTTGGGATGTGGTGGAACGGGAGCTTCGTGCCCTGGATGTGATTCCCACAAATCTCCATCAACTGCAAGATGCTATCCTATCAATATGGGCCAACATTTCTAAAGAATGCTTTCAGCACCTTGTTGAATCACGTAGAATTAAATCAGTTCTGAAGGCGAAAGGGGGTCAAACACAGTATTAGTATGGTGTTCCTAATAATCCTTTAGGTGAGTGTAAATTATGGTCAATTCACTTTTTGGGGATGGATTTCAATGTGCTTGGGTCAATGGATCCACTTGAAGTTTAGCCTCCTAGAATAGGTACCAATGTTTTTGGCTAAAATACAGAGTTCATGATTCCATTGACATGAACAAGGGACCGCCAGGAGCAGTGGAAATAAAACACCCTCATAACATCAAAGATCCACCATTGTTTTTTACAGTAGGCCTGACATTGTTTTTACAATAGGTATGAAATTGTTCTTTACAGTAGGTATGAATAAGCATCCTTTTTTTTGAATAAGCATCCTTCTTTCAATGATAAACACACAAATGTGGCTCTTGAAATGTACTTGACCTCCTGAACCATAATCCTCATTGGTTATGGAGGCAAAATGCCTTTGTGTCCTCTACAAGGCAGGTTACCACTATGAGATGTAATTTTGATGGGTTTGATTTATGAAAATTGTTGTTGAAAGGAGAAAAAGAAAAAAAATTATAATGTATTTACATTTTCTATGAGCAATTGTATTAGAGTAAAACAATAATGTTTTTTGTTTGCATTAAATATAGCTAATTCCCGGTGTTCATTATTTTAATATTTTTGCTAATCTTTTTTAAGGGTGTCAATCATTTTGGACTATATATTCTGATGGTGTCGTGCAGTCTACAACTAAATGCTATCTACATTGTCAGGAAAAGGTAGTTTCCCCCTTTCAGATTTTGTATTTTGTATTTATTTTGACAATATCGTCAGATCTTCAAACAAAACTGTAATACAGTGAAACATATACAGATTAGTTTGACATACTCAGATTGTGTTGCCATCCATTCCAGGCATTCACAGTGGAACTAAAATGACTGACGACCAAAGGAATTGCAGGCTTTAGTAGTCACCACATTGAGATCTCCACCGGACCGCAGGTTCGTTTAGGAGCAGGAGTGAGATGAGGTAGAAGGGCATTTACCTAAAAGGGATTTGTAAATAAGTTGGTACCAATGAGTCTGGATGAGTGTATGAAGGGAGGACCAATAAACCTGAGTGTAAAGGTCATCAGTGTGGTCAATTACGTTTTAATGATTGAGTAGCAAAAAAGGAAAGTTAATCCAAAAGTTGAGGATTGGCAGGTTTGTCCTTTTTACAAGGGAATATTTCGCAGCATGGGTGTAGGAAACCTTGTTGCAGAACACGAAACCAATTATGGATTTCATTTTAGACTAAAGATGGGTGAGATGCGTAAAAAATGACAGTGAGCAGTCAAGACATACCACAATATTTGTAAGTGTGAAAAACATGGGTAGGATGTTTGGGGGTGTATTGAGGGTCCAACTGAAAAGCATACATATTTATTTTTTTGAGGGTCTAGGCACTCTTACATTTCACACATTGTACACAGTTAAAGAAACAGCTTTTAAAACAGCCAATGTAAGACACTGATCAACAGCTAAAAGAAGCAGTTGGTTGTAGTGTTGCAGCAAAAGCTGACACAAATTGTTATTGATTGTAAGGAGGCAATCACCTTTTCACAGTGGGTATTACATAACGTAATAACATTTTATATAAAAATGTTTGGTTTTTTGTTCGTTCAGATTCACTGTGTTTAATATACGTTTCTCATTAAAGATCTGAGGACAATTTACCTTAAAAATATGCATATAAAAAGATACATCCGAAAAGAGGAAATTATATTTCACAACAATGTTAATGAAAATCACTGAGGTACAAGGAGAGTTCACTTGCGTCTATCAACTGACGCCTTCTCAAACTAATGTTCACTAGGAGGAATTAAAACCTCACCTTACATAACCCCGTTGATTAGCGACTCTATGCTCTTAGCCCCCTTAGCATCATACAGACAATTAAAACAGCTAGAGTGGCACCTGGACCAGGGCAGAGAGTCATTCACTAATCAGGGCATCTCTCCCTGAGAGGGCGGGGCAACTACTCCATTGCCATGAGTTCTATCACCTTGGAGATCGTGTTCTAGTACATCTGCCCAATCTCTCTAAGGGATGAGCCACTACAGGAAAAAGCGGCACAGGAGAGTCCTACCCCCTGTGTAGTCCGGAGATGAGACAATCAACAATAAGCAAAACACTATATCAAGTCAAAGTAGCACAGATAGAGAGGGGAGTAAGTTATGATTCAACAACTGAGTGCATCCAGATAAAGATGCATCAACAGTGTACCAAAAATAGATTCATGGACTTAAAGGTTGGGTTCTTTGAGAGTGCTCGATAAGGCTGTTGAAGCAGAATAAGTTAGCTTTCAATAGGTACAGCACCGGTCAAAAGTTTGGACACACTTACTCATTCAAGGGTATTTCTTTATTTTGAATGTTTTTCCACATTGTAGAACAAAAGTGAATACACCAAAACTATTAAATAACACATATGGGATCATGTAGTAACCCAAAAATGGTTAAACAAATTCTATTTTTATATATTTTAGATTCTTCAAAGTAGCCACCCTTGATGACAGTTTTGCATACTCTGGACATTCTCTCAACCAGCCTCATGAGGTATTCACCTGGAATGCTTTTCCAACAGTCTTGAAGGAGTTCCCAAATATGTTGAGCACTCGTTGGCTTCTTTTCCTTCACTCTGCAGTCCAACTCATTCCAAACCATCTCAAATGGGTTGAGGTCGGGAGATTAAGTAAACCAGGTCATCTGATGCAGCACTCCATCAGTCAAATAGCTCTTACACCTAATGGTGTATTTTCGGTCATTGTTCTGTTGAAAAACAAATGTTTCTCCCACTAAGTGCCAACCAGAAGGGATGGCATATCGCTGCAAAATGCTCTGGTAGCCATGCTGGTTGAGTGTACCATGAATTCTAAATAAATACAGAAAGTGTCACCAGAAAAGCACCCCCACACCATCACACCTCCTCCTAGCTTTTCGGTGGGAACAAAACATGCAGAGATCAACTGTCCACCCTGTCTTAATGTAAGCATGGACTGGTGTTTTTCTTTGCTTATTTTAGCTGTTCTTCACATAATATGCACTAATACAGTACAAACACAATGCTGGTCTTCTGTATACCAACCCAACCTAGTCACCACACAACTGATTGGCAAAAAAACTAAGAAATTCCACAAATTTACTTTTAACAAGGCACACCTGTTAACTGAAATGCATTCCATGTTACTACATTGTGAAGCTGGTTGAGATAATGAAAGACTGTGCAAAATTGTCATCAAGGCAAAGAGTGGCTATTTGAAGAATCTACAATATTAAGTGTATTTTGATGTATTAAACACTTTTTGGTTGCAAAATGATTTTATAAGCATTATTTCATAGTTTTGATGTCTTCACAATTATTCTACATTGTGGAAAATAATACAAAAAAAGAAATACCCTTAAATGAGTAGGTGTGTCCAAACTTTTACTGGTTCTGTATATGTACTCCCACTCCCAGCCACTACACTCTCTGCTTATCCTGCATTTGATGCCAAGCACATTTACTGTTGAGGTCAACAGCTTTGAGATGATTGAGCCAAACCAAGGACATTCCATGGGAGGGTAGAGAGGACACACAACCCTCTCCCATTTACACAAATGCAATTTCCACAGCTCCGTCCTGCAAGGTGACTATGCACATAACTCACAGATCCACGTGGGATAATTTACCCCCCCCCCCCTCCATAGCCAAGCCACAACAAAGAGATAGTGGGGGAAAATACACCACCAACATTCAGAACTCAAAACTCAACAGACCAAATAAAACAACCAGTGTCAAATATGTGCTAAATACACATTTTATAATCGCGAAGTAGAAACTCTCACTGTAGAAATGTGTAAATTACTAAGGTTTATTCTCTACAGGATGGATAATGAGAATGTACTTTTATAACACACAAAATATATATTTTAAATTTGTGAGTAACATAAACTCATGCTTGCTGCAAATATTCATGCTGCCAACAATGAAAAAAGCTGTGTCTTTATTGGGGTGAAAAGAAAGTGTACCTGGGCTAAGGGATGCATAGCCATAGGTCCCCTGGTGTGTGAAAGTAAAGGCACTGGCCCTCAGGTTTAAACCTTCCTTCCAGCTTTTCTCTGCAGGGTTTTCTTCCTCAAGCCCCATCCTGCAGAAGCCTGGAGCAACGTTTAGCTAAACCTGCTGGCCTACGTAGGCAGAGAGGGTCCCCAGAGGGCTGAACAATCAGACAATTTCAAGATCATGAAGCATTAAACCAATCCCGGCAGGGTACACTAATTAAACAGCCGAGCCCGGCACAGCCAACCAATCCCCACAGAGCAATTAAATCCATCCCCTCTAAAACACTGTGGAACCTGTCTGGGGAAAACCGCTGAGAGAGATAGAGAAAGCGAGTAAGCGGGAGAATGCTAGAGAGCGAGAGACAGAAAATATAAAATGAATCTGGAAAAAAGGGAAAAACTATAAGGGAATGCAGTAAGAGACTAACAATGAAAATTGAAGCAAAAAATTAGCAATTCAAGTTCTTTGTTCTTTTCTTTTTTATTATTACAATCCGAATGCCCGAACAGTACTTCTTTTAACTGAGAAGGGGGAGTTTGTGACCACATTATAATGCAAAAACAGTAACCCTGTTGCCACAAAACACTGCATATTAAATTAAGATTAGAGAGTTCAGGAGCCACCTTGAGACTAGCAGAAAGAGAAAACTGCCTCAGGGTCTACACTACACACGTGCAGAGCTGCTAACACAGATGCAACACACAATCAATACCCCGACGTCCTCTGCCACCAAAATAAATGAGAAAGTGACAACAGAAGGATGACATCAGTTGTGATTCCAAAAGAAGAGGTTGCATGGAAATGGAGGCGTGAGGAATGGGGACTGGGGAGCATGGCTATGTGGGGGCAGAACTGATCTCTGGAACCTTCTTCTCACTCATCCCTCAGAACATAGTGACTGCATCAGTCACTTCATTCAGGAAACAAAGTCTTTGGCACGAGGCTTATAAAACCCATTCATGTTTAGTTTTTTTATGTTTTTGCTGTATATGTTGTTCTAAAGCTTAGGCCAAAATCAATCAATTGGTCAAAAAAAAAGTAAAGAGCTAAATGTTTAGGGACAGTCGCTGACAGCGACGTGTCTCCATTTACACACCAAGGTGCATATCTTAAGACGAATCAAATTCCATTGATAGAGCATGTTGTCGTCAAGGACCCAATGATTGAATTCATGAATTAAAGACACCACTGATAGTTCCACATGATGTGGTGCATAGAAGAAAGATATAAACTCACACATTAACTTATTTTTGTAGAAGAAGCATACAGTGACAAGACAAATTTGCTGAAGAAAAAAGCTGAAATCACCAAAGAAGAGATATGACAAGAGCAGTAGCGATGGCCGGGAAACAGTGGTCTGGATGGAGAGATATACTTGTGCTCTCTTTTCCCAAAGTGAGGCGGCGTATAAATCACAGAGCAGCGCTTCACGTCTTCACTTCCTGTTCCTCTCCATTAAAAATGATAAACTGCTCCTCTTGAAGCCACTCGCACACTTTAGGGTCCCAGTCTGCACCTTTCGCAGTAAAAAGCAGAACTCTGCTCGGATTTATTCTATCCTGTTCCCATTGTTGGAGATGAATAAGAGAGTAATTAAGTGGAGCCGGGGGTAGCAGCTGCACAAAGACAGGACTGGCTAACATAACAAGACTGATCCATCTGTTTTTGCTGTAGCACACCTTTTATATTATTTTGATAAAACGGAGGACATCTGCTTAGCAATAATAAATGCAGTTTTGATTCTCATAAAGAAGAGGGGAGACGCCATCTTTTCTCAGTTCTTCCCCATCCTTTTTAAATGAGGACAAATGGGTCCTAGAAAGATACTTGCAACTAAGCCCACAGTATTCCTCCTCACCAGTAAACACACATCACACGGTAGCCGGGGAGCCCCACAGAGACCCTTGAGAAGAGCGGGAGGCATTGATCTCATGAGCGTAGGGGCCCAGGAGCACCCTTCACACCATGCTCACCTCCGCTGCACAACAGAACAAGCCCGCCAGCATCTCTGCCACACATCACACAGCGCACAAAGCCCGGCGCTAACGCAAAGAAACCAGGGTCTCTTTTTATCCCTGAAGGACAAAATGGACAATAGAGGGATGAATTCCAGCCACTGAAGCCCTGCCATACACAGCAGCGGCACGGTGAAAGAGGGACGACGCCGAGGAGGCTCAGTGAAATGAACACATAGAGGCTGGTGCTCAATATGTCTGCAATACCGTCCGACGGTTAAAACAAATATAGGGGCCGCTGTATACGTAGCGCTCAATATGGACTAGCTGGGCAGGCGACCGGCTGTCAGCAGGGGAGATAGGACACAGCTTTATACCCATACAGATGAGCTATTGCTCCTTCCCCCGGAATATTCCGCCTCCGCTCGCCTGATCGCCTGGCCCACTGCTCAGAACCAGGAGGATGACGCCCTGGATCCATCCTCTTGCAGACTTATGTGTCCCTGAAGTTTTGTTAAAGCTGGTTATTTACTCCTGCGAAGCAATTGCTTCACCCTAAGGGCAGCAGAATAAATAAAAACAAAACTGTGAGAGAGCTAATGCTTTATGTGATGACACGCTGTCAACTACCAAGAGGGATTAATGCTGAAGATTGGGTTGCAGGCTTTGGATAGGTAGTTTAGGTAAGGCTCAATGCTAACAGCAGAGTGGGAGACAGCGAAGAAGGAACTAGAGGGTCTTGAATGGATGATCAAAAACAAATCCATGATTATTCATGATATCTCAAGTTATATCCTTCCTATAAATTGCACTTAAAAAAAAGAAAATTACAAGGTTTTGTGAAAGTAAGATCTTATCAACGTTACAAAGCCATCATCACGTCCCCATATTAAATCACTGTACTTATCCTGCAAACAGGGGCACGACTGAGGCAAAATAACTGCAGATGGGTATGGAAATCTGTTTGAAGGAAGGTCAAAGTGATTAAGCTGACATTAATGACAGGTCTACTCTCACCGTAGCTGTCTCTAAACCCATTTGTCATTCCACTCCAAATGCTGAAGCCTCTGCTTTGAAGTCTCTACCACTAATGCTACACACAGAGAGGTTAAATAGCTTAATGCCGAAGTCTGTTTCACTTTTCTTTTTAATGTTGCCCACGTTTTATGTACCCGGGTTATGGGTCCTGGATTTCACATCTCAATTTACCCCAGCTAGTCCTGTAAAGGCTCTCTTTTCTTACTTCCTTTGTTATTACTGTCAAAGAATAAGAGGGGGGCTTATGGTAAATAAGACCATGACAGACATAATAACCCTTCCCAAAACTCCCCGTGAGCTGTGAAAACATGTTGGAAGAATGTTTATCCAGCAGGGCATGGATGCGACACAAGCCTGTGGTGATGAGGCTTCAGCTTACGTCCCAGTGCTTTTAAAACACCACGCTTGATCCACTGAGGCTTTTTGGGAGATGTCTGTCAGAGAGGAGATTGCAGGGAAAGGGCTAAAGGGGACGGACGTACAGTATCTTCTCCTCGCTCTTTGTAGCAATTTGAGGTCAGCTCCCTGGATTCGTTTTCATCTATATGTTTGCTAGGCCATAAAAAGCTGCATGTATTCATTACAAATGCATGTAGGAGTCCTTAAGTGACTAATATGTACCCTACGGAAGACGTACGTGGCCACATGCCTACACAGGTGTGTGTGTGTGTTTGTGTGCTTGAGTGTGACTGTCTGTGTGCATTTTCTCATTGCATACCCTGGGGCTCCATCTCCATCCATACTGCCTTCCTGGGTTGCCTATGCTCTTTGTTGCTGAGGCTATCAATGGCTGTCTAAAGAGCTACTGTACAGATCACCCATATTGGACACAGCTTTTTCAGGAAACAAACATAACCCCCCCTCTCAACCCTGAATTGCCCTAGACCTGGCATTTCCGGAAAATTATAAGATTATGGTAGCGCCTTGTGATAAAAACAATAACGAGAAACAAATCTATTAAAGCATGAATGAAAGCGAAACAGAGACCTGTTTTCACAGCCAATGTGAGATTGCAGGGTTGGGTTTATGGGGGCGGGAGCTTCTGGCAAATGCCAAACAGAGGGAAGCAGGCTGGCAGCAGCCGAAGCAAGCCTAACAGGCTGCAAAGCTATTTCACTGTTTGGCAATACTGTTGTCTCTGTCTGTGGATTAGAGGTGAGACAAGAGCGCCTGAGTCATGCTAAATGTAGTACAATCACAGGCTTTTGTTTCTGATCTGCACTCACTGCCTCAGAGAACGATGGAGAGAACAGTATGGAGATGCACAAGGCTGGGTAATAGCATCAGTATTGCTATGAAACCATAAAAAAAGAACAAACCATTGCGCAACTATGAAAACAGGCTTCCAATATAATTAATATGAACTGGTAGCACAGTAATGATGTAACGACTTGATGTTACATGGTTCTACTCCCTGAAAGTAGTGTATGTGCTCAGAAAAGCTAGGAAAAACTATGATCCACAGTTTACCTTTCTTTGAACAGCCATTATAAACATTAGTTAACTTTACCCTCCACTAGCTAAAAATGTATGGATGCGAGCTTTTTGGTTTTATGGCCAAATTAACATTACCTAAAATCAAATGTTATCCATTTCAGGTAATGTATTTTTTTTTTAAATATGATTACACCACCCCTGTCCTTTGACAAATAAAACTCCTCTTTGGCCATGGACTACAGTACTTTGTGGGTACAGAACCATCTTAAGTCAAGTTGTAAAATAGTGAAATTATCTTTTAAATAAACAGAAAGTACTTTGGCACAAGCTTACCTGAAACTGTGAATAAACACATTGCATTAGACTTCAAAAAGTACCTGATTGATTGTTAATTGTTTAGTTGGAAAGACTCGGAAAGACAAAATACATGCTATTTTCTCTGTGTTATTTTGGAACGCAAATGCGTGACTTTATATAGCCAATGCAATGTAATAACATTGTAAACTGTGTGACCTTATAGTCGGACATCCACTTCTTGTCACCTGGGTCAGAGAATCCTCCCTACTGGCTGAATGATCTCCTGGGCTTTATCCATATTGGTTAAGAGTTGGCTTGGGGCCGACAGGACCTGGCAGGACAGATTCTGATCCGTCCTTTCCATGGGTCGCCCACGGAAATGCCATCTGGCTAGTGTGAATGATAACCGCGGGAACCAAGGTCAGTCCAATTCCATGCTCTTACTTTCCCTTTCCTTTTTTGTTAGGCTTTAGAGTGAATCGTTCATCTTAGACTATTTTGAACATAGAAATCCACTTCACAGCCACGTTACATTTCAGAATCATGTTTTTTAATAACAGCACTGAATATGGATAGGGGTATGGATTGAGTTTTACTGTGATCAGAAGGGCATATGCCACTCTTTGATCTGGAAAAGTTGATTCATAGCAAACGTGTTAAATAAACACCAGGATGATTACACAAAAATAGTTAAAGAAAGTACTCTAACAATATAATATGCTCTGTTTTATTCCAAGGCATTGACATAACCAAGCACAACTGTAGACAAATCTCACCTGTGCTTCAATTGTGTCTCATTAACTTTATAAGCATGTTATTACCATTTTCTGGAGGAAATCTCTTGTTTTCAATTACCACTGATACATACATATATTGAATTTCAAATTGGCAATATGCACATGTCCATAAGACTACAGTGTTGAAAAATACAACGGAACCATGTAAATAAGCTAGCTAGCAATTCACATAACAGGGGACGGTTTTGACTGTGGAAAGACATATTGTAGTTTAAATGTTTCTGCAACGTGAGTTATTCAGAAAGAATGTGTGCACTGAATGATCAATGAACTACTATAGAAGCAGACCTACTAGATGTAATGCTATACATATTATATGTATGCCATAAGTTGTGCGTTGTGTGCGTGTCTTATAGTAAGTTATGTTGATTTATCATGTTCACATAAAAGCTTTAACATATAACAGGCATATCATCTTTTTTTTTTCAATTGTTATTCATGACATCTGTAGTTTATTGTGAATAATGTTCTTTCCCTGAGTGTGAATGACAACCACCAGGTCCAGATATATTTTTACAGGGACAAATATCTTCCGTTTTTGACTGTGTCATGTACACAATCACTATGATATTAAAGTCCAAACTGAAAGCTTTAACTTGAGGGGATTTTCAATGTTGTGAACTTTTTGTTCATAGTCATCTCAGTCCCTTCAGTGGCAGAAGCTTATTATAGGTAAACTCATATCGCTCTGAATAGAAATGGTAAAATGTGACAGACATGGTTTTAAACGTCTACCTTAATGCTGTCATGGTTAATAATAATCAAAATAAGTTACAGCAGCACACTGCCAGAAATGCCTCCCCCCATGACTTGGGGTATGACCTTTGTTCCTCTGCAATCTCAATGTATAATTTAAAATGCAATGTGCAAAGTGCAAAATAACAACATAAACTTAATTGTTATTCATGGATTTTAAACTACATTATTTTTAGCTCAATTTAGCACAAAAGCTTTCACAAAAGCTAACCTCACAAGACAGAAAAAAGGGGAAATGTTCTAATTGATTTAGTTAACTCAACCCGGAAAACCTGTCCTTTCATTAGGACCAAGTATTGGTCACTAGTGCCAAGGTTGAAGCTAACGAATGATGTAAAGCATGCTATTTTGTCATAGGCAAGATTAACCCAAGTGGTATGCTACACAATAGCTCAACTCGCCCTTTGGATCCCCGACTACAAGAGTAGCCTAGTCCAGCGATTTGGGGACCGAATAACAATCGGCCACACAAGCCCAGAACAGATCTGATTTCTTCTCGGCAAGCCTTTCCGCGGGACCTGGCTTGCCGTGCTCCTGTCATTTCTCATGTTACAGAACATCAATCATATGGCTGAGACAGTGCCCTTGCACTGGCGGAGCCTGATATAGGCTACAAACATTAGCGGGGAATACAATTACACAGTCCTTGCCCGAGTAGCTGGTGCTTTCAAAGCATCTTGAGATGGATTGGGTGTTTTGTAGTGGCAAAGATTGGTCAATTACAACGTAAACACTTCGCCTTTTAAGTTATATTTCAATAACATTTACACTCTAAATCCATAGTTCATTAAAATGCTAGGCTACTAGGCTAAACGGTGGAAAAACAACTATTTGTAAATTTACTAGACAAGTTTACAAAACCAACAAGAACACAGAAAACTTTGTAATAACCTAGTTAATGTAGGCTGTCTGACTCATTTGCTGAAAACGGTTTGCATTTAGCCTAGGCTAGCCTACACCATAGCCTAACTATCATCATTTTACACATGTTTGAACGCGCACCGCAAGAATGCCTCAATAGGCTCCATACATCAGAAGCTAATAAGCCGACAAAATTCTAGTTTTTCTGTTTGGGTTATTGTCTAAAAAAGAAATAATCAGACAATCTAACGGCAGAATATATGAAACGAACGATTAAGCCTATTTAGCAGATAAACAGAAACATACCCTAATCAACCTACTGTGCAAAGTTGATTTGCGATCAACAATTTAAAATGTTTTTTTTTATCATAGGTCTAAATAAGAAATAAAGTAGAACTGTCGCTAATCAAAGAGATGCAGTCGTTAAACCCACCATGACACAAATGGTATAAAACATTAAGCTGGTAAAAAGTTATGTCCTCGAAGCAAGATACATGAGGCATAAAAAGTTTCAATTCTCAATCAACATCACTGAGCACCATAAAAACAGTATCGTATAAAAATATAAGGGATGTCCGTGATGCTGATCCCAGCGGTGAACGCAGAGCGGAGGCTACAGAGCGCCTGTGCTATGGTCGCTCCATCGCTGATCAATGATTGAACTGAACAAAGGCAGAAGAGGATCAATTTCTAATAACTATCAATGCAACGCCGCCGATATCCTTCTCTGTTCGTACACTCTAACACATTGTACATAATTTCAATACATAATGTTATATTAACACATTTAAGCAGAAAGGTAAAGGATAACACTAACCTGAAGCCGCCGTAGATCAAATTTCTTCCAATATTGAAACATCGATCCCACATCGGCGGCCATCTTGGGGGATATTGAAGAGATTTTTTTCAGCGGCTGCAATAAATATGTGGGCTGGATTCCCCTCGTTAAACAACGTTTACGACTACTCGTTGTACTTGGAGAAAAAAATAATGAACACATGAAAGTCCACTGAACTATCGAAAAAATGTTTGTTGAAAAGAAGCGATATCCCGGTGGACCTCGGAGTGCTTTTCAAAAGAAAAAGAATATCCATGCATTTGTGCAGTCCCGGAGATTAACTGGACAATTGCACTTGATTTTGCTTTGGCAAAGTTATCAATACTGACGTAAGGGGTTGATCAATACCGGCTGGGAAAGGGAAGGAGAATAACAATGTTATCCATTTTGTGCTTATGGAAATCCGTCTACCATGGTATTAAATTAATAAAACAGTTGCGTTCACTCTCCATATCATGGATCCAAAAGGGTTCTTTAACTCAGTCTGTTAGAGATCCTTCTTGTTCTAGGGAGAACCTTTTGTATTCAGGTAGACACATTTTTGGTTCGAATCAAGCTTTTACGTGAAACCCGAACGCATGGAACCCGAAAGGGTTCTACCTAGACCTCAAAAAGGTTCTACCTGGACCCAATTAAAAGGGTTTCCTACAAGGATCATTCTTTTTGTTCTGAGATTGTATTGAATCCTGCGTAATAGTAGCTTAAATAGTGAAATAGCCTTAACGACACATTTCTTTTTATGTGGAGACCTGTCCCTCCATTAGCTTTTAAGGCTTGGAATAGTTTTGAATGGATAGACCTTGCACTGAGAAATCCAAAATATGAGGTGTAATTGGATTTCTGGGCATCTGAAGAAACCAACGTAGATCATGACCTTAGCATTGTCTGAAGAACTAATAAAAATTCAAACAATTCAAAATATGTTTTATACAAACAAATATTCTACAATTACACACTTTCACAATGTTTCTAGGACATGCCAGTTGCTTACAATTGTACAATAATTATGAATATAATCAATTATACAAATCCAACAACCACTTTTTACAAACATATATGCAGTATAATTAAATACATTGGGATATGTTCCAAAGGTCAATAAAAAAGAGAGACAACAATATTATTTACTAATAATTATTCAACATTCATTACTTAATATTTTTTCATTAAGTGAAAAAAATGATGAACACTTGAATGAAGCATTATCACATTGAATAATATCTTTGTTGCTAGGGTGTACATTTTTTGGTTGCTGCTTTGAACCTTTTACTTGGTTCCATGGTTTCCCCAGCATCTTTAATCTTACACTTTCTAAACTTTGCTGAATGATTCCAACACACAAGGGTTGGTACAAAAGAGCAGATTAACTAAGAAAATTATGTAGGCAGAAAATACAATTCAAGTATAGTATTACTGGGATACCGACTTGTAGTTAATGAAAAGATACAGCATATATAAAACAAAAGGCAATTTGCCTGAGTTGCCACTGAGTAGCCTCCTTAAAGGATATTATCGACAAATTGACACAAATGTTGTAGAGTAAAACATGCCCTTAGGGGGTTGAATATGTGCATGCTTATTGGGGAAATTACAGTATTATTTAATTTTTTTAGGGCTTACAAAGTTGTGTATTTCTATCTCACCTGGAAACCATGAAGTAAGGATGGTCATATTAATGTACTGTTTTAAGCGGAAGCTTACTTTCATGAACACAGGATCCCATAAATACAACAAAGAGCAAAAAGATACCATGAAAGCATTCCTGTCCATTGCTGCTACTCTGGAAAATCTCTCGCCATTTACATGAATAGGTTTTATGATGCTACAGAAATATTCCATTATATACAATGATATTTCCCCCTCATCTTACTTGATACTCTGTAAACCATTGACTTGCATTAACTGTTTTGAAGTAGTGATGATGATGGTGGTGGTTGCTATACCAACTCTGCAGTCCAAAAAATTATTTCCCAACAGAATTGCATAGCATTTCTCGGGTTATGAGAGCAAGCTACTGTAAGCTTGA
Organism: Esox lucius; assembly: GCF_011004845.1. Classification (NCBI taxonomy): domain Eukaryota; kingdom Metazoa; phylum Chordata; class Actinopteri; order Esociformes; family Esocidae; genus Esox; species Esox lucius. Next base: position 13,956,628 of record NC_047581.1, on the reverse strand, counting down.
ACAGTTTTAGTGTTGTCTACGCCCCCTGGTGGGTCAACATGTTTTTCAGGTACAGAAATGGAGAGAATATAATTATGACCAAAGAAAAAAAGGGTCAAACATATGTGTCTGTGTTACTATCAGACACATGCTTAAATTTAAGGAACAAATAATTAACAAGAAAAAAGGTCATATATGTTCATATTGTACATGATAACCTGAAGCCATGTAAAATATATATTTAGCCAGAAACCAGAATGTAAGGTCATTAAAATATACTGAATGTCTTTTTTTTTTTTACATTACACATTACATCCACTTAAAATGGCTGTGAAATGGCTGTGAAGGGAAATAATATGCATATACTGTCAAACTAAAGCAACTTTATTACAGTTTATTACAGTCCAAACTATATGTAAGAGAGGAATTTCATATTCACATGCGAGACAGAAATCACCTGGGGGGAATTCTGAAGAATGCTTATTAAAAGTTTCAGTATTATTGCGTTTTGTTGGTGGCTCGAGGTTGGCAATGAGATGCAAGAATCGTATGAAAAATAATAACATCTTAGTTAGTTTTGATTGATCTATTAACCTAACATTTAAATCCAAGGTGTTATGGAGAACAATTTCATGCTAGGGTTGTTTCCACAACACATCAAACAGGCTATATGTTTTATGGAAATATGTTGTCATCCCAGGTTGACTGCACTATCCTACATTTACGTTTACAGATTTCATTTTCAAGCATAACTATCAATCACCTGAGTGATAGCTCCAATTTTATCATATTTTTTATTGTTTTCTCCAATGAATGACCAACGAATATTGACAGCTACAGGAATAGATACAGGGGATACCAAACTTAAATCACATCAGTATTAACTGCACTATATAGAGTCAGAAAATGAAAGTTAGGAAAACAAGACAAATTTCAACATTCAGGTGTTTTACAGAATTTACAGTGCTAGTTTTGAGCCAAGATTCATTTCTTTTGACATGTTGGAAAGATGTGCCACTAGCACTGCCTACTGGACAACAGCAGTAAATGGCTTTCTATGCCAAGGAAAGGGCAACATAATCACATTACATTTTAGAGTTTGTTCCATTGCCATCATCCAATTACTAAAACATTATCAAAAAAACATGATAATTAAAAGACTTTGAACCAACGATGCACTCTGAAACAACCAAAAAGCGGAAAAGAACTAGCAATTTGTTTTCACCAAATAGTTTAGTGTAATATCTTCGGGTTATTGTTTCTGTAAATGTCAACAAAAATACCTGCAACATATTTCAACATGACCTGCTACCTGCTTTAAAGATCTTCCGTTTTTGAAGAAGTTAGTTGGCTTGTTTTTCCTACCAAACAAACTTTCTATCCAGAAACACCCCAGTAGTGGCCAATCGAACAGATCTGTCAAATAAACATTCAGCTTCTCTGCTCAAGCTTTCTTAATACTGTAATGCTAATGGATCAGTAATGGAGCATTGCACTGTTACTCTAACTCCCACATAGTTAAAGAACTGACAGTGGACCAAAGTATATCCGAATACATACTGTTGTTAACCTGTCCCACTGGCGTTTAGGTTTCATGGATGGAAAGTAGCAGGGGTGTGGTGGGCTATCATTAGTATATATACCGCTCAAAATAATGAAGGGAACACTTAAATCACACATTACGTCTCGATGAACAAAATATATTAAACATCAAAATATTTACTGTATATTGTGTAATTAGTTGAGAACAAAATCACATAACAACGTATGACCCCCACGTGCCTGTATGAACTCCTGACAAAGTCTGGGCATGCTCTTGATGAGACAGCGGATGGTGTCCTGGGGGATCTCCTCCAAGAACAGGATCAGGGCATCAGTGAGCTCCTGGGCAGCATGGATGATGTTGCAGGCAGCATAACTTTCACCACCGCGTCCCCAGACTCTTTTTATATCTGTCAGGAGCTCACACGTGCTCAGTGTGAACCTGCTGCTAGTGGCGGACCTGCCAATTCAGATGTTCTGTAGTGAATGCCAGTTGATCTGCATGGTGCTGGGCTGTGAGCACAGGCCCCACTACAGGATGTTGGGCCCTCATGCCACCCTCATGGAGTCTGTTTCTGACATTTTGATCAGAAACATGCACACCAGTAGCCCGCTGGAGGCCATTTTGTAGGGCTCTGGCAGTGCTCCTCCTGTTCCTCCTCGCACAAAGGAGCATATACCGGTCCTGCTTCTGGTTTAATGCCCTTGTCCAGCTCTCCTCGTCTAACAGCATGTGTCTTGGTATCCCCTCTATGCTCCTGAGACTATACTGGGAGACACAGCAAACCTTTTTGCGACGGCACGTAAGGATGTGCCATCCTGGGTGAGCTGGACTGCCTGTGCAACCTGAATGGGCTGCAGATCTCATGCTACCAGTAGTGACAAGGACGTTAGCAAAACACAAAACTAGAGAAGAATCAGTCAAGAACGATAAGGAGAGAGCAATTTTCTGTGGCCACCACATGCAAAACCATTCCCTTTTTGGGGGGTTGTCTTGCTGTTGCCTTTCCAGTGCACCTGTTGTCACATTCATTTGCACCAAAACAGGTGACATTGGTTCATAATCTCTTATGCTTCCGAACTGGACAGAGTGATAACTCTGAAGTTTAATGGAGTTGGTGTTATACTGTGATGATTACATGTTCCCTTAATTTTTTGAGCAGTGTGTATAGCCCGTATAGTGACCCTCCAGTCCAATTATAAAGCATTATAAAGGATCCCTCTTTACCCTTTTCAAGAATCCATACTGACACAGTGTGGTTGTGACACTTGCCCTGTGTATATGAACATAGACTGGTTAATAAAGCAATGCACATTCCACGGCACAATAGGTTGCGTTTATAAAGACAAACAAATTAATAACTTTAATCAGTTATGGGCAGAAGATCTGATTGGTCAAGAGGATTGGAATGTCTATATAAATGCAGACTGTGTGAATGCAGCCTTAAGATCCCAAGTAAATGTTTTGCCAGGAATAGTTTAGTTGGGGAATTCCAGTTCCCTTCTAGTAGGACCACGGCAGTGCGTTGCTCCTCTCTAGAGACAGGACGCTGGCAGTTCTCATTGTTTTTTGTTAGTTCGTGTACAGGAAGATTGAGACAGATTGAAAAAAATTCTCTCTTTGAAGTTAACACTGTTAACATATGTTTATGGAAAGTAAAAAAAAAAATATTGTAAAGTTTTGGCTGATTGTGCGACACAAACACAGTTGTTGTCTAAATTTCAGGTAATAGATGGGTTGAGGTAGTTCTTCTCTTTTCTCTGAGAATCCAGGAAAATGGTTTGGTCATATAATAATCGCAAAATGAATGTGAGTAAATCACTGGCTGGCCAGATCATCCTTCTCTCTGATTGGCCATTGTTTGTCCTTGGGAATATAACTTCATACTCCATGGCATTTTTTAAACACTCTGTTTAAGAAGTTTCAGGTGTGCTTTTAAAAGATATATATCCTACGTTTATGCTTTTGGCCACAAACATGATCATGTACTGAATGTGAACTCAAAGATGAACCTTGTTAAATAAATTCTGTACATGAGAAGACGAGGAAATTTTTTCGCTGAAGAGATGAAGGCATATATCTATTGAGGAGTAATATTACAACTGTACTAACCCTAATCTAAACACGACCAACAACTGATAACTAACTCAACTTATTAACACAACAACTCAGCTCCACTTAAAGTACAGTCTTTCACTGACTTGAGATTAGTAAAATACATATTTGCACAATGACCTTCAGCTGTGGAGCACAACTGTTTGAGGGAATAATCCACAGCGCCCTTCAGACAGCTGCTTTCGAGACTGACCTGCCAATCCTGCCGCTGCGATGTCATCAGATTGCATTCCCATGCTCTCTTTTCACGGTTCCATGGCAGTGGTGCAAATAGCTCGGCATAATCCCTCCCTTCATGGGATATCTCCACTCAAATGTGGCTCATTGCACCACCCTGTCAACGCCTAGGCCCCAGTGTGTAATCCCTCATCTGATCCAGGGGCTCTGAAATCACTCACCATGCTAATTATGCTATAGACTCAGAGGGAGGAGAGGGCTATTGAAATAATTAAATTGCAAAATAATAATTATTTGAGGTTTTCATTATGAAATGTGTGCTACATCATCAATCTTGTCTGTGAGTGAAGTAGGCTATAGTAACCCAAGTCCGATATCTGGTTTGCTGGCATGATTTCATTATTTTGTTGTTCCACAAAATGAGTGCCCTTTGATGTTTTAAGTAGAAATTGAATATTGAATTTTAAAAGCTTGTTATTTATTACTGTAATTGAAGTGCCCTTTAATATATCCCATGTGGAGAATTCAATAAATCTTAGACATTTCATGCTTGCTTGTGACATTTAGGAAAATGTTACTCCACTTAATCCCAAAATGTATTCACCTTTTCATGATTGTAATAGAAATATTTTTACATTGACAAAGTCAATTCTGAAGATTATTATTTATTTCTTATGATTAGTAATGTATTTCAATAGGTTTTGACTGTGGGCCATGGCAAACGAGGAATACAGTCAAATCCCCCACATTCAACTGGGCACTTACCAACTCAAAAGACAACTGTGTGGTGATAATAGTGATTTGAACCAAACATGGTTTGTTCACATGGCAGGTTAGAAGAAATAACAGAGCAGGTTTAGAGAAATAACAGGGCAGGTTTGGAGAAACAACAGAGCAGGTTAGGAGAACTAACAGGGCAGGTTTGGAGAACTAACAGAGCAGGTTAGGAGAACTAACAGGGCAGGTTAGGAGAAATAACCGAGCAGGTTAGGAGAACTAACAGGGCAGGTTAGGAGAACTAACAGAGCAGGTTAGGAGAACTAACAGGGCAGGTTAGGAGAACTAACAGGGCAGGTTAGGAGAACTAAGAGGGCAGGTTAGGAGAACTAACAGGGCAGGTTTAGAGAAATAACAGGGCAGGTTTGGAGAAATAACAGAGCAGGTTAGGAGAAATAACAGAGCAGGTTTGGAGAAATAACAGAGCAGGTTAGGAAAACAAACAGAGCAGGTTTGGAGAAATAACAGAGCAGGTTAGGAGAACAAACAGAGCAGGTTAGGAGAACTAACAGGGCGGGTAAGAGAACAGAGCAGATTAGGAGAACAAACTGTAATGAGTAGGGCAGGTTGTTTATCGTGTTGTCCTGACCTCTTGTGGTCCTTGTGTGATGTTGTCTTGTCCATACCCTAGTTAATTAGGTTGATGTCTAACACTCCCAGCTGTCTTGTGTTAGTCTTGTTATTTAGTTCGCTCTCTTCATGTGTGTTGTGTGGATCATTATTTCATGACACTGAGTTTTTACTATTGTATTAACTGTGTTGAAAGTTGTATGCATAAGACACAGTTTTGCACACTTTTATTTCTATCAGTTAATAGTTATAGTTTTCCGTTTGTTGTTTGGTTTTGCTTTCATTTTTCAATAAACCCACGAATGTGAGACATGCCTGCGCCTGGTTCCTATCCTGCACTCCACAACCGTCGTGACACTAACAGGGCGGGTCAGCAGAACCAACAGGGCGGGTCAGCAGAACTAACACGGCGGGTCAGGAGAATAAAATGTGGAAAAAACAGATCCAGAGTATTAGAGTATTGTAAGGTAAAAATGTTTGAGTAGAATAGATGTGATAAAATGTATTCGCTATTCCTTGACTGGTTTAATCAATCAATCAATCAATCAATCAAATTTTATTTGTAAAGCGCCTTACAACAGCCAAAAGGTGCACAAGGCGCTTTCCATTAAAAGCTTCAGTAGACAACAGAATATAAAAAATATTAAAACATATAAAAATATAAGATAAATAAAGAAAATGTATATATACATGGTTTAAAAGTTGATTGTAGCCAGAGATAAATAGCTTTATACTGACCGTGGATCATTCAAGCTTTGGCCCATGGATGATGGATCTGGTGACCATTCTTAACACCTTCCAAATGTTTGTTTGTGATTAAAAGCAGACCTTGACAAAGGACTTCTGAGTGAGTCTGTCTTACATTGCAGTCTTACACACTGGTACACATTTATATAATGTGTGGGTATACTGTATATTTCATATCCAAACATTTTCAATAGATTAATTCCAGGAGGCTGGTCTCTATCAGTGAATAGGTGTCAATGTCTTCACAGCAGTATAAACAATTACCCAGGATAGAGTGGCTGAGTGAATGTGGTCTTGGTCATTGTGTCAGATACTCTGTAGGATACCATATTGTTCTGAAATCCAAGTGTATTACCACTCTAGTAGACTGGGGGATAGGGACATCCAGTCATATTAGGGACATATCAGTCAATATTATGCCAAAAATGATTATTATTATTATAATGCAGGTAGATGTAGAGCGGTATAACACTCAGGACAGACAATTATAACCTTGCAAACACTATCACTTCCTTTCCCGCCGATCCCTTTATACAATATGAGAAGGCTTCACCGATCCCCTTCCTGCTTCGGTCTACCTCCCAGTAGCAGGCCCCAGAAAGACCCTCTTAACACAAAACCCAGTAGAAGTAGGAGGTAAATACGTATGAATGGTAAATTATAAAATAAAGATTTGGAGGTGATCAGTAACTCATCACAAGGTACAGGTTGACAACCGTTTGTATTTTGTATTTTCTTCTTCGCCAATTCTACTTTAATATTTTACACGCGCTATTGTAAACTTTCTAATTATTAAATACAGTTATTTCAGTTATATTAAAATGACGAAGTTTCATGAATCCCAGTATTGGTGCCGGATTTGCCTGCACTCGCGAGACGTCGGAAAGTGGAGGCAGAAAGATTTTTGGAAGAGGCTGTCACGAACGCAGGCCATAGCGTGGCACACCATTATTAAGCCAGCACAGTAGATGGCAGCATCAATAAATTCCTCATAGAAGGTTGTCTGTCTGGCAGTCACACTAGAGTCAGACACTTTGGAAGTAGCAAAGTGGGTGTGGTTAAATCAGAGGGCATCGTTAAGAGATTTACAGGTTTCTTTTTTCTGGCTAAAATTTGTTTCGGTTTTATTCAACAGTGAGGTGTTTATGTAGATACGTAGTGAAGTATAATATAACGTTTTATTATTTTTTTATCAAGTAACATACTGTCATTCTACACGTTTTGTTCTCGTTACCAGCGATTTAGCTAATCTAGTCAATCGTAGCCACACTAGCTATTCCTTTAGCAAGCTAACCAGAAGCAGCAGTAGTAGATTTGCAGCTCACTCTGTCCTTTTTTACGTCGCCATGGCGGATGTTGACAAACTCAATATAGACAGTATCATCCAGCGTCTTTTAGAAGGTAAGGCAAATAAGCAACACCTATCCTGGTAGCGTATTATTGTGATATATTCACTTTGTTAACATATTGGTGTGTAGCTGTACAATAACTAGCTGCTGCCCTCGTAGTACTTGTTAACGCGCCTTACAGTAGATGCTAGATAGTTAGCGTAGCTCTTGACGCAGGCAGGCTTGCCTTTTGGTTGCCGTTATGTAGCTAAATTAGCTAACTAGATAACGTTAGTAGCCTCCCTAGGTTTTTTTGCCAAATAGCTAGGTAACGCTGTATGTTATTGCCTATATATCGCTAGCTATCTTTGTTAACGTATCAGGGTAGCTAATAGTTAATTAGCAGTAGTGTTTACTTGTCGATGTGTTCAGTCAACGTAACAACATTAGTTAGCTACTGTAGCTATTGTACTTAACAGGGCACTGTCCCAGTTATCTGACTTAGAAAATAAATAACGAGATATCTCATCATGGGCACCCCCAAGACAGAACATGAACTCGATAAAGTGGCTGTGAGTAGGACAGTCGATACACAGTATTTGCTTGTAGATTCATAGGCTGTTTCTGTTTTTTAGTTAGAGGAGCAAAGCCAGGTAAAAATGTGCAGCTCCAGGAGAATGAGATCCGAGGATTGTGCCTCAAGTCTAGGGAGATCTTTCTAAGCCAACCTATTCTTCTGGAACTTGAAGCCCCCCTCAAGATCTGTGGTCAGTAACCATCATTGCTATTTGGTGAAAGTGTTCTGTCCATTTAAACCCAAAGAGGGATGTTTACAACTTGAAGTTGAAATTGTTTGCTTTCTGTAGGTGACATCCATGGGCAATACTATGACTTATTAAGGCTGTTTGAGTACGGGGGCTTCCCTCCTGAGAGCAACTACCTATTTCTGGGGGACTATGTGGACAGAGGGAAGCAGTCTCTGGAGACCATCTGCCTGCTTCTGGCCTACAAAATAAAATACCCAGAGAACTTCTTTCTGCTGAGGGGAAATCATGAGTGTGCCTCCATCAACAGAATATATGGATTCTATGATGAATGTGAGTTTTCTGTAATGGCATATATAAATTGCATTAATATTATGTGGTGACTGTACTAATCATGACCTTTCATTCTCTGACCGAGTACTGCATTTCTCTATATTTATATCATTTTGTCATATGCATTGCCTAACCCTGATTGCCATCCTAACTTTCTTTTTATTTTTCTAGGTAAAAGAAGGTACAATATCAAGCTTTGGAAAACCTTTACAGATTGTTTTAACTGCCTCCCAATTGCTGCCATTGTTGATGAAAAGATTTTCTGTTGCCATGGAGGTAGGTTGCGTTTGTAGTGGTCCTGAAACCTAAGAGCCACTAAGACATTGCTGCGATGTAGGGCTGCACATTTAATCTGAATATAATCGAAATTGCGATATTGACATGTGCAACATCCAAATCACCAACATAGGCGATTTTTCAGCTCCAAAAAAGGTGAATGATATGCACTTCACGTAAGGCAACGGGCATGCATTGTACATCCGTAATAGTTTTTCTTGTGATTATTTAAATACCTGGACTCATTTTGTTAAAATACTTCATGGTTTTTCAATGTTAGTTTGAGTTAACACTGCAACTACTAGCGAAGACGTCCGCTTCAAGTTAGCGAGTGGCACCAAGATATTGGCCCACAACCAACAGCATGGTTATTAAAAGTTTTGGATTCAATGTTGGTGCTTACAAACTTAATATGGGATAAAATATGCCTCAAGAGAAAGTGGGACAAAATACACCTAGAGAAATATTGCCTAACCAGCAATGGCAACGGCACAAACATAGCAAATGCTGCAAACGCCATTAAATGAGCGGTTAAATGAGTAGTTTGACACTTAATACCTTCAAATTGGTATTAAGTGTAAAATGGAAAACACTGATCTTTAACTCGATTTTTATTCAGTTTAATAGCACATTATGTAAGCTATGTCCTCTATTTTTAAGTGAGATTATCTACACCCATTATTACACCCATGTTTGAAAATTGCAAATCATAACCTTAATTGCAATATGTGTCATAGAAATTGCGATTCAACATTTTATCCAAATCGTGCAGCCCCCCTGTGATGTTGATATTACATTTTATTTTTATTCCAGTTGTTCTTCCTTTCATTGGTATCAACCCAGATGTTCTTATTGGTATTGGTCTTAAAGGTTTTCGTCTGTGTTGATCTCCCGTGTCTTTCAGGGTTATCACCTGACCTCCAGTCCATGGAACAAATTAGGCGCGTCATGAGGCCCACCGATGTCCCTGACCAGGGCCTCTTGTGTGACCTGCTCTGGTCTGATCCGGACAAAGATGTCCTCGGCTGGGGTGAGAATGACAGGGGTGTCTCGTTCACCTTTGGGTCCGAAGTGGTGGCAAAGTTCCTGCACAAACATGACCTGGATCTGATCTGTCGTGCCCATCAGGTATGTCTACATACTAGGGCTATAACGGCACACGTATTCGTACCATACGGTACAGGATGTTTGGTTCGTTAAGCCTTGTGATTTAAAAGAATATAGTCTAGTTTGAACCACACCCGTTACTTTTTTGAGTGCGAAACTAACACTCTAAACTCAAGAGTTGCTAAGTTATGTCTCCAAGATCCGTCTCTGGGGGGAAACTGAGTTTAGAGTGTTAGTTTTGCACTCAAAAAAGTAACGTGTGTGTGTGTGTGTGTGTGTGTGCTTAAAACTAGACTATTCATTCGGATCACAAGGCATACCGAAATGAACGTCCTGTACCGTAAGGATGTCTACCGTTACAGCCCTACTACATGCAGTGTTTATCGGTCAGGTGTTGAATTGATTATTTTACCCCAAAAGTAATCACTTTCCTTTTTGCAGGTTGTTGAGGATGGCTACGAGTTCTTTGCAAAGCGACAGCTTGTGACTTTATTCTCAGCACCCAACTACTGTGGGGAGTTTGACAACGCTGGTGCCATGATGAGTGTAGATGAGACCCTCATGTGTTCTTTTCAGGTGAGTGGTAATTCATCGTGATTAACGTCCATTGACTTTTCACAGGGATGTAGTTGTCAGTAATTACTTGTACTGTATTAGTACTGAAACTGCAAACTCTTAATTCTATGGCAATTAAACAAAATAGGTAATTCTCTTTGTTCCTCATGGCAGTCATTGACTGCAAACAGAATGTTTCATTATGCGTGATAATATCAAACATACTGTTACAGGGAGACACAGGGCTGGTGTTTACTCATACAAAGAACATTTAGAATTTACTCATACAAAGAATGTTCGCAAATACAAAAGTTGCTATTTATCAATTGCTCGTAAGCTTGATTCACACACACCTGTAAGTACTTAATAAATCTGACACATTCTAAAACGCTGTGCTAGTGTACGTTAAGTCTCATTTACATAGTAGTTTCTGATGGTCATACTGAGGACCCTATCCCAGACCTTGAAGGAATACCACACACACCAACTGATGACAAGTCAAGCTTTATTTTCACAACCATATTCAGACATGGACCACATGTAAATACATTTGCTTGACAATAAATACAACAAATAAACAGGACAAAATAAATAGAAACCGAAATCTACTAATAAGCCAAGCGTTGCTATCATCAGAAAAATCTGCACGCTCATTGAAAACACACTCCCTGCTTAATGCAGCTTGTGTCAGATTATCGATGCACCGATACCGGTATCTGGTACAGAATATAGAACTCAGATTGATAGAGCAGGAAGACCGAGATGCCAGCAATGACACAAGTAAAGCAGAGTGCAAGCTCTGCTCTCTTAAATTGTCAAGAGGAGGAAAGGGAAAACACTATCTTAACACAAGCAATTTGATTAAACGTCTTTAGACACAACACAACACAGCGCAGAGTTCAAAGAGTATGTTAATGCTAGCAGCGAAGAACCACAAAAACAGGTATCTTTGCAGCAAACACTAGAAAAACTAAATAAAATGTCCAGAGACAGACAAAAAAAAAATGAAAGAGCAGAGGCTCTTGCTGAGTTCATTGCACTTGATGACCAGCCTTTGTCGGTTGTTGATAAGGTGGGATTTTGATGGTAATAGTAATTTTTCTGGGAGAATACTGCCTTATTAAAGCAGCACTAGTTAGCATTTATTCAGTAAAATAACAATTACAGCATTTTGCAATTACTCACTGGTCAGAAAGCAGTTCCGCACCAATGCCGATAGAGAATGAAGTTCAGAAGAATTATAATATGAAAAATAGAATTACCTGTTCCAAAATACAGAGCTAACTATGAGTTTGATGTTATACTTAGCCTTGCTAATTTTAACTTGGTTGCTAGCTATAGAGATTTAGTTGAAGTATTTTTTGCTTCTTTGAAGTTTTCTTAGTGTATGCTGTAATAGACCAGGGAGGAATTGGCAGTTTGTCACCCTGGTCTCTTGCTGCTCCCAATTGCTAACTAATGCTGTATCAGCCAAATCTCCAATGTTAGCGGATGAAGTAGGTACTGTTGAGTGTATAGTAAGCTAGTATGCCAGTTTTGGGACCGGTTGGGATACACTAACTTGTCAAAATTGCGACTCAACATTAGATCATTTTGTCACGCTTTAACATCACGCCAAGATTTAATATTTAGCTAGACACCACTAAGCATTGTGGTGTTTTAAATGTATATTTTCTAGATTAACTACTCTACGTCACCCTTATTCCACCACTTGAAATGACCTCACACATGATTTGTGTGTACTTACAACCCCATTTCCAGAAAATGTGGGATGCTGTGTAAAATGCTAACAAAAACAGTGCCATAATGTGCAAATCATTTATCCTTATATTTAATTGAAAATAGTACAAAGAAAACATATCAAATGTTGAAACTGAGAAATGTTATTGTTTTGGGGAAAATACATGCCCACAGCAAAGTTGGGACAGGGGCATGTTTACCACTGTGTTGCATCACTTCTTTCGGAATGGAATGTTGTCCCATTCTTGCTTGACATAAGATTGCAGCTGCTCAACAGTTCGGGGTCTCTTTTGCGGTATTTTTCATTTCATAATGCGCCAATAGTTTTCAATAGGTGACAGATCTGGACTGCAGGCAGGCCAGTTTAGCACCTGGACTCTTACTGTAGAGCCATGCTGTAATGATACGTGCCGAATGTGGTTTGGCATTGTCCTGCTGAAATAAGCAAGGCCTTCCCTGAAAAAGTCGTAATCTGGATGGCAACATATGTTGCTCCACAACCAGTATATATTGTTCAGCATTAATGGTGCCTTCATAGAAGTGCAAGTCACCCATGCTATGTGCACTAATGCACCCCCATACCATCATGGATGCTGGCTTTTGCACTATGCATAGATAACAACATGCCGGATGGTCCCTCTCCACTTTTGCCTGGAGGACGCGGTGTCCATGATTCCCGAGCAGAATTTCATTTTGATTTGTCAGACCACAGAACAGTTTTCCACTTTGCCTCTGTCCATCTAAAATTAGCTCAGGCCCAGGGAATATGCTGGTGTTTCTGGATGTTGTTTATGTATGGTTTCTTCTGTGCATGGTAGAGTTTTAACTTGCATTTGTTGATGCAGCGAAGTACTGTGTTCACAGACGATGGTTTTGAGAAGTGTTCCTGAGCCCATGCAGTGTCCACTAAAGAATTGTCTGTATTTAATGTAGTGCCGTCTGAGGGCCCGAAGATCATGGCCATCCAATATTGGTTTTCACCCTTGTCTCTTGCATACAAAGATTTCTCCAGATTCTCTGAATCTTTTTGTTATTTTGTACCACAGATGAGATCCCCAAACTCTTTGCAATTTTATGTTGTGATACATTATTCCTGAATTGTGACACTGTTTGCCTGCGCTGTCTTTCAGAATGGTGAACTCCTCCTTTCTGACAGGCCCATCCTCTCTGGAATGATATTTTAATACTCAATCATGTTACTGAGCTATTGCCAATTTACTTAATTAGTTGTTAGTTAGCATTACACGTTTCCAGTCTTCTGATGCATCTGTCCCGGCTTTTTAAAAACATGTCGCTGGCATCACATTCAAAGTGAGCATGTATTTTCCAAGTAACAATAACATTTCTCAGTTTCAACATATTTGATATGTTGTCTTGGTACTATTTTGAATATATTATTTAAATGATTGGCATATCATTGCATTCTGTTTTTCTTTACATTTTACTCAGCGTCGCAACTTTTTTGGAAACGGTTGTAAACCAGGCCCCTGGAATGATGTTATTTAGACACTCATCCAGACCTACACCACATAAATGTTGTGGCATGCAGTTCATGAATGAAAATCCACAATAGTCACTGATTTAAAGCTGTTCTGCATGGAGGAGTGATATGAAAATCCTCCATGGCGCTCTGAGGGACTGATCAATAGTTACAGGAAGTGTTTGCTTTGCAGTCATTTCTGCTAAATGTGGCGAAACTTGTTTTTGACTGTTAAACATGCAACTCAACTAGACCGGGTTACTGTGTGCACGAGTGTTGTAAAATAAATATAGACAGTATATAGACAAATATAGACAGTAACTGAACATGTTTATCTCCAAGTCAAATATGCAAGTAACCTATCTGAATAACTGTGAATATTTCATGTATGTTTCATTCTGTCCCTAAATGTAAATAGTTGAATGTCATTTGATTTTGCGCTTTGGCCTGAATGTAATTTTGTCTGGCACGGATAGATGGAATGATCATTGAGATGTAATAACATTGTCATAACTATGAAAAAACAAAGTCAGAAGGGGCAAATCATTTTTCACAACAGTGTAGGTTTTGTTCTTAACCTGAATCTATTATCTATCATCTATAAATAGTAACAAGTACTTTGCCTTGTATCTTATTTGTAAAATGTTGGTATCATGAAAAGAATATTAAATAAGCACATTTTATGGTACTAAAGTTGTCATTTTTTCGGAAGGGTGTGTCTGTGGCCTGTGGCAGGGAAGCTCCGCCCATACTGAATACCCTCCCCTCTTCCAATTGGTTCCTCGAAGCTTGCGGCGCATGGTTTCTTAGTCATTAAGCACTGACTTTATTTCCTTGAAGAAGATTTTAAAACTATGTCCATATCTAATGATTTTATCATGTATAAAATAGTGAAAATCCCATTATATCTTGCTTTTTTACTGTAAAAACATATATTGAGGGTGATTTGATGATATATATAAAAAGGTCATTAAACTGAGTAATCTTACTTAACTCAGTGATGGAATTCTAACTGATTGACAAAGTCGATATGAAAGTCTGAATTAATATGGTATGATTTTAACCATACTTGTTATTTTCTTTGTTTGCGGAACTAAAATTCTAAACTCTGTTCCCCCCCCCCCCGAGATGGATCTTGGAGCCCTAACTTAGCCACTGAAGTAGCCTAGCATATGTGATGCAGCTTCATAAATTCAGATGATTGAAAGCAAACGACAAGCCATACCTTTACGTGCCTTCTTTTGTTCAGGGAATTATGGCCAATTAGCCATTGTTTACAAGTTTATAACTTCATAATAAATTAAAAGAAATTGTTTTTCATGTCTTCCCAAAGGAACCCCTAATAACCATTGTTTTATAGACCTTCCTAACCATGCAAAGGGGAAGCGAATAGTTCAGTAGTATACACTAGTATTATATTAGGAAAAGTCGCTGACATAGGCTGGCAATGTAAATACAATGATTTGACTCATTTCGGCGGCTGCTGTGACCCGTTAGAACAAGGTAGTCCAAAAGACCGATAGGAAGGAAAGAATTGGAAGAGTATTTTATATTGACAGAGCTTCCCTGGACGGAACGACCCTGGGTGGGAGCGTCTCTCCTGCGGACCACAGATTGCTTTTTTTTTTTTCTTTTTCGTGCCTTGATACAAAAAAGGAAACACTTTGTGCCCTTGCCAGTTTGCATTCCTGTAGTTCTGTAGTCAGTTAAGTTTTTTTCAGGTCTGACCTTGTAATTATGTAAGTAAACACTTGCAATGAGCAAAAGGAAATATGACTATTATTCATTCCACTTACAGATTTTGAAGCCAGCCGAAAAGAAGAAGCCAAATGGCAGCCGTCCAGTCACACCCCCACGGAACATGGTCACCAAGCAAGGCAAGAAATAAGGAGGCATGACTGGACTCATGTCCGGCTCCCTGTTCGGTTTTTGTCTTTTGCATCAGAAGGGTTGGTTGCCCTTTGAGCTGCCAATGCTGAAAAAGATATCCACTCCAACCTAAAGAAAGCAAAATGTTGTGTAGTTTTGTCCACAAAGGTAAATGGAAATGTCACCATGAAAACCTCAGGTGTTTTGCACTCCATTGCAACTAGTCTTTGCCACATATGACTGTTCAATTAGGAACAATGTAACTATGGCTGATAATGCACAGAAATGCCTTGTTTGAAGCTGTGCACAGATTTCCCCTGATTTTCTGCATTTCATGTCTCATCAATTTGTCATCACCTGGCACTGTCAATAATGAAATTAATGGTTCTTAAACAGCTAAGAAAGATACTTTTCTCCTGTATAACTTTATCATAGGACTTTGAATCCACTGAATCTTTATCATAGGACTTTGAATCCACAGTATGCGTCTGCATTCTCACCGTTTTTAAAACATGTGTGCTGAATTAAATGAAATAAAGCGTTCTTGTACAGTTGTCTAAATCTTTCTAATAAACTTTAACACATTTTAGGGGGAAATTGGCATTTCATTTGATTTATTGGTAACATGCAATTTTGTCAATTATGAGTATTAAATGATATCCTCCCGTGATTTAATTATTCCATTACACTGTGTTTTTGTTGATATGAAAATGAGGTTTGTTCTATTCAGAGAGCCAAAGTCACAAATGTTTCAAACTTGCAAATGCTTTTTTTCCTCCAGGTTATTTTAAATCTCGCAGACACCTATTGTTAACAAAACATGCGATCATATCAGGGTAACTTGATCTACAAACGATAACTGAGCCGTTATCATTGATTCAAGGTTATTTCTCAATCAGTCGTTGGACGTTTGCGGTTTTCATCCTCGAGCAAACTGAAATTGTAGAAATAGGCGAGGTTTATCAGTCTAGGACTAGATAGTGAAGTAAGTACATGGTCATCACTGCCAGAAGGGGGTGCCAAATCACATACAGAATTATCATTGCCCTTGCTTAACGAGAGATTGGTTTTGAAATATATATCTGAGCAGAACTGTATCTGTGAAATCCGACACCTACGAGATCCGTGAGTTTTTGAAAAATCGTTACCTAATTCGAGGGGTATCTGAGGACTAAAATATACCAGAGATCAGGGCTGGCTCCAGGCATAAGCAACATAAACGGCCACTTAACGCCCCCGACCGCTAGGGGGCCTCTGACTGCTAGAGAGCCCCCAACCAATAGATGAGAGGAGGCCCCAAATCAATTTTGCTTAGAGCCCCCAAATGGCTAGAACGGGCACTGTCAGAGATGAGGTTTAATCGGATCTAGATTGTCAGATATAGGATATGTCAGACTTAAATGTATCCCCAAGACAGAAAATGCTTACTGTATTTCCACGCATGCAAGTCATTTTATTGTTTAGAGGCAGTATCCTACACAGTGCCCCTTTAACTTGTCTAGCAGTGAACGTTCACCTTTCACATGCATTGTTGTTTGAGTTCGGCCCGTCAAATACATAGGCCTAACTTTATAGCATAATCCTATCTCTAAAACATTGAGACAATGGTCTGTGTTGTAAGAACGCACGCATTTGTCTCCAAAATGCGCTCTCAGTCTTCCGCTACTTGTACGCTTTAGCTATTGGCAACCTATCGCTATTTGTTGCATGGCCTGTGCTCAATGTAGATCTATAAAATTGCATGTGGGATGTCCTGTAGCAGTCTACAATACTTGCATGAACTGCTGTTCAGAACTGCGGAACTTTTGAAAACATTTTGTTTGTTAATTCTTACAGAGAAAGCCAGCGGTGTTTGATAGCCTAACATTGCATCGCGAATAATATCTATCCAATTAATTTACAACAGCCCTACCACCAAGCCTCCAAACATCTGGTCTCAATTGAAATCGTTATGAAATAATTACTTTAAACGCGGAAAATAAATACATCAGAAAAAAAAATTCAGTAGAAAAGACACGCGGAGAAGATAGATTAAAACTCAAATAGCCAGAACCGACTGCAAATGTGCATTACATTATATGTATTATTGTCAGGATATTTTCTGCTAATTATATAATTTGTGAAAGACTACGTTTGGTATTTCACATATCAGAACGATCCGAACCTCAATAGCCTATATAAAGTTGTATCCCACATATAATCGGATTTCAGTTATATCGGTCAAAACATCTACCTTACAGACATCATGCTTTTCCAAAGTATTTATTTCAGAATTCATACATTTTTTTTTATAAGTTTGTTAATCGAAACCAGAAAAGTAATAGATGATTTGTAGGTTCTGAACCAATGCCCTTATTAGGAAACTCCACTTGCATAATAATGTGACGTCAACTCAGTCACAAGACCAAGGTGAAGATCACTCAGGCCCGCTGCAGTGACGTTTCACAAATAGTATAAGTTGTTCTCACAGGCACCATACGATGGTGATGAACTTGAAACATATCTGGGACTCTGGATGTGTGATATCCTTCGAAACGCGGAGCTGTTGGCGCTATTAACAACGCGAAAACCTCTTTGAGAGGCTACCTTATCGCCTGACGAGCGGCTTTGTCTGCAGTGTGTGGCTTATGTTTTTGTAAGGCTAGCTAGTTACCTAATCCAAGCAGTACTGTAACGAGAACGCTAAAGAGGCAATATTGTGTAGTTACATTGTAGCTACGCTAGCTAGGTTGCTAGCTGGGCACTTTAGTGGGAGCTGGTGTGTAGGTGATGTTCTCCGTACTTTCGTACGGTAGACTGGTTGCCAGAGCTGTCATCGGCGGACTCTCTCAAACAGACAGCCGCGACTACAGCCTGGTAACAGCGAGTTGCGGTTTTGGGAAGGATTTTCGCAAGGGTATCTTGAAGAAAGGCATGTGTTACGGCGACGACGCTTGCTTTATTGCCCGACATAGGTCTGCAGATGTTTTGGGTGAGTAACATGAACACATTTGTAGGAAGAAAATTCATACACGTCATTGATCATAATTCGTGATGATATAACCTGCCAGGTTGTTTAGCTAGCTGGTTAGCGTAGCTACGTTAGATAATAGGCCTACGGTACTGACACTTCACGTTAGCTAGTAGTAGTGTTACATTCGGTCAAAAATAAGGGGCGAGGTCTTTTTGATGGTCTAATGTAATAACAGATGCCCGATTTTTAGAACTACAATTAACTTTATTGTTGAGTTTTAAGCCAAGGAAACGGTAAATTAATCTATGATCATTTGACAGCCCAGCACATGCTTCTAGGCGTAGCTCTGTTGACCTTTTTGAGCCATACTAGACATTAAGTTGTCCTAGACTAGAGGTCAGACCTGCCTGTAGTTGCTCATTATTGGTACTTTTATGGTTATGGCAGAACATGACTGCGAATTTCAGGCGGTTGAATAGCGGTTGTTAGTTAACGCTTTAAAACGTTTCTTATGCTCCGAAGTCACGGAACAACTTCTCAGGGTCTGCGGAGTCCTGGACTATAGTTGGTGTCGGCAAACCGAGTAGTTAGGCATCTGGGTAAAAGTTCAGAGATTTGGGTTTCTTTGGTAGACAACTGCAGCTTTTAACTTAACAATGTGGTTTTAAGCTTCCCTTTGAACTTGCATTTTCAGAATCTCTCTTCAGTATATTCTATATGACGCTAATTACCTCAACCTTTTGTTTTGGCCCAAATCAGGGACGTCTCTTAAGATTCATGGTTGGCTAAATGTATACCTGTCACAGTTTGTTAGACACTGATTTAATTACTTAAATTCTATCCAAATAAAAAAATAATGTCCACTATCCCCATCCATCCAACACCAACAAAAGGCACAAAAAGTTGTTGTACTATGTAGCCAAAATACTTGTAAACTATAGTTTATAGTAAATTAGCATCTACATACATATTTATGTTTCTAAACACGATTTTCCTGAATAATTTCAAAATATTTAGTCATTAGCCTATTAATCTAGGAATTAAGTTATTAACATGTTTTATTATACATTATTTTTTTTAAATAAAAGAAGCATTTAATGACCGTATCTCCCTTCCTCTGAACAGAATATGTTGAAATACGTTGACTTCAATCCCAAACAAACAAGTTTCTGTGAAACATGCACGATTTTGTAACTGTGTTCTGTTGAAACCAAAGAATTGAACATAAGTAATCTCGCAGAACCTTTTTTATCGGCATATCCAACAGCAATTTACAAATACATCTTTTTGTACCAAGCAATCATTTGATCAAGTCATCAACGTTAATGATTCTTATTAGCGACATATAAATGTTAGCTAGTATGTCATTTAATTATCATTTCGGAACTTTCTGTGGAAGTATTAATATCAGGTAGTTGGTTAGCGACATGGCTAAACAATACGACCACCACAGTATTTTCTGGATGGGCCTAAGCCCCCCTAAAATAGGCCTAGTGATGTCCATGGCCCAAATAACCCATAATTATTTTAAAAATATGTAATAACTTCTGTTGGAAATGCTTTTTCAAAATTAGAGAAATGTACCTTATCTAAATTAATGTACAGACAACCTGCTGAATTTAAGCATATTATTGTGAGATTAATAACAAGGATTCATTAGAAGCAGCAAGTGAAGTAATAGCCCATCCATTTGCCCAGTTTTGATCAGGGGTCTGATTCCTTCTGATTGAGCATCAAACCATTTTAAGGCCATTAAAGGCCACCTAAGCTCTGGGGTTCAGTTTTCAGAGTCACTGGCTTGGAGCCGACGTGAAATGCAAGTTGCCTACTTGCCCACTTTAACTGAACAGAACCTGCCGTGCAGGATTAATTAATCATTTGAACATTTTAAGATCAAATTTGATCTCATGCACTTTCATGAATGAGGGCCGTTGTGTGAATATGAAACTACTTTGTTAGTTAGGAGGGTAGTATATAGCAGAATTCTAGCTTTGGACAAATCCCTAGGTTTATGCAATAATTGTGAATTGTCATTGTTGGTTGGGTAGAAAAGTGTAGCAGAATGTTTAACTGACCTGTATTTGCAATACTGTCACCGTTCAGGACTCAACCAAACCAGTATCTTCTAAAACATCTGTTCAGTTGCAGGTGGTTTCAGTAATACCCATGAAGATTTATGCCCTGCAAGGTGTTTTTTTGCAGTACATGTCTAGTATTTGCCAGCATTTTCGCAAATGTGTTGGTGTTAAACAGGATGACCCTTTCCGGCTACATGAGAACAGCATAACTGCAACTCCAAGATGTAATTGGTAAAAGATGCTGGCAAATTTGAGAAGTTCGCTTTGAGGTCACTTCTTGCATCATACTAACATGGATTTATGTCTTTCTGAATTATGTTCTGGAACCTTTTGCAACTAAACATAGACATTTGACGAAATCCTGGATGAAGACAAGTTATCTCCATAAAACGTTTAGTTGAATTCTTTCCTGCTACATACATATTCTTGTATGGAGAATTCACATTGAGGTTGCTACTAACCTGTGATCTTTACAACACTTCGATTGCATGTATGTTTTGTATGTTGTCAATGCCCATTTTGTTTGCAGGTAGTTGAATTTAGGAAATTCTCTGCTAATAGAAAATATTGTTTTTGCACAGTGAAATAATCCAACATTGTATACAGTTGTGCTCATAAGTTTGAATGCCCTGGCAGAAATTGTGAATTTTTGATTTTGAAAATATGACTGAGCATGCAAAAAAACTTTTATTCAAGGAGAGTCATCATATGAAGCCAATTGTTATCACATAGTTGTTTGGCTCCTTTTAAAATCATAAAAGAAATCACCTAAATGACCCTGATAAAAAGTTTGCATACCCCTTATTACAGACACACACATGGGAGAAAATGGCAATTCTAGGTGAATTTCCCACACCTGTGGCTTTTTATATAGCAATTAGTATCTGTGTATAAATTGTCAATGAGTTTCTTAGCTCTCATGTGGATGCACTGAGCAGGCTAGATACTGAGCCATGGGAGCAGAAAATAACTGACCTGTGTAACAAGGTAATGGAACTTTATAAAGATGGAAAAGGATATAAAAAGATATCCAAAGCTTTGCAAATGGCAGTCAGTACTGTTCAATCACTAATTAAGAAGTGGAAAATTCGGGGGTCTCTTGATACCAAGCCAAGGTCAGGTAGATTAAGACAGATTTCAGCCAAAACTGCCAGTAGAATGTTTTGGGATTAAAAGAAAAACACACAGGTATCCTCTGGAAATAAAGGCTGCTCTGGAAAAACACTGTGTGGTTGTTTCAAAGAGCACACTACGACGATACTTGAAATAAAATGAGCTGCATGGTTGAAAGAAAAATCTTTACCGCACCAGTGCCACAAAAAAGCCTGGTTACAATATGCCCGACAACACCTTGACATGCATCACAGCTTCTGGCACACTGTAATTTGGAGTGATGACACCAAAATAGCTTTATGGTCATAACCACAAGTGCTATGTTTGGCGAGGCATCAACAAGATCTATAGTGAAAAGAATCTTGGCACGGGAATCTTGTGAGAATTGACGGCAAGATGAATGCAGCATGTTATCAGAAAATACTGGAAGACAATTTGCATTCTTCTGCATGAAAGCTGCGCATGGGACGCTCTTGGACTTTCCAGCACGACAATGACCCTAAGCACAAGGCCAAGTTGACCTTCCAGTGTTTACAGCAGAAAAAGGTAAAGATTCTGGAGTGGCCATCAGTCTCCTGACCTTAATATCATCAAACCACTCTGGGGAGATCTCAAACATGCGGTTCATGCAAGACGACCAGAGACTTTGCATTATCTGGAGGTATTTTGCCAAGACGAATGGGCAGCTATAACACCTGCAAGAATTCGGGGCCTCATAGACAACTATTACAAAAGACTGCACGCTGTCATTGATGCTAAAGGGGGCAATACACAGTATTAAGAACTCAGGGTATGCAGACTTTTGAACAGGGGTCATAATTTCTTTTTTTTTGTTGCCATGTTTAATAGGAATCCTATAAGCAATAAAAAAATTGCCTGCTCGCTCATGTTTTCTTTAATAATGGTACATATATTACCAATTCTCCAAGGGTATGCAAACCTTTGAGCACAACTGTATGCCACCATCTTGTCTATTTTAAATCTTCTGTGATCGAGACAGGTGTCATCACGTGTTGTTTTTGGATGGACACCCATCTGCCTCACTCAGTGAGAGGATTTGAAATATACAGTACCAGATGGTGACGTAGGCTACACATTGTTGCATTAAATGGTGAAAAATCTGTATTTCAATAAGTGTTTTTTGTCATTAACAAAAGGTCTTTATTCAACTAGGTTAGTTGAACATTCTCCTATGCATTGTGCTATGCCATTACACTCGACATCTGTATGGAAAGATATGGAAACACACATTTTCAAAGCTCAAGGGCAGCTATAGCCTAACCACAAACCTGGTTATGTGTGTATAAATAAATATATTTAGAAATTGAGGATTTATTATCTGTTTTTAGGAGTCCAGTCTATGTCTGCTTGGTAGAGAGTGAGGGACCTTGTATGGTCACAGTGAGAGTTGATTGTTGGGTCTGGGAAGCAGCTGGACATAATTGCCTTTCTAGGGAAAGCTTGGAATGCCAACTGCTTTACTGATAGGAAGTGTGCCATTTCAATCACAGTAGAAAACAAATGGTTCAGGTTTTTATGCGGTGTGATAATGTGACCACAAACTTGTGTAAGGGCATATTTATGATGTATAATGTCACTAGAAAAATCCAGATACCAGACTACGCAGATAGTCTTAATTCTAGTTTTCCATAGCTATTAGTCAGATATGTTTGTGCTAGACTCTACAAATCATCAAAGGAGATTATTCAAGGAAATGAACCTGTTTGCTGTGGATAAGGGTGCATGTTAAATGATGTAAATATAAAATAATTCTTTCCTATCCAGTGTTGTGCTCTTTTGAGGCTGTCTGTGCTTTTCTTTAGGCGTGGCAGATGGAGTTGGTGGTTGGAGAGACTACGGTGTGGACCCATCACAGTTTTCAGGGACCCTGATGAAAACCTGTGAGCGGCTGGTAAAGGAGGGACGCTTTGTTCCAAGCAACCCTGTTGGGGTCCTCACAACCAGCTACTACGAACTTCTACAAAACAAAGTACCTCTGCTAGGTGAGAAAAGGCAATCCTGGAGGATTGTTGTTATGTGAACCTGAAAGCTGGTGCAAAAATAACTCAATGTCAGGCAAATGCTTAATGTATTGCTGATGTATAGGTCAATCACATGCCGATGCCAATCTATTTATTTAAAATGTTTCTACAAATAAGGGTTTTTGAGGGGGCGGTAGTGCAGAGTTGCCATTTATGCTATATATTTTTTTAAATATAAATCAAAACAGGGTTTTACAACAATCGTGCAGCTTAAAAAAAACCTGTACGTCAACAACTTTGACTCGTGTTTCACATCAGATTGGTTCTTCCAATCGGCCATTAGGACGTGAGATCTGTTGATGGCCTGTTTTAAGAAAATTGTCCAATTCTGTTCGCTGGCTGGTCAATCGGTGCATCACTTTCGAATGCAGTCTTAAAGCAATTTCTCGGTTGACTTTTCAGTTTTGATGGTTAGGGAAAGCTATGTTGTGGTATTTGAATAGGATATTTACAACATGAGTCAGACCTGCTGCGTGCCGTGTGCTAACCCTACTACTTTCAACTGGACTCCAGATATGACTTCATTGCTTTCCTAGAACGGCTCATGGAGAAACGTGTGGGAGAAAAACCAAGTTTGAGGAGTAAAGAGCCCTCTCTTTGCCCTCTGTATTCTTCCATGCCATCCTGCATGTCAGTAGTGTATTTTTCCATTGCTGAGGAGTACAGTTGTGAGGCCAGCAGTAATTGTGTTTCTATGGGAAAAAAGAAACAACAAGGGGAGGGAATGTAGGAAAAGCGTGAGGGGGTTCTAGGGAGCTCCCATGGAACATTCTAGTGGTCTAGATGACTCATACGCAGGGCGTGGCTGCAGGCAGAGCCATGTTTCCTTTTTCTCAATCCAAAACTACTCATCGTAAAAAGTATCGAAATGTCTGTCTCTTCTTTGCCGACAATCAGCTGAAGTATGATATAATGCAACCAAAAAAATAATAATACACCACTCATAGATAATCTCAACAACAAACGTATCGATTCTACAACTTTCCCATTTACAGATGGTGTGACCTATATTTGTCCTCTCGGGTTTTTTCTCCAGGCAGCAGCACGGCTTGTATTGTGGTTCTGGACCGGCAGAGCCACAGGCTGCACACCGCCAACCTGGGAGACTCCGGCTTCCTGGTGGTACGGGGAGGAGAGGTGGTGCACCGCTCAGACGAACAACAGCACTACTTCAACACCCCCTTCCAGCTCTCCATCGCACCGCCTGAGGCGGAGGGGGCGGTGCTCAGTGACAGGTCAGTTCTGTGGTTGTCTAGCACCTCTTGGTTGGTTCTGTTTTACGGTTTGTCCAGGGTCGCTGTAGCGGCAGGGCTAGGGCCAGTACTGATCGGCTCAGGCCCTGTGCTGTCCTCGTTGCGTCGGCGTGCCAGCAGCAGGAGGGCTGTGGATTCCATTGCGGCGAGCATTGGATCCCTGCCAGTCTCAGCCAGGTCAAAGTCTCATTACACACAGAGGTGGACTAAGGGCCCTCCTGGTACTGGCAGCCAATGCCCGGTCTACTGTCTTCCTCATCCCTATGATCTATGACCGGGAGATTAATTGAACAAATCTCAAATGGTTTTCTCGAAATTATCAGTGCTGTTTATGTATCTGATATGAAGTGTCGGCTTACTGGTAGAATATGCCTGATTACATGACCTCATGGTGTCGGTCTTTACTTGGTTTTAATCAGTGCATATATGTTTTCAGACCCTTTCACTTTCTAAAATGTTTGTGTTATAGACTTACTTACTCACTTTATTACATTTGTTTTTCCTCCATCTACACACTACCTGAAAATGACAAAGCAAATACACATTTTTGTAAATTATTGCCAATTTATTGAAAATGAAATATCAAATGTATATAGGTCCTTTGACATGACATTCCAAATTGCATCCGGTGTCCTTTCAACATCTTTTATGTCTTTAGAACTTGATTCAATTGATTGGACATGATTTAGAAAGATACACACCTGTCTAAGGAAATCCTTGTTGAAAACCCGATCCAGAGTACACATGACCTCAGACTCGGGTGAAAATCTTTTAGCACTGCAAGGACACCAAGTGTCAAGCCAAGACTGGAGTGGCTTTGTCACATATCTGTGAGTCGCCCAGCCAAAGCCCAGATTTGAACCCTATTGAACATCTGTGGGGAGACTTCCATCCAATCTGCCAGAGCTTGAGGGGATCTAGAAGAATGGGTGAAATTGCCCAAATACAG
The DNA here is from genome assembly GCF_011004845.1 of Esox lucius. Taxonomy (NCBI): domain Eukaryota; kingdom Metazoa; phylum Chordata; class Actinopteri; order Esociformes; family Esocidae; genus Esox; species Esox lucius. The sequence goes on along the minus strand of NC_047581.1, from coordinate 13,930,880 downwards.
GTGTGTAAAGCTGGTGGAGGCATACCTGAGAAGACTCAAAGCTGGGATTGCTCCTAATGGTGTTTCAAAAACTACTGAATAAAGCATCTGAATACTTCTGTATGAGATGTTTTTATTTTCAATGAATTGAGAAAAATATCTGAACATGTTTTTGCTTTGTCATTATGGGATATTGTGCGTATAGATTGACTTTTATTTTTTTAATTTTTTTAAAGGAAATCCATAACAAAACAAAATGTGGATAAAGTGAATGGATCTGAATCTGTCTGAAGCCACTGTTGTATAACAATTTATAGTCTTTCCAAATACGTGGCCTTTTTGACCCAGCCTTGTCAAATATTGTTCGGAAACATCTTAGTATAATCCTTCCATGGGGCTGCAGCATTTCTCTCCACTGATATTCTCATATCTCTCAGGGTCTTAAGCATTGTAGGTCAGTTCACCGTATGTTCTTTGTTTTATTTAGAGCTAAATTATTTTGTAATTTGGAGACAAAGCTTTGATGTGATATAAGACTGCAGATGGAATGGCGGCTGGGTTACAAATGGGTTGTATAAAATCCACGACTGTTGCAGAGAACTAAGGCTGCTTTCCAAGAAGTGAACTTGACACTGAACTTGGCTCTGACCTGTGTTCCACACAGGCGCATCACCATGACAGCAGTTTTAGTGGGGGTGGTTTCCAAACTCAAGAACTGACCATTCATAAAATTATTTTCTTCACTGAAATCATTTGCTATTTCTCACTAGCAGCATTTGACTGGTAAAACAATGGTCATTGTAATGTAGAACTACAATGCATTGTGTTCATTTTACCTTTACTAGAGGATTAGAAAGACCGATTAAACTAGGCTCAGGCTGGACACACTTCCTTCCTGGAAGGGCAATTGGCTATAGTTTGGTTAAGCACCTCCTTAACTTTGCTGAAATAGGGACTGTATCAATATATTTAACTATTGCCCTGCAATTTCACTCCGTGTTGATATACCCTTGAAAAAACACCATGTCTCACTGTCTCATCAGTCCTGACGCTGCAGATAGTTCGTCCTTTGACGTCCAGTTGGGGGACATCATTCTCACAGCCACGGACGGCCTTTTCGACAACATGCCAGACTACATGATACTACAGGAGTTAAAAAAACTCAAGGTACACCCTCATGTTACAGCCTACTGTGCCAACACAGGTACAGTCTGCATAGTATTGAAGTGAAGGAACATGACATTCCAAATATGCTTACTGTGTGTGTGTGTGTGTGTGTGTGTGTGTGTGTGTGTGTGTGTGTGTGTGTGTGTGTGTGTGTGTGTGTGTGTGTGTGTGTGTGTGTGTGTGTGTGTGTGTGTGTGTGTGTGTGTGTGTGTGTGTGTGTGTGTGTGTGTGTGTGTGTGTGTGTGTGTGTGTGTGTGTGCGCGTGCGCGTGCGCGCGCGCGCACAGAACACCAATTATGAGAGCATCCAGCAGACGGCCAGGAGCATTGCAGAACACGCCCACGTTCTGGCATACGACCCCAACTACATGTCACCTTTTGCGCAGTTTGCCTGTGACAATGGACTGAATGTAAGAGGTAAGGATCCTTTGTGACTTGACGCAAGTGGAAATTGGAGATGAAGCCATGGCAGTCCCCATTTCAAGGTCCACTCTCTTCCCTCTCTGTATGCTTGTGCATTGGCCCTCATTCATGAAATGTGCGTATGATCAAATTTGATCTTAAAATTATAATTCGATCACTTCACTGACAGAACTGGTATTTATCAATATTATCTTTCTTGTATCCTTACGATCAAACTCACGTCTGGTCGGAGGATGTGTAAACCAACACCAAGAAGTAAGATAATGCTTGATTCGCAAGAAGACCATTATCACAAAAAACAACAATTGTAACAACCCTCAGTAACAACCACAATTATAATAATAGATCATATAAAATTAGATGAGGAATATAATGTACAATGAACCACAATATTAAATATTGTATCACTATTGTTGGCTATCATTGTAGTCTTACCACTTTTTCAGCATTTTCTCCTATTTCTGCATTTTCTCCGTTTCATAAATGGTCGTTATAATTTTGGTGGCTGGCATCTTTATTAGCTAACAGGTCTTAAGTTGACTAGTGAGAGGATAAATAAACCAGTGTTTCTGGGTAGAGCAGCAGAGCTTGCTCTTTTAAAGGACTTCCGGTACCTTCACACTATTCGCGATGACTCAAATCATTTCAATGATGGGAAGCGTGGCGAGTGGCTTGCTAAAGAGATGCAAACAAAAAATGTAGCGTGGAGCTTACCTGCTGTTATGACTCTAGGTCGCCCACAAGTATGTTACAAGCGAAGCACTCTGAGCGATTCTAGCGTTGGCTATCCGAGATTTCGCAAACCGTGTTGATTGTACGGTGTGTGGCGAAAGTGTTCCGTAACTGCGCTGATATTGTCACGGATGGTTTATTAGCCGTTTCAGGCTAACATTTATTTGGAAATCTGTTAATTCATAAATTGCTGATCGCCACACCAGGATAAATTACGCGTGTGTCTTAGGTAAATACTTGATTCTGATTAAAAAAAAATATATAAAGCCTTTATTAGAATATTATGGCAATAAAAAGCACAAAATGTTGCGGGGCACAAAATAAATATGGTGTACAGGTGATTTAAATCAAACGAAAAAAGAGGGAGTGGACAACATAATTCAATCAACAGTTCAGAGAGAATATTATCGTGCTACCGCCAATAACTATACCAGAATAAAATATTGCGTAATGTATTACAAGTAAATCTCAAATTAATTAAACATACATGGCTCCTAGATGAAATCATGAATTAAATGTACAGAGGAATATCTAGACAATGCATAATGATGGAGAGATTGATAAAAAATATATATATACGCGCGCGCGCACACTACAGAAATGGGGTAAAATCTATTTCTTCGTTGAGCCCAGGAGGAGCAGTATCTTATTTCCTATTAAATATTGCATATTTAGGCTCCCCTCTTACCTCCCATCGAGCAGAATCAAAGTGTTGTCCAACTACATTAGGACAGTTGTCCAGATAATTATTATACTAATAACTCAAACTATGTAGGACTAAAATAGGTGACAAAATTAAAACCGCTGAACAAGCACTAATTATATTTGAAATGTAGCTACATATACCTACACTGTAAATGTATGATGTATCACATTTAAAAGTGCAACTATTGCTATGGACTTGGATATTGCCCATCCTTAGTATCCAGGCTGAGAGGGCCATCAGGGAGAATTACACCCTTAGAGGAATAAGAAATGATCACTTCCTGATTAACTATATTGTTTTTCCTTTTGCTCTTGGTGCAGAGAACATCAGTATAGGCCATGTTTGGAAACATTCATTCATCCTCCTGACTGCATCTTTTTCATCCCCCACAGGAGGAAAGCCAGATGACATTACAGTGTTGCTGTCAATAGTGGCAGAGTACACAGACTAGAGAGGGCGTATGGAGGCAAGGAGGTGAACAAGGATAGTGAGTCTCTTTGCCATCTGCCTCTTGAAGACATTGGACTGCTTTGGTCCCTGCTGGCAGGGATTAAGGACTGATGCTGGTGAACCTACCTCCTGCCCTCTTTGAGACTATCATTCCTCCAGGACTCAATCAGGCCCAACACTGACAATATATGCACTGACTTCATCAGAGTTCATCTTTAACAGCCTGAAGACACGGATGACTAAAGCAGAGGGCTAAAGTAGACATCTATGCTACCTGATGCAAATTATCTTGGAAATGTTACAGTTGTTACTGGCCTAATCCCCGTTGAGCAGCTATAGGATGTAGGCGTGTTGACGATGAAGCACTGAATCTCACATTAAAGGGATAAGTCTGTTATTTTCAGGTTTGGGCTTGGAGCCTAGCTCAGGAGGTAGACATTTAGAAAAGGGCTCCGTAGCAGCCAGTCAAAAGATGATTGAAAATCGGCGTATCATACCAGTTGGCATTAATCATAGAAACTGAGGTGATTCGAGGCTGAAAGTAGCATGATGAAATCAAGTTTGAGTAATAAGGCCATAAAAACTTGGGCTACACAAATGCATTTAAAAATAATAATTGAAGGGCAAGCATTTTTTATGCGGGCTTAAGGGCATGCATCAATGTGATATAAATGGATGAACTGTTTTGGTATTTTTTTGGGAAAGAGAATGTGATATTTTAAGTTTTGACTGATTTAATGGGTTTTATGAAGACAATGTTCAGTAGCTGCATACTTGGCAATATCTCAACATGTTCGGTTATACACTCTAAGTTAAACATCTCTACGGATTAAAATGAGCCAAGACTGTATTATTTTGATCTGTAGCAGTCATTTCTAATGCTTTCTCAGTTGAGGTCATAGGTTGGTGGCGGGTGTAGGTGACGTAACCACGTCTCATCAATATAAGGAGCATGTGCACTGTCCATAATTAATCTTATTCCAATCTGTCGCCGTTCTCCACAGATTCTGGCCTTGTCCTAAGGATGGGGATTTATTTTCGTATTTTTGACAACTTGATGTCTGTTTAATCTGGCCTCTCACCCCAGGCTTTGTTGCAATGGGTGTGACTGCGAGTGATGTGGAAGGTTAGTGTGTGTGATAGAGTAACCTCTATCCTGTTGTGTGTCTGATGCTCATGTTGTATAAATGCAGAATGGATGGACTTTTATGTAGACTATACAGCTTTCTTCAGTATCCTCTGGCATGCAATGGATATCAACCATTCACGCACAAGGTTAAAGGAAGCATATCTGAAAGCACACAAATGGATGTTGGTCAGGTGACAAAGCAAGTTATAAAACAAAATGCTTAATTGGGGTGGGGTAGGTGTAGTCACCTGGAAGTACCAGTTTGGCTTCTGAATAACTTCACAATCAGCATTTAATCTCTTCTCGTCTGTTACCTGTGTGAAGCTCCAGTGGCACATCTAATGAACTTGTCAGTCAGGTCACTTTAATTCAGAATTGCAGGTTCCCTTTTGCTCACTCAGTATGATACTGTTTGACACTTGAACAACCTGAATTCACGAAACATTTTAAAGAACCCCACCTTGAAAAAAGGCCAAGTGAAAAGTGAAGCCAATTTAGGTTTAGGATTATCACTTAACCAACTGAGGAATAAAGTGTGCAAGACATTTCTATTCATGAAGGCATGGACCAGTGTTTCACAGGTCCTTGTTAAAATCGAACATTGTAATGTCATTGTTCATTGGTCATTACCAGTTGACATGGGTAAAGGTTAGCTGTGGTCCTCATTGAACTATGGGTCTTGGCATGCCCTCATAGTAGACTATATATTGTGGTTACAAAACACTGTGCCAATGTTACAAGCAATTTGTCAAGGTTGTTATCCTACTGGCTTCAAGAGGAAAAATAAAGTTGACAATGTTAGCTACCCAGACGACACATTAGTTACCCATTTCAGTTGCCTGTGTCTTGGGGTCAAGTTGGTGACTTGCGTCTGCTTGTTAGCCAATGTACCTTCAGCTTTAATAGTAAACAATGTGACGTCCAGATGGTTCAACATTACAAGCCATTTATTCTTTGCTTCTGGGTGCTCGTTTTTATCTAGGATTTTTAAAAGCATGACTGTGTGAATTATGGTGTTTTAGTGACATTCTTTAGTTTCACATCTACACAAAAGAAAAATGTAGTTAGTCCCATTGTTTTGATATAAGATTACAGAAATGTTCTAGATGCACAAAGCTTATTTCTCTCGTGAAAATGAATAGATTAGGGCCTTTTAGAATTTTTCAGTCAACAAATTTGACCTTTTAACTCTAAACATTTTAATGTGTTTAATATTTTCCTTTGATGCAGTACCCTCTGTCAGTACATTGCTAGTGTGCAGACATTTTTTAAGAATAACATTTTCTTTTAACATTTTCGATGTCGATATATACATTGTGGAGCTCATGTGCCTTGTATCAGATGTTATTGATACTGGCAACATTTGATCCTGTTTTTCTCTTTCAGCTACAGAGCAAAGGGTGAAAACTGACAAATAGCCATATGACTCACACATACTATTTCCTATTATGCCCCACTGTCTTCATAACCTTTATCTTTTTAGAGATTCTTTTCCCTTTTTAAAACGTGTTTAATGCCTTTTGCCATCAGACATTTGAGGGATCAAGCACTTTGTTTTTAAAAGGGCTGAGAAAGCATGAGAAACTGTTAGAATCCCTATAAAAATGTTCTGTCTATCATCAGTGATTTCATTGGTCATGGTGCTCTTCACCACATTCTTGCTTCAAGGGCCCACCCTGGAGTAGGAAAAGCATATTCCGGTACTGCTTGATGCAGGGCTACCGGGAAGAACCATTAGCACTTGACGACAACCTGCATACCTTTCTTACTGTGCTTGGAGTTAAGAGGAACTTGTCCTGGATGGCCCAAATGTTTTCATGTAGTGGCCCTGTAGAGGTTGCCAACAACCTAACCAGCCTTAAAATATAAACAGTCCTGTCTATCAGTACATCAAAGCTTCCCTATGATGTCTGTGCCCTGCTCCCCATTGGCCTAGTAACCTGACTTGCCAATACATCTGTTGGCTAACTCTCCATTAAAGTTCATCAGTACAAAAAGCAACGTTTTGTCACAATGACAGCTGCATTTGTATTTACAATTGTACAGTTAAATACTGCAGAGACATGTTCTGTTAAACATGTTTTTAAAGTTGTAAAATATTTTAATAAAGAGTATAGTATTTATTACCTTTTGTTCTTTTTTTCCTTTAACCAGACCAGTGTCACAGGTGTTTCTGTGTTTATACTCTGGGTTTCCTGGTCTTGTTGCAAGGTATTGAACACAGCAGGCAAAACATCTCCTGAGGTAACATAGATGCATGCTAGTCAAAACCGCTAAACATTCCAGAATCAGAACAGGACTTTCCTTTTCCTAACAGCTAGATAGAATATACTGCTAAAGGTAACCCTGTTTCAGCAAGTTCCACTTTGGGCTAGACCCAGTTTTAAACCTGTTTCCCTCTCCAGTGTCTATTGTTACGCAACCCGAGGACTCTGCCTGGAACCTGTGTGATTTGTATGGTTAGTTAAACATTCTTCAGGCTTTAGCCAGTCTGTGAGGCTTGTTAAGAGATGTTTTCATAGGCAAGTCTAGAATAAATATTTTAATGTTTCCTTGTTCCTTCCAACAACAAAAAATTCCCAAATACTATTTGAATAACTTGTTAGTCAAACTATCCTTTAAGAACATACATTTTATGCACAAATTAAATGAAAAATAAAAACAATCTTGTTAAAAAACTCATTTACAATACACAGTACAATAGTCCAAAGAAAACAGGTAATAAAAGCACTTCTTGGCTTATTTACTATTTTGAGACAACGTCCAATGACCCACTGATCCCATTATAACCTCCCATCATCCTCGGTATCACTGGAACACACCAGACTGGGCAGAACAGAGGAACGACCAAACCCCTGCTCACAGGACATGGCCCCAAAGAGCAGGGAGTGAACCTAAACCACCAAAACAAAGCACACATTCAACAGACTGCAGAATGAGGCTGATAAAATCATACAAGGGCTGTGTTGCTAGCCAGACACCTTGCATCCGTCACAATTCACCTTGACACACCACAGACAGTACGTTATTACAATCTAGGCAACTGTCCAATTCAAAGGATGAAGCCATTAGCTGTACTTAGGCACCAAAGTATAGTACTAGTCAGAGTATCCCAGAGATTCCCAGGACACAGCAGTGAGGACAAGTTGACCAGAGTTCAGATTTACCTCAGAGGAATCAGGGGCTGTGATGCCAGGACCAGCATGTGCCTGAGGTGGGGTTCTGAGCCGGTCAAAACCTTCCGTCCTGGTAACACACGGCGGGGCAGCTCCACCAGTCACTGGGCTTCCCTGGCTGGATACTACCAGCTCGTTTCCAGAGGGAAACCTCTGGGCCTGGGGGGGGGCAGCATCTCCGTCTTTCTCCATAGGCTCCCCAACACCTCCACACCTGGAGACAGTATTAGGACCATGACTGCAAGTCCTTGTGATATAGTTATCACATTTTCTGTCTAAGTAAGCACTGTATTTAAAACCAGTATTTTAATTTAATATACAAGTTTTGCCTCCACAAGGAACCAGGTCTTTTTATTTTTACCCAGACTGCAACCCAGCGAAACTTGACGCCCACCAGTTCAGAACAAACCAATAATCTAATGGGAATTAAGTGTAAATGTGAACACTAAGTTATGTTGGGAAATTGTATCTTTTAGGCAACACACCAGTCTTTGCTTGAAGAAAGTTATTCTGTTTGTGATGGACCCTATAACAGAGATCAAGGCCAGACGGTCAGGACGAAAGAATCAAACTCAGTGACATCATTGCCACAGCAACGTAATACGCAAGTGACTGTGGGGGATGAGGGATTACAGCCTGTCAGTCTGTCACCCAGCCAACATGGCCTTGCCCCAGAAACACAGGGTCTGTTACAGTGCCCCGGCACTGGACTGCAACACAACGTCCGCCAGGGCACTTAAAAAGCACATGACGGCAAACAGTCTCCAGTAAGGAGGACATCACAGGTACAGCCAGTTCTAGGCCTAAAGTACATTTAGAAATGGAACTGCCCACATGATTGGCCAGGTGCTTCAGGGCTATTTAAGGCAAAATGGCAGACCAATCAGCCCCGTTGTTGGTGGTCCCAGCACAATGTAATAAACGGTGACATATACCGTAGTGCAGCAGGTGGCGGGACATCTGTAGCCTGGGAAAGGGTCTTGCTCTCTGGATCAACTAGGGTGGCCAACACCACATTGGCTTCCAGCACCATATCTTCCATGCTGAAGGACACAGGCCTGACAGCCATCAGAGTACAACATCAGTCATATATGTAGGCGGCTGACATTACTCAATCCATATGAGCACACCGGGAAAATCCCCAGGCATTATTTATGACCACAGTAAAATAGGTCAGTCAATCTCTGTATAATCAGCACTACTTACTTTCCTGCAGCACCAAAGTGGACAGACACCGGTAGCCCATATGATTCAGCAAATGACAGAAACCCCTAGAGAAGATTAATTGCAGACAATACATTCAATGTTTGGAATAACTATTATATATCATGAACTGATGTCTCAGAGTTAATATAAACTACCATTAAAAATTTGATTAAAATTTAGAAACAGGACATGCAAAGCGTTGCAGTGTACACTAGCCAAGACCCTCCAAGTTGTAGGGGTCAGTCACAGTGAAGGGGTGATCATGTCTTCAGCGGACCTGCTCTACACAGACCCCCATGTGTTCAACTATCCACTCTAACACATCACAGCAGGTAAGACCAGCAGCAATGTACAGATCAGACTGACTCACTGTCTGAGCCAATCACAGGCCAGCAGGGCCCCACAGCAGTCTAATAGGACATGCTGGACAGGGCTTTGCTTATACTTATATACAAGTACATTACATTTTGAAGTAAAATGGGTTGGTCAATGTTGAGTTGGGCAATTAGTGCATGTGTTCTAATACTTACAACTCCTCACCATAAAAACATACGTTGATTCATTAGAGTAATAAAAATAAATCCCCCAACGGAGTTCCACTGTAAATGATAGGGTACAGAGTCTCCTGGACACTTGGGTCCACTGCCGTAAATAAGACCTCATTAAAAATGTATCAACCCTGGGTACCCACACACACCCTTATTCCCAGGCTCATGTGACAGAAAAATAAGGACGATCCTAAAATAACCCCCTTACCCTCAGCTCCTTCAGACAGAAGGTTATGTCCGAGTCGACGCCAACCTGAAAGTAGTCAAACTCACTGGGGTCTAAAGACATCTTGGTGTGCATGGCCTTAATGCGATCTGCACACAAAAACAACGAGTTAGGCACAATATGCTGCTGCTGTCGGTTTGTCTTACTGTGTGGAGTAGACGGCGCCAAATCTCACCCTTATCCTCTTCGTAGTAGTTTTTCAGATTTACTCTCAGAGGAGACATGGAGAGAGTTATCTCCTCCTGAGAGACTGGGAAGTGCATTACCATGTCACCTAGAAGTCTAGCACAAAAAAACGAATCCAATTAGAACAGATAATACAAACAAAAAAGAAATAATAATTAGCACATTATTTACTACAGGATATCTGAAAAGGTCATTGTAAATTATACATTTGGAGATTGGGGTAACATTGTATGTTAGGAGACCTAACCTGGCTTGGGCCTTCAGGACATTAGGACAGAGGTGAGAAGAAAACACTGCCTGCAAAGCTTCGCTCTCTTGGAAACCCAGGTTATGTGTTTTGGTGATACCTGTCATGAGGTTTAGGAGGCATTGGGAGATACTGCCATCTAGTGTTAATACTATGCACTGCAACTTGAGAAAGGAATACTCATTGTTCAAAAATCCTTATTAAGCATCTACTGGATGTCACACACACACACACACACATGTTTGTACAGCTACCTGCATGGAGACCAGAAAATACATGCTTCCTTGCCTTAAACTTAACCCTAACCCTTACCCTAACCTAACCTCAATAAAGTAACATTTATGCCTAAACTTTACCTAGATGTAATGCCTAACCTTAACCAACAATACCTGGACCTTAAAGAAACCCCAATTCTAACAATAAAATTAATTGTAATTGGTCAAACCTAAACCCTGATCCGGAAATTGACTTTTGCCTCACGGGGACCGGGAAAAGGTCCCAATGAGGCCAATTTTTTCTGGTTTTACTATACTCATTGGGACATTTGGTCCCCATGAGTTCAGTAAGACCTAACACACACACACACACACACACACACACGTCTGAGAGGACTCTATTGGATGGTTCCCCTACCATGTCTGCAGTGAAACTGGAATATAACCCGGTTGTCTGGGAGGTTGATGGATATTTGACAGCAATCCACATTACGCTCAATTGTAGCCAGGCACCGAAACAGTGGCAACAGTGACTAAAACCAATGTAATATCAAGACACAGCTGTAATGGTATGGTACTAACAAATTCCAGACTGTTTCCTTTAGACCAGTGTGAAAAATGAATCGATGAAGATATCTATGGCTCATATTCAGAATATACACCAAAGTTTGGCCCTAACCTTCATGACCAGCTTGCATTTGACGGTTCCACAGGCCCCGGCTGGTCCTGTGTTTGGGCAGTAGCGTTGGAAGAACAGTGGGGAGAAGCAGAAGCAAGCGTATGCTGAATGAGCTGAGTTCACCGACCTCACGGCCAACTACAAGAGCCCAAAACAGGCAGATAATGATTTGCATTACGGTTATTACAGAGCAATTTGATGTCGCTACCACTTCAAATTGATAACGCTTTGTTGACCACCAAGTCAACCTTCACATTCTATAGCTAGCACATTTCAAACGGACTGAAGTGATGCTTACCCCTTTCACCATAGGGTCCAACCATAATTCATCCCCTATGCGCGCCAGGGCATGAATTGCCTTTCCAAACACTGTCATAAACAGAACATTTTGATTAAATTAACCAAACAATTACTATACAATGTGTCAATATCTAGCTAGCCAAACTACATTTGAACTAACTGAATTACCTCAGACTGTGGTGCAAAGTTGCCAGTAGGCGGTCGAGACGCTGTTCATTATAAAGCCAATAGCTTAGCCAGTGACGTTACAAATCCAGGTTTTCAAATTTGCCTAGAGCGCTGTAACGTGTTGTGTCTATATTCAAAAGATCTACTTACCCTTCACACCGTTTCCTTCAATTATACAGTTCATTTTCAGTCAAGCTGTTTCACGTTTGATTTTAAACGGATATGCAACCTTAAAGAAGCACTTCACCCTGCTTAGACCAAGTGGTGAGTATCATGTCTGAGAGATTTCTAGAGCAGTAAGACTAGTTCCACACATAATTCAGTATTCAGTCACATTTTGCCAGGCTGTCCGGTCAATCAAATTGTTAAAACATGGCGGCCAACACTGGGAATTCTACGGAGCTTCTGCTTAGGCCGGTCACATTTTTCTACTTTTACAGTCCATGAGTGTTTAGATCACCTCACAAAACATGAAAAACAAAGGTAGGCAAACACACTTAAGTCTTTTTGTGACTCATATACCAATTGTGACTCATATACCACACCCGCTGCGTTATTTACATCATTAAAAACCGTCGACATCCCTGCCTGAACTGAACTTTGGGGATGTGTATCCATCCTCTTACTTACACAGCAACCAAAATTAATTAATCAGGGTGGGTCAATAATGCAGTTGTTTTGGAGGTGAAGGAGAAAGAAAAAATATTCATAGTCAAAGTGAAGTGCTAATTTACCTACATTACTGATGGTTCTATGGGTGGTCAGTACTTGCAGCTATTATAACAGAATCTTGTGACAAATGTACCGGTAATAATATAAACGGGAGTATGGGGTGAGGAGGTCCCTTCTGGGGGCTATCCAATCCCTGTACGTCCAAAGTGAGAGCTGTGTTCTGGTTCTCGGTAGTAAATCGGACTCTTTCCAGGTGGGGGTTGGCCTCCGCAAGGGCTGTGCTTTGTCACCAATCCGGTTTGTAACTTTTATGGACAGAATATCGAGGCGTAGTCGGGGTTGGGTTGCAGTTCGGTGGGTTGGGGATCTCATCGCTGCTTTTTGCGAATGATGTGGTCCTGATGGCATCAACGGTCTGTGACCTTCAGCACTCACTGGACCGGTTCGCAGCCGAGTGCGAAGCGGTTGGGATGAGGATTAGCACCTCTAAATCTGAGGCCATGGTTCTCAGCAGGAAACCAATGGAGTGCCTTCTCCGGGTAGGGAATGAGGCGTTACCCCAAGTAAAGGAGTTCAAGTATCTCGGGGTCTTGAATGAATAATATAAACGTTTTCCTAATTTCTGGTAAACCATTCCTACTGTTTAAATGATCCACCATTTACGGCCTTGGTTGCCGTGGAGAAGTTTGGATTGGTGCTATGATCTCCTGTATTAACTTTGTATTAATTTAGCTAACTCTACATGTTTAACAAGAGATGTTTAGCTAGCCTCAATAACATTAGCTAGGCCATTGAAGTTTTTATTGGTGCAGACGAAAACAGACCATGTCATTCATTACATGTAGATATTTAAAATACAATATGTATGCGGTTAGCGCATCCAATGGAAGTCCAACTACCTGGCATTTTGAAGCATAACTAGTAAAAGTGGTCCAGTGGGTAATGGGATGTTTTATTTTGCCCGCCAAGGGGACGTTCCCATATGACAACACCTAAAAACGGTCAACTGGCGGGAAGAGCGAGATTTGTGCCCCAGTTTTACGTCACTGCGTGGATTAAAGGGCGAGAGATCTGAAAAAGGAATGTAGTTTGTTTAATTTCATTAACTCCGTGTTGTTCCGATCACGACAAAAGTCGTGATTACATTTTATATTTAATCACAGTTGCCCTTGATTGATAGATAAACTAGATGTCTTTCAGGGATGTTCCTATTCACAGATATATTAATATATGTACAAGGTGTCAAGATTTTCCTTTCTAAAAGACTACAACTCAGAAGCCTTTTCTTTCGGCTATGCTATAGTCCCTCACTGTGTGATACTATTATACAACGGATTTAAAAGACAGTGGTGGCTGGATATTAATGGGATTGTCCTGAAACAGGTTCAAATACAGACTTATCGCATTTGGACCACAACAGTTTAACTGGCAAATTGTGACAAATATTTTGAGTTGCGCTTTGCTTCTTCCGAAAACAAAGTGAATCTACTGCCTATTTTGGCAAGGTTAAGAAGCTAATTATTGAGACCAGTGGCTAGTAATCTACTGTAAAATGTGCAGCCTACTCTTTTTACATGTGACTAGTTACAATCTGCAAATTACTCTTTTTTTTCTTACAAACTATTATATTAAAGCCTGTTGCTAAAATACACCGATCGTATTTGATCATGCAATCATCTTATTTCCTGAGCAAATGTTCCCAGTTAATTGTTTTACTTAAGAAATCAAAAGATTGGTATAAGTAATTTCCTCACATGCCACCCGATTAGTCTAATAGATAAAACATAATAGATCAAACAAAAATGTTTGACAGTTAACATTTTATTAAGCTAATTTCAAATACACATTGCATAAACATAAAGTGGTAAAAACTACAAACAAGGGGGAGAGGGTGAAAAAAAAACATGATTACCTGGAAAACAATTGATGATGATTTGATTGTATTGCTTCAATTGTGTTTTAAATGCACAGAGTCTCTTGTGCAAATACAGTGAACACCGGTCTGAGGTGGTGTAAAAAGGTAGCAAACAACTTCCCATGAAGCCTAAATTATACAATATATTTTATACCATACGTATGCATTTGTATGGAATGCTAATATAACTAACGTGTTCGTTTAAACTTAACCTGTACAAACACAACTTTGATTGCATGTGTCATTACTTGTTAATCATCTCATAGTCTTGAAGTATCAGTCATGGATATGATATTGTTGATGATAATGATTTGGTCTAGGCTTAAAAAATCAACATCCATCAGAATTCTTTCCATTTTAATTTTTTCAGAATAACATGAGTCAATACAAGATTTATTAGAATTTTAAATACTATATACCAACAATCCACCAGTAACATCCAATATCATAACAGACAGCTTCTGCATACTATACAACTTTCCAACTAGTAGTGCAATTCCATGCCTCCCAGTAATTCACCACCTGGTTTCACCAAGGGTAAACAGATGGTAGTTATCAGACTTTTGTTAGTCCTTAAAGAAAGATATGTTGTCCACAAGAAGCTAATTCTTTGACTGAAAATGAGCTAGCCTTGGTTTGAGGCTCATTATCACCTGAATAGAGAAGTCAGAATATAAATATAGGTGTAGATGTAGTTGTACATGGTCAGATTATATTACTGTACACCAGGGCCTTTCCACTCAGGTCCTGAAAGGTCAAAATGCTTTTGTTTTGTCCCTCCAGGACCACAGAAACAAATGTGTCACTCATTACCCAGAAAAAAACTCCTTGGGACAACTTTAATATCCATACCACTAGACTAAGAACAAATTAACAACCACGTGTAATTATTTAAGTTGAGGTAAGATGCCAGCAAACCGGTATATCCATTGTATAATCACAGCTTATTCTTACTTCTTAGCTTACAACTTTTTGGTTGGTTTGGGAAAGATTTCACTATAATAGAGTAATACCTCCAACTTGACTGTGATGTGATTGGTAACAGACATTGGGATTATCTGGGAAGAGGATCAAGTCAAAAAGCATACTCAAACCCCCTGGGAAGGGAACCCCCATGAGGAAAAATAACTAACATAAGGCAGCAGTGATCAAATTACAGTGTTGAACAACAAAATCCTGTTTGACACGGTTTTGCAGGCTGACATTATGTAGAGGTGAAGGATGGGACACTTGTGAGAACCTAATAAACTCTGGCTTTCATGTGTGTTAAATTCCTTCAATCACAATAAATTGCATAAGAAACCTGATATAAAGTAGAAACTGTTCAGCAGCAGGTAAAAAAAGCAAGTTCATTTACAGTAGTGACATATCTTACATCATTATATTTTCACAATAAATAAAATTAAATATACAATTCCAAATAGGAAATGTAGGGAAATTGTCGCTGGTTTCTCACATTCATTCTTCCTACAAAAAACAACAACCTTTCGGGGGTGGGCAAAAAGTGTCTGGTCGACCATATCCCTTAATTTGGCAAAAGAAGGGGTGCAAAAGCCTTTAGATAAACTGACTATTTTCCTTCTGAATCCATTTCTGTTAGCTGGATGGAAGAGGGTACAAATATTCAATGTTTATTATCACAGTCAACGATGAAACAAAACAAAACTATCAAACTGAACATTACAAAATAAGGTCAGATCAAGGACAGTAAAATCCCTTTGATTTTCTTTGGGAGATTTTCTTCACATTTTCTTGCATTAAAAAGTGGGATTGAAATAGATAGTATTTTTTGTATTAATCAATCACTTTTGTTTAGTCAAGCCTCAGATACAAACATGGCCCACAAATCAAATAGTAAGTTAAAAGGATTCACTCGGTATGAAATAGATATTTGTATTATTTTAAAATGATTAACCCCTTGTCCCCCAAACACAATTTTTCTGAGGTCCCAAAGTTCAGGAAGCTTTTTTTGAAAGCCTCAAAGGCAGTTATTAGTAGATGGTAGGTTTGGGCAGTGGAAAAACATTACTGTTAAAACTTTTGACATGGTTTTAGACTGAACCTCAAAAATATTTATGTATTAATGGTTTATTTTTATGCACTGGAGCACTTCGGATTTGAAATGATTTAATGGCTATGTGGTTAAAGTGCATTCCTGTCCTATCCAACTCTAAGCCCAGCCAACACCATGTGGACATCGATAGGCGTTGCAAATGAAGTTACTGAAGCCATTAAGAGACTGAGAACCCTAACAACAAGTTAGGGACATTATTAAAAAGAATGAAAGCACAGGTAAACCAGGCAAGACCTCTACAGTCAATGACCTGAGAATCCTTAAGGTAGTAATAAACAAAAATAAAAACTGTCCTGCATATCTAGATCATGCTCCAGGAGTTAGCCTTGGATGTATCAGCCATTACCATACGCTAAGGACTTCACCAGCAGAACTACAGTGCAAGGTGCAAACCACTTGTTATTCTGAATTAACAAAAGGATGGCTAAATTAAGTACCTAAAAGAGCCTGCAGAGTTGTGGAAAAAGGCAATGTGGACAGATGAGACAATGATTAACCTATACCTGGTGATAGAAAGTAGGGAGAGAAATATTGACAAAGACCTAAGGCATACCACGTGATCAGTGACATATAATGTAGTGGGTGTTATGATGGAGTGGGTGTTATTGCTTGGTTATGTCCATGAGTGGCTGCCACTGGAACAGAATATACCCAGCTCATGGTGAGGTCAATAGGTCACAGACTTCCAGCAGTGATTGCATTGAAAGGACATAAAACGAAATACTAGATGCAAGTGCTTGGTTTGACTTCAATGCTTGTTTGACTGCAAATTAAATCTCTCAAAATTATCAAGCCACAACAAGGTGAGGAAAGTATTGATTTCAGTGTACAAAAAATGCTGTAAAGGGGGGGGGGGGGGGGGTTGTCAGGAGTTGTGTGTGAGGGCACACCTTGAGCTTTGTGCTTTGGCAAATGCCGCCCTGCCAGACTTCTTCCAGCAACCCTCAGGCTGGCCACTATCCATATTTCCCACCTCAGGATCCCTGCATTACGGACATAATGCACTCATCCAACCATTAACAGAATAAGATCCTTTCCTCATACATCCTTTATACAGAATAGTGCATAAAGGATGTACATCCTAGTGAAATACGTTTTGATGTCAATGAGGAATGACGCCTCTAACACCTACAGCAACAATGTGGTTTGGTATCACAGCGATATTTATTGGAATGATATGGCAGCTTTCAGCGTCGGTACCACTGCAGCATGGGTTCAAATCCAGCCAACTGCTTGTTTCACCAAAATCTCTATTGTCTATCTTCTCCCCTGACTGTCAATAAAACATGGAAGTGCCTGAAACATTTTCTTGCTAGTGATGTTATTTACATCAATTGAAAAATACTTTTGTTTGTTTTCCCAAGTGTTCATGTGGCCAAGCAGTGATTTCCACTACATGATCATGTCTGTTGTTAATGCAGTGCTGCCTGAGGGCCTGAAGATCACAGCAATCCAATACTGGTTTTCAGCCTTGTCCCTTGCATACAGAGATTTCTCCAGATTCTCTGAATCTTTTAACAATATTATGTTCCGTAGATTATAAACAAACTTTTACTTTGAGAAACATTATTCTTAAATTGTTGCACCACTTAGCAGCGCAGTCTCTCACAGAATGGTGGACCCCTCCCTATCTTTACTTCTGAAAGACTCATCCTCTCTGGTAAGCTCTTTTTATACCCAATCATGTTACTTGACTTTTTGACAATTAACCTAATTAGTTATTTTTTTAATATTACACAACGTTTCCGTTCTTTTGTTGCCTCTGTCCCCACTTTTTTGAAACATGTTGCTAGCATCAAATTGAAAGTGGGCATATATTTTTCAAAGAACAATACAATTTCTCAGTTTCAACATTTGATGTTGTCTTTTTATTATTTTCTATTGAATATATGGTTTAAATGACTGGCACATCTTTGCATTCTGTTTTTATTCCCATTTTACACAGTGCCCTAATTTCTTTGGAAACAGGATTGTAGAATGATGTGATTAGCTTTTTTTTTTTATTCTATGGACAGCAGTCAATGTCAGTTCCATTTTGTGTTTTCAAGGTAACAAATGTGGCACTGTGATGCGCAATTCACTTGGGAGGGTCAAGGTTTTAAAATCACAACAGTCAAGCTGAGGCTGTCCAGAGTGTTTCCCCGCTACCTTCTCCCTTCTGGAAAAGTAGTAGTATATCACCAGGCCAGGTTCACACACAGCAAAAATGATTGGTCTGATTAATTAAAGCAGGATCTGCAATCAATAGCAATGGAGTGGGGACATTCATAATGTAATCCCACTTTGTTCATCTGCCAATTGTCTGTGAGTTCTGTCTAACAGTGCACCAGTACACTTCAAGATTAGGATGCACTATTGGTTGTTGACAGAGAAGGAGACATAATTTCAGCATCAGGTAAGGCACTAATCCATAAATGAAGTAAAGACAACCGACTAGCCAATTCACCCATGTCAACCTATCTCTTGAACATGCTCAGTTATTTAATTATATATTTTTTTAGCACCAACTAAGCATTATTGGCACTGCCAGTTGCATTTCTCATACTCACTGCCAATGTTGTTGCCTGTTCTGCAAGTGAGAGCAGTGTGCTGTTCTCCCTAAATTATAGGTGTATTTGGTTTTCTACATTTCAAATAAATAAGGGACAAACCTTAAAGCTATTCCTGGGAATTTTATTGTTCAAGGTGGATTGTGATGAGAAATGGAGAAAGGAGTGAGAGAGACCAGTGGAATATCTACATATCTTATTTATGTATTTATTCATAGATATTAATCTAATCTCAAATATTCATGTTGAATTTTTTTCATATATTAAACATTTGCGTTCTTCCATTTTGAGCATTTGGGAAGTTAAATGGAAGAAATAAGTACAGCTGAATTCATTTTAATACCACTTTGTAATGAAATGTGAAAAAATCCAAGGGGTTGGGGGACTGAATTCTTAGTATGCTGATTACTCACCCTGGTTCTAATCAAATGCCATCTCCTGGCTTTTCCGTACACAACGAGCCACCTTCCTCTTGAATTCACCATTAGGATCCTCCCTCCACTCTTTCTGTGGGACCAACAAAATCTATTTCACAATCTCAATAGCAGTTGTCCATGTCACTTTAACTACAGCTCTGGATGTACTTAGCTGCTATAACATAATCAGTGTTAAACATTTATTAGCAGAACTAACCGCAGCATCCACATTAGCAGGCGAATCACTGTTTGGGTCAGCCAACATGGAGATAACACTTATCATAATAGTCTCTACAGTGTGGATTGGAAGCCAACGTTCCTCCGGCTTTTCATAACCAAACTTGTCCTCGCCGGGCTCGTGCAGAATTGAGATACATACTTCGCCATTCTTTGCAACTAAGGAAGAGAAGAACAGTGATGATATCCACAAGTAAAAGGATGCATACATCACAGTCCAATGATAAAAAAGGTGACGTGTTACATGTTTGATTACCATTTGGATGCCAGATTTCAGTGATGAATTTCATCTTGGGAGGCCGTAGTGGATAATCATAGGGAAAGGTCAGGTACGCTTTAAAAAACCCTCCTTCACTGTGATGGAGAGAAAACAGTGATTATTCCCATCTGAGAGCACTTCCAAAGCACGTACTCCACGTTAGGAAAACCCGTCGATGCTCACATTCAAAAATAAATCCAACTTACAAGAGAGTGTCTTGTGGCCCGATGATGACAACCTCCCATTTGTATATATCATCATCATCTATTAGGCCCGCTGAAAAGCCCTCCACAGGGTTTTTATTAAGCTCTGAAATAGAAAGATATTGTAATGGAATGTACCAACAAACAAAAAAACGCCACAAAGAAACAGTTGAAGGTTATGTTGACCAGTGGTTCTCAAACCTTCCCGGGGGACCCTCAGCCATTTCACTATTTTGTTGTTGCACTGAACTAGCTGACCTGAATGAAGCAGATAAGGGCTTAATTAACTAGCTGACCAGAATGAAGCAGATAAGGGCTTAATTAACTAGCTGACCAGAATGAAGCAGATAAGGGCTTGATGAACTAGCTGACCTGAATGAAGCAGATAAGGGCTTAATTAACTAGCTGACCAGAATGAAGCAGATAAGGGCTTAATTAACTAGCTGACCAGAATGAAGCAGATAAGGGCTTAATTAACTAGCTGACCAGAATGAAGCAGATAAGGGCTTGATGAACTAGCTGACCTGAATGAAGCAGATAAGGGCTTAATTAACTAGCTGACCAGAATGAAGCAGATAAGGGCTTAATTAACTAGCTGACCAGAATGAAGCAGATAAGGGCTTGATGAACTAGCTGACCTGAATGAAGCAGATAAGGGCTTAATTAACTAGCTGACCAGAATGAAGCAGATAAGGGCTTAATTAACTAGCTGACCAGAATGAAGCAGATAAGGGCTTGATGAACTAGCTGACCTGAATGAAGCAGATAAGGGCTTAATTAACTAGCTGACCTGAATGAAGCAGATAAGGGCTTAATGAACTAGCTGACCTGAATGAAGCAGATAAGGGCTTGATGAACTAGCTGACCTGAATGAAGCAGATAAGGGCTTGATGAACTAGCTGACCTGAATGAAGCAGAAAAGGGCTTGATGAACTAGCTGACCTGAATGAAGCAGATAAGGGCTTGATGAACTAGCTGACCTGAATGAAGCAGATAAGGGCTTGATGAACTAGCTGACAAGTTGATTCAGGTATTCTACTTAGAATAATGTCTAATACATGGACCAGCTGGGAGCCCCCAGGAGAGGTTTGAGACCCACTGGTGTAGATGAAGACACAAGTAGATTTAAAAGTGACACACACGTAGTCTGTGTGGCCTCATAAAAAGGTTAAGCCACCCCAGACATACATGTTTGAATTATCCATTTGCTGAAAGAATGTGCAAGGTGTCTGCCAACCTCCAAGATGAAGAAACGTATGGGTATTTACTAAAATAAAGAAAGGGAGTGGGTTAGTGTAGTTAAAACGTGTGTTTGCTTTCTACGCTAACCGTGATAAAAACAGTGAATGTATTACATTGCACTGACAGAATCAATGAACTAGTTTGATGTGATGTTCACTTTCCCCCACTGACAGATGGGCCTGGGGCTGATTATTCCTTTGTTCCCTGGCTAGCTTATTAGCTAGCTAACAGCAATTCAGATCATGTTAATAGTACAGTGTTTTTTTTATTTTTATTTACAGCCAAGGTTGGTATAAGATTGGACAACAGCTGCTAGATAGTAATTTCCAACATAACACCTCGAATAACTAACAAAAGTTTGACTTCCTTTCCCCAACAACAATGTTGATAACACTGCTGCTGGTAACGTTCTCATTGACATTTTGCCCGGCTAGTTAGGTAGTTAGCCAGTGTAGTAGGGTCCAGATGGAGCCAACTGTGTAGTTAAATTCAGCCATCTTAACAAAATGTTGGCAGAACATATTTTTGCCAGCATTGGTTTACAGGCGAAATCCCTGCGGTAATGTAAACAAACAATCCTGTCTGCCCTCGCTAAACCCATGCTAGAATTAGCAGCCAAGTTCTGTACTCTGTAGCTAGCTTATTTGGGTCTCTTATTCAGTCTTTGTCTTACCTGCCAATTGCTTTCGAAGAAGTAATGCTGATTGTTCAGTCATGGTACGTAGGCTTCAACAAAAAAAGAAAAGATCTGTCGACAAAATACTGCCAGACAAATAAAAATGACCTGCCGTGCTACCTTGCTAGGCTACCACCTTCTGTTTTGACACAAGATCCTGCTCAGTTAGGGTTAATAGGCATGCGTAGCAACTATAGCTGGCTATATTATTCTCCTGAACATAGAACATTGACGGAATTGCCATGCAATAATAGAAAACGTATACTTTCAACCATTTCTATTGATATAGCAACAATGTATTTAAAAATATGTTGGACACATATAAAACAAGAGGGGTTTGTTGTTTTTTGTTAAAGCAAAACAAAATTGATGGGTCCTTTAACTTGCGGCGCCATATTTAATACATCGTAGGTTGTGATCACAGCTAGCTAGCAATTTAGCTCCCTATCTGTAACTTTGATATTATACAAAGCTATAACTATATAATCGATATGAACGTCATTGATCATGTACGAGATATGGCCGCCGCGGGACTTCACTCCAACGTTCGGATAATGAGTAGCTTATTACTGACAATGAGCAATAACAATCCGTAAGTAGTGGATTGTTGGCTAATAAGCTAGCTACTGAACGCCCCTCTGAATGTTATGTACTTTAACTAGTTGGCAAAGTTATTTATTTCGTTCGGTCAGTTCCAAGCATATCATTCTGAATGATTAAAATTAAGCATTTAATGCATGCTGATCGTCAAGATCCAAGTTTGTGTTGACAAGAATATACCTATTGGTTGTCAATCTTTGTAGCTAGCTAGCTATCTACTGTGCCTGGATAGCACACCATCCAGCTAGATTGGTTGAAATGCCCGACGTTATAAACATTTAGTTTTAGTTGAATCTGAATGAATTTTGTGACTTAGTGAATTTAATGTGTGTTATACAACTTCATTGTTAAGTTGTCAGTCGAACGATGGTGCACGTTCCCTATGTGTTTCAGAGAGCTTTTCTCACCATCCCAGAAGTACCAGTTATTGGTTTACCATGCAGATGCCATTTTCCATGACAAGGAATACCGTAATGCTGCCTGTAAGTACAATATGGCACTGCAGCAAAAGAAAGTTCTCAGCAAAACTTCCAAAGTGCGCCCATCTTCCGTGGGAACGGCATCATCCATGCAGTCACAGGTGTGCCAAGACTTTGTCAATTATACACAGCATGTAGTATGCATTCATGTCAATATTATGAATAGGAATAGCCTCCTGAATTGACCAATTACATGTTTCGTCCTTTAAGAGTTTGCCTTCAGAGATTGAAGTGAAATATAAGATTGCAGAGTGCTACACCATCCTGAAGCTAGATAAGGATGCTATTGCGGTGCTTGATGGAATTCCATCTAGACAGAGAACTCCAAAGGTAGGCTGCTATGTTGTATGTTCCCTTTCCATTCCAAAAGCCAAAACGATAGGGGCATATACAGCACAATTATTACTATTATGAATTGGTAACCAATACAGTTAGAACAGTAGAAAGTATGTTTATGTCGTACACGAGGTATACACTCTCAAACACCATGGTGTTCAGCCAATCAGCATTCAGGGATCAAACCACTCTGTTTATAATGTTGCACAAACCCCAAGCCTGGGCCCAACCCAAATTTTGTTTGTTGCTACATATTCTCATTTTTAATTTAAGGGGGTATCATGTTTACAGAAGTAACTTTGAACATTATGCATGTTTCTGTATTGTGCATATTGTTTTTAATACCACTGGATTTTGGTACAAAAGGTCCAAAACTGAAAGGGTGCCAGATCCTCTTAAGCACTGGTGGATACAGTATTATCTCTGATGCAGTAATTTATTTACCAAAGGTTTGACAGTAAGCTGTCTTTCTGAAAGCCCTCTCATTCTCTCTCAATGGCACCCAATACTTTCTGTGCCTTTTATGATTATTTCAATGTTAAAGCAGACCATATTCTTGAGAGGAATTTCAGAATTGCAACATTAGTTTATCTTTCCATAGATCAACATGATGCTAGCTAATCTGTACAGGAAGGCTGGGCAAGAACGTTCTGCTGTCACAAGCTACAAAGAGGTTCTTAGACAGTGTCCTCTGGCCCTGGATGCCATCATTGGTATGTACTAGTGACTTGGCTGTTCCTGTAGTGTAACACAGATGTGACAACACCCCATGTTGCTGTGTTCTTCATTCTGAAGGCTTGTCTGTTTGTTGTAGGTCTCCTCTCTCTGTCAGTGAAGGGAGCTGAGGTGGCGTCCATGACTATGGATGTGATTCAGAGTATCCCTAACCTGGACTGGCTCTCTGTGTGGATCAAAGCATACGCCTTCATACATGCGGGTGACAACCACAGAGCAATCAACACCATATGGTGAGCATGACAGTTCCCCAAGCTCATCATGAGAGAGCTGTTCGTTTCAACAATCAACATTTTCTGTGGCATTTCTTAAGCTATATCTCTTATTCTGGGAGTTTTTTGTCTGTTCCCTGAATCCCACTCTCAGCTCGCTGGAGAAGAAGTCTTTACTACGGGACAACGTGGACCTGCTGGTGAGCCTGGCAGATGTCTACTTCAGGGCAGGTGACACAAAGAACTCAATCCTGAAGTTTGAGCAGGCTCAGATGCTGGACCCTTATCTGATAAAAGGTACTGGACAGCATCACTGATCAAATACTAGGGCTAATGCTATTTAGTTGATAGATTTTTGTTGTTGAAATGGAGAAATGTTTAGTTTTTTTATGCTAATCTGGGTTTTGTAAGGCAATATTACCTAATCTGTAAAACCTGGTGCACTGTAATGTAATGTAGTAGTGGGTTTAAAACAAATAACCCTCAATCCACTTCATGACATTGGGTAAAGATACGTTTTAGGGTTCTGTGTTGGGAAATGCTGTCTTTTTGTTTTTTAAGCTATAGCATTTTATTAAAACCATGTAGATTCAGTTTTCACTACATTGTGTTTGTTTGCTTGACAGGTATGGATGTATATGGCTACCTTATGGCACGTGAGGGACATCTAGAGGATGTTGAGGTCTTGGGAGGAAGACTCTTCAACATATCAGACCAGCATGCAGAGCCCTGGGTTATATCTGGGTAAGTCATTTTTCTCAGAGGACAGAAACAAATCTACAAGATCCTAGTTGGAAAGAATTACATTTAATGGAATATTTGATTCATGTACATTTTGAAAATGTATTGCATGTTGTGTTTTCCGTGTATTTCTTTCTTTGTACCAGGGAAGTGCAATTCTGCATTCCAGTTTGAGTGTTCCAGTACAATGCAAGAACCATCCATTTTTATTTGAAATAATATCTTTAACCCTGTTTAACTTTTAGAACAAATCAATTTGTTTTAGTTAGATTGGTTACTTGACATACCTGAATGGCGCAGCCCTAAAGTCAATTCCTCACAGTTAGCTTTATCATGGTGTCACAAGGATTCGAATCCTGCATGTGCTTCTCATGGGTCCCACAGAGGGCAGTGCAATTGGCCAGCACCGTCTGGGTTTGGGGGGTTAGTTATTGAAAATGGTTGACTTTCCTTGTTGTAACTAATCAGACTTACAAGGTTTGATAGGCTTATGATGGAGATGTTCTGAATGACTCATGCTACATTTGGATCGGTTTGGGACTGCAAAACAACACACTCATACAGTAAGGTCTGGGAATATTTGGACACTGACACAATTTTGGCTCTGTACACAACCACAATGGATTTGAAATGGAACAACCAAGATGCAGTAGAAGTGCAGATTTTCAGCTTTAATTCAAGGGGTTGAACAAAAATATTGTATGAAACATTTAGGAATCGCAACCATTTTAATACACAGTCCCCTTATTTCAGGTGCTCAAATGTAATTGGACAAATTAACTCAATCATAAATACAATTTTCTTTTTTAAAACTTAGTCGAGAATTCTTTGCAGGCAGTGACAGCAGGTGAAATACATGCTTGAACTGGTTGAGGTCAGGTGATTGACTAGGCCATTGCAGAATATTCCACTTCTTTGCCTTAAAAAAACATGGGTTGCATTTGCAGTATGTTTTGAGTCCATTGTAAAGTGAAGTGCTGTCCAATCAGCTTTGCTGAATTTAGCTGAATCTGAGTAGACAATATCCCTATATGATGTGGTATGCTTCAGATCATGAGCGATTCCAAGCCTTCTCCATACTTTTTTCTTCCCATCATTCTGGTACAGGTTGATCTTAGTTTCATCTGTCCAAATAATGCTGTTCCAGAACTGGGCTGGGTTTTTAAGATATTTTTCATTGGCAAAGTCTAATCTGGCCTTTCTATTGTTAAAGGCTTATGAATGGTTTGCACCTTGTGGTGAACCCTCTGTATTTGCTCTCGTGAAGTCTTCTCTTTATGGTAGACTTGGATAATGATATTCCTACATCTTGTAGAGTGTTCTTCACTTGACTGGATCTTGGTGGTTTGCAGCAACAAGCTTCCAAATGCGAATGCCACACATGGAATCAAATCCAGACCAATTATATGCTTAATTGATGAAGAAATAACAAAATGACAGCCCACACCTGTCCATGAAACAGCTTTTGAGTCAATTGTCCAATTACATTTGGTCCCTTGAAAAAGAGGGGGCTACATATTGAAGAGCTGTAATTCCTAAACCATTCTTCCAATTTGGATGTGAATATTCTCAAATTAAAGCTGAGAGAGTGCACTTTAAGCCCATATTCATTATTAAACTGTAACTTTAATATATTTAGGTAAACAGCCAATATAACATAGCTTTTCAGTGTCCAACTATTTCTGAACCTAACTATATTGTTTCAAATCAAGGATGCCTAACAGTCAGTCATTACATACCTACTTTTTACACTAAACACACTCCTAAAAATTGGTTTTGGCATCTCAGATGTCACAGCTTCTATAGTAAGCGGTACTCCCGGGCCCTGTACCTTGGTGCCAAGGCCATCCAGCTGAACAGCAACAGTGTGCAGGCCCTCCTCTTAAAAGGTGCAGCTCTAAGGAACATGGGCAGAGTGCAGGAAGCGATCATCCACTTCAGAGAGGCCATGCGCCTGGCACCCTGCAGACTGGACTGCTATGAAGGCAAGGAGACTTGCTCATTATGATATCAGCCCTCTAACGAACACTAGTTTTAAACTGTCCCATGTTGATTGCTGTCTTAGTGTTGTGGTACTGGTATTCCGTTGGTTATTAGCCTTCCCTGTCACCAGGTCTGATTGACTGTTACCTGGCTTCCAATGGGATCCGAGAGGCAATGGGGATGGCCAATAACATCTATAAGACCCTGGGAGCGAATGCCCAGACCCTGACCATCCTGGCAACCGTCTGTCTGGAGGACCCTGTGACTCAGGAGAAGGCTAAAACTCTGCTGGACAAGGCGCTAGCTCAGAGGCCTGACTACACCAAGGCGGTTGTCAAGAAGGCAGAGTTGCTAAGTATGTCTGTTGGTAACTAAGTCAGAACATTTTGAACCATGTCTTTGTAGCTGGGTAAATCGTTTTTGTGTTATGTTTTTGTCTTATTCCAGGTCGTGAACAGAAATATGAGGAAGGGATTGCTCTCCTTCGAAATGCCTTGGCCAATCAAAGTGACTGTGTGCTGCACAGGATGCTGGGGGATTTCTTGGTGGCGGTCAATGATTATCAAGAGGCAATGGACCAGTACAGTATAGCACTTAGGTACGGTGAATATTTTTAATGCAGTCACTGCCTTTGGCCTACCTTTTCTCAAATATGTAAATGGTTGCTTTTGACTGCCTCTGCCTCTCTATCATTTGAAACTGGCATTGTCTGTCTCGTAGCCTGGACCCGAATGACCAGAAGTCTCTGGAAGGAATGCAGAAGATGGAGAAGGAGGAGAGCCCGGCCGATGCCACTGTGGAACTGGATGGGGACGACATGGAGGGCAGTGGGGAGGATGGAGACCTGGAAGGTAGTGACAGTGAGGCAGCGCAGTGGGCAGATCAGGAGCAGTGGTTTGGCATGCAGTGACCCAGACCTACTGTAGGAGGGGCACAAGACACACTGGGTCCATGATGTAGTGCCCCCCCCCACCCCTCACCCAGGGTGTATGTAAAATGAGGGTGTCTATGACGCCATCCCAGGATTATACTGTATAGATGTCACCGGGCCCTCCTCACTGGGACGTTACCATTGTTTTACTCCACTGACATGGGCAGGTCTTGGTGACGTGTGGAAGACGGTCCCTGCCGTTATGTATTCGGACTGCTTAGCCCCTCCCTGTTTCCTTAAAACCAGGCCGTTCATGTGTCCACCCTGTTTAGGTGATAGATTAAATTGTAACTAGCCTATTGAGGTCTTGACCCATCAGGGGATGTGGTGAGGATTTAGGATTGTAAGCCCATTTCCCCCAGGGGTTTGTCATTACTGTTTGGTTAAAATTGTATTCACTCAGGGTTAAAAGGGGTGTGCTGTGTTCATCAGGAACCAAACAGATGCAAACGAAAAACAGTACATACCTGAATTGTTCCAGTAGAAGCTATTTTTCATTTGAAATGTTTTGGACTAATGATTATACATCAGGAGTACACTTTGGATTTCACCTATCAGATAGGCATACAGAGAATGAATAAAACAAATTGGGTTGGATACTCCCATCCTATTTCTATTCTGTTTGATTGGTGGAATCCATGTAACATTTAGAAGGGTTCCTTTAGCCCTATAACATTTACATTTATTAACATGCTTCTTTTAAGAACGATGTGTAAAAGGAGACACTCCCTTTTGAATTCTGATGACCTGAGGCCTTTCAATGTTTGTGTCAATCATGGAGTCATTTCCTATACATTTTAGTAATTTATGACCTAGAGGTTAAACTGTTTGGTCAGTAGCCCAAATCCCCACCCCCCAAACAGCAGCGTAAATACTCATTTAATTAGGTCTAGCAGAGCATCTGCTAAATTACAGTGAATGTAGATTTAACAGAAGCTCTTGTCCAGAGCAACTTCATAGTGCTTTCTTCCTACTGGTTCTACCAACTGAGCCACACAGGACTATATTTGACTCCCATTTTTTGCAAAGTATTGTTATGGAATTTTTCAGTGCAAGTGTTTATAATCATGTATTGTCTATTGTATATATGTTAAAGGTATCAAATAAAATAACAGTACGTAGTCTGATTTCTCATAACCTGACATTCAAATAAAAAGATGGTGGTCATTAGATTTAGTGTACTATAATTGAGTAAAATAGTCCTAAAACATCTTTGAACTTATAGCTTCAAGAGAACCCTTTCATTGTGATATGAAAAACAGCAATGTACAGATGTTTAATTGTTTTATTTACCAGAAACCACAGGTTATGTGATACATAATGCAATGGTCAACTCTGAAATGACAGCAGATTTGGCATACACATTTGCCATTGACTGACTGCTTCTTTCAGGGTAATGTATTCATCACTGTATCGCCGCGCCGCTGCCAAACCTGATATCTGCAAAGTCTGCTTCAAACATGTTGCACGTTACAGTGCAAAGTCTGTTTGGTAATTTTAAACAGCCCATCCAAAAACAAGATTTCCTTAGGAAAAGATGATCGGCATTTGAGCTTATTTAACATTTGTACTATTGTTCATTTCTATTTAATGTATCAACAATATACAGTAACTATTACACATCTGAAAATGATGGACTGCTTCAGAGGACATGCATCATGGAATAGTTCACATTTATATAAAACTATAACATCTATGTTTATTAAGATGGCATGAGAACTCTGTCTTAGTCTGAAGGGTGCTCTATGGATGCTTTTACACAGGCAGCCTAATATCTGATCAGTGATCAGGCAAGAGACCAGAGTTGGTCTGTAAAAGCAGCATATGGTAGTTTCCTCCTGTTGAGACCTGGCTGGCTCATGCCAGATCTTACAATGCCTGGATAGGTCTTCTGTGTCAGCCAACCAGCTCAGGGTATATCATTTGGTTGATGTTTGAGCAGGGGAACCCAACCCATGACTCTTCATGCAGTAAGATCTGATGGATGTGGGATTGCTTCACTTGATTCCAAAAACTTTTTTTTTTATTATTTAAAAAATATACCTAGTCATTACTACTTTAAATTTAATTGCTTATGAAATGTATGTCATGTCTTGATATCTTCTATATTGACATCCAGGTCTTGGAAGATGTGCTGCTGCTCAAAACACACATGCATGACACTAAAACAAAACCTTGCCCTTCTTGCAAGGGATTT
The DNA here is from genome assembly GCF_011004845.1 of Esox lucius. NCBI lineage: Eukaryota > Metazoa > Chordata > Actinopteri > Esociformes > Esocidae > Esox > Esox lucius. The sequence goes on along the minus strand of NC_047581.1, from coordinate 13,900,887 downwards.
CTAGGAGGGGCAGGCTTACACGGCACTAGCTGCAGAAAGAAAGAGAAGAAGAAACCAAATCAGAGGACAGACAGACGTAGCTTAGGTCAAGGTTGCCCAGCCCTGTTCCTGGAAATCTACTGTCCTGTAGGTTCTCAACTCCACTTGATTTAGCTTTACATCCAGCTAATTATTACAGTCAGGTGTGCTAAATGAGGTTCGGAGAGAATCTGCAGTAAAGGAGCTCCCCAGGAACTGGGTTGGCCAGCCCTGGCATTGTTCAAAAAGGAAAAAGCACTGAGTCATTGCTCTCTCATTGGGCATAAGAGATGACATGAAGAAAAAAGGCCATTCTACTTATTCATGATTTCTACTGATTTTCTACTTAGACGTGATATCTATGACCTTCCTACATGCAAGCAGACAGATGGCAATTAATGCAAGTCATTTTTAAGGGAAAAACTCTGCTCTGCAAAAGCATGTCATAGCCAAAGACCTGCTACCCATAATTAGCCTTTAGTCATCAATCCCCCAAAAACTAACAATACAGGTGGATTTGAGACAGACACAAAGTCTTCTACTGAATTTCCAAAGGCCAACATCTCATAGCATGTGAGCTTTGGCTGGCACATAGCGACAAAGGCATTTTGAAATAAATCCCCTTTCTAATGTTTCAAATTACCAGCTCCTGACGATAACTAACAGTCCAAAGACCAATAGTAATTTCACTCATGGAATGGTAGTATTTGTAGGATCTGTCATTTACATTTTAAAAATACAACAAGACTTCCATGCAACTAGTGGGGAGGGGGGCACACCTTGCAGAAGGGCACAACAGTTTCAGATCAGGGATTTGAACTAGCAACTTTTCTGTTACTGGCCTTACACACTAACCACTTAGGTTACCACACACTAACCACTTATCTGCAACCAAAGACTTAACCTGTTACTTGTCTCATAGGTTAAATATTTTCTGCCATCCTATTAAAGCAACAGAACCTTTAACATATTCAGGAGTTTGAGCAATACAAGTCACTCAGACAGCGAGGCTTGGTATGAACAGACCCAGGGTGGGGGACACGAGTGGGAAAGCAGCATGCGGGCAGAGCCTACTCACTCTGTTGGGTTAACAAGGCGGAAGGCATTGGAAGAAATAGCCGTTAGGTTAAGGACAACAAAGCGCTTACTGGCCTGGTATTGGAGAAGGCATGCTTTCCAGGAATACCTACCTACAGTGTCTAAAACACACTCTAGTAAACTAGTGTAAAGGTATGTAGCATCTTTAAAACGTAAAACTCTATACACATTGTTACTTGTGTCCTATGTACAGATATACATTCTTCCACCAGCTAATCATGTAAGCTTTGATTGTATACACACAGCTGTTGACAAACAAACACCCTTGTACCTTTTAATGTTCCCCTTTTTTCAGTCGAAATTATTAATTATACATTTGGACACCCTGATCTTCAAAATTACAGAAATGTATTTTTGTAAATTAATTGCGTAAACTTAAGACAATGACATTAAATTAATTAGACATCCTGGAACTAGTACTCGGTTGGCCAAAATCATTATCAAATGCTTCTCATAACCATCTATAAGCTTGTTGCAATTTTCTTTTAACAATGTGGGCCAGTTCATGAGCAATCTGCTCAAATTCTTTAATGCTTGAGGGGTGCCATAAAACCAGTTTTTGGCACTCATACATTGTATAAGACCTTGATTTGTCGCTAGCCACTTCAGAACCATCCAGGTTTTCTTTTTGAACCAATCAACATTGCAATCAGACAACTTCTTAAATTGCAATTTTTTTATGTCTTGCACACATTCAAGGTCACCAGTACCAGAGGCAGCACAACAATGCCCCAGCATTATCAAACCTCTACCATAATTGATGGTAAGCATGGTTCTTCTTTTCAAACAATTAATTTGGTCAGTAGCTATCACAGGAAGACCATACCGCCGATGGGATACCCAATCAATCAAGGTAAAATGCCGCAATTCTTTTTTTTATCCGTGGACCAATTAAACAAAAATTCTTTGGAAATAGGTTTACTGGCAACCAAATGAAGCATTCAAAAAATAAATAAAAGAAACCCATCATAATAAAGTAATGGGGATGTGATGATGCTTTGAGGTTTCATTGAGTGGATCTGTGGCATTTTAATGTGTGCAAGCATTGTGGAATTAGCATGTTATCAAGTGTCCAAACACTGGGTTTTTCATTGAAGGTGGTGAATCTTCAAGCAGAACAGTGACCCCAAAGAGGGTGCTTCCAAAGGAGTGGGCCACCACCAAAACTGGCAGCAAGTTGAAGGCTACATAAAGCATTTGCCAGCAGTTACTTTAACCAGACTGTGCAATGAAATACTAGCTATTGGGTGTCTACAAATGTGGTCCACAACATGAGCTTCATTTTCTAAATAAAAATTGCAAACATAAGTTAACAAAAATGATGTTTCTACAATGTTGAATACGCAATGAGTTATGGTGACCAGTTTTTCCTTAAAATCTTAATTTACAAGAAATCCTGAATCTGTAAGAAAGTTCAAGGGTGTCCATCTTATCTGACAGCATCTGCACGATGACCTAATAACCCCCAAACATCCATCTTGTGCTCAACTGATCAATGAATCAGCCAATTGTTGCATTTATACATATTCAAGTACAGTATGTGCACAATGTACATAATCTATATAATCATGGTTGTAATAAAGACTCTACAGTGCCCATATATTAAGACTTAAACCTAAAAAAGTGAATCTTCATGTGAACAACAAAATAATGTGTTATATTCAAGTAAACGTGTGTAACGACAGGCTTGTCTATATCAAAACATTGCTTTCGGTCAAATTAAGGTAACATTTATGACTTTATGATCTTCAAGATAACAAAAATCGTTTAAAATAACATGAAAGGCAGATAAGGGCTACTAGGCTTCACTGTATATTATTTTCTAATTGAAACGGTGCCCCCCCTCAACATGACACTGCTTATAAAAAGCCTGATTGGTTGTTAAGGTTTCACACCATGTCAGGTCTGAGGTTTTGGGTGGAAATCAAAGATTAGCTGCTGCCTTTGGAAATAGCGAATGGGAATCCTAGGCAGATCTAACCCTAACAGACAGGTTTCAATATTCATATCAATAGCATACAGTGGCTGTGCTATACCTAGTACAGGAAAGAACCACAAGGCAAACGGAGGAGAACAGAAAGAGAAAAAGTATTAATTGATGTAGAAACCCCTCCCCCGTTATGCATGCTGGAGCAAAATACATGCACATTTTTCTACAGACCTCTTCAGTGCAAATGATGGTCCTTACAGTTATGGAATGCCATACTTATCTACATGGTGTTTACAGGTAAACGTTCCCACTAAAAACACGAGTCAAACATTTGAGTTCTGTGCATGCCCCTTCTAAACTCCTAGCTGCCCTCCCCCCACACCCTTTCCCAAAGCTACAAAAAAAGATTTTGATAAAATAGTGTTAATTCTCTGTACACAGACATCTACATACTGTAAGTGATTTTATGCCTTTTCAAATAAAGGGGAGAAAAAACAAAAAAAAGAATATTCAATTAAGACAGACAAATGACAAACCTTTAGATATTACATATTTCTAACAGCTTAAAAAAACAGAATAAAAAACAGGAATGGTGAAAGTGGCTTGGAGACAAACCAGCCGAAGGCTTACAGATGACATTATCTGTCGATGACGGGGGTAGAAATGTCACCTTGAGCTCTCACTGCAGTTGGGGTGGATGGTGGTGTTGTTGTAGTGGAGCCTGGTTAATGGGGGACTTTGTTAGACACGTGTTAATCTCCACTCACACTAGTGCACTGGCAGGCTTGTGTGCTAGAGTCAGTCAGGACCAGAACAGGGCAGACACATTAGTGTCGATGCTGTACAGCCACAGCACCAGGGGGAGGGCGATGCCCACAAACAGCCAAGAGACGCCCTCCATGCATGCAGAGAGGGACCAGCCTTGGCCAGAGGACTTAGACTCTGGTTGGTTACCGGGTTCCAGGTAGTTCCTGGCCACAAACTTTAGTAGCTCATCCAGCAGGATGACCGGCAGGGATATCTTCAGCACCACCAGCCACTGGGTCAGGTCCAGGGGGGTGATCTGGAAGATGACCTGGACGGGTGGAGGAGGGATGGAGAGGGTGAAAACAGGGGAGTCTGGAGATTTACTTAGGTGGAGGAGTTAATATGACTTGACTTACAGGCAGTGGCTCCACGTAGAGGATGAGGAAGTGGAGAGACATGGAGAGGCAGATGGCCCCGAGCAGCCAGATGTTTTCCCAGGGAGGCATACGCAGTAGAGACTGGTTCTCTGACAGGCTGAGGAAGGTCACATTAACATAGCATCTGTTATCCACAAACCCAACTCTAAATTCAATTTTGCCCCTTGAAAGTTACAGCCGTCCCTCAAATGAATTAAAATGATTGGAAGACTGAAAGCTCCTCCCACTGCAGTGGACCCCACCTGTTAAGAGCGTTGCACATCTCAATGGTGACCAGCACAGACAGGGCCATGGTCATGGGGTAGGGGGACTCAAACACATGACACTCCAGGTCGGCAAAGTCAGGGTTGTCAGGGGAACACTGCAGGAAGTGGCTCTGCGGGGTGGGGAGGAGTCAGACACAGGAGGACTTAGGAGAGGCTGGGAGGGAGCAAAGGGTCAAGCTACAGTCAAGGAGCCAATCTCACCAGCTGGTACAGAGAGATCATGGGGCCGTCTTCAGCAGCCACAAACCACCAGGTAGCGGCGCCGACCGTGGCAGCCCCCACGTAGCCTGGGGAGGAGACACACGGTTGACTGACAGCGGGACAGAACAGTTCCAGCTACGAAGACGGAAGACAGCGGGCGCATACTAACAGGAGACGAGGACGGGAGGGGGATAGGGGTGGGGGACGCTAACCGGCAGCGGTGACAACGGAATTCTCGGGCGAGAATTGGAAAGAAAGCGCCGGCGTTTAAACCCACTCACATCCGATGGCCAGGTATCTGAAGAAGAGCCATCCAGAGATGAGGGGCTCCTTGGCGTTGCGGGGGGGCTTGTTCATGATGTCCAGGTCGGGGGGGTTGAAGCCCAGGGCGGTGGCAGGGAGGCCGTCTGTCACCAGGTTGACCCACAGCAGCTGGACAGGAATCAGAGCCTCAGGGAAGCCCAGAGCAGCCGTCAGGAAGATACTGCCCCCCCCCAAAAGGAGACAACATGATTAACCAGAGGGACGCCTCAGGAAGAGAGCGTTACGCGACTCGGTGGGGCAGAGATGTACCAAGATGATGGGGGTCCGACTTACCACACGACCTCGCCCACGTTGGAGGAGATGAGGTAGCGGATGAACTGCTTCATGTTGTTGTAGATGGCCCGGCCCTCCTCCACGGCCGCCACGATGGAGGAGAAGTTGTCGTCGGCCAGGACCATCTCAGAGGCCGACTTGGCCACCGCCGTGCCGGAGCCCATGGCGATGCCGATCTCGGCCTTCTTCAGGGCGGGGGCATCGTTCACGCCGTCACCAGTCTGGGAAAGAAAACGGTGGCACAGATACTGAGGCCTGGAGGACCACAATATGAACCAGATGTAGCAGCGCTGTCGAAGAAGCATGGGAATGCCCGTAGGCGGCTCAGCTTACCATGGCCGTGATCTCGTTGAAGCCCTGCAGGAACTCCACGATCTTGGACTTGTGGGAGGGCTCGACGCGTGCAAAGCAGCGCGCGTTGGTCACGGCGTTCAGCTGGGCCTGAGGGGAGAGGTCGTCAAACTCACGACCGGTGAACGCCATTTTGTCCACGTCGTCTTCCTCGCTCAAGATGCCGATACGGCGGCAGATGGCCACGGCCGTGCCCTTGTTGTCGCCGGTGATCATGATGACACGGATGCCAGCCAGGCGGCACAGCTTGATGGAGGCAGCCACCTCGGTCCTGGGTGGGTCCAGCATGCCCACGCAGCCCACGAAGGTCAGGTCAGACTGGGTTAAAATAAAACAGGAAAACACAGGAAATCCTTAAAACATTTTGAGCAGTTTCCTGTCTAAAGCATAAAACATTTCTGAAAAGACATGTATACAATAAAAAGGGGCTAACTGATTGAGTCAGTCATATTTTCCCTCTAAGAGACAGCCGCCAGTTCTCTGTCATGTTGCAAAAAGCCCAAATGCCTTTTAACAACATGCCGCCAACTCCCAGCCTATGCAGCTGTGTTGAGAGTAGTACTCACCTCATAATCGACGAAGCGAGCGCAGTCCACCAGAATCATGTCCTCCTTCCTGGGTGGGTTGTCCCGGGTGGCCAGAGCCAGACACCGCAGGGTGTCGCGCCCAGTCCCGTACTCGCGGATCGTGGACATGATTCTCTCCTTGATGCCCGGCGTCATGGCAACCTTGTTGGTGCCAACTCTCACATGGGTACACCTGTCCAGAACCCCTTCAGGGGCACCCTGAAAGTAACAGGGGTTTAAAATGGTTTTAAACAGGGTTCAAACACCGATTCAAACGTGGAAGACTGAAAAACACCCAACACTTTAATAGGAGTCAAACCAGGGGTGATCTACCTTAACGAACATCTTCCCTAGGGAGGAGCGGGCCTTGTTGGGGGTGCAGTACACAGACATGGACTTCCTGTCTCTGGAGAACTCCAGGGTGAACTCCTTCTTCATCAGCTGCTTGATCACCTGATGGACAACAAAGACACGGCAGTGAATGAGACCGACGGTGACGCGTCACGCCATCCAACCCCTCGTGGACGTGCCGGGTGGACTTACAGAGTTACAGGCGTTGGCCCGGTCGATCTTGGTCAGGCCTTTGACGTCGGTGTCAAACGCGTTCATCTTCTCCACCAGGCAGGTGAGGGCCGTCTCCGTGGCCTCGCCAACCTTCTCGTAAACACCTTTGACCTGATGACACAAACGTTAGCCGATCAGCCACCCCCGCCCGACATCCCTTGATGTGCCATATGAAGGAAGAGACAGGCAGGCGGGGCGCACCTCGTTGAAGTCCAGAGAGGAGTCATTGCACAGGGCACAGATGGTGGCGATCTCCACTAGACCGTCATACTCAGAGGACTTGACCAGTCTGCCATCCTGGTACCTGCAGAGACACCGGACAGTAAGGGAACCACATGAAACGACACGAATGAACGACAAATGTATCAGGGCTAAAAAGGGTTGGTACTTACACTTCTCCCTCAGGGGCGTAGGTGGAGCCGGTGATGGTGAACTCGTTTAGGGAGCAGCGGTTGCCCTCGGCCTTGTCAATGACAAACATCTGTGAACCACAGAACAGGTCAGGACGGGTCAGGCATATCTCACATACAACCAATTATCTCCCACCAGGGTTGGATGCTGTTTTCTAAGTCACCCTGTAGATGGCAGCAGGCACTACAACAGCCCTGTCAGCCACAGACAGACCCTGGGAGGGCTGTAGACCACCTATATTGGGAGTGTGTCTCCCCTCTTGGGGCTGCAGATTTAGAGGCTCTCTGGCTGTGTGGGGGGCTGATGCAGGAGTCCACCGGTCATCCATGCTTGTTTGTTTTAGTCCATATGTAAAAAGTCTGTCACAGAGCCAGCACAAAGAGAAGAGTGTACTGGACCTTTTAGGACAGGAAGAACTGCACTGGTCCAAAACCTAGCAGCCAGTCGGAGACAGACTGAAATCAGGCCACAACAGCCAGTCGGAGACAGACTGAAATCAGGCCACAACAGCCAGTCGGAGACAGACTGAAATCAGGCCACAACAGCCAGTCGGAGACAGACAGAAACCAGGCCACAACAGCCAGTCGGAGACAGGCAGAAATCAGGCCACAACAGCCAGTCGGAGACAGACAGACAGACATGAGGCCACAACAGCCAGTCGGAGACAGAGACAGACTGACATCAGGTCACAACAGCCAGTCGGAGACAGAGACAGACTGACATCAGGTCACAACAGCCAGTAGGAGACAGACAACAGTCTCAGTAACTGATACTTTGAGGGAGGAAGTGTGATGGTAATCATTCATGTCCTTTTCCAGCTAGAGGCCACACTTCAAAAAGCCTCGCTTACGTCACTCGATTAAGAAAAGAAAAGTGCATTCCATCTATTTTTAGAGTGGTCTCTTGCTGATACATTTGGGCTTATATCATTGTGAATTCAAACCAAACAATTCTGAGGAAGATTTTCCATGCGTCACTACAGAGACGAAATGAGGGAATGTTGGTGGTCCCTATTCCTTAAAGTAACCTCCCAGTGAATATTTTCTTTCATCTCATTCCCAAGTAAAGATGTCTTGTCTGATGGCACTTCTAACATTCCAGCATTCCTGACCAAAACGCTCACCGCAAACAATTGTATTTCTTTGAAGTAAATTCCATGGAGTAAATCCCGACAATGACCTGCCCAATCATACGCTCAACTAATTATACAGAAAAGTTGCATTAAACAATGACCTCATTAGTAATTATAGGTCATATTCAACCAATATTCTGACACACCAGACCTGGTTCTATTCCAGAGACTGGTGGGTGGACGAAACACGCAGTAAACATCACTTAACCAACGTGCTAGAACACGCAAGACAAATGTCATCATCACTTGCCGACAAACAATGAGACAAACATAGTAAGCTGACTAGTAGTTACTATGGTTACAACCGCATCATGCACTCCACTCATTCAGTCTGCGCCAAAGACCACTAGACATGAGCAGACCACGGAATAGATGGCAACTGAGAAATAAGAGCCCCTCATCCAGAAACCCTGAACAACAATTGACAGACATACTAAATAAAGCAACAGGTCCCATTTTTAAGGAGTGGAGGCAACAGTGCCAAAGAGGAGTGTATATTCAACAGAAAGAGACACGCTGTGTTGGTAATAAAACATCCTCCTGCTCCGGGACAGCGTTTCGGGGGGCTAAATAAAGGGAAGGACGGATGCTTAGCAGAGCAGCGAGTGACGCAAGGTAAGTTATGCAACAGAACCGTGGCGGAAACAGCCCCCGACCGGCTGAATGTAGATCACAGCCGCAGCACATGGCTGCCTCCCCTGCCTCTAACACGCTGTCGCAGCAGGCTAGCGCCACAGTCAGTTCAGCCGTGGGGAAAACAGACAGCCAGACCCACCCGGCAGACGGACATCTGGTTGGTGGTGAGGGTGCCCGTCTTGTCCGAGCAGATGACGGAGGTGCAGCCCAGGGTCTCCACGGAGGGCAGGCTGCGGACGATGGCGTTCTTCTTGGCCATGCGGCGGGTGCCCAGGGCCAGGCAGGTGGTGATGACGGCGGGCAGACCCTCGGGGATGGCGGCCACGGCCAGGGCCACGGCGATCTTGAAGTAGTAGACGGCGCCGCGGATCCAGGAACCTCCGTGGACGGGGTCGTTGAAGTGGCCGATGTTGATGATCCACACGGCGATGCAGATGAGCGAGATGACCTTGGACAGCTGCTCCCCGAACTCATCCAGCTTCTGTTGCAGGGGGGTCTTCTCCTGCTCGGTGGCCGCCATCTCGTCGCGGATCTTACCGATCTCGGTGTTCACGCCGGTGGCAACCACCACACCGACAGCCTTGCCAGATGAGATGTTGGTGCCCTGGAAGAACCGAGGTGTGACAGAGTCAAACAACCGTTTACATGCTTAAAAAGAACACACCAGACGACGGCCTAGATTTATAATCCGAAATGACGTGACAGGCTCTGTATATTTAAGCATAAAGTTTAGTATAGAGTGATTCTGACATAAGTTGCTGCTATGTTAAGGACCATTTGTATTGTCACTGAGCAGCAGAGGGAGAACCTCAAACGACTCTGATGTTGGAGAGCTGAATCATCAGACAAACGCTATGGAGGTGGAGCAGTAAGGACCGTTGCTTACAGAGAAGAGCATGTTCTTCTTGTCCTGGTTGACGGCCCGTGGGTCGGGCACAGGGTCAGTGTGCTTGATCACAGAAACAGACTCGCCTGGAATCACAGCAGAGAGAAGCACAAGACAAATCACATTGGTAACTCTTGGCCAGGGTTTAAATCCTCAGGGCAAAAGCTCTACAGTCATCCACTCAACAACCAGTGGAACATTCATAGCGGAGTGTTGGGGCACATGACTCAGAGCCAAGAAACTCATGTGGATTGAGGTTGGCATAGACCAAGTTTGGAAAACCTAGTTTAGACAAGAACTCAAGCATTCAAACATTAGTGTTATGATATTGTCAAGATGGGTAAAACAGGCGGAGTATCTTACCGGTCAGGATGGACTGGTCTACTCTCAGGGTGGTAGATTTGATAGAAGTAAGACGAATGTCAGCAGGTACCTTGTCTCCAACTGGAGGGTGGGGGACAAAAGATACAAAACAAATATATTAAAAGTTCTGACCAGATGTGAACTATTCATAGCACCACAAAACAGACAATACAGGTCTCAAGACAGGATGTGTAAAGCCATATTTTTGTTTAAAAATATCCTATAAGAACATTCTGAAAAGACGCCACCTAGAGAGTTTGACTTTCGGAACATACTGAGCTGTTCTTTGAAACATAAAGGCCATTTATTCAGTATCAGTGGTGACTGACAGATTAAGGCTCATTCAAGGGGCTGTTGTTATGCCACACGGGCTTCCATCGCTGTAGGAGAAAGGAGTTACAGATCAGGATGAGATAGAGGACTGGTGAGCCATAAAAGGCCCATCCCAAAGGGGCAAGCCAATTTGGGCCATCTGAATTGTGGTGACCTGATTCAGCAATCTATTAGCACATCTGTCAAGGATGGGAACAGAGGAAACCGCTCTGTGTGGGGCACGGTTCTGCTTTCGGTCTGAATTAAAAGAACAGGGTGGTTGGCAGAACAAAAACAACTATTTTTAAGACTTAGGGAGTTAATATTTGGACTAAGACAGAAAGTGCCGCTGTCGAGCCAAAACGGGTCCCTGAAGATGTTCGTCACATACATGATGCGTCTTCCATGTCGTGAAAACGACTCCCTTTCAAACCTGGAACGTCATGGCTTTATTAGGTACAATAGAGAACATGGGCTCCGGAGTGCATCTTCAACATGGCTTTGCATGACTTTCCCTAAACAGAAAGGGAGAATGTAGCTGAAAACTAATTTGATCTTCCTGTGCTCAGGAGGAGAGGAAAATAAAACAAACAATAACAAACAATATGAGTTGTCTGCAGTTGAGGCCTGTTGGGCGAACGTCCAAATTCTCTAGAACGACATTGGACATTCCTACACTCAAAACTTGTGTTGCGTGTGTACATTTTGGTGTAGTAGTGGCCTTTTATTGTCCCCAGCACAAGGTGCTCATGTAATGATCATGCTGTTTAATGAAGTTGTTGATTATCTTGGACTAACATCATATATTGCGTTTACATTTTAGTTAAGTGTATTTCTATATTTTCCCCCAATGATTAGTTCAGCTTAAAATAGCCAATCATAGCAGATGTTACCCCATCACCCCCACAGCACTGTGACAGAGACGGTACCAGCCGCTGTCACACACGGAGCTCAACCTTCTAAATCTCACTGACACATCTAGCAAAAACAGTACAAACAGTAACCTGACAATCATTTGAATGTAAGCGGTCACATAATACAGCTCAAACGAATACACTTCAACACTGACAAGTGAAGACACAGAGAGAGAGAGAGACAGAGATTAAAGTCGCCTCGATGGGCAGTTGGCAGTCTGTGTCAAGCCTTATGAATACTGACAATGGTGCCAAGCGTTCTGGACAGTCAGAGGATATGCGCCAATCATGAGGGAGACGGTGACATCTTATCTCCCAAAGGTATGTAGAGCACAATAGCATCTAAATTTGGTACGATGTGTGGTACTTCTGTAATAGCCAGAGGAAAGTTTTATTGGCCTTTAATGGGCTGCAAAATCAAAACCAAATAATTATCATGGTCACTTGAAACCTGTTCAGATAAAGGCCAACATGTTCCCATCAGTTATGAAGCATGATGGTTACATGTTAATCAACACTTCCTGTTCTAAGACTTTTTTTTTTTGACTGACTACTAAGAAAGACAAATCAGGATAGCTTAAAGCCATTAACAATAACACTTGGTGAGGTCATAAAAAATAAATACAAAACGCAACTGTCAGAGGGCAAAAAACAAAAGAAGAACATGACATTGTCCTGGTGCGGTCGGCCTGGCCTGTTTTGGATGAAGTGTGTGTATATCAGCTGTCCCTTAAAGTCAACATCCTACTTGGTACCAGGCCATACGTGTCTCCTCCAACATAACCTGGGAGTGAGACAGACCGTGCAGCAGTAAGAAACACACACAGGAGTCAGTGAACCAGTGCCAGTCCAACATTAATAACAGAGTAGGTCTAAGCAAAGTCACCTCACCAGGAAGACTGACTGACTGCTTTAGCTGACAGACTGACAGGCCCTGCTGGATACGATCGCATGACACAGTGGCCAAGTTAAAGGGTGCAGATGCTGATGGCAGAATAAGGAAAGGCTGAAAGCACAGGGATGGCTATTTTAATATGACTAGGCAGGTAATATTGTCCTACAAGTGCTTTTAACCAGCTGTTCTTGTATATGCTGCATTCACCACTACATTTCAAAAAACATTTTACAATTAGAGAAAATTACAAAAGAACATTAGTCTGTGGCTAGAGTAACCAAAGTGTCTGGCTCTAATCTGTTTTCAGTGGATCTAATGAGGTCCCCAATGACCAGTCATTACAAACAGAACAGGGATGTTTGTACTGGTTCCCAACCTAGTTCCAAGTGGCACACCTTAAGATATAGCCTACTGACCTGCGGCACAACAATTACGCCATTCATTTGTTTAGTGGTAACGACCTTGATCTCTTCTCCCATAGTGCAAATAGCTTTTCCAGAAACAAACATCTTATTTTGATTAAAAGGATTTAAAAAATATTCAGTTGATATAGTTCCTTGTTAATGATGATTATTTAATGTAACGTTTCAGTGCTGCAAATAAAGCTAAAGAAAAGTAAAATGCAGCTCTGGTACAATAGGCACTAGGTTTTGAAAGGTTTGAGCTTGAGAGTTGTCCAGACCGTAGAGGAACAACATCAAACACAATGCCAGTTGTTTTCAGGGCAGTGGCTGTGGTATAGCAAAACCAAATCAGACTCTGTGCCAATCACACTCAGAGGCAAAGTACAATTATACAAATGACGTTGCTTGTGATGTGCACCCTGCAAATTATACAAATGTAACAGCTTGAGAACACTGGACTGGAAACAACCATATAAATACAACCTTGCCAAGAACAAGGCTCGCTGGTTCTAATTCCTAAACGGACAGGATTAAAAAAAAGACACTTAACCTAATTGCTCCTCTATGTTGTTCTGGATATGAATATCTGCTAAATTACTAAAATGTAATTGTAAAGATTACAAAAGGTATGGCAGCACATCTTGTTGAAAACCACTGCACTACAGTACACTACGTACAGATCTCTCTGTCCTGTCCTGGGCCAGGCTTGGTTGCTGTGGCAACAGTCACATGACACCCAGATGAAGACCATTGGTCTGTCCTGCGTGAGATGTAGACCAGATGCTGCCTGACGGCCAAGGTTCTGCTGGGTCAGCTGGGAGATAGGAAGAACATAGCAGAGGTCGTGTGTCAAACCGCTTTCAAACCATCTAGGACCTCTGGTAAAGCATCAGTTTACTCGTACAAATACATACACATTTTTAAAGACACCGAAATGGCTGGAAGACCTCTGGACGGCACTTTCCCTGTGTCCTGCATTGACTGCCATCAACATCATGAAGCAAGCTTATAATTAAGCCCTCTGTCTGTTAATCCCTTTACTTAGCCTGATGAAAGATGTTGACGACTCATATGTAAATTGTGAATGGACTTCCTTGCAGAAGAGACAGTGGTCAATAAAATGGAGTGATGAGAAGCTGAGGACAAGGCTGCCGTGTGTGACCCCAACATGTATTCTGACAGAGGACACTGAAGGACACTTGGGTTTCTGTTTACCCTGGTGTCTCAATCACCTCATTCCCCAAGCCCTACGCAGCACACTGTATAAATGAGCTAGACAGACATGCACATCTAAACCACAAACACAGAGAGCAATGCATGTGAATGTGGTGACATTACATCACATTGTAAAGAAGAACCTCTTCTGTTGTGACTGGCGCCTTTAAACGGTCTTCCCAGGGCCAGACCAGCTTAGCCGTTAACCCAACTTCTATGACCAGGCCGCGGTCAACACAGGACGCGCTTCAGCGTTGGCTCCTACAGAGCAGTTCATTCCTAGAACACAGATGCATCTCCACATAGCCATCTCTTCGTTTGGGGACAGCAAACACCTGGCTGGACCAGACACTTGCCCGACGATCCCACAGTGACAGCAGACGCTGGCCAGGCTACACAAAATGCCACACACCATGTTGGGTGTCAGGAATCCCAGGCCATGGAGGTTGCCGATGGGTGGGGTCTCTGGGCAAATGGGCTTGGATGAGTGGATTCACCATCCACCACTGGTACAGACTTCCCTACAAGGTCATCTTACTGTCCAAACAATAGGAACAGCTGAGAGATCCTCCCCCCTCTGATCCCAGTCACCAGCCCCTATCAGTATCTGGGCTCCTACAGTACCAGACACCCCACCCCCACCGCCACCCCCACCCCCACCCCTCGAAATGCAACACTCCCGGCTACAGCCCACACATCTTGAACACTATGATACTAGCTATATGCAATGAACACAAAGTGGAACTGGCACTTTCAAATGGAATACCCCTGAAAATTGTGTCACAATGTAGAGCTGTTATAAAACTGATCCATTCAATTGGCCTTAAAGGCAGAGATAATGAGTGATGTCACAGGGACTGGAGGTTGACAAATTACAGGAGGGAACAGCAGCAACGGTCTGAAATACAGCATTTAGAGGGAGAGGCAACATCAGCTCGTCACGAGCCCTGGAACAGCAGGGAGGGAAAGCTGACATAACGGCTGGAGATTACTGGAGTAAGAGCAGAGACAGCAAACCTCAGCTGAGAGCACAACAGGCCCGGATTTGACAGTGTTGGGTCAGACAGCTGGGGCTGGACATGGAGAAACTACACAGAAGCGACTGGCAGTCCTGGAATTTCACCTGTGGCCGGCGGTCGATTCCCAGGACGGGTGCTGGAAAAGTGCAGGATTGACCTGTCAACTGGGGGCTGCTGGGTTCACATCCTCAACACAATCACCGACCATTGGGCCCATGAGCTGGGCCTTTAACCCCAGAAAATCCTCTCCATTATCCTGGGGTGCTGAACCTTAGTTTGACCCTGTGCTTGCCCAGCTGCATGCGTTTGCTGTAACATATGGACAACACTGTACTGCACTGTAGAACAGCCAGTACAACCCAGCTAGAACAAGTCATCGACTAACACGTTCGTTAAAATGAAAAGTGATGAAAACAAACACTGGCCAATGACTTTCAGGTCAGAGTAAAGCAGCGTCTCTAAACTGTCCCCCTGTGGGCTTATAAGAGTTGAAATTGAAACAGCAATCTGGGTCTGTCTCCTGAGAGCTTATAGGAGATGAGGAGAATGGTTTGTCCTCAGAGTAGAAAGAAGCAGGAGGCTAGCCGTGTCAGAGCTCATAGTGCTCCTCTGAAGGGCAGTGCAGGGCCACAATCGGCCCGTTTAGTATTCGGCTCACGGTTTGGCCAGCCTGAGCCCTCTGCCTTAGCAGGGAGCTGGCATCATGACCAGACCTCCTGCATGGCACGGGGGTCAACCTGGGCTTTTCGGCAAAGAATATGTAGAAATGAGCTTATCAGGACAAACTATGAAAAGGCCCTGTAGGATTGAGCCATATGAGCCCTCTGAGCTTAGCTGACTTTCTTAGTCTCCACCTGACCACAGGAACAACTCATCACTCTAACAGTATCTGCTTCACGAGCACTTCTCTGGAAGGGAGTTGGTTTTCACAGCAAGGCTGTTTTTCAACCAAAACCATAAGCGACCTTCACTGGACAACCTGTATTGCCTAGACTCAACAATCATGAGTCACAAACAGGCTGGAATTTACACAGAAGGACCAGCGTTAAAGCAAGGATTCCTGGGGGGGGGGAAATGTCAAGACATACATATAAACATTATCAGGAAGCCATTGTCAAACAAGAACCCCCCCACACCCCAAAAAGAGCAATTTTCCATTCCTCTTAAACAATGAATGTAAAAGAAAGACCGAGCTGCAAACCCCCTCATGCAGCCAGTGCCCTTGTCAAGGTGATTTGAGTCCTGTGGAAAACTATCCCACGTCACACACTGCAGCAATGTTCCCAGGAGAGTGAGGGGGGCTCCAGACACCTGTCACTACTGTCATTGCCTGCTATAAATACACCAGGATTCCATTATCTAGACCGGCTATACAGGCTCAAAATAAAATATACCACTACGTACAGAACAAAACTGTGCACCACCTCGGGGGCTTAGGGTCAAACCAAGCATCGTGATAACCTTAGTACTTCAAGGACTGCAGCATTCCACTCCATATCAGGTTGGTTGAATTTAGTGACTCGGGACATCCCAGGCCAGCCCCGGTGCCAGTGGGGCAAGGCCCAGCCCCGGTGCCAGTGGGGCAAGGCCCAGCCCCGGTGCCAGTGGGGCAAGGCCCAGCCCCGGTGCCAGTGGGGCAAGGCCCAGCCCCGGTGCCAGTGGGGCAAGGCCCAGCCCCGGTGCCAGTGGGGCAAGGCCCAGCCCCGGTGCCAGTGGGGCAAGGCCCAGCCCCGGTGCCAGTGGGGCAAGGCCCAGCCCCGGTGCCAGTGGGGCAAGGCCCAGCCCCGGTGGGCTCTGCTTGAACTTCATGTGACTCAAGGTAGTGTGTGAACCGCACCAGTTTAAGTTTAGCACCGAAAAAACATGCAATGAACATGTGATCAACAGGGCCCTTAGCACCACTAGTGCCTAGTCCTTTAGGACAATGGGTTAATAAAACCTTCCCAAAATACACCAGTCCTGTAGGGTGAGTCATCTCTGCAGTGGGACTGGGGGGAGAGGGAAACTGAAATTAGCTTTTGCTGCTAAATGTCAGCCTGACCATGGCTGGATTCATGAGCCCTGTTAAAAATAGCATTTACCCAAGTGAGGTGTGATTAAAAATGCAAAATGATGCTAGTTTGACTAAGGAGATTAGTCCCTTTTTACAGAAATGAAAGATTCAAGGGAAATCAAAGAAAACTGTTTTTGCCAAGGCTCTTAAGCAATGCATACAGAACCAAACATTTTCAAGGATTAGGTTGAATGCACCCAGCACTGAGAAAGAGGGCCACCTTACCAGCAACTTCCACAATGTCTCCAGGCACAATTTCTTTGGCCTTGATCCGCTGAACGGTCTTCCTGTCCTGGCGGTAGACCTTGCCCATCTCAGGTTCATATTCTTTAAGGGCTTCAATGGCATCCTCAGCATTGCGTTCCTGTGGAAATTATAAATGTTGTAATTCAGTGTGATCTTGTCCATTCATTTCTAAATATTACTGTCTAATAAAAATCACACAAAGCTGCAGCTCTTACACAAAAAGGGAATGTTGGTTTTTCTCACTGCACTGGGCATGAACATTAAGATATATGATCTGAAGGCATTATAGGTAACAATTGCAATAAGTATTTTATCAACCCAGAAACTACATGTTAATTTAAATGAAAATATCTAACAACCAAACAATTAACAGACATGTTGGTTATTCTCAGATTATTAAATACCTAATTGAACACCATTGAAATGAATCAGATTCCATTTCAGTCGTATGTAAGCTCAATGTAACGTTCCTCTAGAGAGAAATAAAGTAAGAATAACTGTCGAATGAACAAACTGGGACATGTTGCTTTAGGGAGTTGAACTTCCATTAGGCAAATACTAAATCTAGTTCAGTTGTACAATATTTGGTAATTAACTACAATGACCATAATCCATTGCATAATGGGACACCGTACACCACCCCCATCTGTCTCGGCCCCGAGGTTTTACACTGCTATATTATGATGCCGGGGGAAAAGGGAGTAGGGAGTCAAACTGTCCTTGTGTCCTGTTCCGTTTTAACTTAGGAGGACATGAACCCTTGGACCACCTCAGGACTACCATGCCCGAATGACTCATAGCTGTCCCTGTCCAAAATCTTTCCAGTTGTGTTACAGATCAAGTAGCTTTCCGGCAGCCACTCAACTGACCCCCTGATTGACCCTGTCCTTGTCCATCTGGTCTTGCATCTGACTTGGACTAGGTTTTATAAACTCTGGACACAACCCACAAGCATTTATTAATTATTACAATTTGTACTCTTGTTCAAAATGTTCACCCAGCACAGCCAGAAGAGGACTGGCCACACCTCAGAGCCTGGTTCCCCTCAATGTTTCATCCAATGTTCTGACCCTATTATTGAGTTTTTCCTGGCCACTGTGTATCAATGCTGTTGTTGCTTGATCTTTGGGGTTTTAGGCTGGGTGTTTGGAAAAACACTGTGACAACTGCTGATGTACAAAGGGCATTTGACTGATTGACTAATGAGAGAGCAAGACAAAAGGTAGCTCAACAACACAGATGATAGCACTACTAACATGAAGAGTTCAAATATAGATTAAAGAATGTTTTCACTAATTGCATTTGGACAGTTTTATCAGGACCAAGATGGCAAATAAGTTTATTCTATTGATTTGTGCCTTGCTTCTTGCAAAAACACAGTAAAAGTGCATATATTTCCATGAAGAAAAAGGAAATAATCCTTCAGAAAAAGTTCTTTAGTAGTTATTTCTACTGGTATGTGTTAACATTGTTTGTTGGCACAATACAAATGGAATACATTTTCTGTTTACCAGTGAGATCTGTTGTAACTACTCATGAGTGCATTACTGGTACCAAGCAAACAAAATGTACATTAGCACATTTTAATGTATCCATTTACAGGCACTACAACACATATTTAGAATTTTTAAGATTTCATACTGTCCATTCCCATTTCTACATTCTCTGGAATTGCTGCTAGTCTCTATTGTTGGAATTGCTGCTAGTCTCAATATAATTAAGAGATTTAAAATATATATATATTTTAAATCTCTTAATTATTTCTAAACGCCTACTGCGTAGATGATGCATGCCATGTCACAAGAATTTAATTGTTCAGAATGACGCTATGTTATTCAGTGCATTTTATAAATAAAATACTTTGAAAAACCAAGCCAGGCACAGAACACTACATGGGCATGATCAACACTGGTGTTTCAAAAATGAATTTTTCACATGATTATAGTGAAATGCCCCTTTAAAATAAAAGGCTTGTAAACACTCTTAGGGAAAGTCCCATTTCCATTGAGAACAGTTGCAAAATATAACCCAAACTGTGTCAAAGTCATGGGTGTTTACTCAACCACAACTGGAGTAGAATGATTGGTTCTAAAGTCCACATTTCCTGGGCAGTTTCAAAATATGAGGTAGAGACAGCCTATCTGGGGAGGGATGGTCAGCCACATCATTTCCTATTGAGCATGTGTCGAGGACTATGGGGAGACTACGATCAGAGTCTTTTCCCTGGCAGGCACTGGCTTAGCTTGCCAAAAAAAAAAAAAAATGTCCACAAGTTTCTGGGTAATGTAGGCAAAGGCAACCAGTGTGACAAAGTTCTAGTTAGCAAAAACTAAGCAATGAAACACAGTAAAAATTTTTTTTAAAGAGGATTGGCAATACTGTGTGCTTCTTCTTTAGCTGCAGATACATTATAATAAGACCGGATTCAAGTATTCAAATCTATTGTCTAACAACCATGCCCTCTATGGAATGCTGAAGCAGAGGAGTTCTAGACAAAGTCATGTAATGTTTAACTGTATTAATACATTGTAAAAGGAGAATACAGTGAATGGGTTGCTACATGTACATCTTTCTTTGCAATGACTGCAGAAATAAGCTAGATTAGTCAGTGGCTAAAAGACCACAGCAGGTAAATAATGAAGAAACTGATATTAAGGCTGGGCGGCACTAGGGGTTGTAATTTTCTCTTTAGTCATATCTTAAACCACTAATGTAGTCAATGACCCACTTCCTTCCTCAACCCGTTATACATCGACTTTTAATTGAAATGCAAGTCATTGTAAAAAGGAAAGCATGAAGCTGGCATGTGACCACCAAGAACATAGACTTGTGAATTCACCTTCCTATAACTCTTATGGCAGTATTATTAAAACTCATTACCATACCACCATTCTGTCATTAAAAAAAATAAAAACACAATTGCACCAGAGTAAAACTTGTTAACCACCTATAGTCATATGAAACAGTACACCCTGTGGAACATTGTCCTTTTTTCACATATTTGGATATATCAATATTGATATTTAATATGCACTTCGACACGGAGTTAACAATAACCTAATTTAACAAATGACAAAGATTCTACTTTGCAATCACTAATCCATAAGTACCCCCATAGCAGTGTAAGCAGGTGTTGCGCCCTTTGGCTGAAATAACAATGAAGCCACTTCTTGTAACTATCAGACTCCTACACTGACAGCGAAGAATTGTTGCCGTCTACTTCACACCGTCCCGTGGCAGTTCAATAGGATTGAGATCCAGACTTTGACCATTCTGTAACCCAAATTTGAGCAATTCTGTTGTAGCTTTGCTTGTGTTTTTTGGATCATTGTCTGGTTACAAGCGCCATGATCAGTTCAGCTTCAGCTTTTTGACAGATGGCCTCATTCTCCTCAAGAATTCTCTCTCCGAATATGGAATTCATTGTTGACTCAATGATGGCAAGTTGGCCAGGCCCCGAGGCAGCCCCAAACCATAATGCCAGCACCTCCATGCTTTACAGTAAGTATGAGGTTCTTCTGTTCAAAGGCAGAATTGGAGAATAGTTAAGAGGACAATTCCTTTGGAGGATCCAGTAAATGTACAGACAAAGGATGTTTCATGGTACTAAACGTATTATCCCTAAAAGGGGCCGAAGCTAAGGTAGAAACCTTTGGTGGAAACAGACATGTAGGGGTGACCAGTCCTCTATTGGCAATGCCTGGTGAACCTTTTAAGAGTACTAATTGTAGTAAATAAATGCATGTGGCCAGTGTCCAGAGTCCATAAAACATAATAATAAAAGAAAATCACCCTACCCTTTGCAGAAGTATTGTTTGACCAAAACAAAAGTTCCAAAATATGGGGTCATTGACTTGGCAGCTCCAGACTGAACAGAATTGAATATGAGCTGGTGTTTTCCATAATTACCAGGAGTAGCAGGCCAAATAAAGGGTTCCTTTCATATATTTATTTTTGCCACAATGACTTTTCTTCCAAAATATGTATTTGAAATAGGGATTTTATTAAAACAAAAATAGCCCAAATTATCTTAAAAACCAGACTAATTGACTAACCAATTAGGTGTTAAAATGAGATTAAGTCTAAAAACGCAAATGTATGCAAGGCCTATAGACCATGACATATTTATAGCAAGTTTTTTTTATTATTAGTATAATTTTTCAGATACACTGTTTCGTACTTTAACATTGTTGTTACAAGATCGTATTGAAAGTGAAGGTCTGAAACTATTTGCTGTGATTTCAGCCTTTACATAAACAACAGCACAAACAACAAACATTTTAAATAACAAAAGGGGAAATGTCTGTTGAAGAAGAGTGGAAGTGTATTTGTCTGGCCCCACAAAGTCTCTAACACACCCTTCGTGATGCAAATCAGGGGTTCTGCATAACATTTGCTTCTGATCTGGAACATTGAGTGTGGGCCATCAGCCCAACCCGGGGTCGAAATTAGGTATGACACTTGGTCCCTTAAAATGTCAACATAAAAATTCTGAAGACTATTTTGCTATCTTATGTGCATTTTTTCCACCTTTTAATGTTATGAAATCTTGTTTGGAATTTGCACAGTAACTTAAGATTGCCTACTCCTGAAAATAATTTCAAACCCTACTGATGGGTTACATATGAAAAGTTTTGCAAGCAAGCGGCTGAAAACAAGTCACATTTTTCTGTCCAGTATTCCTTAATCCTACAATATATGACAAAGGAAGTCAAGCCATTAAATGTAACCTAATGCTAACACATGATATTGGGAGTAGCCACTTTGTTCACAATAATGAAATCTAGGAAAAACCTATAAAATGTATTATGCTGTCTTGAGTTGATTATGAAGGAAATAAGAATGTATTTGAAAAACTATGTTGGAATGCCCCAAGATCTATTAACATAACTAATGACAATTCAAATGATATGATAACATGCCAATACCCCCAATGTTTCACATTCATCATGTTAATTGGTCAGGCAAGTCATTTTTGTTTCGTTTGGCTCAGCTAGTTCTCAGAAAGAAAAACATTAGGTATTCATATTATTTCTTAATACTAGCATGAGCTAAAATAATAGCATGTACTTGGCCTGGCTAAGTTTAGATGGGCTGTACTTGGCTTGACTGGGCTGAGCTGGTCTTTTTGACTGTACACCATGATACAAAATACTGTTTTAATAACAAATTAATTACTGTTAAAACATTCAGCTGTATTACATTAATTCAATGTTCATGACGATATCAGAATCAGTGTTAACTAAAGTAATTTCTCTACAATTCCTCATTAGCTATGTTAGCAAATAACATTGGCAAAATTACACTTCTAAACATAACATTGGGTATCTAGTAAATGCAACGTTTAATAGAGGATCAGCTAATTCTGTACTTTAAGCAATGATAGAGAGATTAACATAAGCATTTATTTAGTTACAGGATTTTCATTCATTTACTGTAGTCGATTTCAGTCTGAAAGCTGTCAAGTTAACAGTGTATGTGCAGTTTGCCGCCTTCAGCGCTGTGCAGGCGAGCAGCACGACAACCACGTGTGATGCTGAACAGTAACTGCTGTCCGACGGACTGACATATCAAGGCTACCCCAACCGCAGACTCAAGCCAGCTAATGAATAAATTATTGCTGCAAATTAGTGTCCTTGATCAATAACTTTCAATCATTATTGATGATTTTAATGAGCGTTAAAAAAAATTGGGGGACCCCCCCCCCCAACTAAAAAAATATATATATTATGGGGTGTCCCTATAGACTTCTGGAGGGTCTCGGACCTCCAGCCCCACTCATTTCCAACCCTGAGCCGCACTCTCCTCAGCTCACCTGGAGAGGTGTGAAATGGAGTGTAACTAAATGCATGACATTCATCTGTAGTGTTTAAAGGGCTGAATAGTCTGATATGCTTTATTGTTCTGTATGGGTTACGGATCAAACTACAAGAAAATTGTTGCATGTCTCACAACAACTGGCAGCAACGCCCCATCCATTCGATCATTTTGCATTGATTAAGTGGGACAGTTCCTGTCCTTTGTGTTCATTGTGTTTGCCAGGGTAAAGTAATGCTAATGACTATTTGGGGGAGCGTTTTAGATCTGACTAAAGAGTTCTTTGAACTTGTCATCATTAAAGAGACCTCCCAACATGTTGTGTTGTAGCTCACTATCTTGTTCTTGTTAAAGAGACCTCCTGACATGTCTTGTACCCTACCATTTACCCAAAGACTTGTAACTATGTCCTGTGTTGTAACTGTATTACGGGACTGGAATAAATTGTATTACTGCAATATAGATTGCATTACTCGTTCACCTTCATACTTGAGTTGGTTGGGCTACTGTTAATTACACACACCTAAGTGACCAGACTTGGTATCCCTGAGTGCTGGATTTCAAAGCAGTCTGGGTAGGCCCAGGAACACATGCCACTAACTTGTCATCACCGAGTCCTGGGTTTCGAAGGTTTCTGTGTAGACCCAGGATCACACGCCATTTTACTGCACGGTTTGTGTTAAACGACCTACATCTTATGGGCGTTTATGATAACTGATATAAGCACTCACATATGTAAGTCCAGTGACCAGACATGTCATCCCTGAGTTCAGGGTCTCTGACCAGTCTGGGTGGACCCAGGAACACATGCCATTTTAATGTTTGGCTTATGACAAAAGGAGTAGCTAATGTTTACTAAGGACTTCCTACATATTATGGCCATTTACGATAACATAAACAATATGTAGTCAGAATTGATATTTACCACTAAACTTATTTTCCTAGAGGTAACCTTCTAAGAGAAAACCAACCATTTCCTCTCACTCCTTTCTACAGGTGTGTAAACAGCTTTGATATCCATTTGTATGTTGGTTATTTATGCAAAATTTGGATTGTTTGAGTCTCGGTTGACCATGATGTATTTATTTTGGTTGGAGACAGTCCTATCTTTCACTAATGTTTGAATAATTAATCAACAGTTAATCACCAAAACTACCTTCCAGTATGCAAATTAGGGTACTAAATAAACGGCCCATTGTCCAATATGATTGGGCAGATGACATTGTGTCACAGGTGTGGCAATCACTTTGGGCATGGACTTCATATCCAAGGAAAATACAAACAAGATTTGTCCAAAACATATTCAGATGTGATACCATGGATATTGTGATTGGCTAAGGGATGTAAAGAATAGAGCTTTTCCCTGGCATATCTTGCAGTGTCAAGCATGTGTTATCAATAGATCTATACAAGATGCATTTTAGTCATAGCTGCTGGGGAGAAAAAAGCTTTGGGAAAACACAAGGCACTATAATGTAAGTTGCTCACCTGCCACACACCCACAATGGCATTGGCTATAAGAATGAGTAAGATAACAAAAGGCTCCACAAAGGCTGTAATTGTTTCCTCTCCATCCTCGAACAAGGCCAAAACCTAAAAGGTAAACAAGACAAAGGTTATTGATAATTGACACATCACATAGTGACATTGACACACAGTCCTTTCCACAGGGATCTTTCATTTCAAACTTAAAACTGCCACCTGTGTTATGTTAAAAAGCTGAGGGATGGGTTTGGAGAAATGCAAGTCAATTCATAGAGCTAAAGCTTGACCATCCAAGGTAAAACATGTTTAGTTAAAACTGTATTGAGGCTATTCAGTGCATATTGTTTATGCAAACTAATGTAAAACCAGATATATTTTGGGTTGTTGAACTAAGCTCATGAGAAATATATAGGTTATATTCATCAATAATCAACTGGAGTCTATATTATTGATGTTTAAACTAAGGATCCCATCTTGATGTAATCATATTCATGTTAACAATTCTCAGTTTCCAAAATGTTTCAACCATTTCCTTTATCCCCCATGTGCTCTTTGTAACATGAATTTAACAGACCACTATGACCGATAAGTGCTCTTTTTAAATAAAATTTAGCAGAAGCATAAATATTTCATTAATATAAAATAACCTCCTCTGGCCCTTGATATATTCTGTCTAATTATGTTGGCCTTAGGAAACAAACGACAAGACATTGGTTGATTTGAGAGTCTGGAGCTGACTCGTCCCAGACCAACACTCATGGGTGCAATCAGATCAACGCTGTGATAATGTAGGCTAAACATTCCGTCCCTAGTGAAAGGTGGAAATCGAATACAACCTCACAGGGAGAAAATATTTTTTTAAAGAATGGAGAAAGAAAAAAGTGATTGCACTGTGCTCCTTGATGGCTAATCAAATATTTTAGTGGAATGCCGTATATTGCAATTTCTTGGCTCGTTATACAATCCTGGCATTTTCACACACACGACAGGGTCTAGAGTTCATAGAGATCGGTGCAATAAACAAAACAATCACTGTGCCGCAGTTCCGAGGGCAAAGATACTCTGTTAATGAGAAGTCGTGCCCAGACTCACTCAAGTTCGCAGAAAGACAGCTAACACTAAAATAACCCCTCTTTGTAACAATGGCAGGCAGAAAATGCATCTCTGAATGCACAATGCATTGAACCTTGGCTGGGCTATAGCAGCAGGAGACCACACTGGGTTCCAATCCGGTCAGCTAAAAGCAGGAATATGAATCTACAGCGGGCAAATGATCACCAGAACTGGATGACTGATGACTGCCTGGTCTGATCAATCTCAACTGAGACACGCAGATGGTAGATCCTCCTTCGTGTCCACAGTGCAGTGTAACGCTCTTTCCTTGGTATACATTAAGTCCCTTAACACCATTTGAGCATCATTTGCCATCGTAATGCAAGTATACCTAGGCATTGTTGCTGACCATGCGCATCTCTTTATAGCCACAGTGTAACCGTTTATATATCTACAAAGCGCACAAGCTCCCAAAGCTGAGATTTCTATTAGAGGTTCCATTTCAATTAGACGTTCAAAAACTTGAGGAATGCAAACAACCAATGAAAACCCTGAGGAGTGATTACCCTGCAAGAGCACAAGACGGCTCCAATGTCTTGTTAGACACATGGTGATAGAAACCCAATTCAAGCACCTGCTGTTGTCACCATTCCGAAGATAGCTGCCCTTCTCAACGGTTTTGACGCCTGATCTGTGAGTGTAACCTCGACCGAGGCCTATAAACAAGACTATTGCACTTGCTGTTCACACCTCATGCAACTACGCCGAACAATCTTTCCCTTTCCATTCCAGACAACCTATTCCAGCTGATGAGTGCTCATCAATCACAAAGGAATTCCCACCCGGTCAACCCCCTTCCAAAACCTATACGGTGGCAGAGAAAGGGCAGGCAGGGAGAGTTCAACCAGCATCAAAAACAATCCTGGCTTCTCCATACTGTGCTTCTCAGCAACACTGGCACCCTAAAATTGGTAGACTATTTGTAAAATGTGCTGAAATGGTTAATTCAATAAGGATGAAAATACCCTCAAATTCAACTCAACAGTCTGCAGTTTTACCCCATGGTCAATCTTTCCTGGTCCAAATACTCACTGTATATGCATTTGGTTTCTAAATAGTCTACCACAAGCATGTGCAAACGTACTTTGTGGTTTGAAGCTTGAGTGACTCCAAGATAAGCATAAACAAATGGCCAGAGTGACAAAAATATATTAGCCTAGTGTAAAATGTTGCCTCTTGATAACTAGGGCTATTTCAAGAAGCAGCATTTCCAAAGGTGGTAAGTGTCCTTAAATCCATCACAAAATCTAAGTGTCCAGGTGATATACTTACAAAAGATATGCAAGCTGCCAGCAGTAGAATTCGTACAAGTAAATCTTCAAACTGTTCAACAACGAGCTCCCATAGAGACTTCCCTGTGGAATGAAAAAAGGTGTAAACATTCCATGTAATTAATAAAAAAATATATCATTTAGGCTGCACTTACACTCCCCAATCCTTGTACCGTTTTTCACTCATTTTGACTATTTGGGTCTAGTTTCCTAAAAGCCTGTAAAAACCCTTAAAAGTTTTAATCTCAGTAACGTTTCCCAAAGCTATTGTCACATAAGTTCAACATTTTTGTCTCTCTGACAGCTGTAAACTTCAGAACAAATTGACAACTTTAGTTGCAATTACTAAACACAAATCTAGGATAATAAAACTGAAATAAAAACTGAGATAAAAAAATAAAGACTACATTTAGTTTGCCAATACGCTATATGTTCAGTCTCTCAATTAATTGAATGACGTATAAGTGAAAAATTATGCTAATCCATTTTATTGTGGGATGAGCAAAGTATAATAAGTTGTCTTAATAGAAAGACAGAAATAGGTTTCATTTTTTACAACAAAATATTTAATAGCTAGGGTGGTATTACCTTCTTCAGCAGGTAACTCTGGAGATCGGCCAATCCAAAGAAAGAGAGAACAGGGAAATTCGATTAGTAACTTTGACATTCATAATATGACTTTAGAATTTGATGTCTGCCCCCTGCCCCAAACCCCCCCCCCCCCCCCCCCCCCCCCCCGTGACACCCTTTTTTGCACTTCTGGATAGATGCTAACTGCATTCCGTTGTACTGTACCTTTTAAATTACAATAAAGTTGAATCTAATCAATTCAGCTCTCAGTCTTTATATACATTCGTACAAGCCAATACTCCAGGTTGTCATTTGTATCCAATTTCATGACAATTTTTGAACAGTCTGCTAAGTATGAAAAGTAAACTGACATATTGAAGATGAGAATTTTTTACCTACTGATAATATGAACATTTTGATGAAGGATCTGAGATCACATAAAAAGTAAGATGGCCATGTATTCTTATATTTCCCACCCGGCACAGCTAGAAAAAGCCAGAGTATAGCTTTAGCACCTCTATAGTTTTCCAAGTCACTCTGCATCTGCATTGTTAACCTAGGGATTTTAGGCTGGGTATCTATATAATAACATTTTGATCACTGCTGATGTAATACATACTTTATAAAATGTTAAAACAGTGGCTATACCTAACAACTAGAATAATTGAATGTTTTAGTGAAATTAAGTAGCGACTATGTGCTAGTGAAAAAAGTAGATAGCAACTTAAATACGTAGCATCACATAAACCTTTATAAGTTTCTACTGAAAGTCACTAACGGTAATAAGTAGTGTCAGGATAAATGTCGTCATAGTCGGTACTGACCAATCCACGTCTGAGATCACGGTGTTGACTTACTAATACTCTACGAATGTCGTTTTCGGGAACTTTTTGAAGCAATGTTTTAAAAGAATTGAGGTCACTTTGAATCTTGTCGGATATATATTATATTGTGTCAAATTGAGTTACATCATGTCGTAAGCTTAAATACGAAATCAACCCAATAGGGCTAATAACACCCCAAAAATCATAAATACTACAGACTGCAGGAACCACTAAAACCGTCTGGAGTAATTTGGGTTTCAGTTCACCTATTCATAGTTAGCCTGCTAGCATCGTAAGCTAGCACGGGCCTGTGTGGCAGGGCGCAATTATCTTGTCCCAAATGTCATAGGACCTCCAACATTACATCTATCACATCACACGTCAGTAGTTTTGCCGTTATGCCTAGTTTAAAAACATCTAAAGTTACTAACGGTGTAACTAAGTGACACTTCCTAGTTAGGCAGCTTTACTAAAAAGAGACCCACGAGGTTGTATACGATGACGTGAGCCAATTAAATCTGTACTGTACGAACAAGCCGGTGTTGGTGCCGACTGCAGACATTACATCCTGACATGAATCTACCTGAAACTAGACATAAACGGCCGCATGTTCACTCGTGGTTGAAATAAAGCTAGTTAAGTAACTACATGAATAACCGTAGTAAAAGCTTAGACATTCACGTACCGTTCGAGCCCCATTTTTCCTTCTGACGTTTCACCTGGTCCAAACCAAGTCCCGTGCTTTCGTTGACGGAGAAATGGCTGTAGACTTCTTCAACACTCTTTGTGTGAGCGTTATCCATGGTGGACTGTCGTCTCCTTAATATTAGCAGTTGTACTTAGTTTACTCAGTTGCCTCAGTCTCTTTAAAAGTAAAACCTTTCAGAAGAAAAAGCTTGCCAACTGTGACATTGACATGTACAATTAGATGAGCCAGATGATGCGAATAAGAAATTATCCGTAAATTTGTAACGTTACTGCGATGACTCAACGAAATAGCTAATTGGAACCAAAATTACGCTCCCATTCGATGAATTACTTTTTCTTTGGGTGTCCTCTAATCCGCCAAAAAATAGTGCAGCAATCGCCACTGCTGACTGCCCAATCCTTGCACTGCCCTCGGCTTGCGTTGGTCTACCGGCACAGCTCTCAGCTTCAGTGGTAACCCACTATGGTGCTAATCTGTTTTATTGAAAAATGCCTCAACACTGCCCCTTTCTTGCATGTTCCGCATGTGGACTACTCTCATTGGACAGGAGTCCGGAAATGTTTTCTCAAAAGGACTAAAGTCAAAAGGACAAAAATACATATACCAATAGTTTGATTACTTTGCAGCCAGCTAACAATAGGTTACTCTGACGCTATAGTAAATTGATCATTGCTGCAGTAAATTCGATTGATGCATTTCCCCTTCCCCGGATCAGTAGATTTAGCCTTAGCTCAAGGTCCTCAAAATCTGGCTCCGATGCTACTAGTTCTAGGCCAACTACCGTCTTTCATTCCTGTGCATCGTTAGTTACCTAATTCAAATAAAACATATAAAGGTACTCCTGGTAGCAGTTAGCTGAAGCATAGGGCTGTAACAAAAGCCAGACCCCTCTAGTCCCAGAATAACTTAAATCAGTAGTTTCACAACACCCTAGATTTGGCACATGGGTTTAAGTTCACTCAAATTGCAAAATATTTGTTCTACAATATCTTAAACTATGATGGTACATGGAGTTTTATCTTCTACACTTCACTTTGCATACAAAGTCACAGCAAGTATTTACATACATTAGTATGACCAACAACAATGTGTGTGGGCCCCAGACAACAGCATTCTCTAATTTGCATGCACTTATCTAGAATTAGAAGTCAGAACACCCTGTTCGAGTCCGTACACACCCGCCTGAGCTGAGGCATGAGCATGATAAGTGACAAGTCCCCTTATTCACATCAGCATTGATAAACAGAGGATTGAGCTATTCAGAATCACTATTTTGAGAACAGGGGATATACATTCTGTAACAGTAAACCTGACAGTTTGATTTTATGTCTTGTTAACTATTGCCTTTAGAAGAAATACAAACACATATCAATTATTTAACTATGTTACTGTATATATTTATTGTTTTACATTGTGAGAACGTATTTTTATTAACAAAGTTCAGTGAAAAGTACAAAAGTGTATTATATAACTAATACAATACATGGAAGAAATAGAGGTGATACACAGTGTTAAACAGGAATAAACATTTAGGTTCAATTTGTAAAAAACATAGCTTGACTTGATCACCCTTCACTGACCTTTCTTAACAACAGAGATCTAGCTGAACCCCGAATTGTGAAGATGCTTTGCCCAAGGTGGTGACTGTTTTCTCCCAACCTAGCTGAATGCAAACAAGTTGCATGTCCAACACATAGTACCCTGTTATCTTTAGACACATATAATAGAACTGTAAGATTTGTCAAAATTGAGGCTCCAGTTCTGTTTTAAGTCAAAGGGCCAGAGAAATTGCACTTATCCTGACACCTAAATATGTGTTCTTTCAGTTTTGCATTAACCAGGCACCTCTCCAAATATAATCATAGCAAAAGTGTTCCTCACAGGAGATAAATCAGTGAAACTAAATCCTACATTGTGATTAAAGAACACAAATGGTTAATGAAACAAGACTTAACAGCACAGATTTGGCCAATTTAATCCTTTTAACTGTAGGTAATAAAAGATAAGTCATTTTCTTTCATTTCATGAAATCACCAAAAATATATGGCAAGACAAACATTAACTATAAGTATTAAACTACATATAGTAGTAAGATAATCGATAATTCCGGTTAATGTTAATGGTAAACCATAGCTAGTGTCATGAAAACAGCAACATCACAAACACAAGTATTCGGTAGGTGCATGGAAACCCATGCAATTAGATCATTGGTCAAAGATGCAGTGGGTTTGCACAACAAAATAAAATGACCAGCTTATATTGGCTGGTTTTCATTTCTTTAAAAAGAACACATTGGAAATGCAGGCACATGGTGTGCCAGAGTTAGCCTAGCCCCGACATCCTCCGTGTCCTCACAGTACTAGCCTATCCTCACCTCCTTCCTGGATGACCTGACCAATTGAGGCCTGGCTCTGGGCCCTCTGGAAGCACTGGCGCTTGCACTCCATTAGCTGCTCCAGGTCGCGCCACATCTTCACCTGCTTCATGTTGGGCCCATGGCTCTCCTTCACAGCCTTCTGCTGCTCACGCAACTTCTGTAGTTGTTCAAGAGGAGAGAATAAGTCATTCATATATAAGCCCATCAGGCTATGATTTCCATTGTCAATAGCATTTTTTACTTTAAAATCTTTTCTCAAGTTGTAAAGCATCATATCCTTGAAAAGTAAAAAGGGATTCATTAGCATCCGTGTTATTCATAACCATGAATGGGAAACCCGAATAAAAAAGTAACGTGTCAAAAATGTGACAGGGATGGGAAAAAATGAGTTAATGCACTGACTAGGACAGGAGCTAGAGTACAGAGAAATGAGCATGCAACCCTCTAGCTGCTCCTTAGTGAAGAGAGGACAGACATTACAGTCATTTATCACTGCGGCGTCTCATCAGCATTTATACTCGATTGCAGCTCGTCTAATGGGCCAAATGGTTCAGCAGGAATTAACTTGGCCTCCTCCAGCCATATGCTGTTCTTCTCACTGGACACATTCTTACCAGGGTGAAAAAGGAATAACCCAAAATATGGCCGCCGTGTTAGCATGGGTTCCATTTCAGGAGCCAGTGCAGTTTAGCATTGGCACTGTGTCCGCACGCTGACAAAAGCTCACGCAGCACTTCTCTGCTCACCTTGCCCAGGGACTCCTGCTCTGCGATGTTCTTCATGTACTGCTCCCTGTGAAAATGCCAGAGGTAAAGTTGTGAGCCAGCTCACTTTAGCAAGCATAATTCCTTATAGTTTCTTAGAGTTTCTGTAACACTAATCACTGTGACCATTACACTCTGGTTAACTGACCCTCCTGTAACACATCCCTGTGACCTTTAAACTCTGGTTAACTGGCCCTCCTGTAACACATCCCTGTGACCTTTAAACTCTGGTTAACTGGCCCTCCTGTAACACATCACTGTGACCTTTAAACTCTGGTTAACTGGTCCTCCTGTAACACATCACTGTGACCTTTAAACTCTGGTTAACTGGTCCTCCTGTAACACATCACTGTGACCATTACACTCTGGTTAACTGACCCTCCTGTAACACTCATCACTGTGACCTTGACACTCTGGTCAACTGGCACTACCTAAATACACAAAGCTTGACTCACTGGTACCTATTTATTTATATTAAGTCTCTTTTAGGTAAATTGCCTTCTACCTTAGTTCACTACCCAACATCCACTACTCTTAAATTAAATTGCAGTCTGGTAGTTTATTCCCTTTTATATAGTTTATTCTGTTTTCTAATTATTTATGTGGTTCTGTGTGTTGTTGTCTTGACTGAATGTCTTTGGATTGGTTGTCACTGAAAATTTGAATTGGTTCTCAAATGACTATAGTTAAATAAAGTCAGTTAAATCAATGAAATACTATCAGGGTGACTACAGAAAGCATACCCTTCAAGGGAGGTACTGTGTATGGGGTTGAGTGTGGTGGTCAGCAGCATAATACACACATTGTATTCCTGCAATTCCTGGAAAAGCACCACTTTAAAACATAATAAATTCCAGTTCTGCAAGATGCTGCTTCAGTTCAAACAGCAGCATATGGAGGTGACTTCAGTAATAGAAGTCCTGGGCAGCCGGCAGACAAGACTCAGGCTCAGCTCACCTGATGGTCTTCCTCCTCTCTTGAGGATCAGGGGACACGTAGGCCTTCATCTCATCTGCCGCTCGCTGCATTTGCATCTCAATGATCTGTGAAGAACAGAGAGGGAGATGAGAAACGAACCTGTGGTTTAAGGTCAGAAACTGTTTGCTACCAGAGCCCCTTACGTCTTTCATGCAGTTGATGTAGTGGTATCGTGATTCTTCCTGAGTCATCTCCTCCCTCAGAGCTCTCACTTCCTGCAATCAAAACATTTGTCAATAGCTACAATGCTGACATTACATATCAATGGATGTAAAAATTTGATGAGGTCAAAACCACACTTCTGATTATTGTAACAGCTGCGTAATGGAGTAAGACAATAAGAAAATGTATTAAAGACATCAAAAAACAATAAAAAATAGATTGTATAAGTCAGTATGAGAATCCCAACATTTAGGTGGGCCTTTTTTTTATTATACACTGCAGTGTTATAAAAACACATCTGGGCCCTTTCGTATGTTTTTTTATAATAATGTTTAAAAATAATGTCAACTTTTTCTATAATCATAATGTTTAAAAATAACAAATTTGCTGTATGGACATCATTTAATATTTTAACCAAATTAGCGGGTACATAATCTCAAAATACACAAACAAAATTCACTACTGGGACAAGGATGCTTTTATTAGTTCCTCTGGTGCTATAATCCAAATGTTTGGATTTTATATTAACAATTATAATGAGTTAAATATACCAATTTTCAGCTTTTCTGTAAGAGTATTGTGTAAATACTGTTCAATCTATTTAGCCTTTATATACATTTCAGGGCTGGGTATTTGCAATTTGCTTAACAGTTGTTTCTGGTTAGTCAGTTCTCTTTTCATTTAGTTGCTCTATCATTACATTTATAAAGTTGTATGTAAATCAGGTAAACAGAGCAGTCCCAAGGTGATATATTGATGAGTTGGGTGTGTTAGTAGATACAGTAGGTTATACCTGCTCCAGTTTTGACCGGTTGCTCTCTAGACCTGCAGCACAGCTGTCATACTGGGCCTTCTTTTCCTCATACTCTTGAGTTAGCTCCTGTGACAAGAAGAAAATACACATTCGCAGATACATATCTGTATACATTTCTGTGCAAAAGATTTACATTTTTTATCTGGACAGTAAGTGTTCATTTGCTTGTAAACCCACAATATAACATCGGAATACATTAAAATAAACAATGAAAAACACTTTATTTTTGTCTACTCAGTCTGTTGTCTATCATTCTTTCACAGACTAGGGTTTAAGTCATGTCTTGCTCACTCTTTTCTCAAGCAACAGTATACTAGCGTAGTGCATTCTGGCACACAACACATAGGAGGATTGGCATACACAACTCAAGCTGTGACTATGGATGGTTCTGTGGCTCAAAGAAAGAAATCAGATAAAGGCGACAAAGAAATTACACAGCATTAAGCATTTTAAATGAACCTCATGCATGAACTTCGACAGCTTACAAAAACAAAGTGGAAAACTCAGAAAGTCTGCATCTGAAAAACAGTATTTCAAGGTTACTGCCTTGTGGGACAGAAGGAAATCCAGTGAAATGCAATTTCAGCATCTTGCACCAAAATAAAGGCTTTAACCATAAGAAGTCATCTTACAAGAAATGGCCACCTTGGACTGTCTGGCAAAAACCTTATCTTTCAGCACGACAATGATCAGAAATAACCAAGATAATAACGATCAACCTGATGCAGAATTTGGCGTATTGAACATTTAAAGTAATAGACAGGCCACCTCAGAGCCGCAACCTCAACATAATGGAAGCTGTATGGGATCACTTGGACAGGAACAATTATAAAAAGCAACCAAAGTCAGATTTATGGAAAATCCTGCAAGAAGTTTGGAAGAATTTACCACAGGAATACTTGTCTAACATAGCCAATTGTTTGAGTAATACATTCTCAGTGAGACAACACAAAACCTTTGATTGTGTTTTCTTTAACAAATAAACAGTAACACATATACTTAGGACACCTTAAGAGGTATTCGCTGTATATTTTCATATTCAAATACATATTTGTACCGTGACCCACAGTTTGGGAACCTCTGGTCTAGAGCCCCACAGCATAACCAGATGAATGGTATTTGGCCTACTGTAAAGATATCACACTTGTGACATCAAAAACTAGTCAAGAAAACAGGATTCAATTCAATATTGTTTCTGAAAACTCTGACTAATGAAGATCATTATCATCATTTTCACAACTGAATTATTATGGTAACATCAGTGTGAACACATCTTCAGTATCTCTTTTTACCTGAAACTGATGTCACTGACCTAAAACCTATCTTTTCTTCATTAGTAAATTGTATCCAGTATGATGGTTGGCAAACTCATAGAACACATACTGGAAAATATGCCTTCTGCTTTAGTGTATGAGTGTCAGGGGGTTCCCCTACAGTACAATATACATAGACTACATGTAAATTGTTAATGGACTCCACAGAAATTGTGCGTAAAATCAATAGCAGCTGGCTGAGGCATCAGGTTTCCTCCTTATTTAGTCTCCAGAACTCAAGTCATGCTTTGTATAGCTTTTAGTCTTGTATGATAATCTGGTGTTTTAAATGTGGCAGATTCTGCAGACAGACCTCTGTGTAATGACATCATTCTATAATAAAACAGCAGATAATTATAGCAGCACATTCACCTGAGACTGCTGCCTCAAAGATCTCAGTTCCTTTAAGATCGGAGCGAGGGCGTTCTTTTTCTCCACTATCGCTGAGTTAAGTTTCTTAACCTGAAAAAAGAAGCATCAAGTATTTCAACCGATCTGCCAATGTCCTGAATTGGTGGGGACTACAACCTGCAGAAACGTCCGTTCAAATGAGCACACAACAGCAGCAACCCCGTAAGGTGTGCCAACCAAGGGATTGGAAGATGGTGAGGGGAGTGAAAGTCACAACCGGGAATCCATCACTAGGAGCTATACTGTCTGCTGCTATGTGTGCAAGCTTTAACCACAACGACATTCTACCATACAACATTTTTTTTAAATCACTGTGGCCAAAACAGGTTGATTTGGTCATCCAACCGGCTTGCACAACCAGCAATCACTCCTCCGTTCCCGACAGAATTAACACAAGGGGCACATCAGAGGTATCGAGACCATGTGAAGAAATCAGTGACACACAGTGAAAAACGACAGCTCTTGTTAAATAAATGTGTTAGTGTTTGTGTAGTCTACAGGGAGGGGAATCTCAATGCAATAAGCACCATCCTGCGGGTAAATCTGGTGAGGAGTGGGTAAAGGCCTGTCACTGTGGTAAAGTGACATGCTACTTAGACACTGGCATTCATCTCCTGGTATTGTCACCATTTCGGACATGTCGTCCAGCGAGCGCCCCTTCATCTCATCCAGTTCACTCTTAATGGCTGACACCCTCTCCAGTTCCTCCTGAGTGTCACTGTACCCGGAGATCCCCTTCTGGGCCTCCATGGATTGCTAGATGGATGACAGAAAGAATGAGTGGGCATTGGGGGTGACAGTCATCGGTAATATAGCTAATACCACACAGATGGGATCCGTGTGTAATATGGCAGCATGAAGGCTGTGTCCCAGTGTTATAAACATCAACAGACTTTCAGTGTAGGGATCAGGCAAAAGTTCCCTAGAAACATCTGGCACTAGTCCACACCCACATGATCTGCCAGGCAGTGGGAGATTTTGGTGAGCATGATCAGTAAATACAAGTTAATACAATCATTAGTGATGAGTATACTTTCATGTGGCTTGTCAGATTTTAATGATTAGTTTGCACCATGTCAAGAAATGTAAACCAACAGCATTTACTCAGTAGCTAATGTATTCCTTCCCTGTCTGGGAGGATATACAGTGCCTATTACATGTCTACACACCCCGAGCACAGTCTTTACATACTGCTGCCTAAAAAGGGATTCATTTGGAATTATTTCTAAAAGATGCCTACACAGCCTGCTCCACATTTCTTTTGTGAAAGTACAGAACACCTTCCGCCCCAAAAAGTTAGTTCTGTACGTCTTTATGTCTCAGAGTTAATAATTTATTGAAGAATCTTTAGCACCTATAACTCTGAGTCTCTCTTAGAGTAGCATTTGTCAACATTTCAGGTACATTTAATAGGTAAACCGTTTTTTTTTTCTTCCAGGCCAACAGTTACACAGATATGAATACTGAAGACACACAAGAATAGCTTTCCAAATTTGCTTGTACTACCCCATCCGATATTTATAGTTCACAGTGGCAGGCAGGGCTTCTAGTGTGTTCTGGGTTACAGTAGGCTATAACCCACATTGTTCCAGTGAACGGTTCGGGTGAGTGATGGGAACAGGAACGCAGGTGGCGAGAGGAGAGGGGGTTCAGACAGCCAACGGGCCGGCCAGCCATGGTACAACAGCTGGGAGTTTTCTCATTTCCAGGAAGGTTATGTCACTTCACTGTCAGTGCACTTTGAGTGAACGAGGGCAGGACAGAAAGGTGGGTGTCTCGCTGTACATGTGATGGGGACTATGTGGTATGGAGGTTGGGTGGACGGCGTGGGGTGTAGTTACCAGTTGCTTTTGGCCGACATCGTGCCTCTGTTTCAGGACCTCCTCTGTCCGCTGCAGGACACCGTACTCAGCTCTCAGCTCTGTAATCTCCTGACGCTTCTTTTTGAACACAGTCCCCTTGCTGCGCAGTTTCCCTACAAAGCGTTTAAACTGAGGAGTGAGAGAGAGGGAGACACTAATGTGATGGAAGATATGCTGAAAGGGAATGATTGACAGGAGAATTGAATTGAATATGTTAGTCTGAAAATGAGACTACTACAGTATCTTTCTTACAAAACAGGTCAGATGTCAGTGAGGAGACGGGAAATATAAAGAGAAAACCGCATCTTTAATCGAGATTATCCATTTCCTACCAAGACCCATGTCAGAGAGAGAGTTACTGTAACGTGTATCACATGATACATGTGAAAAGGCTATTGCAAAAGGTGGAGGCTGGGGAGGGCTTGGCAGAGCCGGGGATCGGCGTGCCTCCAGGACATTTCTTTGATCTGAACTGTAACGTGATCCTCAGGCACACAACCAGGCGGATGGAGCAAACACCTTTTTCACCTGGCAAACAGGCCAACCGTCGGTGCACTGGTTCCAGAACATCCCCCCTCCCCCTCCCTCTGTAGGGTTACGATGTCACTCCCATATGTGTCACATTTAGAGCTGTTGTTCAGTCTGGAGAGTAACCACCTATATCTCAGAATGTGTCGTACGTCACTTGGGGAAGGCACAGCTTGTGCGCAGTAATTATTTTGGGATGTCAAGGGCAGACAAGGTTGACAGGGAATTAACAGGCAGAAAAATGCTATATATATATAAATAAAACATTACCTCATCACATACTATGTCTCCGAAACAACCAGCGCTAAATTAGCCAGCACAACTTAAAGGGTTTGAACAACTGATCATGACACACACACGCAGGATAGGAGGATAGTTGTTGAAAATGCAGCACAGGTGGATAACAATGACCCAGTATGAACTATGCATATGTATTGCATTTTTCTGCAGCAGGGGGCACAGGGAGCAGCTGTAAAAGGCTGCTGTAACATCTCCGTAACAACAGGCAGCTGTAACATCTCCGTAACAACAGGCAGCTGTAACATCTCCGTAACAACAGGCAGCTGTAACATCTCTGTTACAACAGGCTGCTGTAAAATCTCCGTAACAACCGGCAACTGTAACATCTCTTTTACTCTATTGAGACCACAAGACATAGGCCACTCATTTAAAACAAACAAAAATTAAACATTCAACCGGTTTTCATACCACATATACCAGTATGAGGAAATTACAGTTGCTGGAAAAATGACAAAAACACTACACTTGATACATAAAGTGTGCGATTTGGGAGATATTTAGCTGTAACTGTTCAGGCAGGGGGAGAACATAAATGAGAGTTTTATCACAGTCTGGCAACTGTTGGGACAAAGCCATGGTGCTACAATCTCCCCCGTTAAATCTGTCTGAAGTCACCTTCAGTTTATTTGTCAAATACATTTTGGCAGGTCCAACCGCCTTTCAGATTGACCAAACATACAATATGTTGTCTATGTCGGCTGGGAACTTGGGGTGTTAGAGAACAGAGAGACAAACAAATAATACACAATGGACCTGTCTGTAGTGGGTATAAAACAAATGGATTGAGGATGAGCACAGAGGGTCATGATACAGACGCCCCTCTGCAGTTGCTGGGTGACATGTGATGACACGCAAGCTCACAATGGAAAATATCTCCCATAAGGTGATCATTTTCACGATAGCCAGTGACCCCAGGAGGGACTGATAAGCCCAGTGTGACTAGACCCTTTCCATGATTTCCCAGATAACCCCCTGACTCTCCCCTCCCTTCTCTTCTCACCTACTATTTTAGCATAGTGAGAAGTCAGGTTTCGACTCTCCTTTCACATCAAACACATTACCCGGAGGAGCGGGTGACACCCCCCACACTGAACAAAGCACAGGGAGGGCGAGGTGGAAGTGGCTGTTATTTAACACATGCAACTCCTGCACTTTGCCAGCATGTCCAGCTCTCAGCACGACATTCTCCCTGCGCGTGAAATGCCTGCACATGAGCATTCAGATATCAACATAAAGCCTCGGCCAATGTCTCAGAGATTTACAGTCATGGCCAAATGGATTGGGACACTGGCACTTTATTCAGATAACGCACCATTTATTTTACAAAACTGTTGACATTTCAGCTGTTGCTAACCAAATGTATATTTATTTGGCTTGACAAACCTACAAAGTTTCACAAACCTAAAAATGTTTATAATTAACTAAACAATAGATAAGTCCACAAAGAAATCATATAATGGCCTGGCCAATATTATTGTCACCATCTAAACCTAGTAGATTTCAAGTATGTGATTCTCCTTTACTTTCGAACTGAACTCACCTGTGGTGATCTAATGGCGCCGGCTATATTAAAATCACTCTATTGAATCAGTTTAAATAGAGAAAAAGAGTCATTATCCTGTTGTGCCCCTGTAAATTGCAATGAGCATGTAGAAAAAAGAAAGAAAACCAGAGAATATCTGAGATCAGACATCAGACTGTAGCCAAGCACTGACAAACTCAAGAATCCAAGTCCATCTCCAGAGTTCTTGATATTCTTGTTTCCATCATAAAAAAAACGTATCAGAAGTTTAATACCCATGCTACCGTAGCCAACCTCCTAAGATTGCAGCAATTTGAATGGCACCTGGATCAACTGCCCCACAGATTCAAGATGACCTTCAGACACAAAATATGATAGTTTAAACACGCACAATCCATCACCAACTCAGTGAAAGAGGTTTTTATAATAGGAGCCTCAATTCTGAGAAAGAGAAGTACGAAAGCCAGACTGCAATTTGCCACAATTATGCCATAATCCTTCTGTCGACAGATGTGACCAAATTAGAGCTTTTTACAACGCTATGTGCAAAACCTGTATGTTTACAGAAAACAAAATGAAGCCTTCAAAGAAAAGAACATGCTCCCCACGGCCAAACATGGAGGAAGTACCAGAGACGATGCGGGGTTGCTTTGCTGCCTCTGGCACTGGGTGCCTTAAACGTGTGCATTTTATCATGAAATCAGAAGAGCACCAAGGCATTTTGGAGCGTGTTGAGATAAATGTAGTTTAAATAATGCTGATTTAATAACCATGTATTCTTATGTTTTTGTTTTATTAAATTGTATGCTGCAGCCAGGTTAGGGAAATATGATTGAATACAATAACCATAAAGTTTAGAACTCCTTAAATTACACTCAGCCACACTCACTCAGACTTTACACCTGGCTCTGATAGAGAGACAGGATTAAAACCCCACAATTAACATACAAATGAAACTGCCCCCTATACAGCACAAAGAGACCTTCTGTCTCCAGCCCCCTGATGTTATAGTCTAGGTTAGGACAATAGAATGTAAATTACTGTAACCTGGTTAAGATTTCACACCTGTATGCAAAGAACCTGTTGATCTATGACCGAGAGTTAGAGCATGTCCGTCTTCATTGGATTGGATTCGTCCAACATGTCACCATGTCAACAAAGAACCAATAAGGATGGGTTTTACTCACGAGAGTGAAAAGTAACCGCCCCTGTGGCGGGAGTATTAAAACCAATGTTCGATCTTTGTTCGGGGCGAATATTTGTGGAAGCTCGAGGGTTGAGCAAATATTTGACCGCTGCAGTGTATTTAATGTATTTTGACTTATCAATTCATATTAATAAATCTTTGTGCTAAATTTCCATTTGGACCGGATCCTCGTCCTTCTTCAGAAATTATGGTACACGTAAAATTCTTAACAAGCGCAATGTCAAATCCAGCGACAGAAAGCTGGGTCTCAGTCAAAGATCAATGCCGAAATGCACTTCAAAAAGCACAGAGGAATGGTTCAAGACAAAATGCTGGACTGTTCTAAAGCGGCCAGCAATGACACCAGACCTGTGGAGAGATCTGAAAACAGCAGTTGGAAGGCACCCTTCTGGGAGAACTGTAACAGTTTACACAAGAAGAGTGGGCCAAACTGCCAGTACAGTGTTGCAGGAAGCTCAACCATGGTTATAGGATGCCCTTTGTCTCTAAAAGAAAATGTTGAAATGAAGCAATGCAAGTTATTTGAACAAGTGCAAGGGTGCCAATACTTTTGTGCCACAACTAGTCAAATCTTATGACAGTTTACTTCCTTTTAGGTAAAATATTGTATCACCCATCCAATTCAATTTTGACTTTACATTCCGATGGCTTATGTGTTTTATGGAAATCCTTTAAAAGAGTTACTTCAGAGATCTAAAAAAAAGTCAACCTTACAGGCAGTTTGTGCAATAATGTCCTCTGTTGTGGTTTATTTTTAACCTTGCATGGGAATGTGGGAGAGTTAGAGGAAAGGGATAAGTAGCATCAGCCAGTGAACCCGTCTCTGTTTACACAAGAGCAGAAATAGCATCTCATGCTAGCTGTGCTCTTATCAACAAACCAAATCTGTCGCGGTAGACAATCAGCCTGCCCATTAACATATGTTCTTTGATGCCTTCTGCTTTATACTCATAGAATTTGGATAGTTCTATCTAATGTTGTTATACTGAGCAGACTGCACTGTATATAAGGATGGTAATTATTTTTGCTGCATAATGACAACACCTCACTCACCAAAGAAAGGGGCTTCTCTAACCGTATTCCAAGTGTCATGTGGGGGATGTGCAGGACAGAAGCACTGAGCTGTGATAGGCCGTCGTGTTACCTCGTCTCCCCGAATGACCTCGTCTCCATCCAGGTCTCGTGCTTGGGTGTTCTTCTGGCTTAGTTCTCTCTCTAGTGCAGCTAGCTCCTCCCGCGCCTCCTGCAGCTCCTCAGCCTTTGACTCCTTTTTACGTGTTATAATGGATGCCTGAAGAAGCAGTCAGGTCATTTATCACAGACAGTCAATACAAATACAGCCAGTACATTGAAATTGTAAATTTTTTGTCATTTGCGCAGAATAATATGGGCAGAACATCCGCATGCATTTTACAGGTAGAGAATACTTTGGGAGAAAATGCTAGTGCCAATAGTGTGTCCACCACAGACCACAATAACTAATGGTAAAGTGGTTAATATTGTATGTCAACAAACCAGAACAGTTTGTCCTCTATCTTCTGACTATTGCAAAACACAAAGTATTCTATCATAAAATTATACAATTAATCAAATTGGTAATAGAAAACTAAGCCTCACTTCATCCGACAATATAAGCCATTTACATACGTTTGAAAGGCCAGATAACACTAATGACAAACAAAAAGAGACTTGTCAGATTTTGGGTCATTCTCAGAGAACGTCATTCTGAATGAAATGTAACATTCGTCCTATGCTGGTGCTGTGTCATAAAAACAGCAGTGTATTTGCAAAGAAAACCAGAAACAAATCACCTGTTGCCTGAAAAGAGACAGTTTATCATCCATGGGGTCGTTTCGCATCATTCTTTTCTCAATTAGATGGTTTACTTCAACGTTGATTTCTCTGATCTGGACAAAGTAGGGAACCGATAAACAAACGGTCAGCATGTCAGAAACGACCTAGGGGGTATAGCCAGTTGTTGTAATGCGCAAACCAAATGTATCAAAACCTGCATGATGTTATATCCTTCCAGTACCGCCCACAGCACCTAACTGCAGAGGTGGGTCTCACCTTTTCTTCCAGTTCCCTGAGCTCAGCCTGGCCCATGGCTGGCTCACACACCACCTTCTGCAGGTACTCCACCATCCGCCTCTTACCCTCCAGCTCCTTGGGCAGTTTGTCAGAAACCATGTAGGAGTTAAACTTGATCTCCTCTTCAAGCCTCTTCATTAAGCCTGAGACGAAGAAAGAGAGAAAGGCAGAGCTCTGACAGGGACATTATTTGAAATGCCTTTGAAACACATCACGAGACACATTACAACATTTTTAATGATCATAAGATCAAGCTACATCATCTAAATGAACAAGCTCAAGGGCATTACCTCTACATCCTGCTACACAATAGGCTTATTTGAGACTGGAAACCTTTACGAATCGGTCTCATTGGAAAATGTTTTTCTAGGCAGTATTTTGAGTAACTGGGTTGTTGGGGTGACTGTTAATGCATAAGTCTCCAGTGGGATTGTAAAGAGGCAACAAATAACGTGAGAAAGACAAAGAGGCAAGTTCACAAATGGCCAGCTCTAATGGAGCACTTCAAT
This sequence comes from Esox lucius, assembly GCF_011004845.1. Taxonomy (NCBI): domain Eukaryota; kingdom Metazoa; phylum Chordata; class Actinopteri; order Esociformes; family Esocidae; genus Esox; species Esox lucius. Next base: position 13,856,999 of record NC_047581.1, on the reverse strand, counting down.
GACCAGCAAGATTACAGGGCCTTTTATGACTCAGGCCTCATCAGCTGTGACCTTGACCTTTCAACCAGCTGTGGGACTCAGGCTGACGCAGAAGCAACCAACTCACTCTCTGGCTTGGCATCTGCTGCTGCCTTTCGCAGGTCCTTCAGCTGCTGCTGAGATCGCTGCAGTCTCTGCTCTGCCTGGAAAAGCTGGACAAAAGACCACACGTAGCAATCTACCACAGTGTATATTTTCAATATCTAATCGACAACAATCTGTGATCACACGTACATTCTGCACCCCAATCAGTCATTCACACTCTGTATGCCGTGAAGCTGACAATATGGGTATTAAGCTACAGTTTAATAAAACATTGGTTTTACTTGGTTCTTCTGATCTTGCTTCTGCTGACCAAGAGAGTCTTCCCTCTCCTTTTCCACACGTAGCTGCCTGGCCATGTCTAGCATGCGCTGGTGGTTAGACACCGACTCCACCTGGTGGACACAGAGGAAACCGTGAAAATGAGCCGGCGTCTGAGACTGAGTTTGACCTCACATGACCACCGACACGATGTTTCACTTTTGGCCTGTGCGACCCAGTCAGTTACACTCGGCTACTAAACTGGCACGTAAGACGGAGAGGCTTTGAGCCTGTCAGATGCCTGCCTGGTCTCATTACAACAAGGAATCCTCAGACGTGTTTGAGAGGTCATGTTTTCATTCCTCCAGGAGTGCCTGTGAATTCTAGGCATTATGGGGGGGTGGGGGGGGCTTCCTCAGACAGCCTGCCTGCCTGCCTGCCTTACCCTGTTCTTCAGCCGCTCCACTCGCTTGATTAGCTGGTCCTTCTCCTCCTCCATAGCACCAATATCCTATGGTTTAAAAGAAAAGCTGTGTTTTAGCACTATATCTTTGTACATGTCCCCATTTAAGGTTTAGGTGGGGATATGAAATCTAAAGGAGAGGAAACCGTAAATGTTTACCTTTCTGATCTCCGCGGTTGAAAAGCCTGAGCTTTTCAGTTGTTCACACTCCTTGTGGTAGGTCTTGAATCCTTCCACTAGTTCTTCATACTACAGAAACAATCAACACCACAGGGTCATACCTGTTAACATTAGAACTAGTTCAAATTTAACCATGTGCCAAATTAAATGGTGGACCTGCTGACAGTCGTCAGTGATGACATTGCGTTAACTAACCAGGTAACATGTGTCAGTGATGACATTGCGTTAACTAACATGGTGACAGTCGCCAGTGATGACATTGTGTTAACTAACCTGGTGATAGGTGTCAGAGATGACATCGCGTTAACTAACCAGGTAACATGTGTCAGTGATGACATTGCGTTAACTAACATGGTGACAGTCGCCAGTGATGACATTGTGTTAACTAACCTGGTGATAGGTGTCAGTGATGACATCGCGTTAACTAACCAGGTAACAGGGGTCAGTGATGACATTGTGTTAACTAACCTGGTGATAGGTGTCAGTGATGACATCGCGTTAACTAACCAGGTAACAGGGGTCAGTGATGACATTGTGTTAACTAACCTGGTGATAGGTGTCAGTGATGACATTGTGTTAACTAACCTGGTGATAGGTGTCAGTGATGACATCGTCCTGCAGGAATTCAGCAGGCACCTCCAACTTAACCAGGAACCGAGCCAGGTAAGCCCTCTTTTTCAGCTCTGTTATCCTTTGCAGCAGCCAGTGAAGGATAGGGTGTATCACAGGCTTACTGCCTGTCACCAGGCCCTGTCTGAAACTGCTCCTGTTTAAAAGTATAGAACAATGTGAGAATAACTAATTAGTATGTGTTCTAATGCTGAAATCTGCTTTGATTAATGAAACGTGATGGAATACATACGGATCAGGAGTATTCCCAGGTGGTTTGTATTTCAACATCCCCAGCAAAGTGAACATTCTCTTTGCAGTCTGATCAGGCATTTCTTCACGGATATCAATAGCTTGCTAAAATTAAAGTGAACACACACGCACGCATATAAACACACAGTTTAAGGCGTAATATTAACGGGGATAACTAATAATAATAATATCGTTTTTTGTTTACATTGCAATATATACTTTGTGTTACCTTTGGGTCAATTTCAGCCAGAACATCGTTGAGAATTTGCAGCAGTTGCATAGGTTCCAGTGAGTCAAACGTGATGAGGTTAAAGTTTTTCTTAAAGGGATCTTTATTCAGGTGTTCAACAATAAATTTTAGTTGCTCACTCATCGTGAGATCTACAGTACTGGTCAGCTAATAATGAGTGAGGTACAACTAACGTTTACTAGTCAAGAGGATTGGCAAGATAGCAAAAAATGTAATTGCATTAGCTTTCTAATAATGTAGCTAGCTAGCTTAGTTACGTTACTCAACTAACAGTTACGAGTTATGTTAGTTAACTTATCGAGCTACCGTCACTATAAGTGGATTGCTTGAAGACTAGCTAACTATACACGATAAACAAACATCTTATTCCTTGTATTAAACTCCAAAAACGACGTTTATGGTTAGCAGAGCAAGGCAATTCGTCTTGGAAACGAGATGTAAGCCAGAACAAGCGTCCTCGATTTGGTTGCTAACAGGAAGTCTTGTTCTTTGTATATTAAAAGGCGGTTGGCAACTAACCATAAAGGCACATTACCGCCTCCAACTGGTCTGGAGTGTGGACCAGCGACAGGGAAGGTCTAAATCGATTCCACAGAGGCCCTAGCCGTAGGTCCTAGCGTGTGCTGGTTTGTTTTTTCCTTTCAATTCAAAGAACCTAACCAGTTAGTGACCCACTTAATCAGTCAAGTAGATGGTGAGAGCTAAAAACTTGCAGACACTTTCTGTAGTCTGAAGCTTTCCTAAATATTTCAATGTACTATTAAGCCTTGTGTGCCCCAAAATTAATTTGTTGGTACCCCTTAGAAAAGATAATAAATAACTGGATTATAGTGATATTTCAAACTAATTTGTTTCTTTAATTAGTATCACACGTCTCCGATCTTGTAATCAGTCATTCAGCCTATTTAAGTGGAGAAAAGTAGTCACTGTGCTGTTTGGTATCATTGTGTACCACACTGAACATGGACCAGAGAAAGCAAATGAGAGAGAGTTGTCTGAGGAGATCAGAAAGAAAATAATAGACAAACATGGTAAAGGCTACAAGACCATCTCCAAGCAGCTTGATGTCCCTGTGACAACAGTTGCAAATATTATTAAGAAGTTTAAGGTCCATGGAGCTGTAGCCAACCTCCCTGGGCGCGGCCGCAAGAGGAAATTTGACCCCAGATTGAACAGAAGGATAGTGCAAATGGTAGAAAAAGGACCAAGGATTACTGCCAAAGAGATGCAAGCTGAACTCCAAGGTGAAGGTACATCAGTTTCTGATCGCACCATCCGTTGCTTTTTGAGTGAAAGTGGGCTCCATGGAAGAAAACCCAGGAGGACATTTTTTAAAGAAAAACATAAAAAAGCCAGACTGGATTTTGCTAAAATGCATATTGACAAGCCACAATCCTTCTGGAAGAATGTCCTTTGGACAGATGAGTCAAAACTGGAGCTTTTGGGCAAGTCACATCAGCTCTATGTTCACAGACGAAAAAATGAAGCTTTCAAAGAAAAGAACACCATACCTACAGTGAAACATGGAGGAGGCTCGGTTATGATATGGGGCTGCTTTGCTACGCCTGGCACAGGGTGCCTTGAATCTGTGCAGGCCTCAATGAAATCTCAAGACTATCAGTGAAACGTACTGCCCAGTGTCAGAAAGCTCGGTCTCAGTCACAGGTCATGGGTCCTCCAACAGGATAATGACCCAAAACACACAGCTAAAAGCACCCAAGAATGGATAAGAACAAAACATTGGACTATTCTAAAGTGGCCTTCTGTGAGTCCTGATCTGAATCCTATACATCTATGGAAAGAGCTGAAATTTGCAGTGTGGAGAAGGCACCCATCAAACCTGAGACAGCTGGAGCAGTTTGCTCAGAAGGAGTGGGACAAACTACCTGTTAACAGGTGTAGAAGTCTCATTGAGAGCTACAGAAAACGTTTGATTACAGTGATTGCCTCTAAAGGTTGTGCAACGGAATATTAGGTTAGCGGTCCAATCATTTTCATAAATGCCATTTTCATTTGTTTTCTTACTTACAATATTATGTTGAATAAAAAAAGCAAAGTCTGATTTCTATTAAATATGTAATAAACAATGGTGGATGTCAGTTTCATGTTCTTTCAGGGAAAATTGTGCATTCTTCATTTTCTGTGGAGGGGTACCAACAAATTTGAGCACGTCTGTACACCTCTTCATTGACCTCTACCCTCCCACGAGCTGGTACCCAGAGGAACATCACAAATACCTAATTTCTCACCCTAAACAAGCACAGCAAAGATAAAACATATTTTCTGCTCTGAGATACAAACAACTCTACTCAATGCTGTCCAGTAATCTGTTAAATGCTGTCCAATAGTCAGAGTTTACGACTACCCTATCTGGCCTTACCTCACCTGCCCAACCCACTCCACAGACAAAAGAATAGAACAATTCCACTGTGTAAAAAATTCAACTGTCTGAGGATAGTTTTGTCACTGCCACCTTAAACTCATATACACTGAAGGCTGTGTCTGTCCTTCCTGTCTTAGGGTCAGGATGTTGTCAGGCTTAATAGATTTAATGGAATTTGCTGTTAGATTTAAAAATAAACTCCTACATTGGATGAGACGCAAAAGGATAAAATCGAATCATGCCGTACTTGGAATATAATCACAACATGTCTTTTTGTATTGTTCTTTCTCCCTTCCCATTTTTATGATATCCAATTGTACCTACAGTACTATCCTGTCTGCTGCAACTCACAATGGATAATTAAATCAGGTTAGTTTGAGGCATGTCTTCATTCATACACTTTCCAAGACTTTGTTGGATGAATGAAAAATGTGTGTGTGTGTTATATATATATATATAAAATAAACATCCCTTTTATATATATATATATATATATATATATATATATATATATATATATATATATATGTACATACAGAGAGGTTATCCAAATTGAACCATATTAGCAGACTAGTTAGTCTATTGTGCATATTAATCATTTATAATGCACTCTACAGTCTAGACCAGTGTTTGTTCAACACAAGGCACAAGTGAAAGATTGGCCATCTTTAACTCAAATTGACACCCATTAACCCAAATGAAGAATACATTGTGTGAAATGGTTTGCAATCAACCTTTAAAATTCCTGAGGCTCTATTCAGTCACAACCACTAGTTTAAGAAACTGTCTAATCTGACAAGGGATGTTTATTTTGAAGGCAAAACGACTTGTTCACCAGCCTGTAGCGCCAGCAACAGAAGGGCATTCCACCCTCAAAACAACACAGGAGTGGGGGAAAAGTGGGTGCTACAAGTCCTCTACTTGGCCACCGGCCATCAACCTCAGAGAGACTAACAAGATGCTATGCTCACCACACCAAGCCAACTCTTAACTATTGACTAAATAGCTGCAATATTCTGCACCAAAATAATTGCTCCTGTCTCTACAGGTAGACAGATGCATGTACAGGGACTGTAAATGTATACCTTGACAGAAGAAGACTGAATGGTTACCACTTACTAGCACACTTGCTGATGTAGAAAGGCTATATAGAATAAACAATAAAGACAATGAGCTACAATTACACATTTCTTACATTATAAATATCATTCCCATAAAAACAAGTGTACAAATTATTGTCACCCATGCCATCAGTGCCCTGGGAAGGACAATGGAGCTTAGCCTTTTCCTATTTTTTTGTGGGATTGGAAAACACATTTGGAAAGGATATTGAACCCTTTCCCCATTTGTACTCTTGTACTCAGATTTTTGATATCTTTTGGTCTGGATTGATGGACAGCTCTCTTAAATTTTCATGATTTTTTTTTTTTTTTTGACTTAAGTCCAGATTGAGATGGCTACATATTAACCCGGTTTTCTCTCAAATTTAATGGTGGACATTTTCAGTTAATCCCTGCTTCATGGCAGGAACTCCCAGTAGACTCAAGGTAGTCAATGTTGAGTGGGTCATCTGAAGCATATTCATTGTTTTCAATGTGCTGTTTGCTCAACCCGGAAGATTAGACGGAAATCCTTATATGCCAGGTGGAACTCCCTCTTCAACCTTCTACCTCGACTTGGGCTCCCAGGTGCCCAAGCCACTTTAAGAGTTCAATAGAGCACAATGAGGCAAGACAGCCATAATTGTAGCCTTAGATGTAATCAGTGCTGGCCAACTGCATCTCCCTCCATGGGACCCGTTTTCTAATGCATGTTTATAAACGTTTCTTATTTCCCTACTAAGTGGCATAGTTTTTTTTTTTTAATATTTGGTACCCACTGCCTGATTTCTAAGCAAACATTTTTTATTTTCATTTGAAGTACTCTTCCTGTATTACTGTGATAGATGTCCAGTGGATTTTATGTTCGTGGTACCTTAATTTTTCAGGCATTGTCTCTTAGATCATTCACAGGCTTGTTGACGTTATCTGGGGTGTTAATGTTTAGGCAGTAGGTGTAATCCTTCTCTTTACTCACATCTTGTCACTCTGGCAGTCTCCTTTGCACCATTAGATGGAGACAAATATCGATTATTCAGACGGCATATGTACCCTAATTAAAATGTAGCAATTGTATAATAATTCCAAAATGTCAATTTAATAGTCTACATTACACTATTATGACTTTCATAACACTAATATTATGTGTATTTATATGCTCTGTATTATACTTCTTTCGCCCCCGAAGTGCTTGTGTCTTTAAGGCTAGACAGCTCTTCAATCACATAGAAGTCCCTCCCTCTCTTTTCAGCATCAACTCAATAAAGAAAATCTGGCAAAAAAAAAAACAGTTACGGCAGTGTGCGATCCAAGGGAATATATTGTTTCTCGTATCTGTTGGATGTGCCGCTAACGAGAAAATATTCGCATTGCAACTAACTTGCCGTCATGATCGGAATAACGAATGAACATGAAAAATCGTAGTAATAGTGGAAATGTAACGTTTTTTTTTTGGACTTAACTAAATTATTTGTTTGAACTTTTGGATATAGGACAGTCCTGCGTTTATGATGAATGAAGGATCATTGTCTGTGACTATAATTACGATACATACGGAAATACACGTATTCTTTGTTATTCCTTACTTTCAAGTGTCCGGTACTGGGTCCTTTCAAAAACTATCCTCATGTCATACTCACTGGTGCTAGTAAACGCTCGAGCTGACAGTTGCATGTTGACATCTAGAACCACGAGAGAAATAGCATGAATCTTCTGAAATATTTTTTCTGCACCTGCAAACGTTAATATCTTTTAATATATTTAATAGAAGTAATGCTTTAGAAGTCATTTTGGTCGGAACCAACTTAGTTAGGTTAGTAGACATTGTTTCTACTCTTAGTAGACTAGATCAGACTAAAACTGAAAAGCTATGGTGGAACCAGTGGGTTTTGTGGAGGCTTGGAAAGCCCAATTCCCTGATTCAGATCCCCCAAGCATGGAGCTGAAATCCTTGGGTGATATTGAGCAGGAACTTGAGAAATGCAAGACCTCTATCAGGCAGCTTGAGTTGGAGGTGAACAAGGAGCGCTTTCGCATGATCTACCTGCAAACATTACTGGCGAAGGAGAGAAAGGCTTATGATGGACAAAGATGGGGATTCAAGAGGAGGTCCCTATTACAAATTGGAGACCAGTCAACTGTTTCAGAATCCCAGAGGTCCCAGTTAGATGAGCCTTCGGTGGAGGAGCAGCCAGGAGAGGCAGCTGACCTGGGGAGATGCAGACAGTTTCCGGAGGGAGAGGTGGATGGCGTGTCCCCTAAACAGAGGGGTGGGTTGTCCTCTTACAGGCCCATGGTGGGCTCCACAGACACAGAACTGGACAGGGACAGGGCGGGCTCAGTGGCAGCACTGAGGTCCAACTTTGAGCGCATCAAACGAGCCAACTCTCACAGTACTGGAGACGGGAAAGGGGTCGGAGGGATGGAGAGACCCTTCTATGCCAACATGGAGTACCACCACGAGAGAGGCCTAGTGAAGTTCAATGACAAGGAGGTCTCAGACAAGATCAGCAGCCTTGGCTGTCAGGCCATGCAAATGGAGCGGAAAAGGTCCCTGCAATCGCTGCCCGGGAACTTGTCCACCGCTGTTGCAGAGGTCCGCAAATCTGTCCTCAGAGGCAGGTCCACAGAGGGTGGCTGCAGCTACAACGGGCAGCATGACCAGACCGAGGGGAACCGTTGGGATGGGGTGAAAGTGGCTGCTGACTGTCAGCCCTACACTAGTGTGTATGTGGGAGGGATGATGGCGGAGGGAGAAGGGAGGATCGTCCACATCAGGGACCACAGTGTGGAGGAGGACTCCCACCTCACCTGGCCGAGGCGCTCTTATTCCCCCGGGGGTTTTGACGACGGCGGCGGCTATACCCCGGACTGCAGCTCCAATGAGAACTTAACGTCCAGCGAGGAGGACTTCTCCTCTAGCCAGTCAAGTCATGTGTCCCCAAGTCCTACCACCTATCACATGTGCAGACAGAAGTGTCGCTCACCTTCACAGATTTCCCAGCAGTCCTTTGAAAGCGGTAGCCCACCCACTCCCCTGGCTCTGAAACGGATGAAGCAGCAGGTGTTGGTGTCTGAGGCCTCCATTGTGGGTGTCTGTAAGTCAGCCCAGTTCTGGCCCGTTGATCGGGACTCCACTATGTCCAGTAGAACCTCACATGACAACAGTCTACATGGAGATCTAGGTAGGTCTAGAAAGTCATAGTCTGTGTGCTGTTCTTTTATATTCAGCAGTATTTAAAAACCTATATTTAATGTTTTTATAATGCATCCCGAATGCTCCATATCCACTGCCACAACATTAGAAATGCCTGTACACGTCATAACCTTGTTCTCTCCTTAGGCAGTGATGTGCTTATACATGCAGCTAGAACATGTCAAAAGAAGAAATAATTTTCATCGGAGAGCGTACAATGCATCTCCAAAAAGGTTTTCCATATGAAACCATGACCACAGCCCAAACATTGCCAAGCACCTTAGCGCTTGTGTTCTTCTTGGTTGGTTTTCCCTTTTTTCTTTGTGAGCGTGCCATTTTCCTCTCGTCTGCTTCCACCCATTGAGTGGCGTATTCCTCTTGTGGAGATGCCCTGATTGAAACAGCCAGTACCCTCAGGCAGCTCAGTCACTCGGCCCTGTCCACCCTGAATGTTTTTGTGTCAGCACACATCAGCCTTGTTGTCCTTGGTTGGGAGTAATTAAATTAAAGGGGTTTGTGTAGCGTGATAAATGTAGGGAGGCTCTTTGTCGGGGGTGGGGATGAAAACGGCTGATAATTCTCTAAAAAGCGGACGGAGTGCTCACTGTGTCACATGGCCTCCATCAAAATGTCAGGCCTTTCCTGTTGTGATGGGCGAACATAACGGGAGAATCAGTCCTCTAGGACGTACTGACACTGCAACAATGTAAAAATGTTAAGTGGGATCGGGTGGGACTAGATGCTGCCAAGGACAGAGAAAAGAGAGTTCATGTTCAAAAGATTTTTCAACATGTCTATACATTTGATAGTTTTATTTTAACCCCCCCCCCCCCCCATAATACTTGTGTGTATTCTCCCTCCTATTTAGCTTCAATCTGGACTAAAAGATATTGTTTTACTTATATTTTTTAATAGCTGAATGCTGATGTTCCCCTTAGTGGACAGACTCCCCAGTGGTCTGGAAATGATTTGCTTAGCCATGGACTGACAGTGAAAGTTAATAACTTTTGGGTTGTATTCCCTGTGTGGTTGTTAGATCAGGGGTTTCCAACAGGTTGATCAGTAGCTACCAGTTGCCTGCAGCCCATCTATTAGATGTTTACCAAACAATTTCACATGTCCCACTGCAAACTATTTTACATTTTTTAGTATCAGACACTGCATGCTCCCTGATTTCACTGTTCTCTGTGAGTATTGTGAAAGTGAATCACGTTTTCTTCTTTTGTCTCAATACTCCAAAAGCGTTCGATTCCCTCAGAGCAAGGTCGTTTATTTTGTAATTTTCCAAGTCGCTTTTGGTTAAGATCCTCTGCTAAATGATGTAAATGTATGCAACTATTTGACCTCACCAGATTCTGGATACCTTCTCTGGTGAGGCTTTGCCAGGCCTGTACTGTGGCCATCTTCATTTGTTGTTTGTTTTGAGGTCTTTTGGCCTGAAATAACATCTTCAGCAAAGGAAAGGCATGTTTAATTTGATTTAAATCTGGATATTAACATGGCCATCAAGACCTTTACACTTCTTGGTGGTAAAAACACCCTAGTTGTTCTGGCTGTATGTTTGGAGTCTTTATCTTGCTGTATAATGAATAGCCATCCATAGACAACTTTAGCAGACAAGCAAGTTTCTGTACTTTTCAGAGTTGGCACCAGCCATTATATCATTATTTATATGAAGGACGACAAGTCCTGTTGGCAGCCGTACATACCCAAACCATAAGAACCCCATCCCCATAGCCTGGAGACTGTACCCAGATCTGTGGGACATTATTATAATAAGCAATCTCAGTCCTCCACTGTGGAAGCCTTCCTTGGCCTACCAGGCCCTTTGTTATTTCTGAGCTGTATTTTTATTTTTTTTATGTTCCAAACTGTTGTTGTTTTTTATAAATTCCAGGTGTCTCATTATGGCAGGGGTGTCCAAACCGTTCCATGGAGGGCCGAGTGTCTGCAGGTTTTTGCTCTCACCTTTTACTTGATTGACTAATGAGGTTACTAACTGGTTAGTTTCTACCCTCACCTGGTTCTTTAGGTTTAGGTGTGAACTGGGAACCAATTTATAGGAAAACCCAAAAACCTGCAGACACTACGCGCTGCGTGGAACTGTTTGGACACCCCTGTATTATGGGTTCTGTGGTGTTGGACCAATGAACAAAGGTATGGACCAATGAACGAACAGCATTATTGCTTGTTCTCTCATGAAAATGCACCAACAGCAAGAATAGTAATATCTTTTTTTTTGAAAAACATACTAATAAACTTGTGAATGCTCTCTGTTCATGGGGTTAGTCCTCAAAACGTTCTCAAAACTCCAAAGTAAACTTCCTCTTGCTAGAATTGCAATTGTGCCAAAAATTCACATTTGTGAACCCCCCCCCCCCCAAACAAAAAGCTCATCCTGATATAATTAATTCCGGTGAAAAGAAACAAACAAAAAGAAATATTATCCAAAAATATAAAAAGTAACCATAGTTGTTTTAACCAGTGCACTAGATTATCTTATATATACAGGACCTCGGGAAGAGTAACAAGTTTAAAGCTATAATAAAAATTCCTAGCTTACATTATCAAGTAGCTCTCTAACTATAAAATGTTGGAGACACCTATAATACTGTCTACACTGTCACATATTTCTGGCTGCTTGAGTCTTTGATGATTAAAATTGTTAAAAACATGTCTAAGTGAAGAGTGGACATTTCCTTATATCACGATTTCCAATACCTCATGAAAGCAGATGGTCTGTTGTAGTAAATATGTCTGGGTCATTGTTTGTCTTTCATTTCAGATGTTCTAGCTAAACTATTAAAAGCTATGACGAGCGGAAACAATAGATTTTTCACTTACAACATATGCCAAACAAAATACATGAATTGCCAAGTAAAAAAACAACAACATATAGCTGTATATTAAATGCATACTTTTAAATAGACTACAATTTTCACAGAAGATTTAAAGTTTTTTTTGATCCCCTGTTGATTTTGTATGTTTGCCCACTGACAAAGAAATGATCAGTCTATAATTTTAATGGTAGGTTTATTTGAACAGTGAGAAGAAATAACAACAAAAAAAAAACCCTTTGGGACAGAATAACAACAAAAAAATCCAGAAAAACTGTTATAAATGTTATGAATTGATTAGCATTTTGATTAGTGAAGTAAGTATTCGACCCCTCTGCAAAACATGACTTAGTACTTGGTGGCAAAACCCTTGTTGGTAATCACAGAGGTCAGACGTTTCTTGTAGTTGGCCACCAGGTTTGCACACATCTCAGGAGGGATTTTGTGTCAGGGTGGGCAGATAAAGTCATTAAGGTTTTGAGGCTGACGTTTGGTAACTCAAACCTTCAGCTCCCTCCACAGATTTTTGATGGTATTAAGGTCTGGAGACTGGCTAGGCCACTCCAGGACCTTAATGTGCTTCTTCTTGAGCCACTCCTTTGTTGCCTTGGCTGTGTGTTTTGGGTCATTTTCATGCTGAAATACCCATCCACAACCCATTTTAATGCCCTGGTTGAGGGAAGGAGGTTCTCACACAAGATTTGATGGTACATGGCCCTGTCCATCGTCCCTTTGATGCGGTGAAGTTGTCCTGTGTTCTTGGGGTCATAGGCAGCATTCCTCCTCCGAACATGGCGAGCAGAGTGGATGCCAAAGAGCTCGATTTTGGTCTCATCTGACCACAACACTTTCACCCAGTTCTCCTCTGAATCATTCAGATGTTCATTGGCAAATTTCAGACATGCCTGTACATGTGCTTTCTTGAACAGGGGGACCTTTTGGGCACGGCAGGATTTCAGTCCTTCACGGCATAGTGTGTTACCATTTGTTTTCTTGGTGACTATGGTCCCAGCTGCCTTGAGATCATTGACAAGATCCTCCCGTGTAGTTCTGGGCTGATTCCTCACCGTTCTCATGATCATTGCAACTCCACAAGGTGAGATCTTGCATGGAGCCCAGACCGAGGGAGATTGACTGTTGTCACCTTCTCACCAAGCTGCTTGGCGATGGTCTTGTAGCCCACGTGTAGGTCTACATCTTGTGAATTATTTATATAATTTCCTTCATGGTGATGTTCCCCGAATAGATGCATAAAATTCACATACACATGTACATACCCAGCCCAAAAGCACAATACCTATAAAAACTGCCTATATTTTTGCCCTGATACTCACGCCTGATTCAAATAAAAGACTTGATGATAGGTTGATTACTTCAATCAAGTGTGTAAAATTGGGTGGGCTGCACTTGAATCAGATGTGTGTGTGCCCCTTGGGGTCCCCGGGACTAGGATTGGAAAACACTGTATTAAGATGTGGTTGTCGAATATTACAATTAGGCTTTTGAGAGTGCTAGATTTTGACTGGCTAATGTCTGTATGAATCCTATAGCATATATCATTTAGTACTATATATAGCCATAAGTTACATAATATAAGCCTACACTCGAATCTGTATCTTACAGGGTGAGTGTAACTATATTCTTTTAACTAGCAGTGGGGTTAACATATTTCGTCGTGCTTGGCAATAATTTATTTGACAACTTTTATAGACCAATCACTGTTTATCTCTGTAAAGGTTTTTCTATCATGTTTTTTTATTTTATTTATCTGATATGGCTTTGGCCCTTAAGATGCTCAGTCTGATTATGTGGGCAAAAAATTAGAAGATATTTATATACACAGCCCTGATTGGCTGATGTGAAGGCCCAGAGCCTACACCCAGGAGAGGTTACATTAAGAGTTTAGAGATGGAGGGATTGTCCAGGCTGGTTTTCCACTCTTACTTTGACCACCATTAGGAATAAAGAGAAAGAACTGAAGCTGAGTAGAACACTGTCAGTGAAAGGGAGGACAGTAGTAGCTGACCCAACCGTTGATTACATCCGGTTATTCTGTTTCAGATCTTGTTTTGTTAACACTCACATTTTCTTCACTTAATTAGTCCTAAACCAAATTGTTATCAGTAAAATCATTAATAGGTTGTTTTAATTCACTTTTGTGAACTGCTGTTATTCTGCCTATTTATGAGAGGGGAAATACCTCAAAATTGTGATTTTTGGAATGAAATAGACATATTTGGTATTATTTCTTCTTTGCTGTTAAGAAAAACAATTGTAATATATGCCTTGGTTTCTCAAAAATATAGACTTTTTTTTTAGTTTTCATTTGACACCAAATGTGTTATTTTATTAGCTTATCACACTTCAACTTACATTTATATAAAACTGACTTTAAAAACATTACAATGGCACATGCTGAGTTTTTCATTGTCTTGCTACATGACAGTTTGTCCCCAGCTGTCAGGTAGGCCTACAGAGACAGTTTCATGATTTGACTGGCTGTAGTAAATGGAACGATAGTCTGCGGCTTGCAGATTAACTGTCCATCAAAACAATGCTGCTGAGCCCAGGCCTGGAGTGTACCTTTAAAAGGCCACGCTGCCTCGGTAACGGCCCCGTTGCGGATCACTTCATGTAAACCGTGCTTTGTGGATTAACAGAAATCTGGATTTATTTCCTAATGTCGTAAGAACATTATTGCGCACATTGCATGGATCAGGGCTGTTGTAAGCAGTAGTTTTGTGGCGAACGTGACACTCCACTGTTCTCTGTTGTGGGCACGGACAGGCGATGCCTGTTTTTTGATTGATCATAAAACTCAGCGCAAGATTTAGTCAATTCCATTTAATCTGCCCGATAAAGACAGCTAATATATTTTGTCAGTGTTCTGATAGGCCAGGTTACATAAGCATTCTGGTGGCTATTTACAGGCAGTGTCCATTCTATGTCCCTTTCAGGTGCCACTGAGTTTGTTTTAGTTAGTTTGGATTAATTAAAAGAATAATACTTTTTTACAAATAAATACAGGGTGACTTTCACTATCCCTTCATTTCTGTGTTTTAAGGTTTGGTAGTATGGTAGACTCAAGTTCGAAGAGGAGGAGTGGAGACCTTGGTGTTAGGTACAGTACTGACTGGCATAAATGGGCCTTTGTCCTTGCCACAAAGACTCCAACAAGCCTGCAACACCTCCTGCTTGTATCCTTGATAAAACAGCAAGTCTAAAATCGACATCTCTGAGGTCTCTGGTTCCTAGAATAGCTTAGGAATAAGAGAATGAGCACAATCTCCTGATTGGTGGATATCTAGGCCAATTGTCAGTGGTTGCTGTGAACAGAGCTGCTGATTAGCTGCATAACTTAAAAGAGGCCACTTCTATGATGTGTCTGCTTTGCCATAGTTAATTATCACTATGACAGTGACATACATGCCAGTGGCCAAGGCATTTTCCTACTGTATGGCTCAGAGAATGTCTGTGGCTGCTATACAAACGGCTAATGATGAGTGTATGAGTGTAATAAAAGGCTACTGGGCTAGTGTTGTTAGAATGTATGGTCCTTTGACACTAATGAGCTGTTTTAGATTATAAGATGGGCAATAAAGGTAACCCTATAATTATATTTGGTTACACATGTTTTTTTTCTTTGACTTTTACCCAATTTTTCTCTAAATTTTTTATATCTAGATTAAGTCCTTGGTTTATAGCAGTTACACCAAGAGGACTCAGGACCATCACTGTACTCTTAAAATTTTCACCCAGCACAGCCAGAAGAGGACTGGTCACCCCTCCGAGCCTGGTTCCTCTCTTGGTTTCTTCCTAAATTTCGGCCCCTCTTAGGGAGTTTTTCCTAGCCACTGTGCTTCAACATTGTTATTGCTTGCTGTTTGGGGTTTAAGGCTGGGTGTTTTGTAAAAGCACTTTGTGACAACTGCTGATATAAAAAGGGCTTTATAAATAAATTTGATTGCATCAGTTTTGGACTTGTCTTCCAAAGCACATCCAGTACCACTCTGGATCACACTGCTCACTCAACCAGGAGGTCTAGACTGTAATCCTAGCACGCCGGAAGGAACACACCCTCTGGCCTTCTGCGTCAATTGATCTCACAAGTGGCAAATCCGCCACAAGGAGTCGCTTGAATACAACAAGGCAAGGCAGAAATATTTGATGAGTAACTTCCCAAACACACACAGTGGTTGCCCATTTCACTGCCCATCGCAGGACCCCTGGGCTAATGCGCAAGCATAGCTACATAGAATTGAAAAATAATGTCATTATCTTGCCCTTTGTTTCCATCACCCATGGCATCATTATCTTGCCCTTTGTTTCCATCGCCCATGGCATCATTATCTTGCCCTTTGTTTCCATCGCCCATGGCAGTATGGAGGGGTGGATAATCGTCCTGGTAGAAGATATCTCTAACCCACAACCTATTAGTAGGTTGTCACAGGTCTGACAAGAAGCTACAAACAATAACTAGTCGATATACATCTACCAAGGGTTTAAACAGAACATTAACTAAATAACTATATAGTGACCTTATCTAGAATGAACAAGGTTCCAAAGGCAGTGTGAAAATAAGCGAAATACTAAGCCTAGTTCTTGTTTTTTTACGGCCTGTCCCCAGAAATGTCTCGTTACACCTCCGAAACAAAATGTATGTGAAATTGCAGCTTATATTTTAATTATGAGAACATTTTATCAAATCAGTATTACCTGAAAAGCTTATCTTCATGTCAAATTTGCTTAGTGATGGATAAGTGTTTCATTGTATAATGTTACTGTTACAACATAGTTACACAAATGTAAGTTTATCTGAAATTACAAGACGTAAGCTTAAAGTAAAAAAAAGAGAATTGTCCAGTTTTCACTTCAGATATCCTTATTGAATATCGTCAATACGTAGCCTAAATGACACATTGCTCTTCATTCCGTAATACTCTAAGGGAGGGGGCTCCCCCAACTAAGTAGCGTGTTTCACCTTGGAAGGTAATTGCTTGAGTGTGAGATGTTCCCAAGATGTTTTGACAAAAATGGGCTTCAGCTGTCTTGTGTGCCTTTCTGGAAGTGTAAAAACCCTCCAACAAAAAGCTTTCACACTGTCTGTCTAGCCCTTTTAGTGGTCCTACCGCTCTGGGTGTCTGACCTCAGTCTGGGGATGTGTATGTAACACCAGCAGGACAGAGAGTGGTGGTGGTGGCCAAACTCCAGGTTAATGGACTAATCATTAGTCTGTTACAACTCCTGATAGAGGTCACCCAGGCTGTTTTTACCTCGTTGCCCGCTGTCTAAAATGGCTCTGAGCTGAGTGTGCCTGGAGTGCTGGTAGGGGATCATAGTCCTGCCAGCTGCAGTCTGAGGAAGCATAGGGACAAAAACCACTAATCTCTCAGATAAGCAGGACTTGTCTAGTTACACCAGCATGGGGTGAAAGGTTGCATGGTAGCCCACTTGGCGCGGTTTCAACCCAAAACTTTGAAACTTGAGAAATACTCTCAGATCTAACATAACATGTACATATACAGTTCAACTTCTCTACATTATTTTCCAGTGAAATCAGACTCCTACAACCAGGTGAGACAGTGTGTTTCTCCACCTCTAGGCTGAATACCACATCCGTACATTTTGTTTCAGAAAGGCTAAAAGCCATTCAACATGTTTGAGCTGTCCTCCCTCTCCTCGCTAATTCGTCCTCGTGCTCTGTCTCGCCCATTTGGTCGTCCGGTCTTAGCTCCCCTCCCAGGTCCTACTCAAAGGGTTGTCTGTACTGCTGGCTGATGGAATGTCTCAGCTGTGTGTGTGTGTGTGTGTGTGTGTGTGTGTGTGTGTGTGGCAGGGGGGTTAAGCTAATGAAATGTAAAGTGTTGTATGAGCTCATATCTTCACAAGCCGCCTGACCCTTAGAGCATGTTGCCCAATCATTTAGTTGCGAATGACACTTTTTGCTGACAGCACTTTCATTTAGTTTCAGAGTATGTATTTTAAAACAAGGACGCATCCATCAGCTTGAATCCTGTCGATTATTCCTGGATTCTAAACTTATTTTCATGACAGTTATAATGAAATATTTATAGTGTTGTTTCTGATCGTTGCCCCCATCTCCTGGCAGCACTTGGAGGAAAAGCCTCTGTGTTCGCAATAAACCTTTCTTTAGGTGAGATTGGACACAGGTGGTGAGATCTGAGATCTGTCTCTTAGCGCGTGTATTTTAGCGTGTTGGCCTATGTCTCTTAGCGAATCTGCATGTGTCTGCTCATTTACATCCTGTAGATTACAGGCTGGAGGAACAACTAAGCCTTGGGTGGCTGGCACTAATGTTAGGCTGTCCCATAACCCATCTGAACAGATCTGGTGGGCCTCAGGACTCCTGCAGGCCCTGTGGTCGGACCCCTCTCAATACCACAGGCCACTTCAGTAGAGCCAGAATGTGCTGATGTTTGGCTGGCTCACTTTCTTCTGATCTGCTGAAACACCCAGTCAGCTTCTTCCAGCGCTGGGATGCCCCCCCCTCCCCAACACCACTCTGCAGATGCCACATTTTAAAACCTTTTCTTCAACCTGATGGGTGAAGCTCCATCGGAAGAGAAACCAGATGTGCTGTTGTGAAGTAATTGCAGTTTAGAAAGATCCCCAAACAGCCCTTCCTGGGTTAGCTGGGAGGGATTGAATTTCTCATTTGCAGTTTTGGGGGTAAAGTTTTTGGTGTAGTATTATTAGTGTTATTGATAAACACTTATAGCTTTCTATTTGTGAATGCCAGACATGATGTACGGTAAAAGCCATTGTAACACTTGCTTTCGGCTAGTGGACAATCATCTCCCTAGTGACCACACGGTCAGGATGAGAATCCATTTACTGGAGCCAGAGAGTGGCTAAACCTCTTAAAAGCATCACACATTGATATTTTTTGTTTTATTTTTAGAAGGTGCTATAAAATCACCTGTAAACACACAGAGTTCTATTGTGCAACATTCAAAACTAAAGACATAATTCCCAGGCTGTAACATCCCAAATAATCAGTAAATCACTCAGAAATATTATCCCTGATTTTAGACAGTTCCTGTAGCGTAGTTGAAAGAGAAATGGCTCTTGCAATGCCAGGCTTGTGGCTTCCGGTATAAAAGTGTATGCAGTCACTGAGTTTTCTGAATAAGAGCATCTGCCGAAGGGCAGGTATTCAACCGCATTTTGGCTGGCAATTCAGAGGAGTTGGTTTTGTCTGTTTAGTTAATTCTCGTTCTGGTTGTTTGTGTCCAGATGGGCCTTTCAGTCTGATCACTGTCTGAACCATGTCCTGCTGAGTTCATCCTTCTCTCAGTAGAAACATTTACAGTGTCCTAGTAGCCAGTGCGGTGTAGTATGATGGTGCTTTGAAGCACGCAATGGAGAATCTCAAAGCTACGTATTTCATCAAAAACACAAATTAACTCTCTGGTCTTAATCCAAACAGGGAAATAAATTAACCTGGATACTATTTTCAGGACAAATTATTATTGTAGGAGTGCATTTATGTGTTAAGGATATCCTGTCTTTGATTGAAACACACCATGTGAACCCTGCCTTCTAAGCAAGGTCACGTCCCTGTTGTAATGTTGACCTTCTATGTGTATGACTCCGGAGATTTATCCTTGTAAGACATCTGTCGTCCCCCTCCTCTCTAGATCACAGTCAGTTCATCTATCTATATATGGGATTACAGGTCAGTGTATGGAGTAAGTGCTTGATGCTTGTCTGTTTCTCACCTATGAGTTATCAGAGGTTTTGTAGCTACAAGGACAGATGTTGCATGTTGGCAGTGCCCAGGTTGTTCTCTGGACAGGGATTTAGGAGGATGTTAACCAGTTATGTTTAGAATCCTAGCAGGCAGCTATCCCTAGGTCGGCCCTTTCAAACTGGAGAAGATAAAAGAGAAGGGGGTTTTGTGGTGGTGGGGCGCAGTTGTTCCCCCGGGAACGACTAACTAATGTACTGAACAAACACGCCTTCCAGACTCAGCTCCAAGCTCTTCTGAGCCTGGGTGAAGTTGTCTTCCTAAACCCAAACATTATAAAACAGGCAAATTTGAATAATGCTGTAAGAACCTCCTATATTACGTAGGATTGTCTACTAAAAGTTGAAAGAAAATGTTCTTTTTAGTTGCTCTGCTACTACATTTGTATCACTTATTGACCAGTGGTTGATTCAAGCTCTGGTTGCAATGTTATTAGAATGTATTTGTTACTTGTCTATTGCACAATTGGAACTATTTTAAAATCTGTTCAGGCAAGACTCAGATTGACTCTACCACTATTGAACCACATTAAGGTAACCTGATCTTAAATATTGCTGCACACTGGAAACCGGCAAACTGCACTAGCTCTTTGTTGTAGCCGAGCTTCTTTGGGAAATGTTTTACTTTGATTTACCACATGAAAAAGGCATTAGCTAACTCACGCCACTGGTTAGGGGACTGCCACTCAGATTTGATAAATTATATTTGAAATGAATCTAAATGTGTACATGTGGGAGTAGGGGGATGTTTGTGTGAAAAGGTGACCTTGTGTCTGTTTCCTCTCAGAAGTTGACGAATTGCAGAATGTTCCGGACTGAGCTGCCAGGACGCTTCCTTAGCAACAGTCCTTCTAGACTGAGAACTAAGTTTCAGTGTGGATCTAGCCTATTGTGACATCCTCTCACTCAATATTGGGATGTTTGCCTGCTTTTTCATGCTACCATGGATAACTAATCTGCATATAAAAAGCATAGTAGTTCTAGGGCTGTGTAAACGCTTAACGGTCTGTGTGTTATTCGATTCAGAGATCTTCTATTCGATATCAGTCAAGTAAGAAATCATATTTTTGTTTGTCTGCATGATGTCTTGGTGATTTTCCAGGCCTTTGTGTTTTGTGTGAGAGGAAGTCTTGTTCACCTAGTGTCATTGCTGTTATATCATTTGAGAGACACAAAGAGCGTCCTTTCTGACTGACTTCCCCTGTATTCTCCTGGCCTGCCCTGTCCCGCTACTTCAGAGTAAAGGGACTTAACTCTTCAAGGGTCAGCGTGTTTGTTCTGGTCACGGTCTGTGGGCGTTATGCTTGAGTGATCTGGGTATCAACCAGCCCTCCCTTCTGGAATCCTACTCTTTCCTATTTTTGAGCAGAGTTATCTTTGTGTCGTCTTATGAATATGCAGTACATCATTATCACGGTATTTCATCATAATACAATCAGATGGGTGATTTAATATTTTTTCCTGTTGTTGCGTATCCCGCTCTTTCTGAGATGCCTCCGGAGGGAGTGGAGTCACACCCAGCGGATCAGCCATGATTTGGCGACCCAGGAGCCATCAGGATTACCGGCCTTGCTCCATTACTTACTTTGTCGGCTCTGGGATTTGATCCAGCAAGATTTTGGTCACTGGGCCAATGCTAGTTTACCTGCCGTTTCAACTTTAATGCCTCTCAGACCAACACCAGGTTTCACTCCTTTGTGCAGCGATGGTGTTTGTGTTTCTCCCTCACAAGGAACTGCCGGTGATGATATGTTGTTGGTGAGCCAACCTGATCGCCTGGATGGGGCCCTTGACACACAACCAGTAATGCCGGCAACATGTAGTGTACACATCATCAGTCAACACTACACTATGCCCACTCTGTTGAATTGTGTCTGCTAAGACCTAACATCCAGAATGCTTGCTTTGCCATGACTGTGAATAAGAGAGGGTGTGTGTTCTGGTCGGAGGCCAACAGCTCAATGCCAGAGATCGGGATGAGCTCAGGCTTGTGCTCCCTCCCTGTGGCGCTGAACTCGTGTGGCCGTGGCCTATACCCTGCACCTTGGGTTGAGTCACACACAATGGGCCTGAACGATCCCAGGAAGACCATCAAACAGGTTTGGGAAAGAAGGAAGCAGGAAAGGGAAATGGATAATAGTTGCTGGAAGACCTCCCATTGACCCACATATCTATCCCTCGGTTCACTTGTGGACTAAAATCATTAAGTAGGAGTTATTCTTTGATTGCTTTAATATGTTGTGTACTCACTAAAGTTTTTTTTCTGCATCAATTTGAGTTGATATAAAGGATTATTATAGCTAAACCCATTTACAGTAAAGCTCTCTTGAACTAATGTTGCATCTGTGTAGTTACAGTTAACAACAGGGACTGTCTAATGTCTCTCTTCACCACACAAGTGATTCAGTGTCTTTGCTTGGAGTCTTCTGGCTTATCCTCATCTGTGGGACGGTCTCTATGTGTCTGGCAAAGTCTCTGTGGTAGGTTTGCTGAGGCTGGTGCAGCTGTACGCTGCTTGCTGAAGGTCAAATGGGATTTGATTCACAGAGGCTTGACAGTATTGGAATAGAGCGCACTAGAGGTTTAATGACACAGCTGTATTTTCATCTTGTGGGCCAATATAATTCTAGCGAATGTACAGCTTTTAGGCTATACAATTTCTATACAGATATTAATTACTTTTTTTTAAAAACCCTTGTGGTTGTACGATCTGAGACCTTTTTCGTTTTTTGCGTCTGACTCATTCTCCTCCCGGCAAAGAGTTCTGAGTAATTTCAAAAAGGGAGTTTTAAGTTTCTAGTCTTACTTCCTCACGTTGCCCATGCAATGCCGTTCATGGTGTGTTGCCTGTGAAGAGAGGCTGTCTATAATGGTCCTGCACTGATGTCATCACGTCGCTGTGCTGACGGCGAAGTGCCCGGGTTCTACAGGTCGCTCTATATTTCATCCTACCTCACCCCCCCCCCCATCTTGTTCCAGAAAGCCCCTACGGTGGGACCTCTCCTCCCTATGGCTACGACCTGCAGCAGGGAGAGGAGGAGCAGCAGGGAGAGGAGCAGCAGCACCTCCTGTCCTTCAGTACGTCGCCCTCAACCTCACCTCGCCTCCACTCCAAAAGCCGTGGCGACGGGGACACTCTCTCCTCCAGCTCCCTGGAGTCCACCCTGTCGGTAAGAGGATTGACAGGCTGACTAGTGCTGCGCGCTTCACCTTCCACCCCCAAAGCCCACGTCTCTGATCTCCCAGGCGCTCCGTGAATTCTCATCTTCTAGAGCTGCTTTCAGCTGTGTACGTGTATTTGAACGAGACGCTCTGCTGTTTATGGGTACACTTTTACCCATAAATCTCGTCCACCCCCGCTGTACTGTGTGTGGCCGATCTCGGGTGTCCCCTGGGCCGTCATCTTCGTCTGATGTTTGAAGGTTGAATCCAGAGGGAGGAGTCCTCTCCTGTCCCCCTCAGTGTTCAGCCTTTGGAGCGTCAGAGCGATTCGTTCCTGCTATGCTCTCTAGGCTCAGTGCATTAGCTTCATATCGACAGACGGTCAGACACTTTACTGACCGATGCCTTTGACCCTCATCAGCAAACAGTTGTTTCCCTCTACAATGCAATGGATCTTTGACCCTGACCTCCTCCCCCAGGAGGGTTTAGTCAGACGTGTTGGTTTCCCTGAACAGGACTCTTTTTGTTGTTTTATAGAAGTCTCTGAACACCTAGGGGTATAGGGAAGATCTGCCCATCGCAGAATCCTACAAGATATGCCCTGGTAGAAGTGTTTATCATCGTCTCCCCTGTTCTCACACCCAGGCACAGCTGGATCAGAAGAAAGATCTGGAGATGCGGAAGTGGGTTTTGTCAGGCATCCTGGCCAGTGAAGAGACGTACCTCAGCCACCTGGGGGCAATCTTACTGGTGAGTGACTTACCACTTTCAGCTGTGTTGTTGATGAAATCCAGGCCCTGAGTGGTCCCTGAATATGAGACATGAACATGGATGGACACACCCATCCATTCACCCCAACACAGACACACACACACACACACACACACACACACACACAGAGTAATGGTTGCCTGTCATTGATTGTCCCAGCCCATGAAGCCTCTGAGGGCTGCAGCCACCACCTCCCAGCCGATGCTGAGCATCCAGCAGATAGAGACCATCTTCTTCAAGGTTACAGAGCTCCATGAGATCCACAAGGACTTCTACGACGCCCTGCTACCCAGACTTCAGGAGTGGAGTCCCGGACGATGTGTGGGCGATCTCTTTCAGAAACTGGTGAGCATTACCAATGTGTAAAGGCTGCAGGTGTTCTTTGGTGTCTTTTAAGTACAAAAACATGTGGAATAGACCTCCTCTGCCTCAAAGCGCATTCTCCTGTGAGTAACTAGATATTTAGCCAGTCAGTCAGACAATTTTTAAAGACAATACAAGTTCTTCAGTACGTGTCCTTTGATCGTTATTAATACTGAAGAAAGAGGCATATATTCCTGTAAAAGGAGGGATTAAAAAGAGCGAGTTAAAGACTGCCTGTAATGTTTGGTGGATGCTGGACCCCCACATGTGAGCAGACTGCCTGGAGACATCTCCCGCCCAGATAAAAGCCTGGCTGTACCACATGACAGGCTGTTAAGGGAGAACAACTCCGAGGCTCCTGACTGCAAAGAGCTGCCCCGGTATGACGGTGGACGACAGGAGGATGTGAAACACTCGCACAACAACACATAGAAAACACACGGGTGGTGAGCTCACGTGGCCAGTGGCACACAGAACAGGCCAAAGTGATACTAGCTGGATGCACTGAGAAGATGCATGTTTTTAGTGTATCAGTTCAAAGGCCATGCATTTTGTGATCGCTGTATTCAGTGTTATGGGAAGGGAAAACCCAACTAGGGAGAGCTGGGTTCATGAATATAAAGCAAGTTAACTACATCTGCTCTACTCTTCATTCGCTATATTAAAGGTCCGTCAACTAGGAGTTAACTACATCTACTCTTCATTCTCTCTTAAAGGCCAGTCAACTAGGAGTGTACAGAGCCTTTGTGGATAACTATAAAGTTGCTGTGGAGACGGCAGAGAAGTGTTGCCAGGCCAACATACAGTTTGCTGAGATATGTGAGGTATGTATTACTCCACACACAGCAGGATAGGAGGGAGTATGGCAATACTAGTGTTTGATGTTCTGCTAGTCAGCTCCATAATTATTGGCACCCTTGGTGGAGATCTGCAAAACAGACAGGCTAAAAATAAATAATATAAATGCCAAGTTATATTGCATGCTCAGAAAAATATGTATAGGATTATATATGTATATAATATCTCAGATTATTTTGTGGATTTGATTTTTTTTACCTTCACAAGGGCCGCAGGACAAGTGGAAGCAAAATAGCCAGAGAAACGTGCAGAATGTTTTTTGCATTTCACTTGTCCTGTGGCTTTTTCTTAAGAAACGACACCCCATACCTGGACATTTCAGACAAATACCTTGTTGCCAATAGGTTGACGCTTCACTGCAAGTGGTTCAAATGGCATGAGACTAAGCGTAGTCACTGTTCACAATGAACATAGAAATGGAAATCAACATTTTGTATTGACAGGACTGGAACCCCATTGAAAGCCTCTAGTTTGGATTGAAAAGCAGATTAACTATATGTAGGATTCTGTATGGAGAAGTGGTCTGCGGTCCCTTACATTCTGTTCTAAAACTCGTAACAATCTCAATGTGTCAATAATTTGGAAACCTACCCTTTTCATTAAAAAAACGATTGGTTGTGAAACAAAATCTAGGTGAAATTGTTTTAATATAAATAATATCAAGAAATATTGTTTGTACAATTTTAAACTACTCTATTTTCTATCATTTTTTGTTGATCAGGGGTGCTAAAAAAGATGGACTTGACTGTACATGTGTACTTAGGAAGTGGTGACTGGACACTTGAATACTCCTCAGTGTGTCAGTAGGTGATGTGTCTGTTAACACGCCCAAATATTAACACGCCCAAATATTAACACGCCCAAATATTAACACGCCCAAATATTAACACGCCCAAATATTAACACGCCCAAATATTAACACACCCAAATATTAGAGCCTGTGGAAAGAAAATAGGGTAAATATTGTTATGGGTTTCAAAATGGTGTTACCACAGCGCTGTGTTGAACTGGTGTATTTCTTGGACACACTCAAATGCTTTTATCTATTCATGATCTGCCCTCAGAATCTTAAAGTCAGAGGCCCCAAGGAAAGCAAAGACCAGGCTAAAACCTCACTGGAATGTAAGTGCAATTGTATTATTTTTATACATTTTGGCTCAAAAGAACTAAACCGTATATTTAAATATTAATTAGTTGTAGATTGAGTCATTATTCAAATTAATAAAAAAAAAAGTGGTGAATGCTTAAATTAAAGCTTGGCGAATTTGACCCTCAACCTCAATATGTCGTTAGTTGTTAGTTGTTCTGTGCCTTTTCCTGCTCTGGGCTTTACAATGTATTACCCTCTCCCCCTAAGCTCTGCTCTACAAACCAGTGGACAGAGTCACCCGCAGCACACTGGTTCTGCATGTAAGTTCAATTAACATACCAAGTTTCAGATTTTGGCTTTGAAAACATCTACAGCAATTAGTCATCATAATGTTAAATGCCCTTCTCTTTTCTTTCTCTTTCCAAACTTTTCTCTCTCTCTGTCTGTTTCCCCCTCATTCTCTCTCTGTCTCTGTCACCCAGGACCTATTGAAGCACACCCCTTCCAGCCACCCAGACTATCCTCTGTTACAAGATGCCCTGAGAATCTCCCAGAACTTCCTGTCCAGCATCAACGAGGAGATCACCCCGCGCCGGCAGTCAATGACTGTGAAGAAGGGAGAGGTCAGTGGGGCAGGATGTGATATAACGAGGTGACATGCTGTGGTTCCACATCTCTCAGTGGATTTCTCATTCAGCACCGTTTTTGGAAATATAATCACGCTGTGCATTTGCTCACTCAGCATGCAACACCTTGCTGTTGTGCCTCTACTGAATGTAGTTTGTCGATTCAACGTAAAGTCTGCAATTGAGGGATGAAATGATTGTAGGAGTGGCAGTTTGTTGCCTACAAGGTTGTATGCAGTATTGAGAGCCCTTCACTTTCTCCATGTTTTGTGGAGTTACAGGTGCTTAATATATAATTAACACCTTTTATTTCTTGACCATCAGTCTACATACAACTGAGTAAGGAGGGCCATGGTCATGGAGCAGACCAAGAATCCAATGGCCACTCTAACTCTTTCTCTGAAGAGATGGGAGAACCTGCCAAAATGACAAACATCTCTGCTGCACTCCAAGAGAAAAACACAAATGACATCCTGCCTGACAGAGCAAAATACTGAAATGTTCTTGAAGACACCCTGATCCAGAAAGCCCAGGACCTCAGACTAGGGAGAAGATTCAGCAAAACAACAATTTCATAGTTCACTGAAATTGTACCATCAAATCCAAGAGAGCTTAAGATGGATCCACAAGAATGGGATAAACTGCCTAAATCAAGGTGTGCAAAGCTAGTAGACATACCCAAGAAGACTTGAAGCTGTGATTCCTGCCAAAGACACTTCTAAAAAGAACTGAATACAAACTGAAACAGTCTAAATACTTATTTGAATTTTTAACATCTATCAATAATTTCTAAAAATGTGTTTGCAATATGTTATGGTTTATTGTGTGTAGATTGATGGGGGGAAAATGTCA
This sequence comes from Esox lucius, assembly GCF_011004845.1. Lineage (NCBI taxonomy): Eukaryota > Metazoa > Chordata > Actinopteri > Esociformes > Esocidae > Esox > Esox lucius. Next base: position 13,829,898 of record NC_047581.1, on the reverse strand, counting down.
ATTTTACATAAGGTCTATAAAAAAAGTAGTGAATGTGCAGAAGGGGTATGAATACTTTCTAAAGCCACTGTACATACGGGGCACATAGCTAGACATATAGTCTGACACTCCAACCCTTCCCTGTGGTTCTCTGGCCCGCCCTTACACCTTCATACTTCAACAGGAAAATGTCAGGCAAACTGTCTGTCTGGAAACATCAAGCTTATATCATGAGTCAGATTCCTGCTGAGTCATCTCTGCCTCTGTTTTGATAGAGTTGAGGAAGTGGAGGGTAGAGGAAGCCTGACAAAGTAATGTATACAGAGAGGCCAAGGGTCTCCACAACTCTCACGAGGAAAGCCCATCGCACAGCCTCCGTCCCTTTCCTGGCTCGCCCCCTCCCACCGTCCTATCTTACTCTCTGAAATGGTCTTCCCAGAAATGACCTGGAGCAGTTCTTATCAAGCATCGGTCCAACCCTTCCGTGTGGAGGCACGTACTATTTACTTCCGCAAACTCTTTCAACACTTCTGTACTTCCTTTATTATTACTGGAAACCTGCCTCAAATGTCAGAATGGAATTGAGGCAGATAACAAAATAACTGCTCTATGGCTTGGCCCCACAATTTATAGGCCTGGATTTTCTAAATGACCAATAAAAATGAGTTTAGTAGCTAACACTATATACTATAGTGATTGACATTAATGGATAACTCAACATGGAGGGTGAATATGTTCGAAAGTAACTGATGCCAATGTCATTACAGCTACCTGAAATCACAAGGGTCTTTCCTGGGTGGTTTCCCTTGTTTGCTGAAATATATATTGGATGGGTTGGTATGGGAGTCAAATGTGAATGCTATAAATATAAATAGCTTTTGGGTCCTAAGCGTCAAAAGTCAGTATAAACAGTCCATGCATCCACAGCCCTGCTACAGCCACAGGAAGACCAGATGTTACTTTATCACTCTTCAACCGCCCACTTGTCTGGCCTAACAGGCAGGACTATAGGAAGTCCTGGAATTAGGATCAATTCTTGTAAACAGTCTCTTTCATAACAGCTACTGATAAGCCTAATGCCCCTTTATTTACAATGTCTCATCTTTGTTGACATTCTGGAAGTTTCTCAGTTATTTACTTGTAGTGGTGCGGATAGGCAGACATGTTCAAACCAACTGTTTTCTTTCTTCTAAAATAACTGAAATTGACACAGATGTGGAATCATGTACCTTGAATGAAAATATGGAGCTACCACATATTTTCCTACAGAACCATTTTACAGAGGCTTCTGAAGAAAATCTAAACATACTTTAAACAGTTTTGAGAATTTTGAGATCAAAATGGCTACAAACATTAGTTCGAATATACAATTCCTAATGTTTTGCTATAACAGCACCAAATGTTGTACCTGCTAGATTAATGTACCCTGAGCAGATTTTTTTATAGAGTACACCACAGATTTGGCCGACACGCAGACATTTTACAAAATCAACAGTAACAGGTCAACTGTTTAGAAAGAATGTTTTGATATAATGGCATTTAATTTGCTACAGTATTAATGAGGGATCCAGACATAAAGATAGAATATTGCTTACTAGGTACAGAAGTACACATTTCCCAAAATTTAAAATATAATTATTTCTGCTTTCTATGGTGGAAAACTTGCAAAGGGCTCATTTAAACCACTTTAGGAGACTACTTACAAAGGTAACTTTTTGTAGTAAAAAATGTAGACTCTGGTAATGTTTAAGCGTGATTTTCACATGGAAGTATGAATTGGTGGGACTGTCCAAAACCTATTTTCCTATTACACTCTTGGCATTTGAGAAGGTACTTGAAGAAACCTGTTGATTAAATATATTACTGGGATCATTTAATTATACTGTTAGTTAACATCATTTAATGTTCTTCCTGTGGATTGCAAAATATATTTTTCAGTTATCTACTAGTTATTGTGATCTGAAACATTAGCAAGCTATTATTTTGAGATGTTTTCCATTTGAAATAAACCCTGGATTGCATCACATTTGATATTAACAGCAATGTTTATAAAATTATGTTAACCAATCAGAAAATGATGTTACAATATCACGTGTTGTAAGGAAATAAATCACACCTGCTAAGGACAGTTAATTTCAGCTGTAACAGAAATCTCCAGCTGTCAGGCAAGGATGGTTTCTGTAAAAAAACATTCCTGTTTGTTGAACAACTATAAGACTAACTTGTTTTCCTGTTTAGTCTAATGTAATGTTCTGCTCTGTGAATACAATTACACCAGAGGCTTGTGACAGGTGGTGGCTTTTGATCTAAGGCGGGTTCAGGTAAAGGTATAGACCATTTCCTGTCCTCTAAGGCACCTCTTAGAATGGATAAACCTATAACTGTTCCTGTTTGCCCAGATCAAATCACTGAGATTTGAGGGAGGTTCTGTTAGATCTGTCCAAAAGAGAATAAAGTCCTCAAACTATACAACTAGTTTATTTACTATAGTGGCAAATATGCAAAATAGTTCAAATTTAGCCTTGCCTACATGTCCTTGACCATATGGCCTTGACCTGATATTCTGTATTAAAGTGCATTCTGTGCTTCCACAAATAGCTGCTGGCATGTTACAAAAATTTTGAGAAATTCACTACTTATTCAGATTCAACTTTAACATAGTCCTGAATTGTGAACTGTGTTCGTCTGGGCCATTTTGTAAATCACCTGTTACAGCCCCAAAGGACCAAATCTGTGGTGGATCAGATTACTTTGTTAAATTAATACCTTAAAATTTGACCAAGTATCAGCATTAACCAAACAGTCACTCCAGGCTGAAATTGATCCACTTGTTCTGTTGTAATCCCAAGCAGCTGTATATTAGTCATTTACATCAATATGTTATGGAAATCAATGAAACTGCGACCATTTGCTCTGTCCACACAACATTAGGTTTATATGTGCTCCTGTGAAAAATACTTTTTTGTTTACAGTTATGTAAATAATATAAAAAGGTTTCTGTCGAATTCTGGCGGCAGATTGCCTAACACTTACAGCATCTGACCAGTAAATGTAAAGTTTTACTGGTCAGATACTGGTCCTACTAGAAGGACATAATAACTGTACATGGTGTTATCATGTGTCGTGTGATGGCGAAACATGGGGTTTCTTTCGGTGTTGATTAATACTGCCGCAATCAACAACCTGTGTTTTCTCCTAAAAGTATTGTTTGAATGAGGGGGTTGAGTGTCAGCAGCCTGAGTAGCAGCTCCCATTGGCTGAATGGGATGGAATCAAATATTCCTCATAAACCACAGTTTGGATATGCATCTCCTCCGGGACCTTGTTGTTGGATCCTACAGTAAAAAATTTGCCGGCATTCATTTTGGTTCGCTTTGGAGACCGACATCCTCTAGGCGCCTCAAAATCACATTGTAAAAGAAAAGCCTGGGAAATCACCTTACATGGAGAACGGTTCACACTGAGATCGTATGGTATCAAACTCAAGGAAAAAAAATTATAATCCAGTGAATTTCTAATTCCTGTTTGCCTGTGTAGAATCGCCAGCTGCTGAGGGACCGCTTCATGGTGGAGTTGGTGGAGGGATCCAGAAAACTTCGCCACGTCTTCCTCTTCACAGACCTGCTACTCTGTGCGAAGCTGAAGAAACAGACGGCAGGGTGAGTGTGGACCTACTGATTACATGGCTTGTCTAATACTTGGTGTGTTTCATGTCTTGGTTGTTTGATGTTGCGTCTGTATGTCTCCGTCTCCAGGAAAGGACAGCAGTATGACTGCAAGTGGTACATTCCACTGTCCGACCTCACCTTCCAGACCATCGAAGACTCTGAGGCCACTGCCACCCCCCAGGTCCAGGAAGAGGAAATTGATGCGATGAAGATCAGAATCTCACAGATCAAGAACGAGATCCAGAGAGAGAAGGTGAATAAAGGGATCAGAAAGAGGACCCCTTTAGCATTCGAGCTTATCCCTTCATTCTAATAATGTTGAAACACTAGGAGAAAGACCTAGCAGTGGCATGGACAGTACTGTATGTTGAGCAGCAGCTGAGGTCCTCTACATGTGTGTGCAGAGAACCACTAAAGGAGGGAAGGCCATCGAGCGTTTGAGGAAGAAACTTCTGGAACAGGAGTCCCTGCTGCTGCTCATGTCCCCCAGCATGGCCTTCAGGGTGGCCAACAGGAACGGCAAGGTGAGCCAGCTACCTGTGGTCCTGCTGGGTCATAACCAACAAAAACACACAGCTAGTTGTTTGTTCTGGGAAATATTTTGGCTTACACTCTGCTGCCACCTACAGGTGCATGGGAGTGATACAGCAATGCAAATACGTACATTGTATTGTTCACAAGGATGTAGTGGTATCCACAAGAAAGGAAAACAAGGCAAGCCTAGTTCAGCTGTCTTGTGGGAAGAAGTGACTGGGGAGAGCCATGGAGGGGGCTTGAAGAGCAGCTATCCTGTTGAATGTAAATGCAGAAATGCTAATTTCCGCCTAAATAGACATACCCAAAAGTAACTGCTATTCATGTGGACTTATGTTGTTAGGACATGCACAATCCTGGTATCTTTGGAAACAAGACACCTGGGAGATTATGAGGAAATAATCAGAATATATTTAGGAACGAGGGAGTTCTAAATACAGAAGATGAAACACAAAAGTTTCTAACCGTTTTTACTCATTTTTATGTTAATTAGGCTTTTTGAAAAACAAGCAATCATTCAATTATGGCTGTTCTAGCCTGAAAACACAACAAATGGCTTCCCAAACATGTCACCATCATCACCAAAAAATTTGAACTTGATACACATAAGAGTATGAGCTGGGCAGCTGTTTTAGTGTGTGGTGTCAATAGACGTTCCCAAGTGTCCCTAAACCTCTCCAAAGTGGCCTAATGTGATAATTGCTCTGTTTCAGCAGACTGGATGTGCCAAAAAATTTAAATATCAAAAAAAAAAAAAATTCATACAAATTTTATATACATTTTTTTTACAACTATTATTCTATTATAATGTGCCATACATTCAAGTGTCCTTTCAACCTCTCCAAAGTGTCCCGAAAGGGTAATTGCACTGTTATTGCACATTGGATGTGCCTAAAAGTAAATATTCACTATAAAAACCACATTATAAGTAATATAAAAACAATCAATCCCATTATAAAAGCAATAAAGTGTGATGAATAAAAGGTCAAAAAACTAAATGTGTTATCAAACATTTATAAAGTAGTGCAAAATCCAATAACTGACAACTATTTACAAATGGCACTGTTTTTGCACATTGGATGTGCCTAAAAGTACATATTCACTATAAAAACAACACTACAGAAAGTATAAAAACTATCAATCTTATTATAAACAGCAATAGATGTGTACATCATCCTACAACACCTCGATCATGCAAAACCATGTTTAATAGCTTAACAGCATAGTGTACAAACTAGTTACTTTGAGGAAGGTAATGGGAGATTCATCCCTTCCTTTTAGCCATGACCGGAGTACTGTAATTTGCCTTTCCTGCAACGACAGCTGTGCAACACAACTGTCCCGGCATCATTACATACATACGGATGAATCAGTATTGATAAGAATGATAGTGTAATTCTGATGTAAAATAGAATGCACGTGTTAAGAATGAAGTCATGATGGTACATATTCAAGTGGTGATTTGTCAATAGGCTTATTCAATACGTTAAATAGTTATTTAAATAATGGTGGTTTTTAGCTCTGCTAAAATGAACTTGTTAAATGATGGCCGGCTACACGTACGCATTCCGGCCAGGCTTTTTCCACAGTACATTATACTTGCTTTTACCCGCCACTATATAATAGGGTTATGTGTTCCTTTGTGTTTTTCAGAGCTTTACATTTCTCATCTCCTCGGATTACGAGCGTGCCGAGTGGAGGGAGATCATCCGGGAGCAACAAAAGAAATGTGAGAGTACTCTGCCACAAACAGTTGGCGTGACAATCCCATCATCGTCTATCTAAACTCTGTTCTCTCTTGCAGGTTTCAAAAGCTTCACGCTGACCTCTTTGGAGCTGCAGATGCTCACAAACTCATGTGTGAAGCTTCAGACAGTTCATACTATTCCAATGACAATGAATAAAGAAGGTAGGTCGTTGGCACAAAGCTGATACAGGGAAATATTAGTAAGGACGGACGGCCAAGTCTACAATGAGACGCTTAACAGTAAGAAACAGTAATAAGCAAGGGAGATGTCAGTTAGTTGTTTTTGAGATTATTTTTCCTTTCCTTTTTAGAAGATGAATCGTCTGGGCTCTATGGTTTTCTGAACGTCATTGTTCACTCTGCATCAGGACTCAAACTGAGCTTGAGTAAGTTTCTTGGTTCATAGCGTTCACATTAAAGAGAGGATGGCCCAGGCAGCCGTTTCCCCTTCCCCAGTCAGTCCCCTCCAGTCCGGCTGTCACCTGGCAGGCACTCCCATGTGGAGCAGCTGCTGGGGAACATTCAGGACACTGCTCCAGCCGCTGTGGTTGGAAAACCCCAGTTGTCTCACTCTTTGTCCGTGCAGTCACGTAAACAGCTCACAGTCGTGCAGTTATAACTCTTTGAATATCTGTCCTGTTAATCCAATTAATCTCAGACTCAGAAAACCTGTCCTCAGACAGACAATAAATTTTGCGGCAGTTTTGCATTGTAAAAACTGACAAAAACTTGAATCTTCCTCTGGATGGGAAATACTTCATTAATCCACACATTATTAATCTTGTGTGAATATTGTCAGACAATGTCCATGCAATGTTAATACTCCTTGGGGGTATTCCTACAGATTCCCGACACATCCCTGTTAGCCATACTAACTCTCACCAACTCTGTCCTCTTCCACATAGATCTGTACTGTACACTGGAAGTGGACTCATTTGGCTACTTTGTGAACAAAGCCAAGACCCGCGTGTACAGAGACTCTATAGAACCCAACTGGAATGAGGTGAGGATGCGGTGTGTCCATCAGCGCCAGTGTCCTGGCGTGTGTTGAGCCTCTCCCACTGGATGCTCCTGGTTTTTCCTTTTCCTTGCAGGAGTTTGAGATCGAGTTGGAGGGCTCTCAGACCCTGAGGTTGCTGTGCTACGAGAAGTGCTACAGCAAAGCCAAGCAAAGCAAGGAGGACGGAGAGAACGCGGACAGAATCATGGCCAAAGGACAGATCCAGGTACGGGGTGAGAGTACGAAGCACACGGTTTGTTTCCTGTCCCACTGGGCTAAAGAGTCAACCGTGACGTGGCTAAATGAACTAGCAGGCCGTTTTGGTGAAAATGAACCAGCCAGTAGCTGCCCTGTTGTGTGTAATGTGGTGTGGAAAAAGATGGAGACCTCTCAGACCAAGCCTGTATACATCCATACATACAGAATATGGTCTCTTTGGTGGACCAGGGTAAGTCAACTCTTAACCTACAAGGCCCAGAGTCTTCTGGTTTTCTGCTCTGCCTTATTATTAATTGCTCCCACCTGATGTTCGAGACATAAACCACTCTCTTATTAGATGGTTGCATTGAAAAATGGGAGTGGGACTGGCCTCGAGGTCCAGAGTTGAGTTTATGCGGGGTATAGACGGTCTACTTTATCTGTGGTGTGTCTAGACTAGGGCTGGGCAATATCAACAGAAATCATTGTGATAAGTGCACCCAGTTACCTCAAACAATATACAGCTCCGGAAAAAAAGAAGGGCCCACTGCACCTTTTTCTTTCCGTTTCCAAAAAATTAAGAGACCACTGCAAATAGAACGCTTCTGTTCCTCACTCAAAACCTTCCTTTTCAACTTTTTTAGAAAGGAAAGAAAAAGGTGCAGTAGTCTCAATCTTTTCCCGGAACTATATATCGTTATCACGCTATTACATAATGTTAATTACACTAAACTGCATTGGAATATGGCACAATTGTACTCAGCCTTTTTTAATACGAAGTTATTGTGATATATATTGTTAGAGGTATTTGGGTCCACCTGTCACGAAATAGATTTTTGTTGATATTGCCCAGCCCTAGTCTAGACACACGATCCCTGGACTTTAAGTTGGTGTGACCCTCTGGCCCGGGTCGGTTCTGTTTGCGGAAAAAACGTTCCGGGTTTTTAGTGTGTGCGCGTGTGTGCATGCGTTCCTGATGGATCATATATGGGAGGGTTTGGTTCAGTGGAGAGATGGTAGTGTGGAGGACCTTAGGACCCTTAGATCTACAAACTGGTGACACCTGAGGATGCTGTAGGAAACTGCCCGCGTCAACCTGGGGCTGTGCACTGTCAACCTGGGGCTGTGCACTGTCAACCTGGGGCTGTGCACTGTCAACCTGGGGCTGTGCACTGTCAACCTGGGGCTGTGCACTGTCAACCTGGGGCTGTGCACTGTCAACCTGGGGCTGTGCACTGTCAACCTGGGGCTGTGCACTGTCAACCTGGGGCTCTGAACTGTCAACCTGGGGCTGTGCACTGTCAACCTGGGGCTGTGCACTGTCAACCTGGGGCTCTGAACTGTCAACCTGGGGCTCTGAACTGTCAACCTGGGGCTCTGAACTGTCAACCTGGGGCTGTGCACTGTAAACCTGGGGCTGTGCACTGTCAACCTGGGGCTGTGCACTGTCAACCTGGGGCTGTGCACTGTCAACCTGGGGCTGTGCACTGTCAACCTGGGGCTGTGCACTGTCAACCTGGGGCTGTGCACTGTCAACCTGGGGCTCTGAACTGTACTACAGTCCTCATAACCACCTCTGAGCTGCTGCCTCCGTGCCTGGATAATCACAGGAGGAGGGTATTCTCCTGGAGTTAATCCTCAGATCCATCTGGGAACTGGGACAACAGGGCATCGAGCGTGGACGAGAGGCTGCCTTTGTTCAACATGTTTTTTTTTTAATCTGATGCAGAAGGATCGTTAGCGTGACATGGTCAAAAGGTTGATGGGACACATATTTTTGGAAGACTACTGGACCATTACTGAGAACTATGGGGGCCCTCTGGGTTATTTGAGAGTAGACAATATCCGTATCAGGTCGGACAGATCCAATTTTGGTTGTTTAGGAGATTATTTTCTGGACTGTTACCTTGATTTGTTTGTCCCGTTGTTTTGGCACAGTAACATTAACAAGTGAAGTAGAGAGGGAATAGTCTCAGCTGGAAAAGAACAGACGAGAACTGTAATAAGGTGATGAACCAGGACCAGATAAACAGTCCGTTCTCCGGCAGCTGTTCCCGGGATTATGAGGGGGATTCAGGTCAGAGAAAGCCCCCAGGTAAAGGGGCACGGCTGTGGGGTCGAGTACGCACTGCTCTCCTCAGACAGAAGGTAAAGACGGCTCAACATAAGAACACACGCTTGCTTTCATTTTGTCACTGGTCTGTGACTTAGAAACATTCATAGAGGCAGGGTTCATTTGTTTTCTGCCGCTGTATTTTCTATCCTAGTGTGTTAACACTGAGGGGGCTTAATCTTTTAAGAGGAGTCCTGCAGCAACGCGTATCAATGAACACAATATACACGCTACTGCACATTCATATCCTTAGTTACATCAATAAACACTAATGAACGCTAACAATATAATCATACCAAAACAAGCATATCTTTCAACATGATTGGCGTCTATAATGACACCCATTCCTAAAATGTCAATGTCATGTTGCAAACCTTGCTTCTTTCCACACTGCTCGTGCAACCAGGATGGTAATGGCGTCCTGGGGGCGGAGGAAAGGCCCCTTCCATTAGCGACTTCAGTTAAAGCTTGCATGCGATAGGCAGGCCTGAGGGGTTTTCAAGAGCATGAAAAGCCAAGGAATGTTTTGCTGGTCCCCACCCACCCCAGAGCAATGCAGCACTCTTCGGGGCCCGATCATGGCCAGCTGTGGCTTCCTGGTATTGAACCTAGGTTGTAGTGGAGATTCAATGACACCATTCGGCCATGTTACATTAACATCATACTTAATGCTCTTTTTTTCACTGGGTTATGTTAGAAGAAACTGAAGTCCACCTGAACAAAGGGATTAAGATTATCGGAATTAGATTATCTGTTGGTTCCTATGGTGAGAGGACATCTGTCATCTTGGGTAATCTGACTACTGGGGTATGACGTTATCACAACACTTGTTCCTTATCACAGTGAATTACTGTTGGCAGCTTGATATTAGACCGATGATTAAAATAGCACAGTGACATCAACTGACACTCACCAACCATATGGAGAATATTGAAGGAAAAGGGCAAGAGATGGGTAACTGATATGTAAGGGCCATGCTTGCGTATTGATAAGAAATTGACAATCTCCATCATTGAAGCAATCATTTTGTTCAAGATCTACAGTTCCATTGAAAGTGCCTCTGATCAATTGGAAAGGATTAAAAGGCTAAATGTGTTAAACATTCTGAGATAAAGACTCTCACACCAATATGGCATCTATACTGTGACTGAGAGGTTTTTCTTTACTGGATCACATGATTGCCTCTGACTTACATATGTCTACATTTTTCCAGCTGGATCCCCAGACACTACAAAGCAAAGACTGGCAAAGAACAGTCATCACTATGAATGAGGTACTTATTAACAGCCTACAGTATAACTAAATCATCGCTGTTTGTCATAAAACTTTCTAAAACCAAGATCTCTCATACTTTTTAGTTTTGCTAAGATGCAGTTTTGCACTCATTCCTATTATATCAGATCTACCGCTGAATGGGTTTTGTAGGCCTGTATACTATAACATGGCCATGATTTGGTATAAAGACTTAAATATTACACACATCCCCTATATTTGCTTTGACTGTTTTCTCAGTTTACATGCAATGGTCTTCATTTACCTGAATTAATGGGTCATTCTGTTTCTGTTGTTGCAGATTGAGGTGAAGCTGTCAATGAAGTTCACCAGCAGAGAGTTCAGTCTGAAAAGAATGCCCTCGCGGAAACAGTCAGGCGTGTTCGGGGTGAAAATCAGTCTTGTAACAAAGTGAGTGTATAATGTGACTGTCGGCCCCTTTGTGTAATCTCGGCACGCAGTACCAAAGCAGCTCATTTTAAGGCTGCTCTGGGAGACTAGCCTCTGTGTTAATGCAGGACAAAATTCAGTGACCAACTCAGATCAGACCTTATAGTCAAATCTGTGGAACTCCGATGTCAGGAATAACTCTGAGACATGCCTTGTCAGGATTCTTCTGTTTTACAGACAGGGTCTAGTTTGGAATCAAATCCCTTTACAGTGCTAAAATGCTGCAGGATCAGAGTCTTCCACTGTCTGCTTTACTTTAGAAGGACAGCGTCAGGAAACCGGTTTCATTCCAAAACAGGAGGACTCTCGGGTTCTGTTCATGCACTACCACAATAAACCAAACTGGTGTGCAGTCAATGGTATTTTTGACTGGCTGGTTCAAATCAATAAATGTCTCTTGTCTCCTGCATTAAGTGTGCTGTCCGTGTTCCCTTGACAGACGGGAGAGGTCCAAGGTTCCCCTCATCATAAAGCAATGTGTGGAGGAGATTGAGCGCCGAGGCATGGAGGAGGTGGGAATCTACAGAGTCTCTGGTGTGGCAACAGACATCCAGGCCCTGAAGGCCGCATTTGATGCCAGTGAGTGCACCCGTTGATGAGCCCCTCCGAAGCAAATGAATACACTTACATAATGGTTTACTGTCCTCACTTAACCACTCTAACTGATTACAGTCTCCGCCTTTTTAACCTCCATTTCCTCTGACTGGCAGATGATAAGGATGTGTCCGTGATGATGAGTGAGATGGATGTGAATGCCATTGCGGGAACACTGAAGCTGTATTTCCGTGAGCTACCGGAACCCCTTTTCACAGACGAGCTGTACCCCAACTTCGCTGGAGGCATCGGTCAGTCTCTCCTAGTAACCTCAAAAGAGCCTGCCGCAGCGCATTGTCACAGTGAAAGTAACATTCAAGAAACCATTCAACAAAGTGTAGAACATGTTACAGCTACCACAAAAATGCCTACCAGTTGTATGATTTATTTCAGCACTGTCAGACAGTGTGGCGAAGGAGAGCTGCATGCTGAACCTGCTGCTTTCACTCCCAGAACCCAACCTGGTCACCTTCCTCTTCCTGCTGGACCACCTGAAGAGGTCTAGTCCCCACAGTGGCCATGTGTTCTGTCCTGTCACATGACACAGACCTGTCATTAGAATTTCTCTTGCTAGTCTCTCCTTCCTTTTTCTGACACTTGATCTCATTTGTTTGTGCAGGATTGCTGATAATGAGAGCGTTAACAAGATGTCTTTCCACAACCTGGCCACGGTCTTTGGTCCAACCCTGCTCCGCCCATCTGAGAAAGACAGCAAGATCCCGGGCAGTGCCACGCAGCCCATCACCATGAATGACAGCTGGTCACTGGAGGTTATGTCACAGGTACTGCCAAATTCTGTATAGGCATCTACAGTATAGTGCAGGGGCAAGCAACAGTTCTGGAGGGCTAAAACAATCTCCTTTTCATTCAGACATGTGACACCGGGCTGAGTGCAATTTACAGTTTATTTAACGAAATGTTTCAGCCCTCCGGGACTAAAGTTGACAATATAACAGAGTGAAGACCACACCGTAAGCTCACTCCACAACTAGCTTGAAATGTTGCTGATGTTGCTGATGAACTGTCAGTGGAGAAGATAAACTGTTTTCAACAGCAGGTTGACATTGGTCACATTGGTACAGTTTCCAGATCGTAAGTTGGTTTCAGCTCATGGCCAGGGTTGCTCCCTGTGTAGCGAGTTTACAAGGGGTGAGGGTAATGGAGTGAAGAAATGTTGTTGATGGAGCTGTCCAATAAGTATCTTTGTATGGCTCAAATGGATGTATGGGGCAAGGAAAACACGCTAAGAAGCTAAACTGTTAGCAATGCTATGGTTTTAATAGTTCCTGTACCCCTTATGTCTCTCTAGGTACAGGTCCTACTGTATTTCCTTCAATTGGAGAGCATCCCAACACCGGACAGCAAACGTCAAAGCATACTATTTTCCACTGAAGTATAGTGGGAGCATGGACATATCAATCTGTGAAACATTTGGTGGAAGAATTAGATAAAATTATGTCTTAGTAAATTGTTGGCTGTGACTAAGAATGACTGCTGCAGGAGGTATTGATTGCTGCTGACTGATAGGACAGGGTTACAAGGCACCTGCTACTTATGGCCACTAGATGGCGTCACAGCACATTCCACACTGGTCAAATACAATAGGACCATAATTAAAGCCATTCCATTATAATTAATCATCGTCCTAATATCATACTTAATGTGTAGCTGACCTTAACTGACGTTCAACAACAAAAAAAGCCACAGAAAATTCCAAGTAAACTTTTATTTGGTTTTAAATTGCATTTTTATTATTTTAACCTGATAATGAGTGAGGCATATTGTCCAGTTTGTGGTTCAGCTTTTTGTACTAAATAGTAAAGTACTGAATGATATTCGGATACATTTGGGATATTTTGATATTCATACTTTCAATGTCATTACCTCATTTGGTGGGCTGCACGCTTACAGAAGTGTTGATACTTTCTGTTATTTATATCGGACAACCAACTCATTTTGGCAACACTTATGATCCACTAATGTTTAGATCAATCAAAATCTGTCCTGATTATTGACCTAATATATGATGTCTGTTTTATTTAAACAATAAGGCTAGAGACTGTGTGTAATATACTATAGCGTCACTGCTAAGCCATGGTGTTCTGGTCATATACCCCTCCTGAGGTGCCTTATTGCTAATATGAACTGGTTTCCAATGTTTTTCGAACTGTGAAAATCTTATTTTTTGTGCCATACCTGTAGTATATAACACTGTACATGATGAGTATGATAAAAACGTTTGACTGTTCTAATTACATTGGTAATCAGTACAATATCGATAACCTCAGGTTTGAGCCAATCTGCATTCGGGCCCCCCCAAAGAGCAAATGTTTTGACAATTTGGATTCACCTGACCTTCATCCAAATGCTTTCCTTATTTTGTAAAGAATGTGTAACTGATCATACTTCTAAGTAGGTATATATGTAACATGCAGGCATGTTGACTTCAGTGTTTTCTTTAAATCACTACTGTTATTTGTTAGTTTCTTTATGTGGGATGTTGTACTCATTAGACCACAAACATTTCCTCAGAATAATTTTTATTAGATTTTTTTATCTCATAGCAATTGGAAAGTTGAATTCTGCTAAAATCTATCTTGAAAGACCAGCAACATAAAGTAGTTGGCCTAAATGTTTAAGTATAGTGATGATAGTCCTACGTTTTCCTTATGAATTTCCTTTGTAGAGTCAGTTATCTTCTAATCTGATTAGAGTGCATATGACCCCTTCCCCCATTCAGTGGAGGAATATTGTTTTTATTTCAGCTGGAGTAAAACCACACATTTCAGTACAGTTGTACTGTGTGGAAATAGAAAGAAATAGCGCAGAGCTAATAAGCTTTGATGCTTTGTTCAACTCAAGTCTCCCATCCTGGTAGTGATCCAATCATTTCCAAATCTCCTTGGTATGAAAACAAATGTGGCCATTGTGAAGGCCACCATTGTCTTCTATTGTGTTATTTTGCTTCTAGCAAAATATATAAAGGGTTTACTGTTCTATGCCTTGTGAGTTGTAAAAATGTCTCTGCTGGCAAAGTGAAAATCATTCCAAATGTTTACAGATAACGGAATTTAGATGTTATGCAATATATTATACCATTATATAAAACTGTTAGGCTAACTCTGTTTGTAGACCATCAGCAATCACTTAATTGACATCACTTTTTCCTTCCAGACACTGCTGTAGTCATTATCCCAAGAAAGTCTTATGTACATGTATAATAAAGAGATGATTTCCAAGTGCTATTAATCTTGATTCTCTGCAATCTGAGAACAATTTATTTTGTCATGCCTATTATATGTCAGAAGAAGTTTCTATTTTCCTGCCCTGAAAACTTGAACAGTTTTGTTTTAGATTAACATTTAGTCTTTCTTTAGATACTTTTGTTTCCTGCCAAAACAGCTGTGTGCTTTGAATGCTGTCAACATTCCTCAGGTGCAAAACACACCAACCAGTTTGTGTGGGCCAGAGCAATCGAATCCCTTCGTTGTGCCTGCAGCTGTAATGTTTTTCGGACACAGAGGGCCAGTTCTGAAAAAAAAATATTGTGGTCAACTGAAGTAGCCTTCATTGGCGAAATGGCTGGGAATTGTACATCAATATGATACATGCATAACCCCAGTGCTGTAGATGCTCACAGCTGTACAGATGAAGAAAATTGCCCTACCGAGGACAAATCACCTTGCTAACAACCTTGACCCATGAACCATTGAAGTTGCTGTCATGTTTTCTGGGGAAAAAGTTTTCTCACTGTTAAAAGATTGTTGTTCAGGCTGTGAACCTGTAGGGAAATGACAACCAGAAGGGCATTCTATTGAAGTTTGAGATAATGTGACAAAGATTCATAGATTTGGAAAAGAGTGCAAAATAATATTCAAGTGTTAGGATACCCCAATGAAAACAGCTGGATCCATAATCAGGAAGCAGAAGCCACTGCCAAGAAAAGGCTGTCCCTCAAAACTCAGTGCTTAAATAATGAGAATTATTAGAATAGCTACAGCGAAGCCAACAATCACTGTGAACCTGTGGGAATGATTTTCATCAAAGACTGGACATCTTGTTAACAGAAGTGGATGGAGGACAATTCCGGGAAATACTCAAAGAACCTTCTACAGTCCTAAGAAAATGAGATTTCAGGAGGACAATAATCCCAGCACCAAGTAACATTGGAGTGGTTCAAGAATAGAAAAGTGAATGTCAAAGTCTTGATCTCATTCCCACTGAGAATCAGTGACAACAAGCGTTGTTTAAACAAGCCGAACAACCTGGATCAAATCTGCTGGAGCAAAAAGGAATGGGACAAAATCACTTAGCCACCATTGCAAGGCTGACAGAAAAAAGCATATCCACTCAAATCTCTGTAAAAGGCCATACAATACCTATGTGAACATACAAGTGAATAAATTCATTTGGAATTCATTAAGCGTTTCCTTTTCTTTACTCTGTAAAACCGTGTCACCCGCTCCAGAGCAAACCTTAAGCAACGTGGGAATCGTTTAACCGAACTAAACACACCTCTGGCTACTATGGTGATATTGGGATAACGTCCAGGACCTGTTTGTCCCACACAAATTCTTCAAATGTACAGTACTCGGATTCTGCAATTCATCATTGATCTTCAAGGAAACAAATAGAAAAGGCCAAGGTATGAATTTCAGCTAAACAATTGACTGTTCATCAAGTGTAGCTTTCTTACTTTATCTAGTTAGCCCTTGCTAGCGACGTGAAAAGCTTGCAACTTTCACGTCTCCTGGCTGGACACGTTACTGTGCTGTATGTCCTAGTTGAGTGCCTTTTATGATTAACCAACTGCTACGCTGTTAAGAGGAATGCGGTACCCTCCATAACGTTTTGCGCTAATGTCAGTCTCAAATTAGAAAAAGCTGAACTATACTGTAGACTGGTAAGTTAGCTGTATAACGTTACACTCGGCTAGCCACTTTAGCTAGCTAGCAAGCTCGCAAGCTACTGTACTGTATCCAGCACTGCAGCTGACAACTCATGCTGTATTGAGAAGTTGATTTGCTTGCAAAAACGTTCACTTGCTAACGGGTAACGTGATCAGCAGAAATAGAGAAAGGTATAACCAGACAAATGTATTCCTAACTTTGCTTGCAGATAGACAGCTAGCACACAATCGTCCACTCAGAAAACAAGCTGTATTTAGCTAGCTAACAAAATGTGTCAACTCAGCTTGTCAAATGGCAGCATTGTACCAATTTCAGTACTTATTTATACACAAACGTCTCCTTACAGCAGTAGAAGAATATAAAGTGAGTGCATATTTTTCCTAACTTTTTCCCCTGGAGTGTCTTGAATGGTATATAATTTTCTGCGGTCAACATTTGTATGGATTTCTCGGTGTCCTGTCCAGCCTGAAAAGCTATGCAATAATATCAGGAAACATCTCAGTGACTCTGCTCTGTCTTTTGAAATATGTCCTCTCCCAAAAATGTCAGTTTCTGGTGCTGACGACTAGTAGCCAAAGAGTGACAACTTTCATTAACTGATTTATTGAATGGTCTAATGATATTGGAGCTGGGGAAATTTCTACTCCCAACCGAGATTTGGCTTCCGAATTTGAGCCAAGCTGTCGGAGAAGTGGTGTGAACGCTTGGGAATCAATAAGGGTTAACAGTCTTGCTCAGTTAGATTGTTTCCACTTTTTTGTCTCTAGAATGTGATCAATCAAAATGTTCAGTGGATGGTCAAATGGTTTATATTCTAGGTTACTTTCTGCCCAATGACACTATACCGTTTCTACAAAACCTGTTAAAGCAGATTGATGTCCACTTCAATTGGTAGACGATTGTAAGAATCTTTTGAAGTACCTAAGAATGTATTACATCTTCCAAATCAAAACTAGACAATTTGGGCTATTGCCAGACAAACAGTTTCGAAGTATATAGAGGTGTGTGTGTGATAAGTGAGACAACATGACATTTTTGGTTTTGATTTGTAGGGGTCCTGGTACCATCGAAAAATGTTGTCTAGGGGGCCCCTGATCGCCACAGCAGTTCACTGCCCTTCGTTGTGAGATCAGGGTTTAAATCCTCCTTGTGGATCAACCCTTGGGTCCCACGAAGGATGGTGCAGTTGGCCAGCACTGTCTGGGTTTGCTGGGTTAGTAATCTGATATTGTAACCTCGCCTAGTTGCACTTGTGGCGGCTTGGGTGCTTGTGTCCAATCAAGATTCCCTCTGTTGCGTAAAGATTCCGGTGTAGATGTCCTGGTTCAGCAAGTGGCCTGAGAGGAACCAAAAGTGCATTGGATGTGCTTCAGAGGACACATTGACTGTCCTGAGTCCGCTGGGAGGTAGTATGATGAAGTGGACTTAATTAGGAATTGGATATCATGGGCCCCATAATTAATTGAATGATTTGTTCTATTTTCCCTTTTCTCTATGCAAACTCTAAGCTAGTGCTATTCAAATCTGGACCTCAAAGGCTGTTCCATTTCCCTTTTCCCTCTAATCATGGACTTATTTAGACCTGGGGCACCTGGTGGGTATTATTAGTGATGAACAGAAAACCAGCAGGCTCTAGACCTTGTAAGATGTAGGGTAAAGCACATGATAATCTACAAGCTACTCGGAAGGGAATGCTTGTGGTTGTGTTGGCTCAAAATGTAATTTCTGTATTCAGGTCTCCCACACATTGTATACAAATTGAATAGAAGCATGTTCATTTGGCAGCATGGTTTAGATGTTTCATGCCTTGAACATATTTGTTTTTATCTGAAGGGAGCTCCTGTTAGTGAATAGGGGACTTTGCCATAGTGAATTCGTAAATTAATAAGTGAACACTCACAAAACCTGAAGGGGCAGCTACATGTTCATTTGGAATTAAACATTAATTTGCCTGGAAATGGAGGAAGGTTATTAGGAGATTCCAGCAAAACGCTGTCAGCAACCTTGGTGGTTGGTTATTGCAGAGCGTTCACAGCTGGTGTTTTGCATAATCATTGCATTGTCAAAATAGTTGCTTCCTAAGCCTGAATAGCGCTGCAACTTTTTTCGCTGCACTGCTCACTTGTTGTCGCAATTGTTGTCATTGGAAATGAATGGGTGCGGCACTTCCAAAGTGCATGGCTGCAGTTGGTCTATCATGGCCTTTAAGTTTGATAGACTACATCCAGTTTGGTCCGGAAAAATGTGGATATTGACACAATTTACATTACATACGGGTGACAAAGGAAAAACCAAGTGTCTCAGTTAAGTGTTGGGTCACCATGAGCCACCAGAACACTTTCAGTGCAGCTTGACATAGATTGTATGAGTCTCTGGAACACTACTGGAGGGATGGAACGCCATTCTTCCAAAAGATATTCCCTCATTTGGTGGAAAGCAAGCATGTATTATTGTGCTAATGGCTGGAAGCTGTAGTGAGCGTTTGTAATGTCTGTAACTCTGGAAATGTCTTTCACAAAGGGTTGTAATAAATTGCATATCATATTTAGGTTGGCCACTGTGTATAATTCACAAATAAAGTGATTATAATCTTAAAGGATGGAGGATTGGCTGTTAGAACTGTCTCCGGCTGTGATTAATGATTTTGATTGTGAGCTTAGAGGTTGTAGGTTCCACTCTGTCTAAAACACTCTGTTACCCACAGTACTTGTCCTCACCACACATTGGTCATTGTAGTTTTTCAGAGGAGAGGCAGTCAGAGGATGCTAATGTTATGGAAGGGAAGTGACTCCCACAGTCATGGGGCTGAATAAGGAAGTAGGTGGGGACAGTATGGAGCACGAAGACCGACCTCTAGCCTCAATGGGCTGGTTTTCTAGTTTTAATATACTGAATATAAACGTCAACAAAACTATTTTCTAGCACAGCCTTTGTCTGTGTTTTGGGAGCAACAGGCATTCACACGTTTATAAATTATTTACATGTATAACCCATATTTCTGTTATTTTCCAACCGGTTTCACAATATACGCTGATTTCTTTTTCCACCCTTTCTTTTACAGAAAGGAAAATGTTATTCATGGGTAGAATATCATGCAAAACTAAATATTTACTCAAATGTCTATGTGGCTTCCACTATGTTGGAAAACAAATGAGAATTGGAAGTTTGTATAATAAAGCACAAGTAACAATATATATGGGGAAAAGAGGTCCACTCCCATTTAGAAAGACAATGTTGCGTGGTTGGACATAGGCCTATGTGCCAGTTGAGATTTTAGGGCATTGAGGTTGTACAGACACCAAAGAAATGGGAGGAAAAATATTGCTGTTACAGAGGGAATGTTATTATATCCATGCTGTACAGACTGCAAGCCCTAGAGATTTTCTTAAGCTGTTTTGGAAAATAACAAACATGGTTTGGAATTATTAGTTGTAAATTATTATTGAGGGAAAAAGTATTGATCGTTATAGTCATACAGTAGTAGAACTAGTGCATACATCAGATGGATTAGTGCTGCTATTTGACTGGCTGCCATCTGATCTTGTAGTCTCTGGAATCCAATCTTTTGTATCCTTTAGCCACCAATGATTGGACTGCTGGGAGGGTTTTGTCATTTCAGTTTTTTCATCTCAAATGCATACAGTACATTTTCCAACTGGCCTTGAAGTATAACTTTACATTTGCATCTGGCAATGTCATGTTTCTACTACAAGGAATTACTGTTTATTCTGAAGCTTCCCTTTGTCACCCAATGATTCCCATTCATTAAGATCCAAAGAAAACACCAGTCATCCAGGTTTGTTGACCCATGATGTTTTTGATGTGGCCTCCAAATGCAATCCATGGAATGGTCTTTTTGAAGGAAGATTTAACACATTTTAGATCATTTGAAATAATAAAATTTAGCATATTTTATTATTTATGATTTTGAGATTATCCAAATCTTTGCCTTGTTTGGAGGTCAAGAAAGACGGTCAAACCATTGATCATTTATCAATTACATTTTGAGAGTTAGAACCTATGCAGGTATGCAAATCTTTTTTAGGGAAAATAACTTATATTTTAAAAAGAAATTGGCCATTACTGTGATGGTGGATGATGCATTATAAAACACATACAGTTAGGTCTGGAAATATTTGGACACAATTTTCATAATTTTGGCTCTGTACACCACCACAATGGATTTGAAATGAAACAACTGGGATGCAATTCAAGTGTAGACTTTCAGCTTTAATTCCAGGGGTTGATCAAAATCATTGTATGAAACATTAAGGAATTGCAACCATTTTCATAAACAGCCCCTTATTTCAGGGGCTCAAATGTAATTGGACAAATTAACACAATCATAAATGTTCATTTTTAATACTTTGTTGAGGAATCCTTTGCAGGAAATTAACCTGAAGGAGCATGCATTGCAAGGAGCATGCATGCAAGTCTGGAACGCATGGACATCACCAAATGCTGGGTTTTCTCCTTTGTGATGCTTTGCAAGGCCTTTACTGCAGCTCTCTTCAATTGTTGTTTGCTCGTGGGTCTTTCTGCCTTAAGTTTGGTCTTCAGCAAGTGAAATGCATGCTTGTTTCGGTTGAGATTAGGGGATTGACTCGGCCATTGCAGAATATTCCACTTCTTTGCCTTAAAAATCTCCTGGGTTGCTTTTGTGGTATGTTCTAATGAACGTTGCTGAATTTAGCCGAATCTGAGCATACAGTATATCCCCATACACTTCAGAATTCATGTGGCTGCTTCTGTCACATCATCAATAAACACTAGTGACCCAGTGCCATTGGAAGCCATGCATGCCCATGCCATCACACTGCCTCCACCATGTTTTACAGATGATGTGGTATGCTTCTGGTCATGAGCCTCTCCAAGCCTTCTCCATACTTTTTTCTTCCCATCATTCTGGTACAGGTTGATCTTAGTTTCATCTGTCCAAAGAATGTTGTTCCAGAACAGGGCTGGCTTTTTTAGATGTTTTTTTGGCAAAGTCTAATCTGGCCTTTCTATTTTTGAGGCTTATGAATGGTTTGCACCTTGTGGTGAACCCTCTGTATTTGCTCTCGTGATACCTTCTCTTTAAAATGTTATACCTACCTCCTGGAGAGTGTACTTCACTTGGCTGGATGTTGTGAAGGGGTTTTTCTTTACCATGGAAAATATCCTTCAATCATCCACTACTGTTGTCTTCCTTGGATGTCCAGGCCTTGCAGAGGCTCACCAGTGTGTTCTTTTTTTCTCAGAATGTACCAAACTTTTGATTTGGCAACTTCTAATGTTCCTGCTATCTCTCTGATAGATTTTATTTTTATTATTTTGGTCCCTTGTAAAAGGGAGCTAAATATTAAAGAGCTGTAATTCCTAAACTCTTCCTCCAATTTGGATGTGAATTCAAATTAAAACTGCATTTTATGCCTCATTTTCATTATGTAACTGTAACTTGAATATATTTTGGTAAACTGCCAAAATCTGAGAACTTGTCAGTGTCCAATTATTTCCGGACCTAACTATATGTAATGTAACATAAAAAAAAATCAATAGGATGTTATATTTTAAGTGAAGTTCCTAAATCAGAGAGATATAAAAAATTAAATGTTTTATTTTATACAGATTTTCTTGGCATGGTTGATGTTGCATATGCACAGTTAGCCATTTTTCATTTACTACTTACCTAAGCTTATGGGAACCTAAGCTTGTGTGCACGGTACAGCAGAACTCCATTCAAAGGCTCCATTATCCATTATAAGGCTCTGCTTTGCACCTACAATTTGCCTTAAAGACAAATGTGTCTTAAAGGAGGCCTGGGTAATGCCCGTGTCATAAATATAGCAACTGAATAAGTACCACAGGAATCTCTCTGTCTCCGTTCAAGTCCTCTGCTGCTCTGCCATAAATAAGAGGTGAGAGAAGACTATTGGGAGCTGTTAAAGCTTCCAGCACACGTGTGCACAGCCAAAATGACAATGTTTCATTGTCCGTATAATTGTTGTGTTTAGTCAAAAGAAAAAATAATTTGAAGGGTTTTGAGGGATTTCTCTCAAGAAAATACATAATTTTGCATGCAACAACTATTTGCTAACTTACTGTTTAACTTTCAGGCTGAAAATGTAGTGCCTCATATGTCTCCGTGCTGTTTTTGTAAATGTTTTTATTGTGTAATACATTATTTTTTTCAGTGACTGCAGTATTCGCTGTTGGTTCTAAGCAGCCAATGACTGCCATCTTGTGGAGTTGATGTCAGGACATCAGACACGGAGTAAGTCAAATGAACATGCCTGGTTACTCAGACCTAATGTGTAGTTGTCCTTTTAATTCAATTCCGTTGAAAGTAATCTCTCCGCTGACATTGTCCTTTACTCCCCAATGTGTCTAGGTTGACTTGTTAACGTATGAGAGCCCAGTATGAAGAAGACGGGCAGGCCGGTGATCAGTAAGGCTCAGAGTGGAGAGAGGGGGAAGACTGAGGGAGCAGCTCCCGGGACCCCAGGCAAAGCTGCAGCCAAGACCAGCTCAACAGCACCACTGTCTAAGGTACGCATGATTTAATATGATATAAGTGTTTACCATGATACAGAACATTCCTCTTTTATTCAAGGTTCTACACTGGCCTGTTGTGGCTGTTGAAAAATGTAGTTGCCCACATTTAGAAGCACATTTACATTTATTTGAGGGATTACATCTTGAAATCTTAGTTTGTTTGGGCACTCTGGTGGTCCTAAATAGAAATTACAGATGGCACAGAATGTTATTTTGGTTCGTGAGTGAGTAAAATGGTTACGCTGTATCAGTAGGAGTTTGCATTTAAGTAACAATTTTCACATGTTTCTCTCCAGGTTAAAAGCAATGATGATCTGCTAGCAGCTATGACAGGGGGCACTCCAGCTACAAACAGCATTGTGACAAAGAATAAGAGGACTGTCTCCACAGGGATCAGCAATGGTAACCCAGACGGTAAACCAAAGACTAGCACAGGTGAGTCTTCATATGTCAATAAGCGGACTAGCCTCTAATGACCCTGTTTACTTTCAATCCTACCTATTATTAATCTGCATTTCATTCTTGCTCTGTTCCATCTATCTTCTCAAGGTTCTTTGTCGAAACGGTTGACTTCATTGACCTCCAAGGAGCCCAACTCCTCCAGGGATCGTTTGCGAACATCCAGAGTGTCCACTAGTAAGAAACAGTCATTGTCCGGGGCAGTGCAGGGGGATGCGGCCCAGGGTAAGCGCTTTCGCAGCCAGCAGGTGGCGGAGTCGGATGGCCGCATGAACAAGACAAAGTCAGACTGCCAAGTCATTGACAAGGTGGCCCTGGAGGCCAAGGTGAAGGACCTACTGGGTTTGGCCAAGAGCAAAGACGTGGAGATCCTGCACCTGCGCAGCGAGCTGAGGGACATGAGGTCCCAACTGGGCCTGGGAGGAGAAGAGGTTCCCAAAGAAGAGGCAGGAGGAGGGCAGGATGAGAAGCCCCTGGAGAGGGAGATGTCTGCCATCACAGCTGCAGACGTGGAGTCCACGCTGCGCCTCCTGCAGGAGCAGAACCATGCCATCCGTGAGGAGCTGAACCTGCTGAAGAGTGAGAACCGCATGCTGAAGGACCGGCTGAACGCGCTTGGCTTCTCCCTAGAGCAAAGGCTGGATGGCTCTGACAAACTGTTCAGCTATTCCTCCCTGAGCCCAGACCTGGCAGCCAGTAGCGGGCACAGTGATGGCGGGGGCACCGGTACCCTGACCTCCTCGGTGGAGGGCTCCACGCCGGGCTCCCTGGAGGACCTGCTGACAGCCCACCAGCACAGTGGTTCAGTGGACAACCTGGACAGTGAATCCAGCGAGGTCTATCAGGGCGTCACCTCAAGCGATGACGCGCTGGACGCCCCCTCCGGAGCCTCCTCGTCCTCGGAGTCCGAGAGCGTGCCCAGCCGGGAGCGCTCGCGCCGGGGCAGCAGCGGCAACGCCAGCGAGGTGTCCGTGGCCTGCCTGACGGAGCGCATCCACCAGATGGAGGAGAACCAGCACAGCACGGCCGAGGAGCTGCAGGCCACGCTGCAGGAGCTGGCCGACCTGCAGCAGATCACCCAGGAGCTGAACGGCGAGAACGAGAGGCTGGGGGAGGAGAAGGTCATTCTCATGGACTCCCTGTGCCAGCAGAGCGACAAGCTGGAGCACTACGGTCGGCGGATCGAGTACTTCCGCTCGCTGCTGGACGATCACCACGTGTCCTACGTCCTGGAGGAGGACGTCAGAAGCGGACGCTACATGGAGTTGGAGCAGCGCTACATGGACCTGGCCGACAACGCTCGCTTCGACAGGGAACAGCTGCTGGGCGTCCAGCAGCACCTGAGCAACACGCTGAAGATGGCGGAGCAGGACAACGCGGAGGCCCAGGAGGTGATCGGGGCTCTAAAGGAGAGGAACCACCACATGGAGCGCATCATGGAGTCTGAGAGGCATGAGCGAGGGGCCATGGTGGCTGCGCTGGAGGAGTACAAGGCGGCGGTGAGCAGTGACCAGGCGGAGCTGGGTCGTTGCCGGGCCCAGCTGGACCAAGAAAGGCAGAAGGTGGCCGAGCTCTACTCCGTGCACAACTCCGGAGACAAGAGTGACATCTGCAGGCTGCTGGAGGGAGTTCGGCTGGACAAGGAGGAGGCCGAGGGCAGGGCTGCCAAGCTGCAGGAGGACCTGGGTCACGCCCGGAGCGATGTCACCAGGCTGCAGGACACCCTTGCTAAGGTGAGTTTACTGCCCCACAGAGCCAATGCGGTTTCCCTCATCCCATTCTCTGGCTGGTATCTCCATGAATCAAGTGAGACAATAATTGTATCCAACTAACAGGCCGCTTTCTCCTATGCCTATTCCCTCGCCGTGGAAATAATGAGCATTTATTGGGGTCATTAGTTTATGAATGAGATGTTCCTTCTGCTACGGATGGTGTGTGCAGCTGGATGGGGAGTACCGGGATTTTCAGGAGCAGGTGCAGAAACAGATGGCAGAGCAGAAGCGTGGGCTGGAGAAACAGCGGGTGGAGCTGCAGGAGAAGGAGACCGAGATTGGGGACATGAAAGAGACCATCTTTGAGCTGGAGGACGAGGTGGAGCAGCACCGTGCTGTCAAACTCCATGACAACCTCATCATCACAGACCTGGAAAGTGAGTTGGCTAGGGCCAGTGGAGAAAACGTTGCACTGCATTATGTCGCACAGCACAGGATCCCTGCTGTGCGTTTTTCACCATTCACCACACGATGGCTGTGTCAGTCCTCTGTCTTTTAGTGTAAGCTTGACTTCTGTACCTTGCAAATGTTTTGCTTTGTGCGGCACAAAGTCGCTCGGACACGGCTCTCCATCTCCTCTATGCCTGACGGGAGTTGCTGTAACAAGGCAAGGTCACAAGTGTATAAAAATAAAAAGCAGCTCTTCATGGAAGATTGAGTCAACATTTGTCCTTGCGTGGGAGCCATCAGTCCATTCAATGGTATTTGAAATGCATACGTTTCCAGATCCTCAGGTAGAAATGATGATGTGTGGAGGTACAGCGTCATGACACTTTCATGGAGAGGTTGGGACAAGAACTGTCTCACTCCCAATTTATGCAAGTGCATTTTCATTCACTTTAACAGTCTGTGCCAATTCTCATTAATTCTTTTATAAAAAAATGAATAAATGAGTCGGAGAGGCCAGTGCTATTTCACTTCATATCATCATTGCCACCTAAATCCTTCCTAGTTTCCCATTTCGTACATAAACAGCCTCCATCCCCAATTTACAATGACTATAAACTGCGCTGGCCTATTCACATGTCTGGTTCCTCCGTCAGACTCTGTGAAGAAGCTTCAGGACCAGAAGCATGACATGGAGCGGGAGATCAAGATTCTCCACCGGAGACTGAGGGTGAGTGGGCCGTTTGAGGACCAGAGGTCAGGGACACTGTCAGGCACAGCGGCGCAATGGGTTGGCCCAAGAACCTCACTGCTTGATTTCACTTGAGAGCAGTGTTTAGATGTGGTTGCAAAAACAGCACTTCAGTTATTTGACCTCAGTGGTTAAAATTATATCAGTGTTTCTCGTCATTGGAAAATGCCTAAGTTCGTGATACAGCGATTTGTTGCGTGTGTGTGTGTTCAGGAGGAGTCGGCGGAGTGGCGCCAGTTCCAGGCTGATCTCCAGACGGCTGTGGTCATCGCTAATGACATCAAGTCAGAAGCACAGGAGGAGATTGGGGATATGCGGCACCGTCTCCGCGAAGCCCAGGAGAAAAATGAGAAGCTGGGCAAGGAGCTAGATGAAGTCAAGAACCGCAAGTATGACACAAAGCAACAGCTGGGCTTGATTCCAAGTGTCACATGGCTGACGTCTGGTTATTTAGGAGAGATGTATGCGTGTTGGACGATTTCTGCTTCCCCAATCAGACGATCTCCAGGTACCCCCTTTAGGTCGACAGATAGTTTAGTGGTTAGAGGGTTGGGCCTGATCCTGAAGCCAACAAATTGAACAATCTGTAGTTATCCCGATTCCTTACTGTTCCTATACATCTCTCTTTGTAAACATGTCTGCTGAATGACAGATGGAAAAAGAAAAACACTTTTATTTCTGCAAGCATTGGTGTCCTCTCTTAGGAAGTCACCTGGTATATGAACCAGTACCATCAAAAGCAATGACATGGACCTTTAAACAACTGTTAAAGTTGGGTAGTTGGTCAGTCGTTTTATGGCATCTGAACACACGATCAGTTTCATTAAGATGCCACGTTGGGTTCTCTAACATCTCTATGCAACAATTTGTAATAAAAAAAATTTCAAAGCACACACTTTCCAAGTAATTAGTTACATGCCCTCTGTAATATTTGGTACAGAATATTTGCCTTTTTTACTCTATACTAAAGTTTGGATTTAAAGTCAAACAATTACTAATGTATAGAGGCTTAAATATATAGTTTGAGGGAATCTCTGAACATATTGCTGAAGCGTGTTGGTGTTGGTCTCCTCAGGCAGGACGAGGAGAGGGGCAGGGTTTATAACTACATGAATGCCGTGGAGAGGGACCTGGCAGCGCTGAGGCAGGGTATGGGCCTGAGCCGTCGCTCCTCCACCTCCTCCGAGCCCTCTCCCACGGTCAAAACCCTCATCAAGAGCTTCGACAACGCCTCCACGCAAGGTGCCTCAACCTGCGAGTGTAAGATATGACCCCTTCATGACCCTTATTCTGTCCTGCGCATTCAGAGTTCTACACTGGGATTCCCGTCTGATGTGGCTCACTGTCCCCTTGTGTTCACCACAGGCCCAGTTCCCCCGACCGGGCCCCCCGCTGTTCCCACAGCCCCCCCTGCCACTTTGCCACGCACCCCCCTCAGCCCCAGCCCCATGAAGACCCCCCCTGCAGCCGCCATCTCACCCATACAGGTACACGGTCGGGAACGTTAGACCCGAGAGGGCGGGGAATTTTAGACTGACCCAGTGACCCATTTCACTGTGTTCGTTGGCATCGGAAAGTGTTGGCCTCAGGTGTAGCACTCGGTAAGAACCCGGCTCACAATTCAAGTGTGCTAACTGGGCCAGGCAGCCGTTCAGTAGTGGAAGAGTTCCTGGGACCAACAGGTCAAGAGCGCTCCTGTGTACAGAGTGTTTATTGGACTCTAATATTCCACAGGTAGCTCTTCCTCCCCTACTCTTGGAGTTGGTCCCGGCAGAAGGTTCCTGGGCCAGACCACAACTTGGAAGATCTAATAATGTCCCATAGATCCAATTCCGTTTCCTCACTTTCCCTTTACGTGTATTGTCCCATAGAAAATGTTCCCGTGTTGGAAACCCGTACATGTGAGTTTTAATCATATGGTGGTTGATTGATTTCAGAGACACTCTATAAGTGGGTCCATTTCTGCACCCAAACCCCACTCCTCTCTGAATGACAAGAGATCCAGCTACACAGACATCAGCATGCCAGGTGAGTGGACGCCGACATTAACATTGACCAAGCTCCGTAGCTGGATATCTTTCAGTTTCATGTTAATGAAATGAGGGAGGCCTTTCATTGTCAAAGATAAATGACTGCAGACATAGTAATTAAATCTGGGTCATTAGATCTCCGTGCGTCTCTGTATTAGATGGTCTGTGTTGAACCCTATGCCCACTGTGGGGGTCGCGGGGGGGGGGGGGGGGGGGGGTCATGGACAGGATTCCACATTAATGTAATAATTGCCTATTAGAAGCTATAAAACAAATATTTACTGAATGGGTGCGTCTTTTTTACAACAAAAGAGAATAATGACATGCAAAAAGTAAAAGACGACACTGAAACCAAACAGTCCTTTTCCCCACAGACCCATCCCACCATCCCACCATCCCACCATCCCCAAGCAGCCATATACCCTGTCTTCCCTATTCATTTTGTTATACTAATAAATGTTCTAGTAAGTTCAAGGTCATTAAATGTAAACGTGCTATAGTGGTCGTATCCTCCAGTGTTTTGTTTTGGTTGTTTTGTTGCACTGGGGGGAAAAAAGGACTTCCAGGATACTGTTCTGGGGCCTATAATGTTGATATGAACTCGTAACCCCTTGAGTCAAAATAATCCCACTCCTGAAACTGATTTTACAATGAATTTTCTTTTTTTCAATACGATGTGAGTTTCCTCACTTTTGGTTGAGGCGTGATGATAATGTAGTAGGAACCTGCCACTCTCTTCCCCCATCCACAGCAGACCATCTCCTGAGGAGCTCCTCGGCCAGCCGCCCTGCCTCGGCCCTCCAGAGGGTCTCCAGCGTGGAGTCATCTAAGGCCATGGCCATCTCCGGTATAACATCTCATGGGACAGGAATACGCCTGGAAAATAAGCCTGAATTATTCAAAAGGGTTGCCAGTAAAACAAAATGCTTTTCATCCATATGTATAAAAGATCTGAGTGCATATCCTACCATCCACAGACCCCATTGACCAGAGTTTTGTGTGGGCCATTGACACTGTCTGTCTGTGTGTCTGTCTGGTTCTGTCAATGTGATGGCCAGTGTCCCGCAGGAGCAGTGAGGAGATGAAGAGGGACGTTGCTTCCCCGGACTGTGGCTCTTCCTCCCTGATGGCCATTGGCTCTGCTTCCTCTATGTCGTCTTCATCCCCAACCGCCTCCGTCACCCCCACTGCCTCCGTCACCCCCACGGCACGAAGCCGCCTCCGGTAAAAACCTCCTTCACTCCAGCCTTTCAATGCATATGAGTCCACTAAGTCCTCTGTGTGGTTATTGTGGTGTTTTCACAATATTGTGGTGTTTTCAGGGAACTATGTGGGCTAGCGGGAAACCATGGAATTAGGAGTGTGCATTCATTAAAATGACCCTCTGGCCTTTGTGTTGTGTGTTCAGAGAGGAGCGGAAAGACCCCCTCTCCGCATTGGCCCGGGAGTATGGGGGCTCCAAAAGGAACGCGCTGCTCAAGTGGTGCCAGAAGAAGACTGAGGGGTATCAGGTATGTGTTGTTTAGTCTGGTTTGAGTAATGCTCTCAAGCAATGTCACCTCTCAGGTCACTGACTCACCTGTTATAAAAAGGACTACGTTTAAAGGTGCATTCCGGTCATGTCACCCCACTGAAAATGTTGAGCTCCTTCAAAACACACTGTTTTAAAATGGTTACCTCATCTTTGTCTCATGACCACCAATCCCAATCATTATGAGGCTCAAGTGGGGGTGGTTTGGGGAGGGGCATGCACTGCTGTCATGGAATCGCTTGTCACTCTTGTCTGCTAAACCAATGATTGGTGGGAGTTTTCAAATGGGTGACCATGTGACCAGAGTAGATGGGTAGAAGGGTTTTTAATCGATTCAAATACCTGTTGTGAGGCTCATTTAATGAGAATCTAATTAAATCCCCTTGTTAGAATGGACATAATTTTTCCGGATGTCTAGATTTGTTTTTCCTAATGGTCCACTAACCTCTTTCAGGGCTTCCTTTATGCTCCCTGTCAAGTCGTAAACCATTGTAGATGTCATAAGGACTTAAGTTAGTTTTTTTATTGTCCTTATGGTTCTTCTCTCACCTAAAGTATGTGACTAGACCAAAAGGGCCTGGGAATGGGTTCAAACATCATCCAGAGAGGGAATGAAAATGTTACTATGAATCAACAGTTTGGACATTTTTAAAACTAAGCCAGTTCCAGAGACACACATTAAGCCTAGTTCTGCATACAAAAAAATCCTGCTCAATAGAAATCTCTTTTTAGTCCACCACTTGGCTGACTGTGATATTGTTTTCGGTGCTCTTGTTGGTTCTAGTGCAGAGAGTGAATGGTTGTCATGGTTCCCATTTTTACAGTGGTCCTATTTAGGAAGTGCTACAAATTTCACACGTCCTTTTAACTGCCTGACACAAAAGCTATGGATTCCCCAGCTGGGGTGAAGGCAGTGGGACTCAATGTTAGACTATAGTTGGGTGGAAACTATATAAGAGAAGCTTCCATGTTAATCTTGTTGACAAAACAATTCTATGTTCTGTAGCCTGCAACACCACAATGCAGTGGCAAATTACTGTTATGCATAAAAGTCAGTACTAGTGAGTACAATACGAGTCTGAAAATGCAATTTCAATAATGGTACAATAAGCCCTGCTATTTTTATGTTTAATTTAAATTAGGCCTAGATCAGTTGTGAGTTTATGCTAGACTAGTTATATCTAGAAAGGCACGGTAGCATGCTGTAATAGTGCTTCTGATACTGAACTTATGCCATGTCGTTCTATATGTGGCCACATAATTCATTTTACATTTTTATTATTCCTTCACTGTACTGCTTCAATAAAGCCAGGACCTTTGTCATTAAACTTTTGATAAGTATTCCTTTCAATGACTGGGCTAAACATGGCTCAATGTTTTAATCTAATTAAGGCTACACTACCTCAAAAGTCTTCTGTAGGCTTCTTAGGCACATTTATTCATTCTACTTACTATTCTAGGATCCAAACTATGCATGGGCCTTTGACGTGTTACAAAGCACTAAAGTGTAATGACATTCAGAGGTTGCCTTTGATACTGGATTGGGACAGAGTACAATGAACTCTAAAGTATTTGGGAAGTGACTTTGTTGTTGTTGTTTTTGGCCCTGTATTCCAGCACTTTGAAATAATACTGTGACTATGGGGTTGAAGTGCAGATGTTTCCAAGAAAGTGGTGCCTTGGCTTAAACATACCACAGATATGGAGTTGTTAATAATAGGGACTGGTTTAGCTGAGGTTCCTACAAATGTACAGTGGGGCAAAAAAGTATTTAGTCAGCCACCAACTGTGCAAGTTCTCCCAATTAGTGCTCTGTTTGTTAGGTCTTAAACCTGTTCATATAATGAAAAGACAAAAATGGACTGTGGTAAATAAAGATAGGCGTGTTTTCAAAAAGGAAGTGGTAATATACATTTCGGTACATACAGTGGGGCAAAAACGTATTTAGTCAGCCACCAATTGTGCAAGTTCTCCCACTTAAAAAGATGAGAGAGGCCTGTAATTTTCATCATAGGTACACTTCAACTATGAGAGACAAAATGTGGGATTTCTTATTAATTTATTGGTAAATTATGGTGGAAAATAAGTATTTGGTCACCTACAAACAAGCAAGATTTCTGGCTCTCACAGTTAATCTCAATACTTTGTTATATACCCGTTGTTGGCAATGACAGAGGTCAAACGTTTTCTGTAAGTCTTCACAAGGTTTTCACACACTGTTGCTGGTATTTTGGCCCATTGCTCCATGCAGATCTCCTCTAGAGCAGTGATGTTTTGGGGCTGTTGCTGGGCAACATGGACTTTCAACTACCTCCAAAGATTTTCTATGGGGTTGAGATCTGGTGACTGACTAGGCCACTCCAGGACCTTGAAATGCTTCTTACGAAGCCACTCCTTCATTGCCCGGGCGTTGTGTTTGGGATCATTGTCATGCTGAAAGACCCAGCCACGTTTCATCTTCAATGCCTTTGCTGATGGAAGGTGGTTTTCACTCAAAATCTCACGATACATGGCCCCATTCATTCTTTCCTTTACACGGATCAGTCGTCCTGGTCCCTTTGCAGAAAAACAGCCCCAAAGCATGATGTTTCCACCCCCATGCTTCACAGTAGGTATGGTGTTCTTTGGATGCAACTCAGCATTCTTTCTCCTGCAAACACAACAAGATGAGTTTTTACCAAAAAGTTCTATTATGGTTTCATCTGACCATATGACATTCTCCCAATCCTCTTCTGGACCATCCAAATGATCTCTAGCAAACCTCAGACAGGCCTGGACATGTACTGGCTTAAGCGGGGGACACGTCTGGCACTGCAGAATTTGAGTCCCTGGCGGCGTAGTGTGTTACTGATGGTAGCCTTTGTTACTTTGGTCCCAGCTCTCTGCAGGTCATTCACTGGGTGAGATCTTGCGTGGAGCCCTGGATCGAGGGAGATTATCAGTGATCTTGTATGTCTTCCATTTTCTTATAATTGCTCCCACAGTTGATTTCTTCACACCAAGCTGCATAACTATTGCAGATTCAGTCTTCCCAGCCTGGTGCAGGTCTACAATTTTGTTTCTGGTGTCCTTTGACAGCTCTTTGGTCTTGGCCATAGTGGAGTTTGGAGTGTGACTGTTTGAGGTTGTGGACAGGTGTCTTTTATACTGATAACAAGTTCAAACAGGTGCCATTAATACAGGTAACGAGTGGAGGACAGAGGAACCTCTTAAAGAAGTTACAGGTCTGTGAGAGCCAGAAATCTTGCTTGTTTGTAGGTGACCAAATACTTATTTTACTGAGGAATTTACCAATAAATTCATTAAAATCCCGCATTTTGTCTCTCATAGTTGAAGTGTACCTATGATGAAAATTACAGGCCTCTCTCATCTTTTTAAGTGGGAGAACTTGCACATTTGGTGGCTGACTAAATACTTTTTTGCCCCAATGTATGTACCGAAAAATATATTACCGCTTCCTTTTTGAAACAACGCCTATCTTTATTTACCACAGTCCATTTTTGTCTTTTCATTATTTGAACAGATTTAAGACCTAACAA
Organism: Esox lucius; assembly: GCF_011004845.1. NCBI lineage: Eukaryota > Metazoa > Chordata > Actinopteri > Esociformes > Esocidae > Esox > Esox lucius. The sequence continues at coordinate 13,796,427 of NC_047581.1, read as the reverse complement.
ACAGAGCACTAAGAGACTCCATGAAATTTGAACCTCTTCCTAAATATTTGTTCAAATTATTTATTTTGTGTATGGTTTCCTATAATCTCACTAGTACAATAAAGATTACACAACAAAGTATTTTTAGAAACAATGTGTGATCTGCAGTTAAAATCTAGTTTGAGTGATGCGAAACTCCACCTTTGTCACACAGGTATTGAGAAATGTTTGCCCTTTTCCAACAGAACATCGACATAACCAACTTCAGCAGCAGCTGGAATGATGGCCTTGCATTCTGTGCTGTGCTTCACACTTACCTGCCAGCCCATATCCCCTACCTGGAGCTGTCTAGCCAGGACAAGGCAAGCACACTCCCTTACATAAAGACTATTTTGGACTAAAACAATTGCTGTGAGAACAATTTCATTTAAATGTCAATAACATTTTGTAAATGCTAATTTCTATTTACACTCACAATGAAAATGTGTAATGTCAAAACGTGACCTCAGTTCTGTCAAAATGTCACTGGACCAGATGGTTCACTAGCTTGCTTGTTTGGTTTATCTGTTTTGTTATTCAGAGAACTGTTTCCTTTTTAATGGCTGTGTTCAGTTTATCATCAGGAAGCATTATTGTGTATGAATATATCTCCCCTCCCCCATCTAGAGGCGAAATTTCACTTTAGCTTTCCAGGCTGCAGAGAGTGTGGGGATCAAGTCCACACTGGTACGATTCAACAAGATTTATATTTTATTTACTTAACTATAAGAAGTACATTTTATTTACTGAAATGTAAATAAGAGGTATTTTTTTTACACACATTCAACCCTACATTGCCTCTCCAAGTGTTCACTTCTTTACATTTTATTTATTTTTATATTTTATTGCGACAACATGAAATCATAATAGATTTTATTAGAGGTAAAAAAAACTGTTTTACCACAAAGTCCATAATGTCAAAGTGAAAAATTAAATCTGCAAAGTGTAAAACCCCCAAAAAAGTGTTAAATGCCTTTACTATGACTCCCTGAATTGACTGTTCAACCAATTGTCTTTAGAAGTCACATAATTACTTGAACAGAGTCCCACCTGTATGCAGTTTTAAGCTGTTCCACATGATTACAAGTTAAATACACAGGTCTCTGGGAGGTCCCAAGTTGGTTAGTACAATTCCTAACAAAAACTAAATGATGAAGACAATGGAACATTTAATAAAAATCTAGAATAAGGTTTATTCAAAGGCATCAATCAGTGGTAGTATATAAAAAAAATTCTAAGGCATTGAAAACTGGAGCACAGTAAAATCCACTAAGGAATGGATTGAATATGGCACAACTTTTAAACCATTGTATCATGATGTCATGGTCTGATTAGACCAAAATTTTGCTTTTTTGAAGCGCTATGTTTGGTGCAAGCCTTAGATCCTCCTGAGAACACCATCCCTACCATGAAGCATGGTGGTGGCAGCATCATGATATGGGGATGCTTCTCACCTGCAGGGACTAGGAGGCTGGTCAGAGAGGTCCTTGAAGAAAATCTGATACAGATCACACAGGACAAGGCTGGGATTAAGATTTAAGTTCAAGGTTTATTTATCAAATATAGCAAGACTAAAATAAAACGACAATATACATAATACTGTACACTAGCAGCAGTTTAAAAATAAATAAATATTTGTCTTTCTTTATGACCATGACCCTAACCAACTACACAGCCAACACAATGCTGCAGTGGCTTTAGGACAAATCTGCAAATGTCCTTGAGTAGCCCAGTCAATGCCTGGACCTGAATCCAATTAATAAAATGTGGAAGAGTTGAAAATTGTTTTTCACCAAACATCCCCAACTTGTTGGAGCTTGAGCAATTTTTGCAAAGAAAAATGGGCACAAATTGCTGACCAGATCTGCAAATCTGATTAGAGACTAATCCAAATAGACTCATGGCTGTAATTGCTGCCAAATGTGCCTCTACCAAATATAAACTAATTGAGGTGAATACTTATGCAATCAATTGTATTCTGTTTCCTTTTTGTAATTCATTCAGAACAATTTGTAGATTTTATTTGGGTTTTTTTGTTGATCAGTGGCAAAAACTAATTAAATCAATTTTGATTTCATGCTGTAAAACAATAAAATGTGGAAAAGTCTTTTGAGGCACTTGTAAGGCAGTGTACATACACTGAACAAAATTATAAACCCAACACTTTCTATGCGAAGGAGATGTGTTGCACTGTGTGAGGCAAATGGTGGTCACACCAGATACTGACGGGTTTTCGGACCCCTCTGGCCTTTTATTGTGGCCAGTCTAAGGCACACCTGTGCGATAATCATGCTGTCTAATCAGCATCTTGATATGCCACACCTGTGAGGTGGATGGATTATCTCAGCAAGGAAGTGCTCACTAACACAGATTTAGACAGATTTGTGAACAATGTTTGAGAGAAATAGGCCTTTTGTGTACATAGAGTTTTAGATCTTTGAGTTCAGCTCATGATAAATGGGGGCAAAAACAAAAGTGTTGCGTTTATAATTTTGTTCAGGGTATAACTAACATGCAAAACATTTTCTTTTATGTAATGGAGAATCTTTCAGGGCAATTTCACCTTAAAAATCACAAGGCTTGCACTGCCAAATTTGTGACCTGCTATTTCATTGTATCCTTTTTAGGTCATGGTGGGGTATTTTAGTCTAGATAATTGGTCTGTATCATGAATATAATCATGGAGATAGCTACCTTACTATGGACCAGACACAGTTCTGTCTTGGTCAGTGAGGCCAAGCAAATGGACACTCATATGGTGACACAAAAAAATACGTACAAAGAAAACTGCAAAAGGCATGCCAAAATAAATACTCACCAACACAAAAAAGCTGCCTGAAGGGTTTCTGACCTACTATGGGATTCTCAGACCTCTCCTCTGTGCCCCCGAAGGTTCTAGAAGGTTGTTATAGACCTGACCTAGCACACCTGATTGACAATTGAAGAGCTTGATTAACTTTAGTTTAATCAGGTGTAATGGAGAGGCAGATCTAGATGAAAAGTTTAGATGTCCCTGAGGTTAGGTTTAAGAACCATTTCATTAGTTTTTGCTCTGGAGTTAATGACAGCCCGTGTTGCATTCACTTGGTTTCATTCTGATTTGCAGGACCTTAATGAGATGGCCAGTACTGAGAGACCAGACTGGCAAAGTGTGATGACCTATGTCACAGCCATCTACAAGTACTTTGAGACCTGATGTGACTTCACCACCCAACATGGCGAACACAACCTGCACCACAGACCTGCAGTGCCTCTGACCTCACTGTACCTCTAATACTACAACTCCGATGTTCCACTCTGCTGAATGACCCTTCACCCTGGCACCCAGCCATGCCGCACGCCACTCTGTCCAGATGCCTGCTAGTTTTACATCTTCATGAGAAACATACAAATAAGCTCACTGGCTTCTTAAAGCTATTTATATTACTATAATGAATAGACTGGCCTTCACTGAAACGTTAAGTGTGGTGGACACAGTCGCAGTGTGTTTCAAGACCCCGTTAAAGTTCTGCTCTGTTTCAGGATTTTAGGATTCATTCTAGTCCATTACAGAATAACCCAGTTCAGATGCCCCTCAATCCAAATGATCTGGTTAAAGCAATATAATCGGGTCTGCATTGAGAACCTCTGTATCCCCTAGTTCTCCCCTTTTATTTCTAGTTTGGTAACATAATACAGACTGTCCCCACTTTTGCGACTTATTTTTCTAACCTTGAGGTTATTCCTTGTTTCAGCCAAATCATAACCAGTATGTTAACTCCAGTAATCATAGCACACATTTGGCTTGTGAAATTAGACAAGTTAATTGTTCTGCTGAGCAGGGTAACACTCAGTCCTGTACAGGTGACTCTCTTCGTGTTGCAATCTCTATGCTGGAGGCTAAGAAACAGTTGGAGCAGAAATTGCCCAATTAAATAAGTTCGATGCACCAAGCTTCAAAATGTCCTTTGGAGGAATTTAAGTTTTAAGAAGAAACTAATGATTCAGCAGTTATTTGAAGTAGCTACATTAGAAGTTATAATTCTGCCAGGTGCCCTCTTCAGCTGTCGGATTTAAGCTATTGTTTTGTCCTTTTTGATTTTGTTGGAGGTGGACTGAACATTGCTACAGTGGCATTTTGAATTGCTAATGAAGACCAATGGACTATAAAGGACCAGCAGAATGCCTCCCTGTGATGTCTTTCTTACATGGAACTGTCTGGCTAAAGTGAGCTATTTCTGTCAAGTCAAGGGCTAGACTGGTCAAAGTCCTGCCTCTTGGTGAATTGAATATGCTGAAAGGATGTTTGGCCGCTGTGTTGAGTCTCAGGGTTGGACATTCTTCATAATCCGTTATTGTTAAGTTTGGTGCGCTACTCGACTCTGTGCTCCACTCAGTGCTTTAAGTTATTGCGTATGGGTGTGACTGTGTATGTAAATGAACTTTATAACTTGAATATTCCCTCTTGCAACAGTAGTAACATTTTTCTAGCCTATTAATGTTTTGATACAAGGCAGGTGTCAAAATCAATTTGCACAGCAGCTACAAGCAATGCACAAATAACCGTAGCTAATTTAATATATTTGAGCATCCCAATTTACCTTTCAGTCCAATGTGGTTTATATAGTCTCCAATAATTTTTTCTTTATGAAAAATGACATGTTATTGTGCCTGTTCTTATTTCAGTTTGTGTGTGTATTGACATGGTTTTAACAGACCATCTAGTAAAGCGAGGCAAGTGTAGGTTAAGATAAAGTGTTACTGGTGAATCTATGACTTTTCATTATACTGCTGCACTGATTTCTGTTATAAGCTCATAACTTCAGCTGACCAGTTGCCTTTCCTTTTGCATCAGCATCCCTTCTGTATCATTTCTGAACAACATGTAATGGAGACTGATTACCATTTAAGCTGCCTTATATCTAGTATCTAACACATGCATTGTTCCCATTTGAAGCTCTTAAGGTAGTTACTTATTGAATAATCCAAAGCACATTCACACCTGTCTGCTTACCAAGCTAACTTCTCACCAGCTGTGCAGTTTTGGGGCTCAAAGAGCACAATTTGGAGTAAAAGTGCCATTTCTGTTTGTTTGTGTTGGTCAGTGTGGTGGGAGATTGGGGCTGGAGGTTGTTTGGTAGTCGGTTGTATGATTGAACACTAATTTGTGCCAGGTGTTACTATCATTGTCATGTACAGTATTTACTATTGAAAAGTGCATACTGCGTTAAGTTGTGTATTTGGTTCGTATTGCCATCCTGCCACCCTGAGTCTTAAATATGATTTATTTTCTATTGTAATGATTTATATGATGTGAACTGTGCTATGTCTTGCCTATACAATATAGTGCTATCCTGATCATGTTCCGGTTGACATTGTTATAGATTAATGGTCCTTCATTTGTTGTGGTTATGAGAATTGACAACTTTCTTGCTCTAACATAGTGTGGAGAACATGGAGGAGGTGGTGTAGTACATAGTGTGGCGCGTATATTGAGTTAAAATATCAGGCTGACACAATGTTGACATAACATCCCCAGAAAAAACATTGGTCTGATTTCCAAGTGCTTGAGTTCCTTCAAGTTGCTCATAGCATCTGGCATCGGTGTTGCTCTTCATTTTCAATTTTTTTTAAAAAAATACTCAAAGCCTGTTTATTTTTTTTAAAAGACAAAAAATCTTTAATAGATTTTGTGTACTTGAAAGGTTTTGGGTTTTTCAAGCTACTTTTTATTTTCTCTTCATTGTGCCTACAAGCGAATAATGTCATTCTTTCCGGAGTTGTATTCTGTAGAGGTCCTTGTTTCCTTGGGTGGTCTTGGTCTGTACTAACAGATTGCTTTCCACTAGATGAATTGCAAGAGTATGGTGAAAATAAAACATGTCTTGTTTTGATACTGACAAACATTATAGTGTAAGGAAGTAGGCCAAACACCTTATTTATTATTATTATTATTCCTTTACTTCAACACATACAGTTTAGATACATTTATTAAAAACAAACAGGGAAAAAAAACAGAACGGACAAAACAAGACGATCACAGATAACAGAAGACAATGCTTTTAACACGTGTTATTCCCTTAGGCCTCAGGTTTTAGTGGATATTGGGCCTGGCAAGGACTGTGGGGTCCCTTAGGTGTAACCCGGGGATGGGGTCTCTGCTGAAATCAATATTGATATTACAGCCAATAATATGATAATCAGCAATTATACAGAAAAGAAAATGTATATGTATACCTGAACAAATATGGCTTTTATAACTACTGTATGTTTTATTTTGCATAAAGTAATTTGAATGTTTTGCTGTTTTCGGAAGAAAATATAATTTGCCTCATGTTTAATTAAATGTTTTCCCCATTATAGAGTAAGAGGCTATGTTGTTATTGCACTCCATATATTATTGTCAGTCTGAAGTTTTTAATCAAGCCACGGATAAATACTGCTGCATTCCTCAACCTCCCTTGTGAAACTGAGAACACAATCTCTGTCGTGAATCTCTCTGAGGGCACATTAAAATACTAGAATGATTTAGGTCCTGGGATCATATCAAGTTAGAATGTGATGTCAATTGTATATGAATAGAGTGAATTCAGTCAGCTAGCTGGTTATTTGCATTACAGTAGCAACCTTTGTTCTGGTTGTAAGCAAAGTCTACAAGGTGAAGCTGATACAGAGTAGAGCTTTAACTGGGCTGGCCAGATCAGAATTGATAGTTTTCCTTTTCTTTTTATCAGCCAGTAGTACATTTGTTGATGTGCCTTAATTGTCACTGTGAAGTTGTGAGAGATGATAATCCCCTGAAATGTGACTGTTCACTTCCAAAGTTCCCTCTAAACTATTGTCCATGCTTCATACCTGTGATGTACTTAAAATGCTGTATCATTTTACAGGCAGTGATGTATTTTGTAAACTTGATTATATACTGAAAATAAGTCAATTACCAGCGAGTAGCCTCAATTATTTAATTCTCTCTATAGAAATGAAAATGCATTTTAGTGGTTTATTTCCTAAAGTGGTGGGCCAGTGTCTTACAGGCCAAGTATTGTCAGGCTGTAATGTAAAAACTTTTGATTGAATGTCAGCATGCATTGAACAGCACAAAACGCTCCTTTATTAGGCTACATCATTTAAATCAAACGCTATTTCTGTATTAAAATGCTATAGGATTTTCTCCATTGGTTTTGTTTGTAGGTCACTCTTATTGGCCTAAATTATGCTCAAATACCCACATCATTCTGTTGGCTACTGTCTGAAACTGTAACTTTAGGTGGATACATCTCAGTGTTCACTGTATTTGCATGCTGGACTTTACATAGAATTTACAAAATTAGGTTCTATTAAGCCCTCCCGTGGGCTCACCACCCACAGGAGGGACCATAAGGGGCCGGTGCAGAGAGGATCGGGCGGCAGTCGAAGGCGGGGGCCTAGACAACCCGATCCCCGGACACGGAAACTAGCTCTAGGGACGTGGAATGTCACCTCGCTGGCGGGGAAGGAGCCTGAGATGGTGCGTGAGGTTGAGAGGTTCCGACTAGAGGTAGTCGGGATCACCTCTACGCACGGCTTGGGCTCTGGAACCACACTCCTTGAGAGAGGATGGACTCTTCACCACTCTGGAGTTGCCCATGGTGAGAGGCGGCGGGCTGGTGTGGGTTTGCTTATAGCTCCCCAGCTCTGCCGCCATGTGTTGGAGTTTACCCCGGTGAACGAGAGGGTCGTTTCCCTGCGCCTACGGGTCGGGGATAGGTCTCTCACTGTTGTTTGTGCCTACGGGCCGAACGGCAGTGCAGAGTACCCGACCTTCTTGGAGTCTCTGGGAGGGGTGCTGGAAAGTGCTCCGACTGGGGACTCTATCGTTCTACTGGGAGACTTCAACGCCCACGTGGGCAACGACAGTGACACCTGGAGGGGCGTGATTGGGAGGAACGGCCCCCCTGATCTGAACCCGAGCGGTGTTCAGTTATTGGACTTCTGTGCTAGTCACAGTTTGTCCATAACGAACACCATGTTCAAGCATAAGGGTGTCCATCAGTGCACGTGGCACCAGGACACCCTAGGCCGCAGGTCGATGATCGACTTTGTTGTCGTTTCATCTGACCTGCGGCCATATGTCTTGGACACTCGGGTGAAGAGAGGGGCGGAGCTGTCAACTGATCACCACCTGGTTGTGAGTTGGATCCGATGGCGGGGGAGGAAGCTGGACAGACTCGGCAGGCCCAAGCGTACTGTAAGGGTCTGCTGGGAACGGCTGGCCGAGTCTCCTGACAGAGAGATCTTTAACTCCCACCTCCGGCAGAGCTTTGACTGGATCCCGAGGGAGGTTGGAGATATTGAGTCCGAGTGGACCATGTTCTCCACCGCCATTGTTGAAGCGGCCGCTCGGAGCTGTGGCCGTAAGGTCTCCGGTGCCTGTCGAGGCGGCAATCCCCGAACCCGGTGGTGGACACCGGAAGTAAGGGATGCTGTCAAGCTGAAGAAGGAGTCCTATCAGGCCTGGTTGGCTTGTGGGACTCCAGAGGCAGCTGACGGGTACCGACAGGCCAAGCGGACTGCAGCCCGGGTGGTTGTGGAGGCAAAAACTCGGGCCTGGGAGGAGTTCGGTGAGGCCATGGAGAAGGACTATCGGCTGGCCTCGAAGAGATTCTGGCAAACCGTCCGGCGCCTCAGGAGAGGGAAACAGTGCCCTACCAACGCTGTTTACAGTAGAGGTGGGCAGCTGTTGACCTCAACTGGGGATGTCGTCGGGCGGTGGAAGGAGTACTTCGAGGATCTCCTCAATCCCGCCGTCACGTCTTCCATTGAGGAAGCAGAGGATGAGGGCTCAGAGGTGGACTCGTCCATCACCCGGGCTGAAGTCACCGAGGTGGTTAAGAAACTCCTCGGTGGCAAGGCACCGGGGGTGGATGAGATCCGCCCTGAGTACCTCAAGTCTCTGGATGTTGTGGGGCTGTCTTGGCTGACACGCCTGTGCAACATCGCGTGGCAGTCGGGGACAGTGCCTCTGGGATGGCAGACCGGGGTGGTGGTCCCTCTTTATAAGAAGGGGGACCGGAGGGTGTGTTCCAACTATAGGGGGATCACACTTCTCAGCCTCCCCGGGAAAGTCTATGCCAGGGTTCTGGAGAGGAGAATACGGCCGATAGTAGAACCTCGGATTCAGGAGGAACAGTGTGGTTTTCGTCCAGGCCGTGGAACACTGGACCAGCTCTATACCCTCTACAGGGTGATGGAGGGTTCATGGGAGTTTGCCCAACCAGTCCACATGTGTTTTGTGGATTTGGAGAAGGCATTCGACTGTGTCCCTCGCGGCATCCTGTGGAGAGTGCTTCGGGAATATGGGGTCCTGGGTCCTTTGCTAAGGGCTGTCAGGTCCCTGTACGACCGAAGCAGGAGCTTGGTCCGCATTGCCGGCAGTAAGTCAGACTTGTTCTCTGTGCATGTTGGACTCCGGCAGGGCTGCCCTTTGTCACCGGTTCTGTTCGTAATTTTTATGGACAGAATTTCTAGGCGCAGCCAGGGGCCGGAGGGTGTCAGGTTTGGGGACCACACGATTTCGTCTCTGCTCTTTGCGGATGATGTTGTCGTGTTGGCCCCTTCAAGCCAGGACCTTCAGGATGCTCTTGGACGGTTTGCAGCCGAGTGTGAAGCGGTGGGGATGAAAATCAGTACCTCCAAATCCGAGGCCATGGTCCTCAGTCGGAAAAGGGTGGCTTGCCCACTTCAGGTTGGTGGAGAGTGCCTGCCTCAAGTGGAGGAGTTTAAGTATCTAGGGGTCCTGTTCACGAGTGAGGGAAGGATGGAACGGGAGATTGACAGACGGATCGGTGCAGCTTCTGCAGTAATGCGGTTGATGTATCGGTCTGTCGTGGTGAAGAAAGAGCTGAGCCGCAAGGCGAAGCTCTCGATTTACCGGTCAATCTACGTTCCTACTCTCACCTATGGTCATGAGCTTTGGGTCATGACCGAAAGGACAAGATCCCGGTTACAGGCGGCCGAAATGAGCTTTCTCCGCAGGGTGGCTGGGCGATCCCTTAGAGATAGGGTGAGAAGCTCGGTCACCCGGGAGGAGCTCAGAGTAGAGCCGCTGCTCCTCCACATCGAGAGGGGTCAGCTGAGGTGGCTTGGGCATCTGTTTCGGATGCCTCCGGAACGCCTTCCTGGGAAGGTGTTCCGGTCCCGTCCCACCGGGAGGAGACCCCGGGGAAGACCTAGGACACGCTGGAGGGACTATGTCTCCCGGCTGGCCTGGGAACGCCTCGGTGTCCCCCCGGAAGAGCTGGAGGAAGTGTCTGGGGAGAGGGAAGTCTGGGCATCCCTGCTTAGACTGCTGCCCCCGCGACCCGGCCCCGGATAAGCGGAAGATGATGCAAAAAAAAAAGGTTCTATTAAGTTCCGGTTGGTGACCAATTGGCCTCTCCAGGATACCCAGACTCATCATCATTGGTGATGAGGCCAACCAGATGAAGACAGGACAGACACCCTTAATCTGAATTACATAGACCTATGCAGTGTAGATAATAAGGGCTTTGCAAGTGAGCAAAACAACGTTCAAATCAAACCTAGCCTTAACAGGATGCCAACATTGTAATAGAAATGTGTGCGTTCTGGTCAAGATTCCCGAAGCCATATTATGTACTAGTTGAATTGCATTACTGTTTTAGCCAAGAACAACTTTGCAAAAGTGTAATCTAGAAGTACAAAGAAAGTGGATTTTCCAATGTTACGGAGATGGAAAAATGCTGCATTTCAAACAGGTTTTGTGTTAACCAAAATAATTTTGTCGATAGTACAGGCTTTCAGGGTGGGCAAGTTTGGGACCATGCCACTTTCAGCTGTTTGTCATCTACATTGCAGTTAAAATGTATTTCTAGGACAAAATAAACAAGGCAGCATATATAGTTTTAACAAAAGCAGTTCCAAGTGAAACCTTGAGGAACACCAAAACTTTGTTTTGTGAATAGACCTTCCACTGCTACAAACTAATGTTTTGATCAACAGTATATTAACAAGACAAGAAATTATCTGCATAGACCATCAAGTCTGATGCCCAATAAAGGCAATTTACCATCTACAGAAGTGCCTTGCCAGTACTATGATTGGGTTTACAACCAGAAGCATTTTCGAAACATTTGTCTTCAGTAAGGTGTGAGTTGCTGGGATTTTTTCCCCAAAAAACTTTAAGAGGAATGGAAGATTAATATTGTCCAGTAGTTGATTTTTATTGTTTAAGGTTTGGCTTTTTTAAGAGAGGTATAGTACTACCAATTTTAGGGAGTTTGGCCCAGATCCAGAGAATAGGAATCCATTTATTATGTTTAAAATAGGAGGGCCAAGCACAGGAAGTAGCTTCTTCAGTAGTTGGAATAGGGACTAGTAGACCAGCTGGAAGGTTTCAGTTTCAGTGTATTTGTAAAGGGATTGAGGATGGAAAAAACTCAAGGGTCCCCAATGACCTCAAGGGTCCTGGCAGTTCTGCGCAATCGCAGGACAATTTGGTCCAATAGTATAGTGTTGAAATGTATGCTTGTGGGTTTAGGTGACTGCTAGGCTACCAATCCATTCCAAGATGATGGTGAAAAATATCTGTTCTGCAATATCTATTCTGAGGTATTAAACTAGATTCTAGGCGTGATTGTGCCAATGAATATGCCCCGAGATGAGGAAGGTCTTTTGGAGCAGGTCAGCTGACTTCTCAGTAAATATAGAAGTTGCCAAACTCTTCGATTTTTATCTGCCAAAGCTTTAGCCAGGTTTAACACAGGCCAATCACATTCAGTTTATTGTCTGTAATGAGTTAATTGATAATCATGAGTTCCACCCAAATTAGAAAAAGTTCTGGTGGAACAGTTCGTCAAACATGGATTTCATGGATTCATCTCCCACAGTGTTTTAATGTTATAGTGGGACAGCTAAGAATTAATTTTAGCTGTACTGAAATACACTGCATTGACTCAGAGCAGAGCAATGCAGTGCATGCATTTGCTTTTATTAACAGTGTGTTAATTGTGATAAAATTATGTTACTACGCTAGCTAGCTAATTGAAGGAACATTGCATTTAGCTTTTGTAGATTGTTAGCTGGTATATCTTATGTTTCAAATATTTAAGTGGCTGTCTCAACGTGGACTGGATCTCATCAAAAAGTGTTTATTTACATGGTAAAAACATAAGAAATGGAGCAAAGTTTTGCAGTTCTTACATTTACAAAAAATAAATAAAGCCTTAGTAGTATGATTAGTTTTGTAGCCATAGAGCTACAGTAGCCCAGTACTACTAGCAGACTAGCCTCAGCTGTCCTACTATTAGTTGAGTAGCGTCAGTATTAAAAGCAGATTAATTTCCTGGACGTTTTCTGCCATTGCACAGATTTTATATCCAATACATAGAGCCCTGTCGCATTGCAACAAATTCCCAATTGATTCTGCAGAGTTTAATGTCTTATTCCTGGGCATCCTTGCCAATCTATTCTGCTTTTTGTTACACACTTTCATTCAATCAGGAAGTCACTTTGGTCAAGGCACTCCTTCAGTATATTTTGTTGTAGACCTATTAAAATGTTTCAGTTGGTCACTTTCGAGTGGCTGTAGTATTACAGCTTCTGCTAATTAAGATATTACCTCGAACCTATCTTTGCCTTAAGATTCCGAGAAAACTAACGACCAGTAGGATTTCTTCACTTCTCTGATTGTGAAAGCTAAATTCCGGTTTTGACCGTTTCCGTCACTTAATTTGTGCTCTGTGATAAAATATCTATTTTTTTATTTTTATGTGTAGGTAAAAAGTGAACAATGAAACAAACCTGTTCTTTTTTTTATTTTTATACAAGAGGACGTTTGCTATTTTTCTTGACGTTCAGTTTTACGGTATTAAGCGCACGTATAAATAAAAGCCGAAAGCCTGGGTCACGTGTAATTTTGGACCGCTGGAGAAACAGTAGCGAGACAAACAGTGAGAGCGCACGCATATCCTAATAGGCTATCAAATGAACTTACCTAGAATCCTTATTTTTCAAACCGCGCTTACTATCTACAACTTTATATGAATTAAACAACCATTATGGGAAGGATGCAAACTTATTTCTAAAAAGGTTAATTTGGAATACTTGGAGGCATACATTTAACAAGGTAACGTTTGCTATTTATTTGAGTATTGAATTTGTCAAAGGGTTTGTATTTGCAAATATTTAATTGATAAACTGTTTAAACATTGATAGAAGTAATTGTAAAATTAAAAACGTAATTTCTAAAAAAGGACGCGTTTACATTTCATGGATTGAACATTATTCTGAATTGCATTTTTTTGTATCTTCTGATGGCGTACTCCATCTATTCATAAGGAATTACAGGGGGGAGGAGCATTGCGAACGCTAGGAAATAAAGACTACTGTAACTTTCTGGTAAGGATCAGGTTGATGGGTGTGCCAACCAGGTATATTAGTTTACCACTTTGTCAACAGAACAGGATGGTTTTAACACTTCAGGTATGCGTCATGAAGTAAGTTAGCAAAATATACAATTTTATTTACTCAATTCATGATAGATAAAAAAAAAATATTTTGACAGTATTTAACATACAGTTTTACCAATTAAAGTTGTGTCAAAGAGGACAACTGAAATTGAAAAATGTAACTATAAAAATATCCAGGGGTTGAGTTAATTTGGCAATTAAATTAAAGAAATGTTTCCAATCTTATTTTTACAATTGTCAAAAGGATTACTAGGCTTAGGGTATACAGATTTTTCAGTCTTGGGGTCAAAGACTGACACAATTTGCAACTAATTTGCCTCATATGTCTGACACACCTAACACAGTCTGAGATCTGTCTGAAAAACCTCAGTCCCACCGAGAAGGTCTTTCAGAGTACATGAGACTCCTGAAACCACGAGAAACCTCAGAAACCTCCGGCTTCACAAAAGAATCCTTTACCATGAATACTTTACATTCAGAGTTATTCACTGGGAAATTCGGTGTGGTGCAATGATGCAGTTGATTTACAAATCTGACTTAAAATCATTTCAATTGTAGCCTGCTGTAATCTCTAACCATGTACTTTAGCATGATGACACTCATCTATTAACAAAATCAGAACACTTAATTTGGTGTCCTGATAACCCCATTTAGTAATGGATGTTCTCAAGACCTCTCCTTATCAGGCTGGGCTTGGGCAATCTCAGGGGGACAGGGGAACATTCCAGTCCCTGAAGCATCCAACTGTTTCCTCTCTCTGGTACAGCTGACATTTAACTGTCATTGGGATAAGAGCCCCATAACAATGGTTGTATTTCCACTGGCCCAGAGATCAACAGAAAAAGGGAAGATTGTTAAGAAGTCAGTCATGTGTTAACTTGACCCCTGCAGTTGCCCAGTTACTCTGGTGTAGTCAGTTCTGTGTTAACATGGCCCTGCAGTTGCCCAGGTACTCTGGTGTAGTCAGTTCTGTGTTAACATGGACCTGCATTTGCCCAGGTACTCTGGTGTGATCAGTTCTGTGTTAACATGGCCCTGCAGTTGCCCAGGTACTCTGGTGTAGTCAGTTCTGTGTTAACATGGCCCTGCAGTTGCCCAGGTACTCTGGTGTAATCAGTTCTGTGTTAACATGGCCCTGCATTTGCCCAGGTTCTCTGGTGTATTTTGTGGGCTGATGGACCATACTTTTGGGTTTGATCGCTGGTTCGAGCAATGCATGGGGTGGTCGGATCACCTCTGTTACAAATGAAAGATCAGGAGCACTGTGATAAAACACTCAGTGGCCTTTCTGTTAGCTACAGAAACCCATTCACAAAATGCCTTGGTCCTACAGATTGTTAGTCACTTAGCTGTGGCTTGCTTTATAAATCAGGCAAACAGGTATCGAGGCATTTAGCTACTTTTCTTTTCATTTATTTTACACAATCTTTCACCCCGATGTTGTGATATCCAATTGTGATATCCAATTGATCCAATTAAGACCCTCAATGTCAAGCTGTGTCATCCGAAGCACATTCGTTACAAAAAGGTCTGTTTCAATAGTGCTGTTCTTAAAGCGGATCAGTGACACCAGTGAATATGCCATCACCACCAACTGAATAGTTGAGTGGAAAAACATTGTTTGGTCTGACAAATTCCAGTTAACTTTACTTCAGTGGCCTGTGCAGTCCCCACACCAATGTAGCGTCTGGGATGAGATGTAATGAGATGTTCTGCAGGCAGTTGGTTCTAACAAGGTACTAGATGGGCGTACCTAATAAATTGACCTCTGACTGTGTTGTCTAATATTGTTTGTTCTCCTATTTGGGTTGCACTTAGATCAGCTTTAAAAAAGAGGGCCAGGCTGTTAAATTTGTGATGTTCTATGTAAGTAAACATTGCTTTCAAATGCTGGTGAGTTATTTTCTATGTAAGTACACATTCATTACAAATACCGGTGAGTTATATTATATGTAAGTACACATTCCTTACAAACACAGGTGAATTATGTTCTATGTTAAGTACACATTCATTACAAACACAGGTGAGTTATGTCCTATGTAAGTACACATTCATTACGAATACCAGTGAGTTATGTGTTATAATTTCACATTACAAATACCGCTGAGTACCACTTAAGAAACACTTCCTTCTGCTATAACAGATATTGCATGTAGTCCGGGGTGAGTTGTGCTATTTTGCTTTGCCTGCTACCTAGTAAAATGTAATTTGGGTGGTGGTTCATGTTTTCACAATGGCTGCCTCCTTATAGATACACTTATTTCTCATAACCTGGAATGACCACTGAATGCCAGACCCCACCCAGTCAGAGAGGCTGACTTACTATATCTAATATGTTCCTGTAAACTCAACCAAGTTAAGTTCGATTATGGATGCTAAATTCACAGGAAAGTTAATTAGAGGCTTAATTAGAGGCCAACCTTTGTAATTCCGGACACCCACCACATCTGTCCACAAGAGATGAGCGTCTTGTGACAGTTCTTACTGACTTGGATGTGGCTGAGAAGAAACCAAACAATTAACTGTTGAACAAAATGCAATTACCACCAGTATAGAATTTCATTGGGACGCATTAGCTACAGCGAAAATTGTTACATCTAAATTGTTATTTTACCTGTGTTTTTTTATTTTTTTTTATTTAGCTCCATGGTTTCAAACATTTTGCTTCCAATGCCCCCCTGCATCCAAGAAATATCTCATGAACCCTTTAAATGAGAGATTAAATCTCCCTTGTTTTTTTTTGTTATTGCTAAAAGTCAAACACATGTGCTTGTTTTCATAGTGTTTTTTTTGTTGTTAAATTGCTTTTTATATGAGCAAAATTATAAAATGATAAAAAAATGAATTTTGTTGCTTGCGTATGTGCTGTGGAAGTTCCCAGTTAACAGAGAATACAAATTAGGACAATTACCTACCTTGCCATTGGTCTGAACCTTTAAAGTTGCATTATTTAGATACAAATACCTCTTTTGAAGCATCAATGGTCAATCTGTGTATCTCAAGGAAGATGGGACTCAAAGAGCATTTTACAGAAGTTAAATGCATGGATTAAGGAATGGTTACCAAATAATACTAGAGTTTGGATTTCCCAGTGAGCACATTTATGTCAATTATCTCAAAGTGGAAGCTGCCCAGGCACTGACAAAAAAGGTCTTCCCTCAAAACTCAGCATGAGAAAAGCCACAGAGAGGCCAAGAACCAATTTGAAGGAGTTAAGTGACCGCAAGTTATTGTGCCCCAGTAAAATACTGCAAGAGAACCTGTTTAAGTTGGATATACACTTTTAGCTTTGGAAAAATTCACCTTTCAGCATGATAATGGCCCAAAGCACAAGAACAAAGCAGTGAATGTCCTACAGTGGCCCAGTAAAATCTTGTTTTCAATCCAATTGAATTAGTGGATTCTATTTGAAAATCATGGTCCACAAGCGTATTCCAACTAACCTGAACAACCTGGAGGAAATCTGCCTACAAGAGTGGGGCAAATTCACTCAAACTGTGTACAAAGCAGGTGCATACCTACCCCCAAATATTGAAAGGTGTCTCTACCACATTCAGTGTTTATGTGTGGGGTTTGAATAGTTATGCAGCAACATGTCTTTTTTGTCTTACCAATATTTCCCAGCTTTTTGTTTGAGTTTCAGTGCTTTAAAATGAAATATCTTACTGAATTCAACTTCAACTAACCATTTATAATTCAGAAATATTAGACAAAGTTTTTGCACATAATTGTATTATTTATTTTCATCATTATTTTTTTCCTTGTCCTTCCCTGGAAGTTACTGAGGCCTCTTTGGGGGCCTAACCCCCCCTGTTGAGAAGTGCTGATATAGCGGATATTCTTATCCAGAGCAAGTTAATGTTAGCCCATTCATCTACTAACATTGGAAATTCCGGTGTATCATATCAGATAACCCAGTTATTTATAGCTTGACTTCCAACGCAGTTCATATATGTGTCTAGTAGATCAAAAGGGTTTTTGTCTTGTTCACTCTTGTTTTTGTAAGATCATTTGACATTTTAGCGTTTAGCGGTTAACTGTATCCACTCTTCCTTCCGTTTATCTACAGCACCATGACACTCATGTGACCACTTCCTTGCTTAGTCTCAGGCCCATCTGAGCGTCATAAGGAAATTACAGTGCTAAATCTTGCATCAGTGAGGGGAAGACTTGAGAGAGGAGGACCAGTCAGCACAAAACAAACGCAACGAAAAGGGAGTTGTGGTCATTGACGAGGACCCACTGTCTTTCTGAGGACAAACTGTTGGCTTTTCTCTGGAGCTGAACGGGGGTTGCTTTGGACTGCCTCTCTGACCAGCCAAGAGGATTTAAGGTGGGATGCTCTGTGTGTGGAAAGCTCGGCCCAAGTCCCAAGCGTCAAGGTGAACCCCTGCCGAGTGAAGTCAGCGCTGCCAGGCTGCAGCAATGTACATTGAGGAGAGTGGTCCTGCCACCACCTCAGTGACCTTGCGGCTGCTCTCACCATGCTGAACGATGCCTCCTCTGTCCTCTATGTTGTGCTGGAGCTGCTGATAGCCGTGCTGTCTGTGCTGGGCAACGTGCTGGTCTGCTGGGCCGTGTGCCTAAACAGCAACCTGCAGACCATCACCAACTTCTTTGTGGTGTCTCTGGCGGTGGCAGACATCGCCGTGGGAGTGCTGGGTATCCCCTTCGCCATTGTCATCAGCACTGGCTTCTGCTCCAACTTCTACGGCTGCCTGTTTATTGCCTGTTTTGTGCTGGTGCTCACCCAGAGCTCCATCTTTAGCCTGCTGGCCATTGCCATAGACCGCTACATCGCCATCAAGATACCTCTCAGGTTAGTTAAACATTGTATGAGTAATATTAGTGCACTAACTGTTTCACACATACTACTTCTGTCGTGCAGCTTTCCTCTCTGAGAGTTCAGGGCCATATATGTCAGGAGGTTCTTCTTTACACTAAGCTTTGAGGTTGTATTGGATAATTGATTGCTTTGGATATCCAGATTACAGGTACAGTGGGTAGTTAATTTTTCATGTCAATAGCATGTAGCTACACTTTTAAAAGTTACTTTTAAAACCATTTTCTTCAGTATATGAGTAGCAAATTCCTGTCCTATTTTTGAACAAACATTAGTTGTTTGGACCAAATGTCTCATTGAGCTTTAGATTTCCTCATTGAGTCCAGAAATGTATTCTCCCAGGAGACCATCTCAACAAGGACCAATTAAGTGGAATGTCCTTTGACTAATAGTCTACAGTCCATGACCTCCTTTCAAAACTATAGACATGCCAAGAAACATTAGCTGTCATAGAGATAACCCATTTATATTCCTATATAAGCAAATACAGATTGCATTATGCCTTACATCATATTATGGATCTGTAATTACTTACACATCTTCTGGATAGTGTGTGAAGACTGATCACACACTCTCTTCAACCTCGTACTTGTATATTTAATAGCCTATTAGGTAAAAACAACATGCCCATCTCTCCCTTTTCTTACTGTGTCCAAAATTATTTATTCAAGATTGTTGTTCAGGATGATGGGGGTGTGGGTGGTAGTGGGGGTGGGGTGTTTTCTCACAGCTAACCTTTGAACTTTAACATCTCGAGAATGTGACCGAAACAGGACAAGTAGCTCAGCTGCTCTCCCACACTGACCAACAGACACACTTAAAATAGATTTTTCTTCCAAACACTGACATTTTGTTTTTATCTCTCTTTTATTACTTAGACAAGAGGTTTTCCCATTAAAAACTAATGTGTGTGAATGACAGGCTTATTACAATGTTTATTTTTTAACTCACTATTCTTCAACCTCTGGGGTAATTTAATCCTCCGGAGAGACTCATACTCCTCCGGACAACAGACTGTGTCCTCACTGACAACGTCCATATTACATGCACTGAGCTTGGGAAATGTGCTCTACAAATTCATTCATTACTTTTATTATTATCTTCATTGTTTCCACAGGTACAATAGCTTGGTGACAGGACAGCGTGCCAAGGGGATCATTGCCATCTGTTGGGTGCTGTCCATCATCATTGGCCTGACCCCAATGTTGGGCTGGAATAAGTTCACAGAGAATCCCAACAATACATGCCCTCCAGGCCTGATGGAGTGCTTGTTTGAGTCGGTGGTGGTCATGGACTACATGGTCTACTTTAACTTTTTCGCTTGTGTGCTGATGCCTCTACTGCTCATGCTGATCATCTACCTCCGGATCTTCATGGCGGCTCGGTATCAACTGAAGCTCATAGAGCTGAAGGCTGCCTACGGGGGGAAGTCCCACTCCACCCTGCAGAAGGAGGTCCAGGCGGCCAAGTCGCTGGCCATCATCGTGGGCCTGTTCGCTGTCTGCTGGCTGCCGCTGCACATTATCAACTGCTTCACCCTGTTCTGCCCTAAGTGCAATCGTCCTCCCATCTGGGTCATGAACGTCGCCATCATCCTCTCCCATGGCAACTCGGTGGTGAACCCATTCATCTACGCGTACCGCATCCGGGAGTTCCGGCAAACCTTCCGGAGGATCATCCGGCAGCACGTCCTGGGACACCGGGAACAGTTTGAGAGCACCGGCAGCGCCCGCAACTCCACCCGCACCAGCGTCGGAAGCTCGTTGAGGGTCAAGGCCAACGACCTCAACTTTGACCTCTACACTGAGCACAGCAGCGGCAGCAGTACCTGTGAGGCCGCAGGGGTACCCTGTCAGAGCCATTTCACAGCTACAGGGGGCAACTGCGGGTCTGACGCCCAAAATCCCGGGGTAAACCTCATGCCACATCCTCTCAGACAGACATACAGTCATACCCTGCACTGCGGTGACCAGCAGCAGATACAGTCTCCAAAAGGGCTGGAAGTGATCGAGATAAAAGACAGGCAGGATATCTCGCCTGTCCAGGTCCGACCACAGTCGTGTAAACATAAAACCTGTTTCACCGAGTTAACTGAGGCATCCTGATGTATATAGAACAGCTATAGTATGATGGATATAGAATGGGCACAAAGAGCTAAAGAATCATCATTCCCTGGACTTTGAATTTACTCCGGATGCTTAAATATTTTGGGTCCAATGGGATTATGTTTACAATGTTTATTCATTTGGTACAGTATGGTATGAGTGTGTGTAAAGCTTACAGTATTTTACAAAAGTGAGTACACCCCTCAGATTTTTGCAAATATTTGATTATATCTGTTCATGTGACACTGAAGAAATGACACTTTGCTACAATGTAAAGTTGTGAGTGTACAGCTTGTATAACAGTGTACATTTGCTGTCCCCTCAAAATAACACAACACACAGCCATTAATGTCTAAATCGCTGGCAACAAAAGTGAGTACACCCCTAAGGGAAAATGTCAAAATTGGGCCCAATTAGCCCTTTTCCCTCCCCGGTGTCATGTGACTGGTTAGTGTTACACGGTCTCAGGTGTGAATGGGGAGCAGGTGTGTTAAATTTGGTGTCATCGCTCTCACACTCCCTCATACTGGTCACTGGAAGTTCAACATGGTACCTCATTGCAAAGAACTCTCTGAGGACCTGAAAAAAAGAATTGTTGCTCTATATAAAGATGGTATAGGCTATAAGAAGATTGCCAAGACCCTGACACTGAGCTGCAGCACGGTGGCCAAGACCATACGGTTTAACAGGACAGGTTCCACTCAGAACAGGCCTCGCCATGGTCGACCAAAGAAGTTGAGTGCACGTGTTCAGCATCATATCCGGAGGTTGTCTTTGGGAAATACATGTATGAGTGCTGCCAGCATTGCTGCAGAGGTTGAAGGGGTGGGGAGTCAGCCTGTCAGTGCTCAGACGACGCAAACTGCATCAAATTGGTCTGCAAGGCTGTCGTCCCAGAAGGAAGCCTCTTCTAAAGATGATGCACAAGAAAGCCCGCAAACAGTTTGCTGAAGACAAGCAGACTAAGGACATGGATTATTGGAACCATGTCTTGTGATCTGATGAGACCAAGATAAACCTATTTGGTTCAGATGGTGTCAAGCATGTGAGGCGGCAACCAGGTGAGGAGTACAAAGACAAGTGTGTCTTGCCTACAGTCAAGCATGGTGGTGGGAGTGTCATGGTCTGGGGCTGCATGAGTGCTGCCGGCACTGGGGAGCTACAGTTCATTGAGGGAACCATGAATGCCAACATGTACTGTGACATACTGAAGCAGAGCATGATCCCCTTCGTTCAGAGACTGGGCCGCAGGGCAGTATTCCAACATGATAACGACCCCAAACACACCTCCAAGACGACCACTGCCTTGCTAAAGAAGCTGTGAGTAAAGGTGATGGACTGGCCAAGCATGTCTCCAGACCTTAACCCTATTGTGTATCTGTGGGTCATCCTCAAATGGAAGGTGGAGGAGCGCAAGGTCTGTAACATCCACCAGCTCCATGATGTCGTCATGGAGGAGTGGAAGAGGACTCCAGTGACAACCTGTGAAGCTCTGGTGAACTCCATGCCCAAGAGGGTAAAGGCAGTGCTGGAAAAGAATGACACTTTTGGCCCAATTTTGACATTTTCACTTAGGGGTGTAGTCACTTTTGTTGCCAGCGGTTTAGACATTAATGGCTGTGTGTTGTGTTACTTTGAGGGGACAGCAAGTTTACATTGTTATACAAGCTGTACACTCATTACTTTACATTTTAGCAAAGTGTAATTTCTTCAGTGTTGTCACATGAAAAGATATAATCTAATATTTACAAAAATGTGATGGATGTACTCACTTTTGTGAGATTCTATATATGACTCCTTGCAGGCTTGTGTTATTTAATAGCTAATGAAGCCAAAATAAATTACCTTTACGTAATTGGATTCACTTTGTTGATTTGGTGGTCTGCTGGGTATGTTCCCAAGTGTATGAAAGGAGATTGTACTACCGTATTGGTTTAGCAGGTTTGTACACAATAGAAATGGACATGAAACTTAGGTGTATTCTCAAATGTTTTTCAATTATATTGACTTTAAACAATTTTAGGGGGTACTTATTCTACTACTGTGCACTTTCTCCACTTCAAACACATCTAACAGTACAACCGAACTGTTTGTAGTGATCACTGAGATTACACAGACAATAAAATGGTAAAAAGAAGGAATTGGTGAAATACACCTGAATGTGGTGGCATTGTCAACAAGCATTTCCCTGACTCATTGGGTTTTAGTGACTCCCTCTGGATGGTTGTGTCTGAAAATGGTAACTGAGGTCAGTCGGGTGTGGTACGGCACCGGTTTGTCTGACTTCCTGGTTGAACTTGCAGTCTGGGGGAAAATAAATGAATAAATGACTTGGGGTGGATGCCTAGGAGGAATACATTCTTTATCTTTCCTGAGCCCATTGGAAGTTGCTGCGATGACACTGGGTCAAATGTACATTTAAAAGTCCCAGAACTGGAGAGGGGAGTTGTATGTATTTTATGTGTGGGAGCCTATCAGTTAACATGTTCATACCGTATTGTTTATGCTTTTAAATTACTGTATAGATTTTGCATCGAATAATCAATAGGTGCAGAGAAATCTCCAGAAGTCACTGTGGCTTTGCTTCGGGCAGGGAACGTTTTAGAGAGAGTGCAGACCAGATCAAACTGATGTGTTTCTCCCAAAAACAAGCTGTGACGTCCTCTGATTTGCTCAGCTTTCCCAGCTTTTTTCCGAATTCCCTGATGATTCCAGACTACGAGACACAGGGCATTCTCCAATTTCCTACCTCCCATGGGCTTACTAAAATTACATTTAAGTGTTTTTTAAAGACGCTCCCAGCCTAGTTTACTGTGTTTTCTTCACATCAAAATCTTAACCATCTACCTCTGTGAAATGACTGAATCAGACTTTTACAAACCGCCCTTAAAAATGTGATGAGTTCGGTCAATTTCTCTATTGCTCAGCACTTATTATGCCGACCTCCCCAAAATGATTATTTCTGTCATAACTTGGTGATGTCTAGTGGTTTCAATTCAGTAAATCAGTTGTTGAGTAGTTGCTGCTCACTAAGGCTGATTAAATCACATTGAATGGCCCTAGAGTGGCACATTGACCCTTTATAATATGTATGAAGTGATACATGATCTGGTATTCTTGGCTCATCTGATTGAGTGTGTGATAGCCTTTTCAGATATATGGACTGTGGCGCCTCGGCATTGTTCTATATCTGTAAGGGTAAATTACACGTTTAAAATGCTGTGACGAAACCTTTTCTGGAGATTGGTGCAGCCACATCTTGTTTTTTTATTGTTTGAAAAGTTAGCACACCCTGCTATCGACACGCTACTGTAGAGACACTCTATGTCTACAAAAAGGTGTGATTTGAGAGGCAACAATGCATATTGTCTTTTGGGGAAGAATGTATTCATAGTTCAGTGTTGATTGTTTAATCTAAGCAGGCTATGCCAGTAATGGACTTCGGTCCTCAGATTATCTGGTCATTGTTGTTAATAGAGAATGTGAAGAATCTATTTGACAAAATGTGTGTGGTGTTATGTAAAATAAGAAAAAGTGATTCCTGTTCTTAATATTTTTAACCATAAAGACAGATTATTGCTCCCACTGATTTGATGCGATGAGATCACAGTTTGCTTAACAGAAATATATATAGTGTTGCATATATAGGTCTTGTGCAGCCTTGTTTTAGATTCGAGCTGGTTGTCGGCTGTAAATATATAGTCATCCCACACAGAACTGTTAAACAGGCGCTGTAGCAGTACAAGCCAGAGGACCTATCTGTCTATGTATTGACTCCATGGATACAAAGAAGTCTCTTCACATAAAAGCCTGATGTCTTCTCTTCTTTTGAAAGCAAATGAGAGAAGGGGGGGGTCGTCCGAGGGGCTATCAACTAGATGGAATGTGCTTTGATACGTGTATAAGATCAATGTTGTTGCTATCTCTGCAACATTTGAAAACTGTTTACAACACTGTTTTAGACATTCCAAATGGATAACGTTACCTTTCATCTGTTTGTTTGCTCAGAAGCTATTCACAGTGGCCTCTCCCCAAGTGGCAAAGCTTTGTCACCAAGTGCGACTGTAGTCAACAACACTGATTTAACACCACCTATTGTTGCAAAGTGTACCCAGCCCAAACTCATTGCTACTTTGGCTGTGTGGAAGAGGACAGTGCTTCAGCAAGTTGTAGCGACATTACAGGTACAGAGGTCGGGGCTGAACTGTTTTCTATAGAAAGAAGGTGAAATGTTTGTCACAGTGCAGTTTGGAGGTAAGTGAAGGATGATGCTACATCATCATCATCATCATGGTGTGATTGGTCATACTTCAATCAATTCATTTGAGGAGATTTGTGGCATCCTGGTTTGTGGTAAAACTGCACATTTTACTCTACAGTGTAGTGGCAGTCTATTGTAATGGGACAGATATCATATTTTGGTTCAGTGTAGATGGGGGATATGTACAAATATACTTCTCTTTTTGATTCTGAAAGAAGCCCAAGCTGAAGTGTTTAACCTGAACTGCAAGATGATAAACTTCATCCAGAATTTGAAAGAGAGGTGTGATCTGGATCCTCAAGGTACCCAGAAGGATCAAAAGTTGGAACTGCTGATAGGTTTTCTACAGTCCCACAATCTTTTTAAAAAGTATATATTTTCAGGCATTTTATACTTGATTGATTTTGCTGAAAGCAGCTGGACAAATTCCTTTAGGCCTATCATATCACCATGACATATCACATTCATATTTCACCTATGAAATACAGTAGAGCTGGGTTGATACACCTAAACTATTTATAGCCTCAGTACCACTATACTTTAGTTTTATTATATCTAGACGGCTGTACTATACTATACTAGAAATGTGAAGATAATTGTTTAAACGTTATCGCATTCAGGTAGTTTACTGTAATATGGATTATTGTTTAAACAACCCTGTTCTGTCTGGTGTTAACAGTATCCATATTTCAGACTGTACCTTCTACATTACCTCACAGGATGTGGGTGTATGGTAACTTAGCCCAGTGCCAATGTCACATTCTAGACATGCTCTGCAGACTGTGTGGACCTGATGGACAGGACAGGGGAGCTTATACAGCTCAGTGACAAGGAGCAGAGCATGGAGCGGGCCAGCAGTCTGATGAAGGAGAGGAACAGCTACATCCTCATACGTATCTGCAGTGAGTCTCCACAAATATGATGAGTATGTTAAAGTACACATGTTCAAATTACCAATTGGATCAAAGAGTGCTTTCTCACATTGCCTGCCCTATACATTTACTGTTTTCACTTATATGTTGTATATAGGGCTGGAGTGTGTGTGTGTATGTGTATATATATATATGTATATACATACACACAGCTCTGGAACAAATTAAGAGACAACTGCACCTTTTTCTTACCTTTCCAAAAAAGTTGAAAAGGAAAGTTTTGAGTGAGGAATTTGAAGCGTTCAATTTGCAGTGGTCTCTTAATTTTAAACCTTTTGTTCCTCACTCAAAACCTTCCTTTTTTGGAAAGGAAAGAAAAAGGTGCAGTGGTCTCTTGATTTTTTCGGGAGCTGTATATAGTTATAGCTAAACATATTTTATTGGTTAACTTTAATTCACTTTATATATTGCCTCCAGGAGGTAACGGGACTGATGGGCCAAAGTATGTGCCACTCCTAAATAACCTGGGAAAGAGCAATCCTGAGTTAGCAGGTAATGACAAAAACATTCATTCAATGTATGGAGTTGAGCTGGGATGATACACCAAAAATGATCAGCATTGAACATATTTCCAACCAAGTGTGGTGGACATTTTTCTTACATTATTTATTAGCAATAATCATGTAGGGCACATAAAATATAGAAATTACATTTTCTAAAACTGTGATTAGTAATGGGACATTATACTGCAACAACTTCCAAAGAAGTAGGCTATGTATTTATACAAAAATAATAATATGTGGTGCACATTAATGTTACTGTAATATCAGCTGATTTATTGTTATTGTGATGATTATTTGCCAGTAAAGTTTACGTCATTTGGGGGGCGGGGCGGGGATGGGGGGGTGTATTTGTGCTGTCTGACCGTTTCCTTGTTCCATTTGTCAAATTGCTCTACCTCAGAGATCCTGAAGAAGCTATCCAACCCCTGTAAAGAGTGGGACAGAAAGGGTGTTCCCTCAAGGAAAGTGTCTGTCAGCCTAACCCAGAGCAAGGCATCTGCTGGAAACAAGAAGAGCCATTCTGGAAAACTTTGACTATTTTAACTTTGACTATACAGGTCAAAATGCTGGTCATATAATTAAAATATCATCAAGTTGATTTATTTCAGTAATTCCATTAAAAAAGTGAAACTTGTATATTATATTTCTTTTAATTGTGATGATTATAACTGACAACTAATAAAATCCCAAATTCAGTATCTCTGAAAATTAGAATATTACTTAAGACCAATACAAAAAAAGGATTTTTAGAAATGTTGGCCAACTGAAAAGTATGAACATGAAAAGTATGAGCATGTACAGCACTCAATACTTAGTTGGGGCTCCTTTTGCCTGAATTACTGCAGCAATGCGGCGTGACATGGAGTCGATCAGTCTGTGGCACTGCTCATTTGTTATGAGAGCCCAGGTTGCTCTGATAGTGGCCTTCAGCTCTTCTACATTGTTGGGTCTGGCGTGTTGCATCCTCTTCACAATACCCCATATATTTTCTATAGGGTTAAGGTCAGGCGAGTTTACTGGCAAATTAAGAACAGGGATACCATGGTCCTTAAACCAGGCACTGGTAGCTTTGGCACTGTGTGCAGGTGCCAAGACCGGTTGGAAAATGAAATCTGCATCTCCATTAAGTTGGCCATCAGCAGGAAGCATGAAGTGCTCTAAAACTTCCTGGTAGATGGCAGCGTTGACCTTGGACCTCAGAAAACACAGTGGACCAACACCAGCAGATGACATGGCACCCCAAACCATCACTAATTGTGGAAACTTTACACTGGACTTCAAGCAACGTGGATTCTGTGCCTCTCCTCTCTTCCTCCAGACTCTGGGACCTTGATTTCCAAAGGAAATGCAAAATTTACTTTCATCAGAGAACATAACTTTGGACCACTCAGCAGCAGTCCAGTCCTTTTTGTCTTTAGCCCAGACGAGACGCTTCTGACACTGTGTCTTGTTTAAGAGTGGCTTGACACAAGGAATTCAACAGCTGAAACCCATGTCTTGCATACGTCTGTGCGTGGTGGTTCTTGAAGCACTGACTCCAGCTGCAGTCCACTCTTTGTGAATCTCCCCCACATAATTTAATGGGTTTTGTTTCACAATCCTCTCCAGGGTGTGGTTATCCCTATTGCTTGTACACTTTTTTCTACCACATCTTTTCCTTCCCTTTGCTTCTCTATTAATGTGCTTGGACACAGAGCTCTGTGAACAGCCTCTTTAGCAATGACCTTTTGTGTCTTGCCCTCCTTGTGGAAGGTGTCAATGGTCGTCTTTTGGACAGCTGTCAAGTCAGCAGTCATCCCCTTGATTGTGTAGCCTACAGAACTAGACTGAAAGACCATTCAAAGGCATTGGCAGGTGTTTTGAGTTAATTAGCTGATTAGAGTGTGGCACCAAGTGTCTTCAATATTGAACCTATTCACAATATTCAAATTTTCTGAGATACTGAATTTGGGGTTTTCATTAGTTGTCAGTTATAATAATCAAAATTAAAAGAAATAAACACTCGAAATATATCAGTCTGTGTGGAATGAATGTATACAAGTTTCACTTTTTGAATTACTGAAATAAATCTACTTTTTGACCAGCACCTGTATATGAAAAAAAGAGGAGGAAGTTTGAAATAGTGATAGGCATGCATACAGAACATACACCAGTCAAATATGTTTTAATGCTGTGATTCTCTTCAGTGTAATTCTTTTTAATTATGGTCATTTTGTTGGATACACTAACGTACTAACGTTCCCATATATTCTAACTTGTGAAATGCTAGAATATGTGTAGGCCCGTTCTATTCGTCGTATGTGGTGTTGCTGCTCCTGTTCTTATCAGTGCCTATACCTGACCAGTCAAACGTATGACCCCGAGAAATGTGATAGATTGCATAACCGCAGCAAAAGTTAAAAATTGCCAATGTTCATGTATTCAGTTCGCCCAATAGTCGACGGGGTGGGCTCACTGGTTTACTACAACACAACAGTCACACTGGGCTTAGACAGAGAAAATTGCCTACGATAAAATCCTCACAATGTCGGGCTCTGAGTTTGAATCTTTGGAAAAGACATTGGAGAAACATATTCCAGATGCAGAGCTTAAAGAAGTGAAAAGAATCTTGTTTGGAAAAGAAACCAAGTGAGTTGTTGAATTCTGCTCGCGTAACGAAAATACGGTCAGTTCAGGACTGTTGTTGTTTCATGTTGGATTGTTAGTGGATATTCGCTCTATACTTAGTGAACGAATTGAGCTTTATACCTCGGGTTAGTTTCTTTTTGAAGTACAGAGAGTGTACAACCTTTCGCAGGTCTTATTTTCCGGAGTCTGACCAGAGTTTCTTATAAGCCTCTGGCAATGTAGACAGTTTGCCACATTGTCAATACAACTAGTTAGGGACCGTCAGCAAATTGAATGATCACATTCCCGTTTTGCCACCTACCAATAAACTTCACTCTAACTTGAAACATTACAGAATGGATGGACACGTGGTCCACATCCTTTGTTCTTCTAATTGAAATCTTTGAATATGTTATAAATGTGGGAGTCAGCAGTTGAAACAACAAGGGCTGTGTAAAAGCTAGGGAGGTAGGTACATTGAATGTGAAGAAAATGTGACCAAGCTCTGAACATAAATACTTTATTTTTAATTTAATGTATCTTGTCCAAACAGCCACGTTTTCAAATACTATTGGTACCCTAAAATGGGGGGAATATGTACAAAATGTGCTGTCTGCACTTTAAACTTGTCATTGTATCATTTCAAATCCAAAGTGTGTGATAAAGGAAAAAACTAAAAATGTCACTGTCCAAATTATTTTTGAGTTATCTCATCAATCATCAGCTAATCATTAGATCCTTAAGATATACAGTATCTCACAAAAGTGAGTACACCCCTCTAATCTTTAGCAAATGTCATTTTTTCAGTGTTGTCACATGAAAAGATATAATCAAATATTTACAAAAATGTGAGGGGTGTACTCACTTTTGTGAGATACTGTACATGTAAACCTAACATTTCTTTACATACACTTAAACTGCCTTTTCTATTCACTAAAAGCCCCAAAAGGTTTTCACAACTCTCTTGAAAACACCAATATTCAGACTGAATAACCACATTAGGTAACTCAGAGTACTTCTATTCTGTACCTCTAACCCTTTTTGTGTATCATAAACCTTACATTTGGCTTTACACGGATTCACTCAAAAGACTAAGTAACAGATCATGTGCAGTACTTTTCATGGTTTTATTACACAATCGTGCAGTTTTGAGTCTTTCTGTTTTTACTGTGTAATACGTTATTAAAACAAAGTGCTGTGCAACAAAAACAGTCACTGATGTGAAGGATGACTCGTATAGCTATTGAAATACATCACTATGAGGTGTTTTGAATCATGACATAGTAATCTGTTGTTGTGAAACCCCTTACAAGGAGCAGGAAGCACCGCCAGAAAAGGTCGAAAAATTACTTTTTTGGTGTTTCGAGTTGTTTAATGCGTAATCAGACATCTCTTTTTTTGTGTAATTTCTTCTTGATAACATTAATTTATATAACAATAACTATATAATTTGCAAGTTCTCCATTTTGGCAGGCATTGCCTAGTACAGAGGTCAATACACCAGCAGCAACTGAAGGTGCTACTGTACAGCAAATATGATCATAGACTGCATTTGACCATACCATTGATGTTGGAGTTATGGGGAGGGTTGTATGATCATTGATTGTCATTGTGCCCAGTCGTTAGATATCAGTTCATCATCATCCATAACACTTTCAGTGTTTGCACATTCTTTAATACCCACAATCCTTTTTACGCGGCAAGACAAGAAGTGCAAGGACACAGACTTGGTCTCTCTGTAGTTGCAACAACCACAAAGTCAGAAAGCCTACCTATCCGATGAGGGAGTGAGATAGTGCTTATGCTAGCCCGATTCCTGTTTGTGATTAGAGGGAAATCAAGCAAGTGTGATGAAGTGTATGCCAGCCTGATGCAGTTTTGCATAAATCCCTCACTTACTTGACCCAAAGAACAAAATACAATCAGCTAAAAAATTTATCTCAATATGTGTTTATTTCTGTCCACATGCCATATGCATTTCTTACTTAAATTCCCTGAAGTCTAATACTTCTATCACATTGAGCTACGTCTCCCATCTGTCACACTCATGTAGCTCTTTCCTGAGAACAACAAGTCAATGTTAAGATATTCATCTTTTGTTTCACCATTGATGGTTGTTTTAAATTTCTACCATTCTAACTGTTATCAGCATTTTCCAAACATATGGTTTCACTTGGTTTTAATGTGATGTGACACTGCACCAGTCTAAAGAAGGCCAGTTTTATTGCTTCTTCAATCACCACAACAGTTTTCAGCAGTGCTAAAATAATTGCAAAAGGGTTTTCTAAAATGATGAACTTGGATTAGCAATCACAATGTGCCTTTGGAACACAGGACTGAAGGTTGCTGATCAGTGGCATCGTTAGGCCTGGGCGTCTGGGGCTATAGCCCCGGATCTTTTATGAATAGTCTCGGATCTCAAAAATAGCCCCATATCTATAATTCCGATTATGCGTTATGAGAATGTAGACGTGTAGACTGCTAGCGTGTACATCGACATTTTCTGCATGTACATTCAAAACCCACATACTTTCTGTCCCAGCATGGGGGTGGGCTAAGCCCCGAATGTATTGTGATCCTAGCGACGCTTCTGTTGCTGATAATTGGCCTCTGTGTGCATATTTATATTCCATTGAAAATCATCAGTTTCCAGCTACAATTATTATAGTAATTAACCACATTAACAATGTCTACGCTCTATTTATGATCATTTTAAATAGAATGGTACAGCAATAAAATGTTGCTGTATCCCTTTCCTCCATTTATTCCTTTTGTAATGTTCAGCAGAGTGAGTAAATTATTTACAATCAGTGCCCTTTTGACCCCAGTTATATGTGTGCCTGTGGAACCTTTCATGGGCTTATCCTAAGTCTTAAGTAAAAGGGTGGGCAAACTTTTCAGCTAACAGGCCATCTAATTAGGATTTTGAAATTCATGTTGGGCTGCAGTTTATGTTGCATGCCACAAAAGCATTTCTGTATACTATGGATGTAGTTTTAGATGTTTAAAAGTGGACTGTATCATTTTCTTACCCCCCAAAATATGTTAATTTCTACTCAAACCTGCAGCAGGCCAGATTGATTCAGGCCACGGGCCTTAGTTTGCCTACCCATGCTTGAGTACATTTAAGCAATTTAGCAATGCCCCTATCTAAAGCCACTTAGAGTGCATACATTTCCTACCTGGCCTTCTGTGGGAATCCAACCCACAATCTCTGGCTTTGCATGCGCCATGCCCTACAAA
The DNA here is from genome assembly GCF_011004845.1 of Esox lucius. Taxonomy (NCBI): domain Eukaryota; kingdom Metazoa; phylum Chordata; class Actinopteri; order Esociformes; family Esocidae; genus Esox; species Esox lucius. The sequence continues at coordinate 13,764,470 of NC_047581.1, read as the reverse complement.
CACAGCTACATTGGACTAGTACACACAAGATGTGTACTGATTTAAAAAACTGATTTAAAAACCGTAATATATACAGAGTACTCACAGTAGAAAGATGAATATATAGTACACATAGTAGAGCACAATATATCAACAAACTTGTCTAGTCAAAGTTCTGCAAAACGTCTGAAACCCTGTTATCTATGTCTGCTGAATGACTAACATGTTAATATACATACAAAAATAGTAGGGCATTCAATGACTTAGTCTGATGGAAATTTGTGATGGAATGACCCCACCTCCTTCCAGGAAGTTGGCTCTCCCAGCATGTGCGGTGGAGGCTGCTTCAGCGCGGGACTTTGAGCTTCAGGGGTACTTGTTTGAGGCTTCCCCGGAACAGCTCAGGCCCCCAAGAACCGTCCGGGTTGGTCTCATTCAGAACCACATTGTTCTGCCTACGGATGCTCCGGTCCTGGATCAGGTCAGAGGGAAATTACTACTTGGATTTAGGCTCAATGCAATCAGAACCGCTTTGCAGTGGTTATGCAGTATCTGTTTTCGAGTGGTGGAATTTATTGTCACCTTAGAGTCTAAAACCCTGTGACTAGTAGAGGGGCGACTCACCAGACAGTTTCTTTTTATTTTCAGATGTAGAGGGTTCATGGGGCTTGCTGACTGACCTCCATATAGTGGGGAGAACAAGTATTTGATACACTGCCCATTTTGCAGGTTTTCCTACCTAGAAAGCATGTAGAGGTCTGTAATATTTATCATAGGTACACTTCAACTGTGAGAGACGGAATCTAAAACATAAATCCAGAAAATCACATGACATAAGTATTTGATCACCTACCAACCAGTAAGAATTCCGGCTCTCACAGACCTTTTAGTTGTCTTTAAGAAGCCCTCCTGTTCTCCACTCATTACCTGTTTTAACTGCACCTGTTTGAATTCGTTACCTGTATAAAAGACAACTGTCCACACACTCAATCAAACAGACTCCAGCCTCTCCACAATGGCCAATACCAGAGAGCTGTGTAAGGACATCAGGGATAAAATTGTAGACCTGCACAAGGCTGAGATGGGCTACAGGACAATAGGCAAGCAGCTTGGTGAGAAGGCAACAACTGTTGGCGCAATTATTAGAATATGGAAGAAGTTCAAGATGACCTCGTGGGGCATCAATGATCATGAGGAAGGTGAGGGATCAGCCCAGACCTACACAACAGGACCTGGTCAATGACCTGAAGAGAGCTGGGACCACAGACTCAAAGAAAACCATTAGTAACACACTACGCCGTCATGGATTAAAATCCTGCAGCACACGCAAGGTCCCCCTGCTCAAGCCAGCGCATATCCAGGCCCGTCTGAAGTTTGCCAATGACCATCTGGATGATCCAGAGGAGGAATAGGAGAAGGTCATGTGGTCTGATGACACAAAAATAGAGCTTTTTGGTCTAAACTCCACTCGCCGTGTTTGGAGGAAGAAGAAAGATGAGTACAACCCCAAGAACACCATTCCAACCGTGAAGCATGGAGGTGGAAACATCATTATTTGGGGATGCTTTTCTGCAAAGGACAGGGACAGGACGACTGCACCTTATTGAGGGGAGGATGGATGGGGCCATGTATTTCGAGATCTTGGCCAACAACCTCCTTCCCTCAGTAAGAGCATTGAAGACCAGACCTGAACCCAATAGAAAATCTTTGGAGGGAGCTGAAAGTCTGTATTGCCCAGCGACAGCCCCGAAACCTGAAGGATCTGGAGAAGTTCTGTATGGAGGAGTGGGCCAAAATCCCTGCTGCAGTGTGTGCAAACCTGGTCAAGAACTACAGGAAACGTATGATCTCTGTAATTGCAAACAAAGGTTTCTGTACCAAATATTAAGTTCTGCTTTTCTGATGTATCAAATACTTATGTCATGCAATAAAATGCAAATTAATTACTAAAAAATCATACAATGTGATTTTCTGGATTTTTGTTTTAGATTCCGTCACTCACAGTTGAAGAGTACCTATGATAAAAAATTATAGACTTCTACATGCTTTGCAAGTGGGAAAACCTACAAAATCGGCTGTGTATCAAATATTTGTTCTCCTCACTGTACGTGTTCATCCCTCTTCCCAGATTACCGCGCTCCACAAAAGGATTGGTGATATGGTGGATGTGGCAGCCATGTGTGGGGTCAACATTGTCTGCTTCCAGGAGGCCTGGAGTGAGTGACATTACAGATCATGAACCTAGAGCACCTTTTCCTTTGTGCCATTTGTTTATTTGCTTCTTTATCACCTATAAGCTGTGGCTCATGCAGCAGCAATTTTTCCGGGGTTCAAAACATGACACAGACCGTCGAAAGACCAGAATAGCAAAACTACTGTACATGCACTTACAATAAGAATAACAGAAAAATGTGTTTATTTCTGACCAAATCCTGAGGCCTCCTGTGAGTATTCACATCAATAATAGATCTGCCTACACTCATATCAGGTCACATTCAAAATAGGGAGATAATGTCAGTATTCAGTATGAGAAACATGACAAATCATGGCAGTTGACGTTACAGGCGCTGCTGCTGGCTCAGAGGGATACTGGATGGGTCAGTAGCATCTAGGTATACAGAATGTTGCTCATTTATCCATAATTGGTCATAGGGACAACAGCAGTACACCCCACACAATCTGTTGTCCTGTTTGTTTTGGCTCCTAAATGACATTGTGGTGTCTAGTGCATGTGATCAGAGAGGAGTGAAGTACTTAAAAATGTCCCCAGTACACAAACACAGTACCCCCCCCCCACAACTGTACAGTGGGGAGAACAAGTATTTGATACACTGCCCATTTTGCAGGTTTTCCCACTTACAAAGCATGTAGAAGTCTGTCGTTTATATCATAGGTACTCTTCAACTGTGAGTGACAGAATCTAAAACAAAAACCCAGAAAATCACATTTTATGATTAAGTAATTAATTTGCATTTTATTGTATGACATTAGTATTTGATACATCAGAAAAGCAGAACTTAATATTTGGTACAGAAACCTTTGTTTGCAATTACAGAGATCATACGTTTCCTGTAGTTCTTGACCAGGTTTGCACACACTGCAGCAGGGATTTTGGCCTGCTCCTCCATACAGAACTTCTCCAGATCCTTCAGGTTTCGGGGATGTCGCTGGGCAATACGGACTTTCAGCTCCCTCCAAAGATTTTCTATTGGGTTCAGGTCTGGAGACTGGCTAGGCCACTCCAGGACCTTGAGATATTTCTTACGGAGCCACTCCTTAGTTGCCATGGCTGTGTGTTTCGGGCATCTTCAATGCTCTTACTGAGTGATGAAGGTTGTTGGCCAAGATCTCGCAATACATGGCCCCATCCATCCTCCCCTCAATAAGGTGCAGTCGTCCTGTCCCCTTTGCAGAAAAGCATGATGTTGGTATGACGGTTGGAATGGTGTTCTTGGGGTTGTACTCATCTTTCTTCTTCCTCCAAACACGGCGAGTGGAGTTTAGACCAAAAAGAGATGGTCATTGGCAAACTTCAGAAGGGCCTGGACATGCGCTGGCTTGAGCAGGTGGACCTTCTGTGCGCTGCAGGATTTTAACCCTTGACGGCGTACCCATCCATCTTCTTCCGCTTATCCGGGACCGGGTCGCGGGGGCAGCAGTCTAAGCAGGGATGCCCAGACTTCCCTCTCCCCAGACACTTCCTCTAGCTCTTCCGGGGGGACACCGAGGCGTTCCCAGGCCAGCTGGGAGACATAGTCCCTCCAGCATGTCCTAGGTCTTCCCCGGGGTCTCCTCCCGGTGGGACGGGACCGGAACACCTTCCCAGGAAGGCGTTCCGGAGGCATCCGAAAAAGATGCCCAAGCCACCTCAGCTGACCCCTCTCGATGACGGCGTACTGTGTTCCTAATGGATTTCTTTGAGATTGTGGTCCCAGCTTTCTTCAGGTCATTGACCAGGTCCTGCCGTGTAGTTCTGGGCTGATCCCTCACGTTCCTCATGATCTATTGATGCCCCACGAGGTGTGATCTTGCATGGAGCCCCAGACCGAGGGAGAATGACCGTCATCTTGAACTTCTTCCATTTACTAATAATTGCGCCAACAGTTGTTGCCTTCTCACCAAGCTGCTTGCCTATTGTCCTGTAGCCCATCCCAGCCTTGTGCAGGTCTACAATTTTATCCCTGATGTCCTTACACAGCTCTCTGGTATTGGCCATTGTGGAGAGGTTGGAGTCTGTTTGACTGAGTGTGTGGACAGGTGTCTTTTATACAGGTAACGAGTTCAGACAGGTGCAGTTAATACAGGTAATGAGTTAAGAACAGGAGGGCTTCTTAAAGAAAAACTAACAGGTCCGTGAGAGACGGAGTTCTTACTGGTTGGTAGGTGATCAAATACTTATGTCATGCAATAAAATGCAAATTAATTATTGAAAAATCATACAATGTGATTTTCTGGATTTTTGTTTTAGATTCCGTCTCTCACAGTTGAAGTGTACCTCTGATAAAAATTACAGACCTCTACATGCTTTGTAAGTAGGAAAACCTGCAAAATGGGCAGTGTATCAAACGCTTGTTCTCCCCACTGTAGGTGTTAAGAATGAACCGGTTTGCCTTAAAACGCTTCTCAAGTGTAGATTCTCAGGTAATCTGACAAATAGGTTCATGGTATGCATGTTTACTTTTCCTCTGAGAGATATATCTTCTGATATGGGCAGTCATGTTTAAGGGCTGCCACTCATACTGCTCTGAGTTGATCCTGTTTTGTCACCCTCACAGCTATGCCCTTTGCTTTCTGTACCCGAGAGAAAGAGCCTTGGACAGAGTTTGCAGAATCTGCTGAAGAGGGTTACACCACCCAGTTCTGCCAAAAGGTAAGAGAACCACACCCAACGTCATACTGCTAGTGACCTGTACTCTGAATATATTTAATGTTTGTGGTTGGAGTTCCTATTCGGCTTGGTGACATGAAAACACATCAGTGTCTACTGTAGCTGTTTGCTGCTGTCAGTGTACCACTCAGTGTTTGCACCACAGTGGTGGTAGCGTGTCTTTGTATCAAGGCCTGTGTCTAAAGCTCTACTCTTCTGTGTTCAGCTGGCAAAGAAATACAACTTGGTAGTGATAACGCCCATTTTAGAGCGAGAGGAGATACACAACGTTCTTTGGAACACGGCAGTAGTCATCTCCAACTCGGGTAGCATCCTGGGTAAAACCCGGAAAAATCACATTCCCCGGGTAGGAGACTTCAACGAGGTCAGTTATCTTTTAACGTCATTAATCAATCATGTAATTGTACAAACACTATATTGTCCAGTTTTGTCTCCAAGGGAAAAATCATATACTTCCAATACTTCTCACTGCACTATTACTCCTCCCCATTATGGTCAGTGTCTCCATCCACAACGCATCTATAATGTAGGGAACCAGATCCTTCTTTCTCACAGTATGATTTCCCAGTGTGCCTCGATGAATTGAAAAGAGATAAAAAGCTCTTGCATGTGTGGGCAGTACAACAAACCTCTACTGCTTTGCAGTGCATTAGGCTAACAGCTTTCTAGTTCTGAAAGGTAATATAACTGTACAACAATACCTGAATTTACCCATTAATTTGTTAATATAAAATAGCCATGTTCCTGGCATGTTTTTGGAAAAAGCCCCTATATAGACCCTGTCTCTGCTATGTATTCTGTACTTGTTGAAGATATGCGATAACAAAGGTTTCCTGCCCTGCTCTCATCCCCATATCTATTACTTGCCTGTGTTCTTGTCTCATATTATGTGCAACAGCCATTGATAACTAAGGCAGAACAGGACTGTACCAGTCTGCCAGTAACCTCTGTCCTCAAGGGTTGTTTGAGTCTCTCCTAAATGTGCACGCACACAGACTAACTCTCACTCTCCCTCTCTGTCACACACAAACAGTCAGTTACACAGTTCTGCGTGTGTTCTACAAAGTCTTCCTGTTTTCCACCATTTCTGTGTTACTCAGTTACTCTGCATTATGGCACATTAAATGGCAAATACAACTTGGCACACATGCTCAAGTACATGAATCAAATTAACAAACACAATTTATTAGACATCACTGGCCCAAATTACACCTTGCCATCATGATCCGGCATTAACAAAATATACATCACCCGAAAGAAAACAAACTGAAAATCTCTAGTCACCCATAATATCTCAACGGGCAAAAGGAGTATGCTGCATCTTTTGCGGAGGATGACGTTTACGGTTGCATTGTTTATTTTCCTCTTACATGTAGACCCGTTAAGCTAACCTCTCACATTTTTACAAGGCAAATGTACTGTAACGGATGCAGAGGTACATGGACATTTTCTTTCCCTCTCTCCCTTTATCAGTCTACATATTACATGGAGGGCAACACTGGCCATAGAGTGTTCCAGACCCAGTTTGGAAAGATTGCGGTGAACATCTGCTATGGGCGCCATCATCCTCTCAACTGGTTCATGTACGGTATGAATGGAGCCGAGATCATCTTTAACCCCTCCGCTACTGTTGGGGGACTTAGTGAACCCATGTGGTCAATCGAGGCTAGGAACGCAGCGATAGCGAACCACTGTTTCACCTGTGGAATCAACCGTGTTGGAACAGTAAGTAGGACTGGTTTCTGTTGTTCCCCTTTATATCTGTTACAACCACTCTTGACTTTGAAACACATTTATGCTGCCCTCTGCTGTGTTCACAGTCCAATTATTCATGGCATTCATGGCAAAACTCTCTTTTGTAGCCTTGACCGTTTTCACAGCTGGCGAACTAAACTATTGAGTATATGAGCCATCAGGCTGTTTTCTGAAAAGGATTTCTCTTTTGTTTTATGTAGGAATACTTCAACAATGACTTCACCTCTGGGGATGGAAGAAAAGGTATTTGTCTCTTAAGGGGGTTTGAAGAAAGTTTAATATTATGTATATGAATTTGTAATCTTTCCTGTCACAAAATATAGTAAATTTAATAATATATGTATCACTTATTCATCCAAGTTGTAAATGACACTGTGTCAATTATATGACATACAGAGATACTTTGATCTTTAATTATTTAACCAAGCAAGTTAATTAAGAACCAATTCTTCTTTTCAGCAATGACCTGGAGGGAATGTAACAGGGGGAGGAGCAGTCTGGGTTAACTGTCTTGTTCAGTTCAAGGGCAGTGTCTAGGAAAACCTCCCTAGAAAAGGAAGTACATGGGGGGGAGGAAAATGAACCAGGCTCTGAGTAGTGGCCATCGTTAATCAGGATGTTCAAAACTTTAAGATGATAAGCAAGCCAAAAATACTTAACTGAAGTCAACTGTTCTGGAGTAACTGTAAATGTCAGTTGGTGTTTTATAGGTGAGTGTTTAGACAAAGAGACCAGGTAGCCTGTGGATATATAGGAGCCGCTAGGTAAAATATCTAGACATGGGTCATGCCCATGCCATGAGTCCTTAACAGGAAGCGACACACGCACATGTTTGATTTGGGCCTCAGCCCAGTACAGTGGGTATGTCCTCAGTGAATGCCCCAATCCAGAATATGCCCGGGACCAGCTGTCAACAAGTGTCACGTTGCTGAACATTTGTCCCATATCACTCATTTCCATAGAGCCTATTATTACCCATAAAGGTATAGATTCAACATGCAGACCAGCTTTATTCTTGTTTGATGTGTCTGTGAAAACAGTTCAGGGTGTTTTTTTCCTTATAGCTCATAAAGATCTAGGACACTTCTATGGGTCAAGCTATGTGGCTGCCCCTGATGGCAGCCGTACACCAGGCCTGTCCCGAACTCGCGATGGTCTCATGGTAACCGAAATGGACCTCAACCTGACACGACAAATAAGTGACAAATGGAACTTTAAGGTGAACTACTGAAATTACACAAGAATCCTATTTAACAATTGCAAATTCTTTAAATGTGTGATAAAATACTTCTCAGTATTGTTTAATTGTGACACAGCACAAGCCTGGTCTACGTTTGAATTTGTATTTTGCACTACTGTCAAGCTGTAACTGTATCTGCAGATGACGGGGAGGTATGAAGAGTATGCAGAGGAACTCACCAGGGCCACCAAGCATGACTTCAAGCCCAACATTATCAGGGAGTAAACTGATATGACCCAATGGGTCATGTGACCCCTAAACGAAGTCCAGCACAGCTGTGAATACAGCCTTAGACACCATCTCAAGGAGAAGACCAAGTCAATGTGGAAGCAGACATTATGGGGCCATTTTGATTATGAAAGGGCAATTCAATTCAGCCATGAACTAAAACACATGTGTTTAAATAACTTTATTGATTGCAGTACATAAATGGAATTGTATATTTCATAAAAATAAAGTTCGCCATTTTAACACATTCTATTTGTTCATAACAAAAATACACCAGGAAAAAATATTTGTCTTCCCATTAAGACTGGGACATTTCATGTTAAAATGAAAATTAAATAATACATAATTATGGCTGGTCCAAAAACCATAGTGCAATAACATCATCCATGATACCAAAATGTAAAAGAAATGTTGAGTGAGAATCTAGCCATTGCAACAACTTGATTGCTGTTTTCAACAGAAAACATCTTATGATCCAATTCATTTAAAACTTTACGGTAGTGTTAAGCTACAGTATACACCTAAAGAAAACCTGCAAGGCATCCATCCACCGATGGAGTATTTCAGACTTTACACTGTCGCCTTTCTATCAAACTAAATGAGCTTGGAGATTGAGACATGCAGTGCAGCACTGAGGTTTTCGGATGACAGTTTCTACAGAGTCTCTCCAATAAGCTCCACTGGTGCACACAACAAGAGCAAAGTACTGCAGATTTGATTCCACACACAGGCTATGGTTTGAGGTGTACTGTGTTAAGAAAATTAGTTTGTGACATGGGTTTGCTATTTTCATACAACACATTAGACTTCATGGACATTGAATACCTGAGTCTTTCAAAGACAAATTCGCCCTCTATTCCCTGTTATTAAATCCTAAATAATAAGTGAAGTTCAGCCAACGGAATAAAAGTCACTATTAGTAAAATACAACATGGCTGCTCAGAAAGGAAGAAAGCACCTCAGCCACCCCAGATTAGCATGACACCAGGCAACACCATTGAGAAAGCCTTATTTTGCCATAAGCCCTTGCATGTGCATTGTTTCCTCCTCTCCAATGATAGAGACAACTTGAGTATTATGGCGTGTTATTTTCCTCTAAGCATAAGGATGAACATTTCAAGTCTTGCACTGTTCACCATCGCACATATCAATTGGGGGAATTTACTAATTGGATTAAAACAAAAGGGGACACAGTTAAAACATTTTCTTCTACTATATGTAGCTATCTGCTTGGGTGCCGACCAACATGCTACACACTGCACTTGCTTTGCGCATCTCCTCCACTGTTATTTCTTGAAATGACTAGCTTTGGGCAATGTGAGGTTACACGTCTGGTGAGGTTGGAGAGTTGTTGCGTGTTACTGTGAGCAGTCAGCCATGTTGGCACTGGAGAAGACCGTACAGGTGCCGTCGACAACGCTGTGCCTGAGCCGGAACCAGAAGTCCCGGTCCAGGGACCAGGGGAACCGCTGATGCGTCGTTGTGGCGAGGATGTGCGCAGAACGTCTGCGTCGCCGTAGTCCGCCAGCCATCAGCTCTCCTTGAAGACAAACAGGATGTCCTCATCCGTCCCGTAGCTCTGTCGAGCCTCTTCGAAATTACTGACGCTGGTGCAACACACACCTGCAGGCAACACACAAAGCCTTTCTGTCAACGGCATATTCGTCTCGACCTCTCTGTGCGTACTGCCAGGAACACGAACAACCATCTGGTTACACGTTCGTGTAACTCACTGCGCACAGGGTCAGACTGTGGAGTAGTAGTGTCTACATTTAGAACAGGAATGCCCAAAATGTTATTTGACACTAACACAAATAGTGAATACAGGTTGGTAAGTCGGCTGGCCTGTGTGCTGCCGGGGATAGCGGGAGGACTCACGGTCTGAGTATGCAGGGTTGTTGTAGAAGATGCAGCCGGTGCTCTGGTTAAAGCCGCACACGACCACAAAGTGACCCTGGTATTCTGGTTTTCTGCAGAAGCACTTCTGGCCCACGGGGAGGAAACAGCAGTACTTAACAGGCGAGGAGCAGAGTTCACACACTAGAACCACAGCGTTGACCAGCACTATGGCCACGTGGCCCTGGTGGATATGGTCCTGGATGTCCTGAACTGTCACAGAGCTATAGAGAATATTCAACGGGAAACAAAGTCAGGGTGTGTTATTTTCTGTTGGCCTGTATAACGACTAACCAGAGAGGCGGGCAGATTCGAATGAGTCATTCTTTGACAATGCAACTATTTCACAAAGTTTACCAACCATTTTTTCACCACCACATTCTTGCTCTCAGCCTTTAGAAAGAGTTCGTTCACTCGATCCTCCTCTGTGTCAAAATGCTTTTTGTAGAAGGACTGTACACAAATTAGAAAGGATAACATAATGGTGAGTCTCAGGTCTGAATACATTAAGCATATGTTATGGTGGGATATACAATAATCCAGTGTACTTCTACATTCCGGGGGTCTTATGGCTAATGTTCTTACTATTGTACTTCTGGGTGGCCAACATGGTGTTGACTTGTTACCTGATTCCTGAAGCCCTTGTCAACACCCAATGTCTGTGTGCAGAAGCGGTGCCTGACACCTAGCTGGCACATGAGGTAGGCCAAGTCAATTGTCCAGACACTCTCTGTCAGTTTCAGCTCCCAGCAGGCACCCTGAAACTCCTCATCACTCACAGGGTGGAGGTACCTGGCAAACAATTGTTTGTGATGAGGTCTTCAGGTGCACAGTGTATTGTATTGACTGTTGTTAATGGAGGCCCATGCATGTCTCTACAGAGTTTATAATTAAACATCCCCTTACTTCAAAACCATCCTGGAGCAGGCCAACCCACAGTCCCAGTGATACAGCTGCTGAATGACAGGTACATTCAGCAGGATGGCATCATCTGTCAAAAACAAGACACGACGACAAGGCTGATGGAAAGTATTGTCCAATCATAGCTACTTGTATCACAGTGGCCCTAAATATGTCAGGTTCTAGCTTTATCCAGTCAAACTGGTCAGAGGAGTAGACAATGTATATGAAGTCTCCTCTCCACCTAGTTAGCTTGCATTTGTTTCCGCATTATATGACCAACAATATTTACTGCAGTCATGACCGGTATGTACAAGCAACCGAAGAAATATGATATTATCGTTATACTCTTCACACCCAAAAGACCAACAAGATAAAGTCAGCGGTCCCTCCCCTTAAGCCTTCTCATCCAATTGGTTTTGAGTAGGAGAAAGGACACAAGGCATATGAAATGAAGACGTTTTACATACCAGCATGCATTCAGTAAATAAAGGCAGTTGCTCAACGAAACTCCGTATAGGACACAACGCTAGCAGAGAAGTGCAATGTAGGGGGGAGATAATGCATACACCATACAACCTTAGTGGAAGGATTCCCTAAACATCCGAGACTTGTATACAGTGTCTCCTCTCCAGATATGAGACCGAAATATCAAAGATAGTCTTGTCCTCAGCCAAGATACTAGTCCAACAGACTTAATATATTTACCCGTCATGTTCGACAAAAGCATCGTACAGCTAACTCTAGTCAACGTCTTCCTCATATATCGTAAATTCCAATGCCACATTAATACTAACCACTGACAAAACATGTTAGCATTAATGTGATAATGTAATGAACATACAGTTACGTTTATTGAGGGAAAAAATAAAAATAAAACCCCCATTTACACAATTATTTGGATTTTTATATTCGTATGGAATAATTAAAACAACAGCGTGACTTCAGAACTTCAGTTAGCAAGCAAAACAGCAATCGTTCATTAATTCCATCGTAATTCTTGGAGATACATTTTATCTGCTTGAAATGAATGGGACGCTTATTTCTCATTGTGGTAGCTAGATAACAATAGCTAATTTAGCTAGTTGATCTAACAATGTTATAGTTAATAACGTACACGTTCGCTTTAACAGTAGTTTCTAAAGCATGTCCTTGGGGACAGCCAGGCGTTGCACAACGTCGATGTAACTCAGAATTTACTCACTTATTTCGGGGCTTTGCTAGTTGACAGGCTGGATCAAGGTGTGCCAATTCGGAGTAAATACAATATAGAACGACATGGGGTCAAGCGTAGAGCCACTTAAACCACTAAACAGTACTGAGCAAAAACACTTACCTGACATTCTTGTTGGATTGTTCTATGCTGCTAGATGCAAACCCCAGGTTATTCAGACTTGTTTACAGTTGATAACTGGCTACGGGCAGCAGCTAATCTTCACGAGTTGGATTGCCTCATAAGGCCGGGTGTTGGCTAGCACTACCGGGCTAGCAAACCAATAAGCCTACCAACCCTAGCACATATTAAAATATACATCTGGTCGGTCGACTTAGTAGTCGATTCGCTAACAGCTGTTATTTAATTAAAACGAGTGGTTACAGGGTGGTTTCGTCCGCATTTATTAAATAAGTCTACTGTCAGACGTTCAGCTAGAATACTAGCTACGCTCACGAACGAGACGTGCCGAAACTCACTTCCGGTGGATGTCTTGGATTGTAGGATTGTGTTGGGGGATGCAATCGTTGGTTGCGAACAATAACATGAATCGGTGTTTATCCCTTATTCGTTTATTTACTTATTTATCATTTAAACTAAAATCGCATATACAAAACCAATATAATCAGGTTGCGACTATTTTTCATGTTTGCACTGTCATGTCTAAACTGCACAGTGCCAGCAGTTTGGCCGCTGGCAGCAGTGCTTCCAGATGGGGTAGTTTCCCCAACAATTTGACAGTGTGCTTGCAAAAAATGGCCTTGGGCGGGTCGATTTACAAATATGGATTGTATAGGAAAAAAATTGCGTTTGTGCAGTTTTTGTTGTGGATTCCTCGGGTGATAGGGCCACACATTTGAATTAGCTAGGCCTGGTCATTTATTGAAATTAATATAACTTACAAAGAGACATTGGAACTTGGTAAGTTTTCACCCTCTTTAAAACAAGTTATGATTTACGTTCTGTCTAAACCACACAAGGACTCATTATTTATAGGTAATTGGGGTCCCGTCATTGTTTTGAACAGCTATTATAGGGTTTTACAAGCCATCATAGTAGTGATGGGAAATTAAAACTTTCTGAAGCGGCTTTTGAACTCACTGCACAGTGGTGACACCTGCTGGTCAGATAGAAAAATAATCTCAGGCTTATTTTTCAGTTTTGCAAATGACTATCAAAGAGGCTGACACTCTTTGGTAGAGTATATAAAATATCTTCTGGTTCCAAGATAATGAATAACCTTAATGTACACCGAAAAAAATCGACACAGGGCATTCCAGAGACGAGTTTCTCTCCTGGGTAGTGGAGGCTGTATAAAACAGAGATGTTATCAGAAGCCTGTTTTAATCCATGGAGATCCCCAGACCCACATGCCCAGTGTTAGATAAGCAGCTGTATAATTTCATTTGAAAAAAAAGGCTCACAAAATAAAAAAGTCTCTCATAACCAACAGCAACTATCTGTAAAATGGGACTCCACGTTTAACAATATAAATTGGCAACATTAGATTAGATTCAAATTTATTGTCATTGAACAAGTGCTGTACAACGAAATACAGTTAGCATCTAACATGTCTGATCACATGTCGTAATCACAAATAATACATTTAGTAAAAGTAGTCTCTTTTAAAATCCTTCATCAATGTTATCCTTGAAATAATATTATATCGAAATGTATTTCTAATATGAATTGTAGTTTATGTTTAATAGACGTTGAATCCATTGAACTTCTTTTTTTGTGATTTAATATATGTGACATTTTCTGTACAAACATGAACAATTATTTGAATGACAAAACTCAAATATTAACTTTGTACAATTAGATACATTTTATTACTATAAAGATTTCAACTCAGCTAAACAATTTATTGTACATGTATTAATTATTTTAGTTTTCATCCACAAATGTACATTTAGGAACAGAAAGCCACTCTTCCATCTATTCTTAGTCGATTTACTACTTGGTATCTATAATGACCTGTAAAACTATGTAGACAATTCCTTTCCAATGCAAATATTTAATTATTGGTAGGGCCAAGGTAGGGGCTTTAGCCCCCCGTAAAATATTTTCTCCATGATTTATTTTTCCATCACATCTAAACTTCTTACAAATTGTATAGAAATTGTATAGAATCGTGTTCATTTGGCAGCATTTTCGGTTGAGTTTGATTCGTTGAACGTAACTCGCTCATCTGAAGCCAACTGTCTTGTTTCTAGTGTAAATGTAAGTAAATCCTCTAAAGTTCAAAATGTAATAGCATTGGAAAGCAACAGTACATTTTTCTAATCAATATTATATTTTTTTCTTTACTGGAAGGCAAGAAAGCTAGCTACAACTTATTAGTAGACACTTCAGAGAAGACTAAGATCTGTCATTTGTAATAAAAATAAAAATAAATTATAATGTAATTCAACAAAATAATAATTGGGGACAGTGGCCGATAATAGAGGGTCCTATTTTTTTTTAGAGACAACACTAACCAACTACTGAAAATACGAATTTCCCATTAATGACATGCTAGCTAACATTTGTATGTCACTAATAATCATCAGGAATACAGTTGCAAAACTGTACGTGTTACACAGATTCATGTTTGTTTGGGTTTGAAGTTAACAGATTGTAGCGTATTCTGTTCAGAGGAAGAGAGATCCATTTGTTAAATGTTTCTTTATACTTTATATTTCTTTATATAAACGACTTTATACTAAGATAAATGGGCTAATGACTAAATCTGTTTTTGAAGTGATTCAGAATGTTTCAGAGAAATCTCGTTTAGAAACAGAATATACTGTATATGTTCATTAACTATAAACTATAGATGACAGAAGTATTTTGGCCACGTAGTACAGCCATTTTTGTGACTTTTGTTGGTTTTGGATGGATGAAGACAGAGTGGACTTTAATTTCTTTATTTAAATAGAATTTAAGTCATATTAGAACAGTGTCTATTAGAACTGGTCACCCCTCTGAGCCTGGGTCCTCTCTAGGTTTCTTCCTAAAATTCGACCTTCTTAGGGAGTTTTTCCTAGCCACTGAAATTCAACACTACTGTTGTTTGCTCCTTGGGGTTTAAGGCCGGGTGTCTCTGTAAAGCACTTTGTGACAACTGCTGTTGTAAAAAGGGCTTTATAAATAAATTTGATTGATTGATTGTCTAACACAAACTATGAGACAGGTATACTTTTAGCCAACCTTGACCAAAAATAACCTTAATTCGATAGATTCTACACCAATTGTTACTCTAAATATACATGATGAAAATATGTTTTTTGGGAGTATGCCCAGACCCCCCAAAACGAGGCTTAGCCCCCCATCCATAATTATCTAGTGACGTCCCTGGTGTTCAGGATGCATACACTGCCTTTAAGCTGATTGGTCACACTAAAGGCTGCAAAAGGAGCACGGACACTTCCAGGCATGGACCGTTTTACTGAGACGTAGTGTCCCCGCCGGTCCCCACTCAAAAAGCATTGCATACCACTTAAATATAAAAAAATAAACCAATGTATATATAGGTTTATGTATATAAACCCATATATATATATATATATATATATATATATATATATATATATATATATATATATATATATATATATATGTATATATATGTGTGTGTACGAGCGTATGTATGTACACACGTACATGTTCATAATTTCTGCCGTAAATACCAATTTACAAAACCGGACATGATCTGTTCCTTTAAGGATAAATAACGTAACCCGGAAGTACTTACTGTACTCGCCTGTTTCATACGGTTTCACAACGAAAGAAGGTAGGCTAGTTATCAACGCAGCTATTCAGATAACAAATATTCTCTAGCAGAAGTGCTAGCAAAATAATTTCAAAGACTATTCACCGACTGGGTTGCAAGAATTAAACCGGTAAGATATTTCGTTTACCGCTGTGATGTATCTAATTTGTTGTGAAAGTGTACGGAAGTTAGTTTTTTTTTTAAGCTAGCTAGCGTAACCATGCTTGCTAACATTTTGCTAGCCAGTTCCATTCATCCAATTGTACTAACGTTAGATGGTTAGCTAATTACAGATTTTATTAGCAAAGAACGTCAGCCATAAACTAACCGTTTTATATTCCACTAAAACCATTTAACTTTTATGATACTCAGAAAGATGTCTATTGGAGTGCCGATCAAAGTTCTTCATGAAGCTGAGGGCCACATTGTTACCTGCGAGACCAACACCGGGGAGGTGTACCGCGGGAAACTAATTGAAGCTGAGGACAACATGAACTGCCAGGTAATATTATCATGCATCACACTTTTTAAAGATGCACTCTTATCGTCATATGATCACTGTTTATAGTGCCATGCTTTCTAAAAAGGCACTCATGAAAGTGATCTCAGACATCCACCAATAACATTCCCAAGCCCAATGTGTGCCTTTGATGGCCTTGATATCTAACCAATGTGTTGGATTATGATATAAAGTAACTCTGGACATGTTGTGTGCTGATTTCTTAATTCCCAGCTTTTGTTTTTGATAATCAATGCAGCATCGCTATAATCTATGAATACCTCGGAAGTAGCCATTCACAACCTTCCTCAACCTCATGTAAGTTAGGATGCAATTCTTATTACACATTCTTCCTCTTCCAGATGGCCAACATCACAGTGACCCACAGAGACGGCCGTGTTGCCCAACTTGAGCAGGTGTACATCCGAGGCAGCAAGATCCGATTCCTCATTTTACCAGACATGTTAAAGAATGCGCCCATGCTAAAGAGTATGAAGAACAAAAACCAGGGGGCAGGAGCAGGGAGAGGAAAAGCTGCCATTCTCAAAGCACAAGGTATTGCTTTCTGTTACATTCTCACCCTAATCATACCCACCTTGTTACACTAATAGCCAGTCAGCCAGTATGTTTGAGCCATCATGCCAAGTCCAATGCTGTCATTGTCAGCCCAAACTTTCAAACAAATGTTCGCTTGCCAGATCACAGACCGCTTTAGGACCAGGCTTGTATTCCACTGGGTTTGCCGGACGTATTATGTTTTTTAATGAGCAATATGCTTTGTCTCTTTCACAGTGGCTGCCAGGGGTCGAGGACGTGGAGGGATGGGAAGAGGAAATATTTTCCAGAAAAGGCGATAGTTGTTTTTCATTGATTCTTATCTCCTTTTTATTGTACAACTTGTTTTTGTTTGTTGATCAATAATGCAAATTGCAATTTCCATATTAAAATGACTTTCTCACTATTTCTGTTTTATTTTCAGGTAATAACTTCAGAAAAGTATGACAAGTTGTTTCATAAGCATTTTTACCAATATGAATACATGCATGATGTTTAAAGGAAGGGGCTGGAGATGGAGGTAGAGAAGTAGACAAAGAGGATGGGTTCAACATTCTCCCACAATGTGAAGAGACCACTTCTATATGCAGGATCTACTGGGTTCCAAAAGTGGTTTCTTCAGTCTGTAAGGACAATTAGAATTTGTCAGAATTTACTGCAAACTGAAGCTATTTGTTTTTTTGCAAAACATAAATTCTTTTAGCAAAATGTTTCGCAAAACATTTCTTTTATAAGGTAAATTATGTCTATGGTACCTGTTAGATTATTTGGTATATGAGGTAAACGGGTAATTAACTTACAGATTCCCCATCATTCACATTAGTCTCATCCAGGTAATCAAATTTCTGTTTGTGGTAGAGCTTGTTTCTCTTCGTGCATGTCAGAAGAAACCAGTCGCAAATGGCATTAGCCTGGAAGTATACAGCACATTATAATATCTCACTGTAAGGTCTGTACTAACTGTACTGTATAAACATAAGCCAATTAGGGCTGTCTGTTTACACCTGCCTTTAATTTAAAATGCTTCACACCAGTAATTATTTTTAACCCTCCATAGTCAGTGCTTGACTTGTGCTGGAGCTGTCTGGACCATGATGCTGGTACTTATTTTTTTCAGACACGTTATCGGTAACTTTCTTGTCAGTTGCTAATGTGGGTCTTGTCTACTCCCCTTTACAGGTTTTTTTCCCCCTCAATATATCAATGGAGAGTAGGCACTTCTCCATCAGTCGTGTACATCTGTTTGAACACAGCATGTGCTGATCCAAATGTAATGAAGTTTAGAATGTCTCCTAAAAACTAGGCCAGAGGTACTGACTCCAACTGGTCCTGAGATGCTGTGTGTGTGGGAATTCAACTGCATGTTGTGTGCCAGAATGCAATTGTGTTGTTGAGTGAGAAGAAAGGAGCGAGACAGCATCAGGTGGGACCCTAATGTTCAATAGAATGATAGGTTACAGAATAGATAATTCAAGTATCTGTTCACACCCATCAGCACTCAAGGTGGAGGGGCTAGTTTGTATTATATAGTAGTCTAAACTGACAATTGTTTTACTTGGTGTCGATCAAGAGCAGAATGGTTCGAAATTGTAGAACTTTGGGCCAGTAATCTCCTATTGAAATGTACATGGGCTAGAAATAGACGCTATCAATTATTGAGGTAATTCGTAGGGAGAAATGTAAGCGCTGTGCCCCCCTGGTCCAGTTGACTGACTTGGCGAAACACCATGCCTGCACTTATTTAATTCAAGAACTTTTTGTAGTCTATGATAAAACGCAGCATATCTTTAACGTAGTATACAGCTTTTTCAATAGAAATGTATTTAAGGACAAATTGCAATATGTAGAATTTTGAATAATCACAAACTTCAAAGTAACTAGTATATAATTTTGATCATTTGGTATGAAAGCAAATATTTCTCAGAAATACAATGTACTAACAGACTAAAGTTATTTACACACACAAACCAAGGACCGCCGATTTATCAGGACTTACCAAGCTAAGGATTTTAAGCGCTGCACCCACATTCACTATAGTTGGAACAATGTTGAATTTACCTGCCTGTAAATATAGTAGTCATAGTTGGCTTTAGCATATTTTTAACATATGGTTCATTGTCCAAATGAAATATTCTATTCTTACAGTTGAAATCAATATTGTTTATGTGGTCTCACCGTTCCAAAAACAATGACATCAAATCGGATCCCATATGCTTTGATCAAGGTTCTTGTTTCCACATCATCAGTGGTTTTATAATACTTTGCAAACCTGTGAAATCATACGTCTTGTTGTAAACTGAATTTATTCTCTGTAACATTATAGTGTCCTAATTTTCATTGATCTCACCTAAAATTGTATCCAGGGGCCACGTTGTTCTCAGGGTTCTTGTTGTCCATTCTGCGGAAAGAGTACTTAGGACCACAGTAATGTTCTGGGAAGTCCAGGTCACAGCTCCAGTCAATTAGAATCCCAAGAACACCTCCCTTAACAAACATAACCATAATACAGTGAAATCTCAACTTCAGAAAATGTCAATTATACCAGATAAACTCTACTGCCCACCTATAACCTGATGGACTTGGAGAAGTAAACCCTCACTATATTTTGACAGACCAAACCTGACATTACTGAGAATCATTTAGCAACCTGGGATATTTCAAGGTGTCTGGTGTCTTTATTAGATCCAAGAAGAGACACTGAATTGCTACATTATGTACCCTTGTAGCCATGGTCTGAAAGTCCTCCTCAGCTTCAGCGACCATGTCTTTGAGGCGGAATATGGGACAATGCGGATCAGTTATGCGGTTGAATTCACACTGCTTCAGATATGAGGAGTTAACATCTGGCAAAATATTTCTTCTGCAAGAGACCAGATTGGAAAATATTGCCTGTTTCAGCAGAATCCAAACAAATCTTGAGCAACAGTTTATTTTCATGTTTTAGACTAACATAGCTTACATTACTCACTTGTGAAAGTTGAATTTTGGGTATGTCACAGTGTTTTTGATTAACACAGTGAAGTTCTCTGCTCCAGCCAGTAGAGGATTTCTATGATAGGAACACAGTTATTATGCCGTGTCATCTGAAAATACTGTCATGAGTCATATTATATGGTGATTTAACTTACTCTGGTAGGTCAGTGTCTATTTCTAGAGGACACCAAGAAAGCACCTCACAGGTCTTCACTGTCTCTGAATAGTTGACACATAGTCCTGTCTGGATACCTTTTAAGAGAGTAATATGACCAGATGCATTTAGTTGGTCAAATACAGGAAGGTCGAAGTATTTGGTAAATGACACATTTTTTGCTTGGCTCTGTATTCCAGTACTTCACTGGATGTGAAATTGTACAATGACTATTGGAGTTTAAGTGCAGACTTTCAGCTTTAATTGATTGCATGTAGTTGGTGACCCAAAGATATGTTTCTGTTCTGATGCTCGGCCAGGCCTGTTCTGCAACCTACTGATTAAGTTCTTTATTTCTCTGGTTATTGTTGCCTTCAGTCTTCAGCATTTGGAAGGCATACTCAATTGCTTTCATATCAGGTGATTGATGTTTTTGGGGTAATTGTCCTGAGCAGCAAGAATTCATCCTGTTGCTGGCATCAGCAGTCATATCATCAATGACAAGTGAGCCAGTTTCAGTGGCACCCATACATACCCAAGCCATGACACTTCCTAAACTGATGTAAGATTGAAAATAGCTTAAAATTAAAGCTGACAGCATGCACTTTAACCCCACAGCCAATTAATGGTTTTAAATTCAATATGCTGAAATGTAGAGACAAAAAAAATAAGTCTCACTCTTGTTGCAGGATGATTTGAGAAGTTATTTGAAAATTTCAGGACAATTTTCCCTAGATCAGTAGATACATTTTCTTATTAATCCTGAATAAAGGTTTCAACCAGATCCCAGCTGGTTTCTACCCTTATCAAGGATCTATCAGCGAGAAGTGAAGACCTACCGTTACCACGCACATCACTTGATCCCTCCGTGCAGTCACAGTCTGACATGCAAATGGTGGACTGGTCTGGGAGCTTATGAAAATAAAGGGTCACACTTCACTAACATTTAAATCATTTTTGTTATACAATTATTGACAATGTTGGACTATTCATTGTAGTAGTGTTCAGCAACCTGTTATAGAGTAACTTACTGTACCTCTGGGCAGGATGATTGCATTTGATTGGGGGTGATAATCATGTTGGTCAAGACAAAAAAGGAACTCTCACCCTGTCAGACAGAAAATACTATTTATATGAAATCAGTACAACTGCAGCAAAAAAATTCTTATTGCTAAATGATTTAAATGTAAATATATAGGATGTTACCTCAGGGGGGATGTTGTAGTCAGCCACGTCCCACACATGGGCACCCAAACCAGAAATGTTGGTGAAACCAGTGCCCTTCACCTTGGTGGTGACAGTACTAATAACTGAATCATTCACCTGGTACGACTTTTGCACCACACAGACGTAACTACAGTTTTTAGGATTTAAAGAGAGATACATTCACATTTCATCCCCTATGACTGAAAGCACTGAAACAATGTACTTTTAATAGAAATGGAATTATTGAACTTACCCAATCACATATAAGATGATAAGAAACTGAATTAATCTAAAGACAGATCCCACTACTCTGCTCCTAATCACAATAACTTTGGCTGTTCCATATTCCAACAAAGAGCTAAGGCAGGCCATCTTATGTATGATGACTGTCAACTAGCAATGGGAATGAAACAAGAGGTAAGTATTGTAGATGAAGTGGAGAAGGTAGTTGAGATAGTAGTCAAATCATCTTCCTGACTAGAATATAGTATAAACTGACCTTGACTATTTTTGCTAATCTTTTTCATGTGCATAGCATACGAATGTGCTTGGCATAACCCAGCTGAGAGGAAGAATATTGTATTTATTATGGCACATGATTTGTTCCAATATATATATAAAAATATAGAAACATGTAAATGTTAACAAACAGTCAAAGAAAACAAAATCTCCAGTTTTAATCCAAGGTTGCAGTACTATTTTAGGACAGGGGGTGCGGGAATTCTTTTTTTATCGGCATATTACAGTTTTTCTCAAATGCTAAAACACATTTCACAAACGTTTCCTCCATGTTCCCCAATGTCTAAACACAACACCCTTTTCTAAAGCTACATAAACACAACCACACCTTCTCACTTCAAAACTCAAACTTTCACACCAAAAATGTAAACACAATACACATCATTACACACTACAGCAAAACAATTGAGAACTCAATGCTCAATTTGTGAGAAGGTTCTTTGTTTCATAACTGCCAATGCATATTTTTTGAAACTTTACAGTAATGGATCTTCTGAGTTCTCTGCAGAGGATTAAGCATTTAGATTTGTGAGTTTCATATGAAGAGTATAAATCTATAGTAAATTCTGCATGTACACTACTGTAACACAACTCAATGCAAAAACAGAATCTATTGCACACAACAGTACTCTTGAAAACATGATCAGGGTGTGAAGTTTTATTTACTTTATTCACACCACAATCACTGTGCGGCATCATGTCGCTGAGCTGCATCGGGCCACATCACCTCATCCACATCGCAGGCTATATTGTCTCTTGCCAGGCACCGCGGGATAAACGCCCTGGAATGGCGAATCCATCCTTGGAAGGCCTCCACTGGGATGTCAACACAGGCCAGCTCTATTGCCCTTAGGAGGTTCTCTCTAGTGTATGGTTGTCTGTCATAAACCTTCCATCTCCACGATGAGAAGAACTCCTCTATAGGGTTCAGGAAAGGGGAGTTGGGTGGCAGACAGACGTTTAAAAAGTGGTTACTGTCGGTGGTGAACCACTCTCTGATTTGGTTTGTTCTGTGGAAGCGTACATTGTCCCAAATGATCACATAAATGCGATGCGCGGGCCCAGGATGGTGTTGCTGGCGGTCCAGGAGGATGTCTTTTAGCTCCTCTAGGAAGGTGAGGAGACGTTGGGTGTTGTAAGACCCAAGGACAGCATGCCGGTGGACAAGCACTCCAAACCCATGGCCGTACAAAGAGTAATATTACCCCCCCGTTGGCCAGGAACCTCAGTGATGGCTCTTTGGCCAATGATGTTACGGCCTCTTTGCCTTCGTTTCTGCAGGTTGAAGCCAGCCTCATCCAGGAAGAGGTACTCATGAGGTCTGGCCATCGCGTCCAACTGTAAATCCTCTGTGAAAATGTGAAAGTGCACAGGTGTTCAGAACAACAGTCAATCAGGTAGCACAGTATTGTCCAGAAGTAATGTAGGCCACGGAGCAACACAGTATGTCCACTAACTGTACTGTGAACATGGATGTATACTTACTTGCACATACTCGTAACGTAGGTATATGTGTCGCTCAGAGTTGTGCTCAAAGGGAACCCTATAGACCTGTTTCATCCGCATCTTTTGGCGCCGGAGAACTCGGTCTATTGTGGCCAAGCTGACATAATCAATGCTCTCAAAGTTGACATTATCGGCAATGACTTTGTCTCTGATCTCCCGGAGTCTGATGAGGTTGTTCTCACGAACCATATCCACAATGAGGGTTTCTTGTGCCGCTGTAAATATGGCAACCCTCCCACCTCTATGTGGCATTCTTTCAACTCTAAAGAAAGAAACATGTGTTGTCAATTGACATGTTTTACAATACAGTAACAACTGATTTGAAACCAATAGACTACTTTCACAGGCTTGTAAAATTGTATTGTGACAAAGAAAGCAATAGAGTACAATACCTGTTGTGTTGTCTGAATGCCCTGATGATGGTGGCCATGGTGAACCTACTCAGGTTTGGACCGACTCTTAGTCCTGCTTCAGCCATTTTCATGCCATGGACAATGACATGGTCAATGACTGTTGCTCGCATCTTGTCCGTAATGATGGTTCGAGGTTGTCTTGCTCTCCCTCCTGGACCTTCTCCTCTCCCTTGTTGGCCTCGTCCTCTCCCTTGTTGGCCTGCTCCTCTTCCTCCTCTGATTTGAACTCCTCTTCCTCATTGGCCTGCTCCTCTTCTTCCTCTGATTTGAACTCCTCTTCCTCGTTGGCCTGCTCCTCTTCTTCCATGGCCAGCTCTTCTCCCTCCTCTGACTCAAATTCCTCTTCCCCTGACTCTGCCTTCATCCATTGTGTTTATTTGGAATCTTCAGCAAACTGTGCACTCTGAACTTGCTTTTATACATGTGGTCACAGCATTAGCAACAAGTGTCTTCAATTTTGAGTCGTTGTGTGTAATGAATGACGCCAGATGTGTTCATTGTGTTCTAATATTGCTGACTGTGGCAAGCATTTTGCATCACATGAGCTTTCATTTGAGAATATGAGCAGAGTTCTTTTGCAACTTGTGTTTTAGCAAAGAAAAATGTGTTAAGATTTATGAGAACGGAGGATTGTGTTTTGTGAATTGTATCTTCATGTGAAATGTGTTTATGATATTGGACAATGATGGCTAGATTTAGTAAATGTGTTTAGACAACTGGTCATTTGGTTTAGACGATTGGCTTTTGTGTTTTGGCATTTGAGAAAAACTGTAATAAAATGCATAGTCAGACCAATAAATTATGAAGTGAGCAACAGCAGGTTTATTTATAGATTTCAGGATCTTTTAGGATTATTTTGGTTTTCTATTTGAGGTGGAGAGGCTGGTGAAACTATGCCGTTGAGGTAGTATTTTCAGAGGAGTTCACTTTGGGACTCTCATGCATAAAACTTGACTCACAACTCAGGTTAAAAATGAAAAGTTTCAGGTGCTTGTACATCTCATCCACTATTGGCTAGCTCAAGTTAACTTAGGTAAGTAAACTTAGGACAGACACAACTGTAAACAACGGGACATGCCAGACAAAAAAGACACTCAAATTATTTTACGACTAAAAATGTTTTTATTATGTTTACATATTCAGACAAAATGTAAAACTCAATACTTCTAATATTTTACTCGTTCCATTTAGTTTGGAGGAGCTGAGGCAGGGGGCACTGCCATGCTCTTGCATCCCTACTTCCGCTTCCGTTGGTTTTAGTTCCAGGTCATCTGAGATGAAATCCTGTTAGTCCTTTGTTCATTGTAAATGTTCCCTAGACAGTGCGATGGTTAGACATCTGCAGGCAAGGATTATGTTTAGGTTGGAAATGTTAACCATAGTGCTGAATGGAAATGTATTTGGATCTGATCAAAACTCCATCACAAAAACATGACACAGTTGCTACGCAATTCTGATGGCTCTTTCTAAAATACTGACTCTTCCACTTCCCTAAAACCGTGTGTTAGCTGGACATGGGAGAGCGGGTTCTGCTGATCCTCAAGCCAGTGTAGTCTCCCACCTTGCTGGGGAACAACTCTCTGATTCTCCACACACTACAACTTGGCATGACAGGAAGGCTTTCTTTGGGCGGAACCCCGAATCTCCAGCTGATGTACTGCCTGTAGACGCAGTGACGAAAAGCGGCTGTCTGCTCCTCTCCCTCGGTCAGCTCAAAGAGAGGCTCCCTGTACAGCAGCACAGCCTCCAACACGGGCCGACTCAGCACCAGCTGTCCGAACTGGGAGGAGGTGGTGATGCAGCGACCGATGCTCCGCCTGCAGCACAACTGCTCCTGGGGTTGGTTGGAGGGGAGGCAGCAGCCACAGAGACACCAGTCTGGATGGCTACGTCTGGGGAGAACCTGAAGCTGCTGGTCTATGATGCAATCCTTTTGTAGTAGATCAACCATGTCAGGCAGGTGGCCTGTGTATTCCTGGCAACAAAACACATACTGTATGTTTGTGTAATTTATTAATAGTAATAGTAACAGACACAAGGAGGAAAACAAAGTGAGCTTCAGAGGGCCATTATTTATAATATATCAGGGGGTTGAGAATGGTAACAGATCAGAGAGAACATAGATAAGCTAAACTCGCTTGACTGAACAGCAGAGGTGTAAAAAGTACAAAGTAAAAGTACTCAACTGGGTTTGGCTGTGTTCACCACTTTTGGGAAGTATCTAATTAATATCTAAATAACCAGGTAAAGGGAGTTCAAAACTAATTAGTGATCAATTAAATAAAAAGGAAGAGTGTAAATTATCAATTAAGAACACTGATGAGTTATGAACTCTGTTTACATTGTCATTTAACCCTTCTTTAGGAACTTCCCAAAACTGGTGAACACAGCTGAGTACTTCTACTTTGTACTTTTTACACCCCTGCTGAACAGAGAGATTTGCTTGTTGTAAATTAGTCTTCTGGGAACTTTTCACCAATGCTATATGGTTCTTGTCCCCAAACGAGACACATAGAATGAATTGGAACACAGAGGAAGAACAGTCCCATTGTCAATGACTCCACATTTACATACAATATTCAGATTATGGGGATGCAAATGTTTTGTTAGATGTAAGATGACCAATTCATAGAGATAGATAGATGACTATCTGAATAAACAAAAGCATAAAATGATCGCCTTCACTTGAGGCTAGCTAGTGAAAGAGACAGCTCTTCGCTTTGCGAGTGAAGCACACTTCAGCAGCCAAAAACATTTATATGGTTTGACAGATAAACTGGACAATTAGCTGGCTAGTTATATATGGCAGTTTACATATATGAAAGAAATTGTAAGAAACACAAGAAAACATGGCTAAACACCAAAACGTTTTCCATTACGAAACTGAGCAAGCAATCACTTGAGCTCTACAGCTTTTGTGCTTATCAATCACGACAGTGTTGCTATTGTTATCTGAAAGATAACAACATTTCACAGCATTAAAATATGGACAACACCAAACCTATATGCACAGTTTATTTGTTACTCACCTCAACATCAGTAATACATTCAAAAAGCAACGTTTCCAACCCCGTACCACCAAACAACACAGAAACTATATCTTCTTACATGAAAAGTAATGGTTACTATGATACTAGCATTTTGAGGATAGAAATGAATAAAACTTCTTATTAATGACAACATCCACGTGAATACAGAAACAGGTTTTTATCAAGTAGATTTTGTGATATCTACACAAATATTACTGGGTTCAGCCGTCCATGTCCACTACAGTAGTTTAAAGGAAAACCGTCAAGTGCTGCTATGGGTTTTGAAGAGTTAAAAATAAAATGTATATAGATAAGTAGATGACCAGTTTATAGAGGTAGTTAGATGGTTTATTCATAGAGACAGATAGATTTCTATCTCAGTAAGTCATCTATCTAGCTCTATGAATTCATAGAGCTCGCTAGATGACAAGTTCATAGAGATAGATTGGTGACCAATTCATTAAGATAGTTAACTACTGAATAATTCATCCATTTATCGCTATTAATTATTTTCAATTTGTATTTTCAGATTATAATATTACAGCTGGTTTGATAATATATATTTTTAGTTATTTAGTAGAAGGGGGGGGAAATGGGTGGAGAGATGGAGACAAAGAGAATGGGTTAAACATTCTCCCACAATTTTAACCGAACACTGAACTTCTATATGCAGGATCTACTGGGTAACATAATCGGTTCTTTTATATAGTCTGACAGACAAGCCGGACAATTTGCTGGCTAGTTAGATATGACAGTTTCTATATATGAATGAAATCAGAAAAAACATGAGAAAACATCCAATTATTTAGCCAACTATACAGCTAAACATTACAATGCTTTCCATTACGAGACAATCATTTTGAGCTCCACAGCTGATGTGCTTGTCTATCAACAGTGTGTTGCTACTGTCATCTGAAAGATATCACCAACATTTCAAAGCATTAAAACATGGACAACACCAAACACATATCCGCAGTTTATTTGTAGCTCACCTCGACATCATGAACGCTTTCAAAGAGCAAAGACATTTCCAACCCAGTACCACTGAACACAAAAACAGTCTCATCAGTCTATTCTTGTTTCCAGAACAAGAAAAGATTGATGAGTTTCAAAAGAATGTTCTTTATTTCTGTCCATTTTGAACCTGTAATTGAACCAACAACTGCTAATGCTTTAGATACTCAAGTAGTCTTTTTATTGCTTCTTTAATCAGCACAACAGTTTTCAGCAGTGCTAACATAATTGCAAAGGGCTTTCTAATGACGGCATAACTATTTAAAATCATTAACTTGGATTAGCAAACACACTTGGCCTTTGGAACACAGGACTGATGGTTGCTGATAATGGGCCTCTGTGAGCATATGTATATATTCTATTCAAAATCAGCTGTTTCGAATAGTCATTTGCAACATTAACAATGTCTACACTATGTTTCTGATAAATATGATGTTATTCTGCAGGGGGAGAAAGTGCTTTTCTTTCGAAAACAACAACGTTTCGAAGTGACCCCAAACTACTGAATGGTAGTGGACATAGATGACCTATTCATAGAGATAGATTACTATCTGAATAAGACATCTACACAGCTTTATGAATTCTATACCAATTAATGGAGTTAGATGACCAACAGATAGATGACCAATTCATAGATAGATGTGTGATGTTTAGTGGAAGGGGCTGGAGATGGGTAGAGATGTGGACACAGAGAGGATAGGTAAAATATTCTGCCACAATGTGAACACACCACTTCTTCCATATGCAGGATCTACTGGGTCCCATAAGTGGTTCCTTCCAGCTGTTAGGATGTTAAGCATTTGTCAGATAATACAACAAGTAATGTTAGTTTCTTTAGCAAAACATTTTTGTGATTAATTCTGAAAGTTATCCATGGTACATTTTTGTTACATTTATCTGGTAGAGGAGATAAACAGGTAATTCACTTACAGATTCACCATCTTTCAGATTAGTCTCATCCAGATAATCAAATTTGTGTTTCTGGTAGAGCTCCTTTCTCTTTGTGCATTTCAGAAGAAACCAGTCACAAACCGCATTAACCTAGAAGTATACAGTGCATTATAATATCACCCTGCAATGTCCATACTAACTGTCGTGTATAAACATAAGCCAATTAGGGCTGTCAAATGTAAGACCTGTGTTTAATTTTAAAATGCTTCACACTGCTAATTCTTTTTTTAACCACCCATAGTCAGTGCTTGACTTGTGCTGGGGCTGTCTGGATTGAGATGCCGGTACCTATTTTATATTTTTTTGGAATATCATGTTGGTAACTTTCTTGTGGGAGTTGTCTGCAGCCCTTCACAGGTAATTTATTTCGATATATCAATGTTGTGGCATTTATGTTGTGAATCGTGTTTTCTCGCTACGTCTACAAATCTGTTTGAATACAAGATGCGCTGTCCCAAATTGTCAGAGAATATCTCCTTTCCAAAAGGGCTAATATTGTACTCCCCCGGCAAAATGGTAAGAGATGATCAGAGACCAGCAACCTTCTATTTATATTTACATGGGCTACAATTATGGGCTTCCTGCCTGTTGGGCCCTGTCCGAAGCCTCCCCCGGATAGGGTCACTGTGTCCCTGGACCCCCCTGTCTCAGCCGTAAGGTTTTACGCTGCTATATTATTGTGCCGGGGGAGTAGGGTCAGTTATCCTTCTCCACTATAAATCCTTCTAAGTAATGCACTCTCAAAATGTTCCATGTCTTCTGCTATGTTTAAACTTGAGGACATGAAATCTTGGCCCACAGCTCCCAAGTACCAGGCTTGAAAAATCCCCCCCCCCTCCCCACAGGTTGTCCCAGTTCTTCTCCATCAAGTCATAATTCTGACCTGGATTATGATTTATAGATTTTGGACACAGCCCACATGGATATTAATTATTACAACTTGTATTCTTAAAATGTCCGCCCGGCACAGACAGGAGAGGACTGGTCACCCCTCCGAGCCTGGATCCTCTCTAGGTTTCTTCCTAAATTCTGGCCCCTCTTATGGAGTTTTTCCTAGCCACTGTGCTTTAACACTGTTGTTGCTTGCTCCTTGGGGTTTCAGGCTGGGTGTTTTGTAAAAGCACTTTGTGACAACTGCTGATGCAAAAAGAGCTTTATAAAATACATTTGATTGAATTAGACGCTGACTGTTATTGTGATAATTTGAGGGGTGAAATTAGATGGCTGTGACACCCTGGTCAAATTGACAAAAATGTAAAAAAAGTTCCTGCATATATTTAATTCCAAGTCAAGCACTGTCCATAGTTAACAATACAACTCCCTATGTTTTGCTTTTTGAACCGAAAATTCTTTAGGGCCAAATTTTAATACTGTGAAATTTGGATTAATCACAATTATCTATCTAACAACTATGAAATTCTATATTTTAATCATTTGACAGTAGTAAAGCAAATATTTCTCAGAAATATAATGTACTAATCATTTGATTTATATTATTCACACACCCAAACCAAGGACTGCCGATTTAACAGGACTTACCAAGCCAAGGATTGTAAGCGCTGCACCCACATTCACTATGGTTGGAACAATGTTGAATTTACCTGCCTGTAAATATAGAACAGAACAACAGTGTATGTATTTGTCAGTTTCACTCTGGTACCACACGATTGGAATGATCTTGCTGGTAGTAGTCATAGTTGCCTTTAGTATCTTTTGAACACAAGGCTCATTGTCAAAATCAGATATTCTACTCCTACTGTTGAAATGAATAGTGATTATGTTTTCTCACCGTTCCAAAAACAATGACATCAAATCGGATCCCATAAGATTTGATCAAGGTTCTTGTTTCCACATCATCAGTGGTTTTATAATACTTTGCAAACCTGTGAAATCATAAGTCTTGTTGAATACTGAATTTATTCTCTGTAACATTAGTGTCCTAATTTTCATTGATCTCACCTAAAATTGTATCCAGGGGCCACGTTGTTCTCAGGGTTTTTGTTGTCCATTCTGCAGAAAGAGTACTTAGGACCACAATAATGTTCTGGGAAGTCCAGGTCACAGCTCCAGTCAATTAGAATCCCAAGAACACCTCCCTTAACAAACATAACCATAATACAGTAAAATCTCAACTTCAGAAAATTTCTATTATACCAGATAAACTCTACTGCCCACCTATAACCTGATGGACTTGGAGAAGCAAACCCTCACTATATTTTGACAGACCAAACCTGACATTACTGAGAATCATTTAGCAACCTGGGATATTTCAAGGTGTCTGGTGTCTTTATTAGATCCAAGAAGAGACACTGAATTGCTACATTATGTACCCTTGTAGCCATGGTCTGAAAGTCCTCCTCAGCTTCAGCGACCATGTCTTTGAGGCGGAATATAGGACAATGCGGATCAGTTATGCGGTTGAATTCACACTGCTTCAGATATGAGGAGTTAACATCTGGCAAAATATTTCTTCTGCAAGAGACCAGATTGGAAAATATTGCCTGTTTCAGCAGAATCCAAACAAATCTTGAGCAACAGTTTATTTTCATGTTTTAGACTAACATAGCTTACATTACTCACTTGTGAAAGTTGAATTTTGGGTATGTCACAGTGTTTTTGATTAACACAGTGAAGTTCTCTGCTGCAGCCAGTAGAGGATTTCTATGATAGTAACACAGTTATTATGCATGTCATCTGAAAATACTGTTATGAGTCACATTATACTGTGATTTAACTTACTCTGGTAGGTCAGTGTCTATTTCTAGAGGACACCAAGAAAGCACCTCACAGGTCTTCACTGTCTCTGAATAGTTGACACATAGTCCTGTCTGGATACCTTTTAAGAGAGTAATATGACCAGATGCATTTAGTTGGTCAAATACAGGAAGGTCGAAGTATTTGGTAAATGACACATTTTTTGCTTGGCTCTGTATTCCAGTACTTCACTGGATGTGAAATTGTACAATGACTATTGGAGTTTAAGTGCAGACTTTCAGCTTTTAATGATATCCTGTAGTTGGTGACCTAAATATTTGCTCTGTTCTGATGCTCAGCCAGGCCTTTTCTGCAACCTACTGATTAAGTGTGTCCTTGTTTTGGGGTATTTTTGCCTTCAGTCTCCACATGCTGAACATGTGGAAGGCATACTCAGTTCCATTCAGATTGGGGATTTCTTTAGTAGGCTAGGCTAGCGTCGTACGCGGGTGAAACTGCGCACGATGGCAGACAGTGCTAATATTGTCGACCTGGAAGTCTTCCTTCCAAGTCTTCCTTTTATAAAGTGAATTTTACGTAAAATGAAGGTTTTTTTTGTAAAAAGACCATTTAAATAAATATTTATGTATTTATAGAAATTTTAAAGATATCATTAATCCTCCAAAAACTGCACAAATGTTGAGTAAAAACATTAATAAACAGAGTAAAATTATATTTGTAAAAAATAAATAATAATATTGTTCTGTTACAAAAATGTTTTTGTCTGGGGTCCAAAAGACCCCAAAGACCCCGAGTGTCACTATAAATGAAGACCATCAGAGGGTTATAATTCAGGCCTAAAATGAGCTTCCCCTCTTTGAAAGACCAGCAACCGCCACTGGATTGGGTGATTGACTGCTATGCCAGTGTGTTTGGAATAATTGTCTTGCTTCATTATTTGACACTGTCTAATGACTTTAGAGACATTTTGTTACATCTGAGCAGACAAGATGTTTATGTACAAGAATTTGTCATGTTGCTGCCATCAGCAATCATATCGATGAATGCAAGTGAGCCAGTTTCAGTGGCAGCCATACACGTCCAAGATATAACACTTCCTCCACCATATTTCACAGAAGAAATTACTCTGAGCTAAGAAAACTGTCCTATGTCTATCACTCTGGGACAGATTAATCACTGTCAGCTGTCCATCACTCTGGGACAGATTAATCACTGTCATCTGTCCATTAGACTTTGTTCCAGAACTCTACACGCTCTATTAGTACATTTGTTTTGGAAACTATGCTGTCCATACTCTTATTCATGCTTTCCAGTGGTTTCTATCTTGTGTTATGCCCTCTAACAATCTGCTGGTGTACTTTTCTACATATTTTAGTCTTTGTCCCACCATCCTGGAGTGTTCTTGGTCTTTCCATAAATTAAAAAGTTCTTTCTTCTTTGTCACTGAAAGTATTCTTTGGTCATCCACTGTACAGGTCTATCTGCCACATGAATGCCAGCCTGGCATGAACTGACACTTTTGTCTTCATGTTGTCAGACAGCAGCTAGACTTCAAATGCAAATACAAAAACCTTCAGATATTGACAGCTCTCTTGTGCATCCACTACTGATGGAAACCAATACACCTGCCTTATTAATAAACAGCTGTGAAGAAAATTGTCAAAATACAATTGGTACCTTAAAATGCTGTGGTTATGTGCAAAACATTATGCAATTTCTAAATGATCCATCTGATATATTATTGAAAATAGCCTCAAATTAAAACTGACAGCCTGCACTTTAACCCCACAGCCAATTAATGGTTTTAAATTCAAAGTGCTGAAATATAGACAAAAAAAATAAGTCTCACTCTTGTTGCAGGATGATTCGAGAAGTTATTTGAAAATTTCAGGACAATTTTCCCTAGAGCAGTAGATACATTTTCTTATTAATCCTGAATAAAGGTTTCAACCAGATCCCAGCTGGTTTCTACCCTTATCAAGGATCTGTCAGCGAGATGTGAAGACCTACCGTTACCACGCACATCACTTGATCCCTCCGTGCAGTCACTGTCTGACATGCAAATGGTGGACTGGTCTGGGAGCTTATGAAAATAAAGGGTCACACTTCACTAACATTTAAATCATTTTTGTTATACAATTATTGACAATGTTGGACTATTCATTGTAGTAGTGTTCAGCAACCTGCTATAGAGTAACTTACTGTACCTCTGGGCAGGATGATTGCATTTGATTGGGGGTGATAATCATGTTGGTCAAGACAAAAAAGGAACTCTCACCCTGTCAGACAGAAAATCATATTTATATGAAATCAGTACAACTGCAGCAAAAAAATTCTTATTGCTAAATAATTTAAATGTAAATGTATAGGATGTTACCTCAGGGGGTATGTTGTAGTCAGCCACGTCCCACACATGGGCACCCAAACCAGAAATGTTGGTGAAACCAGTGCCCTTCACCTTGGTGGTGACAGTACTGATAACTGAGTCTTTCACCTGGTACGACTTTCGCACCACACAAACATAACTGCAGTTTTAAGGATTTAAAGAGAGATACATTCACACTTCATTCTCTCTGACTAAAAGCACTGAAACAATGTACTTTTAATAGAAATGGAATTATTGAACTTACCCAATCACATATAAGATGATAAGAAACTGAATTAATCTAAAGACAGATCCCACTGCTTTGTTCCTAATCACAATAATTTTGACCGTTCCATATTCCAACAAACAGCTAAGGCAGGCCATCTTCTGTAGGATGACTGTCAACTAGCAATGGGAGTGAAACAAGAGGTAAGTATTGTAGATGAAGTGGAGAAGGTAGTTGAGATAGTAGTCAAATCATCTTCCTGACTAGAATATAGTATAAACTGACCTTGACTAATTTCGCTAATCTTATTCATGTGGATAAAGGCATAACACAACTGCATCCACTCCAGTGGATGCACAGAAACATTTGTGAAATAAAAATAATTATCAAACTCAAAATCATTTATTTATTATTACACATTTATTGTTCCATATGAAATAAATTATAGAAATATATACATGTAAAAAGACAGTCAAAGAAAAGATGGAAGAATTCCTCATCCTTATCTCCAGTTTTAGATCAGGGTCATCAGAGATAAAACCTTATTAGTCCTTTGATCATTATTAATGTTCCCTAAACAGTGCGAAGGTTGCACATTCCATCCGCAGGTAATAATGATTTTGGTTGCAAATGTTAACCTTATTGCAAAAAATTTAATAAATACACCATCACAAATGCATGACAGTTACCGTGCGACTCTTGTGACTCTTTCAGTAATATTGACTATTCCACTTCCCTAAAGTGGTGTGTTAGAGCTGGACAGGGGAGAGCGGGTTCTGCTGATCCTCAAGCCAGTGTAGTCTCCCTCCTTGCTGGGGAACAACTCTCCGATTCTCCACACACTACAACTTGGCATGACAAGGAGGCTACAATCTCCAGCTGATGTACTGCCTGTCTGAATGATTAATCTACTGTTCAAATGTTTGGGGTCACGTAGGAATGTCCTTATTTTTGAAATAAATATAATTTTTTGTCCATACAAATAACATCAAATTGATCAGAAATACATTGTAGACATTGTTTATGTTGTAAATTACTATTGTAGCTGGAAACGGCTGATTTCCAATGGAATATCTACATAGGCGTACGGAGGCCCATTATCAGCAACCACCAATCCTGTGTTCCAATGGCATGTTGTGTGTGCTAATCATTAGAAAACCCTTTTGTGATTATGTTAGCACCACTGAAAACGATTGTGCTGATTAAAAATACAAAAAAAACGTATTTAGACTAGTTCAGTATTTTCAGCGTCACTGTTTGTGAGTTCAATTACAGGCTTAAAATGGCCAGAAACAAAGAACTTTCTTCTAAAACTCGTCGGTCTATTAATGTCCCAAGAAATATAGGCTATTCTATGACTATTCAATAGAAGACTAATTCATAGAGATCCATGAAAAGTTTAGTAAGTCATCCACCTACCTAGCTGCTGATCCCTAGTTACATCACTGATGATGTGTCCAAGTACATCATAAGATGTATTTAAAAACTAACTCGATCTTGGTTAGCCAGTGACGTCCAGGAACCGGTTGGTTGACTACCACAAATAGTGTGATGACAGCTGAAGAGACAATAGACCATAACATCAGCATGCCATCGATTGGAAAAGGGGATAATTACAGGATGCACCATATCAGTGATCCTGTTTGCCCTGGCCATGAACATGCTGGTTAAGTCAGCAGAAGTTGAATGCAGAGGCCTCCTGACCAAGTCTGGGTTCCGACAGCCCCCATTAAGAGCCTTCATGGATGACTTGACTGTGACCACGACCTCAGTGCCTGGATGCAGATGGATCCTCAGGGACTTTCCTTCAAGGACTCCAGGGACTTTCCTTCAAGTCAGCAAAATCCAGGGCAATGGTGTTGAAGCGGGGAAAGGTAACGGACAAGTTCCTGTTTTCCCTTGGACGCATCCAGATTCCATCTGTTACCAAGAAGACAGTCAGGAGCCTAGGAAAGGTCTTTGATAGCACCCTGAAAGACACTGCACCACTCCAATCAACGAGATCTATCAGCGTGGCATCTTTCCACATCTCCTGTGGCCTCTACTGGTTTACGAGGTCCCACTGACAACTGTTGAGGGCTTTGAAAGAGAGGTTAGTCATTTCCTCCGCAAATGGCTGGGCCTGCCACGAAGCCTGAGCAGCACCGCCTTATACGGCCAGGAAATCCAACTACGGCTCACATTCAGCAGTCTAACTGAGGAGTTCATGGTCACCCGTGCAAGAGAGGTGCTGCAATATAGAGACTCCACTGACACCACAGTCTCAAAGGATCAGTGGCGGTTGGATGTGCAAGGCTCGGCTGCATTTCAAGAACTTGCTATGATGAGGCCAGAGGCAAAGTTAAACGTCACCTGGTCCAACAGGAAGTGCGAGCAGGAGTGGAGGAAGTTTGCTCCAGGAGGATGATGGGGATGCAGCAACAGGACGCGTGGACCAGATTGGAGCTTTGGAGAGACAGATATCTTGGCCTGAGCTCTGGAAGGCAGAGTTTCAAGTTGTTGATCCAATGGGTGTACAATGTTCTTCCCAGCCCAACCAATCTGTATTGCTGGGGGTTAGCAGAGACTCCAGCATGTCCCCTGTGTCAGAGAAGAGGATCATTTGAAAACATATCTTCATCTGTTGCACGAATGCTCTCGGAGAGGGATGCTATCGCTGGTGTCACAA
Organism: Esox lucius; assembly: GCF_011004845.1. Lineage (NCBI taxonomy): Eukaryota > Metazoa > Chordata > Actinopteri > Esociformes > Esocidae > Esox > Esox lucius. The sequence continues at coordinate 13,727,824 of NC_047581.1, read as the reverse complement.
TCAGGTCCTGAAAGCAGTTGCCGATTCCATCTGCACAGGGATCAGCAAAGCTAAACACCAGCACCCAGCAAAACAGGCCAATGCATTTATCAAGGCAGGGGAAAAACCACAGGCTCTGGTAAGGGGGTCAGGCGGACTTCTCGTTACTGCACGGGATTGGCAGCTGAAGGTCGATATGGGCAAGAAGCTCAAGTTCCCAGAAACCATTGCAGTGACCAAACTAAGGCCAGACATGGTCTTGATGTCTGAAACATCAAGACGAGTTGTCTTTCTGGAACTTATTGTTCCCTGGGAAGACTGGATGGAGTAGAAAAGCCATCAGAAACACCACTGATGGGGCAGAAAATGCATCCAGATGGCTATGGATCAAGAGGGGGATCTGTGGGTTCCACAGGCTACTTGCACACAAGCTAGAGCTTGATCAACCCTGGCTGGGTCGCCTGGGTGAGGGTCTATGTTTGCTGAAAGACGCGTAACACCTGATGATCCCAGGTTACAAGCCGCGGTACTGAAGATCCTCTCCTTCTGGTAGTAGTGCGCGTGCGCGATATTGAAAAACGCGCATGCGGCAAATCATCCCGGTCTGGATGAGGTCGTCAGGTGAAAGGTCATAAATGTGGTTCATTTTATTTACGAATAAATTATTATTCATTAATTTTACTAATAGTTACATTTGGGCAGGCCTTCACAAAATGGCCTTTAATTACATTATTATTATTTTTTTGCCTAGACAAAAGGGCACTTTTGTGCTCATGCACCCAAAATTACATTTAATGATATTACATCCAAAGACAACATATCAATGTTGAAACTGAGAAATGTTATTATTTTTCAGAAAAAACAGGCGAGACATGGATCAATGTGGCATCTATCCAGAGCTGGCATCAAATTCAAAATGGGTATGTTTTTTCTGAAAAATAATAACATTTCTCAGTTTCAACATTGATATGTTGTCTTTGTACTATTATCAATTAAATATAGGGATAAACGATTAGCACATTCTGTTTTATTTGCATTTTACACAGTGTCCCATCAAACGGGATTGTAGATGATAGTGAAAAACTCAGGACTGTTGCCTCCCTAATGCAACTCCACAGCAGCACCCATTGGTCAGGTGGAGTAACTACAGTTTTGTAACTTGTTAAAATAGTACACAATGTTAAAAAAATAAGGGTGGTGTCTGATAATAGGCTTACCTTTTAATAGAGGCCATTTTCTAACCCTCTACATATATAGCAGTGGCGAAGCTTAGCTTTCTTTCCCATTGGTACAAAACGTCGCTGCTAGCAGCTTTTGGACCTGGATCATAACTGTAATGGCCTTTTGCTATAAACTGCGATGCCGATCCTGTCATTGTAATTTCAGATCTATCCATTTTCTCTTGCGTCTGCTGCTCAACAACTTTATTAAATACGTTGCTCAAGGGCACATATCATTAAATGTAATTTTTATAACTTACTGCTTTTCTTTCCTCTGAGTGGCAGACATATCTACGTTCCATTATACTTAACTTTCCACTGTTCAGATCCTTAGCAAACGAGCCGACAAAATCCGACTTTATTCCCAGGGTTGCCAGATTCAATAACAATATAGGCCCAATCACCCGTAGACTTCACATAAAAACCTGCATACTGTCATTATAAATATCCCAATTTATGCAGAAAACTATTCTATCTAGCAATCCTGGCTATACACAGATTGGTCGATCATACAAATGCATTATGGAATCATACAAAATATTGATGTTTATCGCTTCATTGTCAACTAAATAGTATATAGCAAATTAATCATAATATCATTTTATTCTTCTTGCTATAATTTTATTCAACCATAAGAGAAACGTCTTTGGGGTCCCCTGTGATTGGCTGGCATTGGTGCCGCGCACCCATCACACCCATTAAAGCTCCGCCTCTGTAAATATAGTTCCTTCTGACTCCCCTCTCATTAGTTCGTTGTTGTTACTTTTATGTGTTTGCCTGCGCTCTGTTTAAGACGCAGTTTACTTTAAGCGAAATTTCACTGTCTGCTGTGTTATTCTTGATTCCGATTTTTGTCTTGAGTTGGATTATTATTGTACGCAGTTTAACATTATTGCGACTCACGCTTATGGCTGCTTTTCCCTGTGAACAATAAATTACGGAATCGATATACTTTTTCCTGCGCCTGGTTCCCTCCTTCTACAACACATTACACAGATAGATTCAGGCCATCATCCCGATCAAGAGACAACTGTCAGCAAAGCACAACATCACCTCCTTCACTCATGGCTAGCTAGTGAATGTGCCTATGTGTATTTGTGTGTAATTTTCCCGTTTCCCCACAAGGTGTCCATAAAAACGACAGGTGCTTAGGCCTCAAGGAGAAATGTCTGAAAAGGCATGAAATCTTTATATTGTTTGCCACTGGTGTTTTGTGTATAGGTTTTTGGTTAATCTGTGGTCTTTATTTCTTTTATTTTTCCGAATACGTTTTTTTTTATTGGAATAAGTTATATTTGTTAAAGAAGACAACACATTGATTTGTAATTATTCGCCAACCAATTATTCACTACCAAAATTCACTAGCAATTCTGGACAGTACATCATTGGTAGACATAGGTAGACATTCATTCATATCTGAATAAGTTGTCTAAGTTTCTCTATGAATTCGTAGAGATACATAGACAATTCGTAGACTCATAGGTGACCAATTCAAAGAGATGGATGACTATCTGAATCATCTTTATGAATTCATAGAACTATAGAGATGACCAGTTCATAGAGATAGATACATGACCAATTCATGGAGACAGATATATCTCAAAAAATCTACCTTTATTAATTCTTAGTGACAGGCAGATGACCAGTTCATAGAGACCGATAGATGACCAATTCAAAGGGATAAATGACTACCTCAGTAAGTCATCTATCTACCTTTATGAATTAGTAGAGATAGATAGATTACCTGTTCACAGAGATTGATTACCAACTGATATATATAACCAATTCATAAATAGATTGATCAACAATAAAAATAATAGAGATCTGGCCTCCCAAGTGTCGCAATAGTCCCTGCACTTGCCTTGCAAGTGCAACTGCATTGCTATGGGTTTGAGCCCCGGTCATGCCATTGCCAGTTGTGGCTGGGGGTGCTGGTAGGGTGGCGCATATTGGGCTGTTGTTGTCCGGGTAGAGGGGGATATAATCGGCATAGGGGATATCCTTGTGCCTCCGCGTTCCAGCAATGTTTCTGGAACATTGCTGGAAGACTTTGCTGGAAGACATTGCTGGAAGACAATGTAAGCGAGAGTTTCCTCTGACGTGTAGACTCACATTGAATTCTTGGTTAAGGTAGGGGGTGTAAAAGAAGCAGACTGGCTGATCAGAGGAAGCCTGTGGTGATCTCGACTCTCCCAGGGGCTGTTTTAGCGATGGCACAAGGGCTTAAACGTGAGATTGGGAGAAAAATGGGGGCATTGGTAAAAAAAGAATTATTTTCAATGATGTTTATTTTCTGGTTATGACATTAAAGGTTGCTTGATAAGCTGTGTTAGAAATATAAATACATGCAGTGGAAGAGGGTGGAGGTGGGTAGAAAGCTGGACACAAAGAGGTTGGGTTAAAAATTCTCCCACAATGTGAACTGAACACTTCTTCCATACGCATGATCTACTGGGTCCCATAAGTGGTTTCTTCCAGCTGTTAAGACAAAAAGCATTAGTCCAATTATAGTAAAGATAGCTTTTTTAGCAAAACATTTGTATGGTTAATTGTGTAAGTAATCTATGGTACCTGGTTGTAAGACTATTTGGTAGAAGAGATAAACAGGTCAGGCACTTACGGATTCACCATCATTCAGATTAGACTCATCCAAATATTCAAATTTGTGTTTCTGGTAGAGCTCCTTTCTCTTTGTGCATGTCAGAAGAAACCAGTCACAAACCGCATTAACCTAGAAGTATACAGTGCATTATAATATCACCCTGCAATGTCCATACTAACTTTCGTGTATAAACATAAGCCAATTAGGGCTGTCAAATGTAAGACCTGTGTTTAATTTTAAAATGCTTCACACTGCTAATTCTTTTTTTAATCAACCATAGTCAGTGTGTGACTTGTGCTGGAGCTGTCTGGATTGAGATGCCGGTACCTATTTTCTGTTTTTGGAATATTGTGTCGGTAACTTTTTTCCCAGTTGATTTGAGCTGGAGTTGTCCAGAGCTCTTCACAGGTAATTTATTTCAATATATGAATGGAGACTAGGTATTCATGTCATGAATCGTGTTTATGCGCCACTTGTTTGAATAGAAGTTTCAAACAATTCGTTTTAAGGGACAAATTTGAACACTGTAAAATTTTACTTAATCATGATTAAGTAAAAAGTATTATGCAAGCCTGTAATTGGGGCAAATGGAGGATTCTTGGATGAAAGCAAAGTTTTAGGGACATTTTTATTTAATTTAAAAATCATTATTTCTAACCTTGTCAATGTCTATCTTTGATATTCATTTTGTTATATTTCCTATTCAAACTCAATTCATGTATGTTTTCATGAAAAACAAGAACATTTCTCAGTGACCCCAAACTTTAGAACGGTTGTGTACACTCACCTAAAGGATTATTAGGAACACCATACTAATACTGCGTTTGACCCCCTTTTGCCTTCAGAACTGCCTTAATTCTACGTGGCATTGATTCAACAAGGTGCTGAAAGCATTCTTTAGAAATGTTGGCCCATATTGATAGGATAGCATCTTGCAGTTGATGGAGATTTGTGGGATCCACATCCAGGGCATGAAGCTCCCGTTCCACCACATCCCAAAGATGCTCTATTGGGTTGAGATCTGGTGACTGTGGGGGCCATTTCAGTACAGTGAACTCATTGTCATGTTCAAGAAACCAATTTGAAATGATTCGAGCTTTGTGGCATGGTGCATTATCCTGCTGGAAGTAGCCATCAGAGGATGGGTACATGGTGGTCATAAAGGGATGGACATGGTCAGAAACAATCCTCAGGTAGGCCGTGGCATTTAAACGATGCCCAATTGGCACTAAGGGGCCTAATGTGTGCCAAGAAAACATCCCCCACACCATTACACCACCACCACCAGCCTGCACAGTGGTAACAAGGCATAATGGATCCATGTTCTCATTCGGTTTACGCCAAATTCTGACTCTACCATCTGAATGTCTCAACAGAAATCGAGTCTCATCAGACCAGGCAACATTCTTCCAGTCTTCAACTGTCCAATTTTGGTGAGCTTGTGCAAATTGTAGCCTCTTTTTCCTATTTGTAGTGGAGATGAGTGGTACCCGGTGGGGTCTTCTGCTGTTGTAGTCCATCCGCCTCAAGGTTGTGCGTGTTGTGGCTTCACAAATGCTTTGCTGCATACCTCGATTGTAACGAGTGGTTATTTCAGTCAAAGTTGCTCTTCTATCAGCTTGAATCAGTCGGCCCATTCCCCTCTGACCTCTAGCATCAACAAGGCATTTTCGCCCACAGGACTGCCGCATACTGGATGTTTTTCCCTTTTCACACAGTTCTTTGTAAACCCTAGAAATGGTTGTGCGTGAAAATACCAGTAACTGAGCAGATTGTGAAATACTCAGACCGGCCCGTCTGGCACCAACAACCATGCCACGCTCAAAATAGCTTAAATCACCTTTCTTTCCCATTCTGACATTCAGTTTGGAGTTCAGGAGATTGTCTTGACCAGGACCACACCCCTAAATGCATTGAAGCAACTGCCATGTGATTGGTTGATTAGATAATTGCATGAATGAGAAATTGAACAGGTGTTCCTAATAATCCTTAAGTTGAGTGTATACAGGTTTTGGATCCACATATGCTGCCATCCAGACTGTGTCTTTTTCAGGGAAGGCCTTGCTTATTTCAGCAAGACAACGCCAAACCACATTCTGCACATATTACAACAGCATGGCTCCATAGAAAAAGAGTCTGGGTGCTACACTGGCCTGCCTGTAATCCAGACCTGTCACCCATTGAAAACATTTGGTGCATTATGAAACAAAAAATCTTTATTTCCCATTCTGACATTCAGTTTGGAGTTCAGGAGATTGTCTTGACCAGGACCACACCCCTAAATGCATTGAAGCAACTGCCATGTGATTTGTTGATTAGATAATTGCATTAATGAGAAATTGAACAGGTGTTCCTAATAATCCTTTAAGTGAGTGTATACCCACAAATTAAGGACCACTCATTTAACCACTCATTTAGGACTTACCAAGCTAAGGAATGTAAGCGCTGCACCCACATTCACTATGGTTGGAACAATATTGAATTTACCTGCCTGTAAATATAGAACAGTACAACAGTGTATGTATTTGTCAGTTTCACTCTGGTACCACACGATTGGAATGATCTTGCTGGTAGTAGTCATAGTTGCCTTTAGCATCTTTTGAACACAAGGCTCATTGTCAAAATCAGATATTCTACTCCTACTGTTGAAATGAATAGTGATTATGTTTTCTCACCGTTCCAAAAACAATGACATCAAATCGGATCCCATATGCTTTGATCAAGGTTCTTGTTTCCACATCATCAGTGGTTTTATAATACTTTGCAAACCTGTGAAATCATAAGTCTTGTTGAATACTGAATTTATTCTCTGTAACATTATAGTGTCCTAATTTTCATTGATCTCACCTAAAATTGTATCCAGGGGCCACGTTGTTCTCAGGGTTTTTGTTGTCCATTCTGCGGAAAGAGTACTTAGGACCACAATAATGTTCTGGGAAGTCCAGGTCACAGCTCCAGTCAATTAGAATCCCAAGAACACCTCCCTTAACAAACATAACCATAATACAGTAAAATCTCAACTTCAGAAAATTTCTATTATACCAGATAAACTCTACTGCCCACCTATAACCTGATGGACTTGGAGAAGTAAACCCTCACTATATTTTGACAGACCAAACCTGACATTACTGAGAATCATTTAGCAACCTGGGATATTTCAAGGTGTCTGGTGTCTTTATTAGATCCAAGAAGAGACACTGAATTGTTACATTATGTACCCTTGTAGCCATGGTCTGAAAGTCCTCCTCAGCTTCAGCAACCATGTCTTTGAGGCGGAATATGGGACAATGCGGATCAGTTATGCGGTTGAATTCACATTGCTTCAGATATGAGGAGTTAACATCTGGCAAAATATTTCTTCTGCAAGAGACCAGATTGGAAAATATTGCCTGTTTCAGCAGAATCCAAACAAATCTTGAGCAACAGTTTATTTTCATGTTTTAGACTAACATAGCTTACATTACTCACTTGTGAAAGTTGAATTTTGGGTATGTCACAGTGTTTTTGATTAACACAGTGAAGTTCTCTGCTCCAGCCAGTAGAGGATTTCTATGATAGGAACACAGTTATTATGCCATGTCATCTGAAAATACTGTTATGAGTCACATTATACTGTGATTTAACTTACTCTGGTAGGTCAGTGTCTATTTCTAGAGGACACCAAGAAAGCACCTCACAGGTCTTCACTGTCTCTGAATAGTTGACACATAGTCCTGTCTGGATACCTTTTAAGAGAGTAATATGACCAGATGCATTTAGTTGGTCAAATACAGGAAGGTCGAAGTATTTGGTAAATGACAAATTTTTTGCTTGGCTCTGTATTCCAGTACTTCACTGGATGTGAAATTGTACAATGACTATCATGTGATTGACTGCTATGCCAGTGTGTTTGGAGGTATTGCAACACAATATTTGCCCCTGGAGTAATTGCTTCATGATTAGATGCTGTCAAATTAGACATTACATTTTTGTTCAATAATTCATCCTGTAGTAGCCATCAGCAATCATATCAATGAACACAAGTGAGCTAATTCCAGTGGCAGCCATGCACGCCCAAGCCATAACACTATTTCCACTATATTTTACAGATGAGGTGACTTTGAATTTTGAACACTTTTCTTTCTTTCTCAACACTTTCCTCTGTCCATCACTCTGGTACAGATTAATCAGTGTCATCTGTCCACAACACATTGTTCCAGAACTCTACAGGCTCTTTTAGTACTTTTGTTTTGCTAACTATATTTGCCATCAGGCCCAGGTTCCACAGGGGGGCAAAAATTGCCATTGCCCCCCCAGGTACACAAGTCAGTTATGTTTCCCCATATACATAGCCAATTAACCGTGCCCCCTCATTTATACAAAATGGACCCTCAGTCATGTCATCCTTCCGCCGGCCCTGCTTGCCATTTTCATATTTAAGCTTCCTGGATTTAATCTTGTGGTCTACCGTCTGACATTCTTTCATTCTGGTGTATTCTTCTACATATGGTAGTCACAGCGATGCCAACATCCTGGCGTGTTAATGATCTGTTTGTTGTCTGCCTAATTAGTAAACAGCTGTGAAGAAAATTGACAAAATTGTGTCTGATATATCATTGAAAATAGCCTCAAATTGAAGCTGAGACAGAACTTTATTCCCATAGCCAACGCATTATTTAACATTTTAAGTGCTGAAATACAGTGACAAAAATACAAAATCAAAGTCTCAGGGTCTAATTATTTTGGAGATGTTGCAGGATTATTCTGAATTAAAAAAATAATAATCATGACAAATTGTCTCTTGAGCAGTAGATACATTTTCTTATTAATCCTGAATAAAGGTTTCAACCAGATCCCAGCTTGTTTGTACCCTTATCAAGGATCTGTCAGCGAGAAGTGAAGACCTACCGTTACCACGCACATCACTAGATCCCTCCGTGCAGTCACAGTCTGACATGCAAATGGTGGACTGGTTTGGGAGCTTATGAAATAATGGGTCACACATCAGCAACATTTAAGTTGTTTGTTTTATATCAACAATATCAATAATATTGGACTATTCATAGTAGTAGTGTTCAGCAACCTGTTATAGAGTAACTTACTGTACCTCTGGGCAGGATGATTGCATTTGATTGGGGGTGATAATCATGTTGGTCAAGACAAAAAAGGAACTCTCACCCTGTCAGACAGAAAATACTATTTATATGAAATCAGTACAACTGTAGCTAACAAATAGTGCTACACTTAAACCCAATGGTATACAGTATGAATGTATGAAAACAACTGTTATTGCTAAATGATTTAAATGTAAATGTATAGGATGTTACCTCAGGGGGGATGTTGTAGTCAGCCACGTCCCACACATGGGCACCCAAACCAGAAATGTTGGTGAAACCAGTGCCCTTCACCTTGGTGGTGACAGTACTGATAACTGAATCATTCACCTGGTACGACTTTTGCACCACACAGACGTAACTACAGTTTTTAGGATTTAAAGAGAGATACATTCACACTTCATCCCCTCTGACTGAAAGCACTGAAACAATGAAATGGAATTATTGAACTTACCCAATCACATATAAGATGATAAGAAACTGAATTAATCTGAAGACAGATCCCACTACTTTGTTCCTAATCACAATTGTTTTGGCTGTTTCATATTCCACCCAGCATCTAAGGCAGGCCATCTTCTGCTGTAGGGTGACACAGTCAACTGCCAATGGGAGTGATACCAGAGGTATTTATTGTAGAAGAAGTAGAGAAGGTATTTGAGATAGTAGTCAAATCCTCTACCCGTCTACTATACTGTATAAATTACAACTGAACATGGCTCATTTTGCAAATGTAATTCATGTGCATAAAGGCCTAACTATAACCCCAGTGGATGCACAGAATCTGAACAACTGTACAGCTCTCACAAGAACTACAGTTGTTAAATCCAAAATATTTAGTTTTTTGTTACACATGATTTATTCCAAATATAAAAATTACAGAAATAGGTACATGTAAACAGACAATCAAAGAAAAGAGGAAAGAATTCCCAACTCCAGTTTTAATCCAGGGTCTGAGTTGAAATCTTGTTAGTTCTTTGTTCATTGTAAGTTATGTCTGGACAGTGCGATGGTTAGACATGACATTAGCAGGCAACGATTATGTTTAGGTTGCACATTTTAACCTCAATGCTGAAAGAATTTTTTTATCAATACACCATAAAAAATGCGTGACAGTCGCCACAAAATTCTGATGGCTCTTCCACTTCCCTAAAGTGGTGTGTTAGAGCTGGACAGGGGAGAGCGGGTTCTGCTGATCCTCAAGCCAGTGTAGTCTCCCTCCTTGCTGGGGAAAAACTCTCTGATTCTCCACACACTACAACTTGGCATGACAGGGAGGCATTCTTTGGGCGGAACCCCGAATCTCCAGCTGATGTACTGCCTGTAGGCGCAGTGACGAAGAGCGGCTGTCTGCTCCTCTCCCTCGGTCAGCTCAAAGAGAGGCTCCCTGTACAGCAGCACAGCCTCCAACACGGGCCGACTCAGCACCAGCTGTCCGAACTGGGAGGAGGTGGTGATGCAGCGACCGATGCTCCGCCTGCAGCACAACTGCTCCTGGGGTTGGTTGGAGGGGAGGCAGCAGCCACAGAGACACCAGTCTGGATGGCTACGTCTGGGGAGAACCTGAGGCTGCTGGTCTATGATGCGATCCTTCTGCCGTACACCAACCATGGCATGCAGGTGGCCTGTGTCTTCCTGGCAACAAGACCGCAACACGTACACTTACATAATGTGTCTTATGTACACTACCGTTCAAACGTTTGGGGTCACTAACAAATGTCCTGGTTTTCGGAAAAAAAAGTCCATTAATATAACATCAAATTGACCAGAAAAAAAGTGTAGGCATTGTTAATGTTGTAAATGTCTATAGTAGCTAGAAACGGCAGATTCTTTGTGGAATATCTAGATGGGGGTGCAGACCATAAACCCTCTGTCTTGTGTTCCAATTGCATGTTATGTTTGCTAATCCACATTTTTCATTTTAAAAGGCTAACTGATCATTAGAATACCCTTTTGCAAATATGTTAGCACTGCTGAAAACTGTTGTGATAATTAAAGAAGCGATAAAACTCTCTTTCTTCAGTCTAGTTGAGTATCTGGTGCATCAGCTATTCTGGGTTCAATTACAGGTTCAAAATGCCCAGAAACAAAGAACTTTCTTCTGAAACGTATCAGTCTATTCTTGTTCTGAGAAATGAAGGCTATTCCATGTGAGAAATTACCAAGAAACAAAAGTTCATATGCAAGAACTATTTAGGGAAGAAGCAGTCCACTGGTATTCTGTCTATAATGGAGCAGCTTCACCGTGTGGTACATATGAAGTCCCCATCAAGCCAATCCAACTTGTGGGAGGTGCTTCAGGAAGATTGAGATGAAATCTCTTCAGATTACCTCCACATGTGGACAACTAGAAGTTCTACAAGGCTGTAATTTCTGCAAATAGATGATTTTTTTGACCAGAGCAGTCTGAAGGACAATTATTATTTCAATTAAAATCATTATTTCAAACCTTCTCAATGACTATATTTTCTATTTATTATTCAAACTCATTACATGTATGTTTTCATGGAAAACAAGGACATTTCCAACGGTAGTGTATGTTTATGTAATTCATTGTGTCCGGCTGAGTAATTGTAGAAAACAGACACAAGAAGGATAACAAAGTGACCTTAAAAAGGCAGTTATCCTTTAAGTTTCAGGGGGTTGAGAATGGTACCAGATCAGAGAAAACACAGTTCAGCTAACCTTCCATGGGTGAACAGAGATGGGCTTTGCTTGCTGTAAACTTCTCTTCTGGGATCTTTTCACCAATGCTATATGGTTCTCATCCACAAACGAGACACAGAGAATGCACTGGGACACAGAGGAAGAACAGTCTTATTGTCATTGTCTCCAGATTTACATACAAAATTCAGGCAATGGGAATTGCAAATGTTACTGTGGGTTTGAAGGCATGTGTAATCCCTAGTGGGAATTCCATCCAACTCCTACCTGCTGTTTGTCCTGAACAGATTCAACCTTCTTGTCTGTGTAGTTTTGTCTGGCTTCTTTAGAGTAGCAGCTGGTTCCAATTAGCCAGTCAATAAATAAAGTGGTCTGGGGAAAAAGAAAAGTCAATCAAGCTACTTTGTTTTTGTGTTGATTTAAAAAATGTTAGAACAGCATTTGAATATAGCTTACCAGTGCATAATAAGAGAGAGTAGATCCGATATAGATAATCAGTTGAATTATGCTGAATTTTCCTGCCTTGAAACAACAGGGGATACATTACCACTTGCATTTTTCTGATTCATGCATTAGAACACCATGGACATGAATATGATTATAGGCTTAAGGATTTTTAACAATGACACTTAATGAGTCATACAAACCGTTCCAAACACCATGACATCAAACCTGATTCCAAAAGCTTTAAACAGGGTTCTTTCCTCAACACCATTCACTGTTTGATATCTGGCAAACCTGCCAAAACAAGTAGTCATGAAAGTAGAATCAACAATGATGCATATCTGGATTGCTAAAATACGATTACAAATATCTATTCCAGTATGATTGACATCTTTCCATAATCTCATTTTACCTGGGCCTTGCTATGACATGGACTGTTCAAAAGTAACTCCAGACCCAATTACCTGAAGTTCAGACCAGGGTATAGAGTTCTGTTGCTCTCCTTCTCATCCAGCCGGCGGAAGGAGTATTTGGGAAGACAGTTCCGTAAGAACCCATCCAGGTTACAATCCCAACTAATTTGGATCCCAATGACACCACCCTTTAGTGAGAGAGCAAGGTGGAGATGATCTATAAAATGTAAGGTCACTTGCGTACCGCTGGTTTTCTGATAATAGAGAGGTATGTGAGACATAAACCCATTCAAGAAAGATCACTGGGAAGCTCAATAAAGACACTGTTACATACAAATGTTTTTGTGGTGACTACATTAAGGAGTGTTGCCCTCCCTCTGTTTCATTCTGAAGCATAATCTTCCTTACGCTTGAGGGCAGGGAGAACCCTCTCTTTAAAATCACAGATCTGGCGTTTCACAAGTTCTCTTTATATCCAATAATATGGCCATAAACAAAGACCGTTGTTTGGCCTTGTCTCTGATGGAGTGAGGACATAACTCTAACAGTGCAGGCAAATCCTTGTATCGTGTGTAAATACTGCTATCCTCCACTATCCACACAGCCATTTATAGAAAGAGACATTGAGAAGGCTGATCACTCCTCCCTAAGGCTCTTGTTTGGGCTTTGTAGATAAAATGCAAAGAACCAACTGGATATTAACAATGTGGGCGAAAAGGCAAAAACTATAAAGAGAGGCTGTTATAAGCATTGTTGACTCTCAGGCATAGAGTAATGATAGGCTGTAAAGTAACCTTGGATAAACCCTGGGCAAACCAGGTGTGGGTTGACACAGTGTGCAGCACATTCACCTGCTCTGTGTAAGTCAGAGCTACAGTTGTGCTCAAAGTTTGCATACCCTTGGATAATTGGTAATATACGTATCATTTGTATAGAAAACGAGTGAGCAGGCAAAACAAGTCTTTTATTTTTTAAGGGATTCAAATTCAACTGTAGGTCAAAACAGAAAGGCACAATCATGAAACAAAACATGGCAACAAAGAAAAAAATGAACTGACCCCAAAAAATGAATCAATGCGTGCAGTCTTTTGTAATAGTTGTCTATGAAGCCCTGAATTCTTGCAGGTGGTATAGCAGCCCATTCGTCTTGGCAAAATGCCTCCTGGTCATGCAAAGTCTTTGGTTGTCTTGCATGAACCACACGTTTGAGATCTTCCCAGGGTGGCTTGATGATCATAAAACAAAATCATAAAACAAAACATGGCAACAAAGAAAAAAATGAACTGACCCCGGTTAAAAATTCTGTCAGGAGACTGTGGTGGCCACTCCAGAACCTTCACCTTTTTCTGCTGTAACCACTGGAGGGTCAACTTGGCCTTGTACTTAGGGTCATTGTTGTGCTGAAAAGTCCAAGAGCATCCCATGCGCAGCTTTCGTGCAGAAGAATGCAAATATCTGCCAGTATTTTCTGATAACATGCTGCATTCATCTTGCTGTCAATTTTCACAAGATTCCCTGTGCCTTTAGAGCTCACACACCCCCAGAACATCAGTGAGCCTCCACCATGCTTCCCAGTGGGGATGCTATTCTGTTCAATATAGGCCTTGTTGACCCCTCTCCAAACATAGCGCTTACGGTTGTGACCATATTGTTGTGACCACTCCAAATTACAGTGTGCCAGAAGCTGTGAGGTGTGTCAAGGTGTTGTAACTGGGCATTATTTGTAACTGGGCATTTTTTTTAACTGGGCATTTTTGTGGCATTGGCACAGTTTAGACTTTTCTGGCAACTTGACCATGCAGCTCATTTTTGTTCAAGTATCGTCGTATTGTGCTCCTTGAAACAACCACACCGTCTTTTTCCAGAGCAGACTGAATTTCTCTTGAGGTTACCTGTGGGTTTTTCTTTGTATCCCAAACAATTCTTCTGGCAGTTTTGGATGAAATCTTTCTTGGTCTACCTGACCTTGGCTTGGTATCAAGAAATCCCTGAAATGTCCACTTCTTAATAAGTGATTGAAAAGTACTGACTGGCATTTGAAAGGCTTTGGATATCTTTTTTATATCCTTTTCCATCTTTATAAACTTCCATTACCTTGTTATGCAAATCTTTTGACAGTTCTTTTCTGCTACCCATGGCTCAGAACCTAGCCTTCTCAGTGCATCCACATGAGAGCTAACAAACTCATTGACTATTTATACACAGACACTAATTATACACAGACACTAATTATACACAGACACTAATTTATACACAGATGCAATTTGAAAAGCCACAGGTGTGGGAAATTCACCTTTAATTACCATTTTCACCTGTGTGTCACCTTGTGTGTCTGTAACAAGGCCAAACATTCAAAGGTATTTCAACTTTTGATTAGGGTCATTTGGATGATTTTGATTTAAAAAGGAGCCCATGTGGTAATAAATGGCTTCATATGATCACTATACTTAAATAGAAGTCATTCTTTTGCATGATCAGTCATATTTTCAAAATCAATGCCAACATTTCAGAATTTCTGACAGGGTATGCAAACTTATGAGCACAACTGTATAAGCAAAGTGGTTTTGAGGAAGTGGTATCTTTCCAACACTTTCCAGCAAAACAAATCTGCTGTGAATTTATATTATGCCCACAGACAGGTATATAAGGGGATATCAAAGGATATTGTTTTACCGTTCTTGAAGACATGGCAACCAGTTACCAGTTACAGACATGGCAACCAGTTACAGTGGAAAAGGCATTGTCCAGCAGCTCCTGCAAAAAGTACAACAACTCCGACATTGAACGCTGGGAAGAATTTTACCATTTGAGATGAATCCATCTCTTACACGCAGTGAACTTGTAGAAGTGGTCCACTGAATAGTACCAACAACCACGTGTGGCGGTACCCAACAAGAGATTCTTTGCTCTGCATTGAAGTTAACTTGAACAATGCAACACAGCTTGTAGAAAATCTACACAAAACAATGTCCATAGAGGCTTAAACCAGTTACAATGCAAGAAGATTCTGGTAACTTCCAGGTTTCAAAGTTAGTCACAATGTGACCTGCCAGGGTAGCACAGATAGTGAGTGATTGCAGGTTCCCAGTGATCCCTCTAAAAGGGACATATCTAAAGTTACTGAAACTAATATTCTAAAGAACACAAGTTCATGTGAATCTGACAACTGTGTTATAAAACTTTCTGAAATAATTTATAGGATTTAATACAGTTCTAAATTTAGTGATCAAATATGTCCAACGCCATAACTGACATTACAGTGTTTCAAAGTACATGTTCACAGTTTATGTTTGAATTTATAAATCTGTAAATGACACACATACCTGAAAGTCAGAGACTAGTTTGAGCAATAAATCCCAAGCGCTCACCTCCACTGCCATCTCTGAGAAGTTCTCTCGGGCCTCCTGTACAATGTTGCCAAGGCGGAAGATGGGGCACCGTGGATCTGTACGGCTGTTAAACTGGCAGTGCTTCAGGTAGCTGTCCGTCATCTCAGGGAGGATGTTCCTTCTGTGAAACAGACACACATTAGTAATATCAGTAAGTACAGGTATGAATTTATGTAATGCTGATTTGTTTTCCTATGATCCTCTGAGTATGTGTAAGGTGTGAAGGTCTCACCTAATGATGTTAAAGTTTGGAAATCTTATGTTGTTCTTGATGAGGACTGTGAAGTTCTCAGCCGATGGCAAGAGAGCTGGCCTAGATGTCAGAACAGCCATCAATTGAATTATTTTCTGTATCAAATGGATGTGGAACTATTGTGAGACAATATTCCTTAAAATATTGCATGCAGTACCACAGAGTTAGCATCTTCTACACATTAAAAATAGGATCCATCCGATTGAATCCGTGTTGGGACCACTATTTGATCTTCAATTAAAATGTAAAATGGTATTTCTAAGAACTCCATTTAATATGTTAATCTGATAACTATTTGAAGGATGTACAAGTTAAAAAATGAATCACCAACATCTATTCAAATGTTTATTTGAGGAACCGTTATAAAGGGTTCGTCAAAGAACTTACAGGCATTCCCTCACAGTTTAAATTTGAAGAACACCTAAAAGATCGTCCAGGAATCTTTTGTTTTTCAACTTGTTTTAGAAAGAACTCAGGATTATTTTTAGCAGTCAGAGAGTGGTCAATATAGAAGTGAAAATTGGCAAGATTGGCAAGTCAGACAGTGGTCAATATAGAAGTGAAAATTGGCAAGACTAGTAACTACAGTCTGCAATCAGATTAGAGGAAGATGGCAGGCACACTAAATACATACTGATGCTGACAATACAAATATTAGTGAATTCATTTACCTAGGAGGCTTTTTCTTGCTCTCTAAGGGGCACCATGCAGACACCTCACATGTTTTCCGTATCACATCAAACTTAACACACGCTCCCGTCTGAACCCCTGAAAGGAAAGCAAATGTAGACATTTAAATGAGTTACATTTTAACTACTGTACTATACTCTCTGTTACTGGTGACCATTCAAAATTGTTGCCAGCAAATCCTGTCTGCACTATCTAGACTATCAGCACGGTAGAAACTGTCTGCACTATGTAGACTGTCACTATATAGGTTATCAGCACTGTAGAGACTGTCTGCATTATGTAGACTATCACTATGTAGAGACTGTCTGTAATGTACAGACTGTCTGTATTGTAGAGACTGTCTCCACTGACTCTCCACACAATGCCCAGCAGAGACAAACACACAAACCCACAAACACACATACAGCTGCACTAGTATCCTGCTTTCTGCTGTGCAACCAAGACATTGAAGGAACTATTAGACTTTGTATCAGAGAATTCTACAGGAGAATGTCAAGGAGTCCTTCTTTGAGATTAAACTGAAGCAGAGCTGGTCATGCAACAAGACAATGAGCCCAAATGCAAAGTCTACATCAGAATGGTTGAAGAACAAGAAATGTACAGTTTTGGAAATCCTGACCTAAACCCCATCCAGATGTTGAGGCAAGACCTGAAACAAGCCGTTCATGCTTATATTATAGCAGATGTCCATTGAGAAGCAGGCCAAAATTCCTCCTTGGCATTCAGAGCAATCAATCAATTTAATAAATGAATTAACTAAGCTCCAACATTGTGTGAAGTCTGATAATAATTTGGTGTATTTGGCACTTTACCGAACATCCACATATCGTCTGTTACTTGTTATTTTTTTATTTTTTTTTCATTTGTCTCATTAATTACAGTATGAATTTGCTATATTTTCTATCTGCTTCAAACTGTATTCGGGGTGAAAAACATTTGATTTGATTACAGAGAATTTGTAGTTCCTATACCGTGACTGTGCTGATCCCAGAACCCCTTTATGCAGTCCTTATCTTTTTGACAGATTATTCCATTCTGAGGGACCTGCAATAAAAATCCTTTCATGAGATTAGTGTATTCTGTTATTTAAATATTTTACATGAACTATGTAAGACAGGCAATATTTTAAAGGAATTGGAAATGGTCATCATACTCTACCTCAGGGCATGTGCCTTTCCTCTGATTTTTGGTAACTATTACATTGGTCACAACGAAAAAAGAATTCTTTCCCTTAAAGAAGGAAACAAATAGAATGATATGGAAAGTCAGAATCAATGTGTAGGTACAGTTTGTGCAAGTGTTACAGCTATCACAGGGTGAGTATTTTGAACATTTGATAGTTTTGCTTTTTGATTAAGTTATGTACACATGCAAAGATTTCCATTACAAATCCTAAATGTCCCATTTTCAAAATACTCACTATGTGTGCAACACAGGCATTAAGTAAAGGTTCACACACAAACATGCACTGAGACATACATACACATACCTGTGATGGCCCACTGTAATCCACAACATCCCATACTATTTCACCAAGCTCTGGCAAGCTGGTCATGGCCACTCCCTTGACCTTTGCAGTAACAGAGCTGACCACATAATCATGCTCTTGGTACTCCTTGTTCCAGAGCAACATAATGCTATAAAACAGTAACTTCTGATGTTAAAAATTGTATTCAATTAATTTGGATCCCCGGTAGTTTAAAGTTAATTAAATACTATGGTAACTACAATTTGTAAAATAAATTCATGATAAATATAGAATAAATGTATTATCTATAACATTCATGAAAATATTAATGATGATCTCAAGGTCCGTGGGTGTTATTGTCTACTATTCTGCAGAATACTTACCAGATAAACAACAGTATGACTCCGTTAAAAGTCCATTTCAGAGATCCCAGCCTTACACTTTGTATTCGGACCAATTTATTTGTTTCATACACACAAACATTTAGCAGTTTACACGGCATTTCGAAAACGTCTGTGAAATCGCTTTTTTCTTCTGACTCATTCTGCTCCTTCCTGTTAGTCAGTAATCACACGCCCGCCAGCTTCATCTGTCGCAGTTCCATGGATAGGACTGCATTCTAAGCCCGTAAGATTCAAGATGCCAGTCATTGCTGTTGTGGAGGCGTGGGCTGATTCGTGAACGTCCCTGTTGTGCAGCCAAAGTTGAAACAAAGTATCCTTTGTCCTATGTTTTGTTATTTGCTACTTTAAAATGATGGTATTATACATTTTACATGACATGAATAATAAAAATATGATGTAATGAAACACGGCTCGCCAATACTAGTAATAACAATGACGTAAGGATATTAGAGGTCGATATGAAGGGGGTCAGTAGTTGTATAGATGCAGTGAGCTTGATTTTCAAAATGTGCACAGAATTCAAATCCAGTCTAGTATTTGTTAATGCACCACGCGCGAAAATTAATTTCAGGAAAAGATGCTACTTAAATCAATCTTCTGAATTGATGTACAACTAGTAAGTCATGTAAAACTCTAGATTGGTCAACCTCATGGCATGGAAAGGAATCGTGTTTTGCCACTGCAGGAGCTCGAGAAAGACTGTATATCCATTCATATTTAAAATATGTTGTTATTGTGTAAAATAATTTTTTTCTATCCCAACAAGATTCAAATAATTTGTAATGAAATACATGATATTGAAATGCACAAAACTTTCTTTTGAATACACTAATGTGCACACCTTTAATACATACATTTGAATAAGGATTGCCATCTGTCCTCATCATGTGAAGAAAAATAAATGACATATAATTAATAAAATTTACATGGATTCAAAATGTCAACCATCCTTTGAAAATACTAAGGAATGTCTAGTTGGTAAACAAAACATGGCACGATGTACATACAGTAGTCAAAAGGTATGTTTATCTTAATGGGGATAATGTGTGTGGTTGAGCTAATATCAGTATTTATTATTTCACATCCTTACTCCCTCCATCCATTTTCAATGTAATCTGTCTGGTTTAGATTGGAAACGACACGTATTGTCTGTACCATTTATGCAACAATGCATGACTATATTCATACAGTCTTGGTGTTAGGTTCTGTTCCTCTAGGGTAACTCACTGGCATCGCATGACGGTGAATACAAAACTACCAGTGACATTAACACTGTAATATTATTAAACGTAATATGTATTCATTCTAAAATGAATGGAGGGCCATTTAAGTTAAAACCTTGAAACTGTGGGTTAATTAAACAACCCTTTGAAAGGATTCTTCAAATAAGCTTTTTTTTTATGGTTCCTCAACATTTCAACAAATGTTTGTGGTAGATTTTTTTGAGAGGGTAAGTTCATATGGTTCTTTGAGTAACCAGTATATATAGTTATTTAACATACACTCTGACTTGTTTCCTTGAAGAATAGGGGTATAGGGGTTCCCCACAGTGTCAAAATATAGGATACTATAATAACCTATTCTTTTTAGAGTCTAGCCAATGTGAAATGTATGCAGCACCAGGTCCCTCACGGAAGCAAACACAGAACCAAACAGGCTGGGGTGGTATGTTTAGCAACCACATGCTAAGATGACCAGCAGAGCAGCATTCTGAGTGAGTACCCTGGCCCACTTACAGTGAAAAGACCATCATATTAGATAAGGGAAACTTCATACTGTGGTAGTAGTGCCTTCAAATGATACATAGCTTAATCAGTGTCCATTCGGGTTCCCTGGGTGAGCTGCATTTCATTTACAACATTGTACATTTAGTAATAAGTGAATTATTTTCCACAATGTAAACTTAATGTGTGCTTTTCACAGAAGCACAATTGTAATGACCATGTCCATGTACATTTCATCAATGTGACTGATTTGTGTTTTCAAATTCAGCTGTGAAACTGCCATGCCTTATCAATCCGCTTTGGCCCTCATTTACGTTATCTTAGGGAGTCATGACTTACAGATAGATTTTCATAGGAATCCTTTTCTCTGTAAGATATGTGGATATCATTGCTTCAGAACAAAGAGTAATTGTGCAAAATCATTTTCTTGTTTTAACTTTTGGACAGCCTGAGGTACGGATGTTTAGCATGGCTGTGCTGGTTGCTGTTGGAGTGCTTTTTGAACACCTTCAACTTGATCAAAACCATGGTCCAGCAGGGGGAGGGCTGATCGTCACTTCTATCTCACAAGATCTTCATGCACCTCTCCACCTCGGCATGCGGAACACGCTGCTGTGCTGGAGCTGTGGGCCTGGGTTTTTCTGTGTCATTCAATATGCATTGGTGATACGCGGCTGTGTGAGCTTCTGGCCACTGACCCAGCTGAGTGTCTTCCACTGCTTCAAGGAGTTTCACTACAACTCTCCGCTGTTAGGTAAGATCAAGACATATATTCAACCATCGACAACGTGGCCTTTGTGGTGACTTTCCTGAATGCCCGCTGTTTTCCCCCTTATTCTCCCTTCATTACGAGTGGAGAGAGGAAGCCAAATGCGGGACTAATATGCTGATGTTACCCGCTATTATCAACTCAAACCTTTACATGTTAGTGCTCATCTTTTATAAACTCAGTTCCCCGTGATGGTGATGCTGCCCTCATACATCGGGGTGGTAGTCCATCTCTACAGACAAACATGGGAGATGACAAAGAATAAGACCAATGTTCAGAGTGCTGACGCCTACATACCTGCTGGTCTGCAAGCTCATGGTGGCCCTGCTAGCCGTATACATAGTTGTTCTCACCACCATCTTTCTGTGCTATCTGTACTGTCTGTATGCAATGTATGGCTTTCATCTCATCACTTCTTTTGGGTTACTACTTCTTTTGCATAGCATCAGGAGTTCTCTTGACCATCACCAATAAGAATCAGAGGGAGAAACATCGCGTTCTATTCTGCGGTACCCAATCATCAGATTCGTCAAGCACAAGCCACAGTGGAGAAAATGGGCATCTTCCTACTGTATGCTCAAGTTTAAATGCATTAGAACAGTGTGGTTCACTCGTTAATGCCGGTGCAGATGACAATATTATTTGGTACTTCTCTTGTTTTTATGTTTAGGTTTTACTACCTTTCCAGTTCAAGGTCACACATTGACTCTCATTGATGATAACTATGCACAGTTTAAGGTGTGTCTTTAGCCTAGAGTGAAAACTAGTTAGAAGCACCACACCTCATTAAAGCAATTACAGCTGGGAAACTATTTGAATAAAGTTATATCAACTTTTTTTTACACAACAATTTAGGCAGCATATAGCCATGTTTTTTGTTGAAATTGCTCAAGCTCAATACATTTGGTTAGCAATACTTGATGGATAGTAGTATTTAAACCTCATATCCAGGGGTTAAATTTGGCTTGAGGCGTCAGGAACTGAGCTCCTCCATGTATGGTTGAAATGAGACCTAATGGGAACTGAGCTACTGTACTTCCACTGACCAGCGGTTGAAAATGTTAGATACAACTGGAAAGTTGAATGTAGGACTACCCCCCTTCCCAAATCCCAATTTCAGTCCTATACTCATCTCTGATTAAATAGGCAGGACAATTACACACATTTTAATGTGGAAGACACACCAGCATGGCCTTTCAAGGTGTTCAGAGTTCCAAAGTGTTCTAGTTGCAGTCCTAAAGACATCTGTAACTAAGAAAATAATCAAGTATATTATTTATTTTTTATTTTTTTATTTAAAGACATCCTGTGTAAGGTACACATGTGTAGTTCACTAGTTTTCACTAATTACTGTTAAGGAATCAATAATACAAATATTGACATTTATGCTACTTGGTGTAGAATTACAGTATATTCTCATCAGTAGTTAGTTGAACTTCTTCAGAAATTTGGGTTTGATAAATTCCAGCATGCCATTTTTCTCAAAGGTTTGGGGCAGGCTGTCCACATGCATGATGGCCTTGTGAGCTTCATCAAACAGAGCCCCACCAATCTCGTTCTTTACTCTGTCTCTCCAGGCACTGAGACTGGGTCTGTTCTCAAAGACATCCAGACCAGTGCCAACCAGCTGAAAAACATGCAGACACAGGATATAATAAAACCATTTCAGGAGAAGTACACCACAAATTTACAACCTGGGAGGGATACTTAAAACAATTGAATCATTAACACAATAGAATAATTTCACAATCAAATCCCTTACAGAATCAAACCCCTTACACAATAAAATCTAATCCTTACACAATGGAATTTCTGATGTACAGTTGTGCTCATAAGTTTTAATACCCTGGAAGTAATGTTGGCATTGATTTTAATAATATGATGGATCATGCAAAAAAAAGTGTCTTTTATTTAAGAATAGTGATCAAATGAAGCCATTTATTATCACATTGTTTTTGGGCTCCTTTTTATATCATAATGATAACATAAATCACCCAAATGGTTCTGATCAAAAGTTTACATACCCTTGAATGTTTGGCCTTGTTACAGACACACAAGGAGACACACACAGGTGAAAATGGCAATTAAAGTGGAATTTACCACACCTGTGGCTTTTTAAATTGCAATTAGTTTCTGTGTATAAATAGTAAATTAGTTTGTTAGCTCTCACGTGGATGCACTGAGAAGGCTAGATACTGAGCCATGGGGAGTAGAAAAGAACTGTCAAAAGACCTGCGTAAGAAACAGGTAATGGAACCTTATAAAAATGAAAAAGGGTGTACAGTGGGGCAAAAAAGTATTTAGTCAGCCACCAATTGTGCAAGTTCTCCCATTTAAAACGATGAGAGAGGCCTGTAATTTTCATCATAGGTACTCTTCAACTATGAGAGACAAAATGAGAAAAAAAATCGAGAAAATCACATTGTAGGCTCCCACAGACCTGTAACTTCTTCTTTAAGAGGCTCCTCTGTCCTCCACTCGTTACCTGTATTAATGGCACCTGTTTGAACTTGTTATCAGTATAAAAGACACCTGTCCACAACCTCAAATAGTCACACTTCAAACTCCACTATGGCCAAGACCAAAGAGCTGTCAAAGGACACCAGAAACAAAATTGTAGACCTGCACCACTCTGGGAAGACTGAATCTGCAATAGGTAAGCAGCTTGGTGTGAAGAAATCAACTGTGGGAACAATTATAAGAAAATGGAAGACATACAAGATCACTGATAATCTCCCTTGATCCGGGGCTCCACACAAGATCTCACCCCGTGGGGTCAAAATTATCACAAGAACAGTGAGCAAAAATCCCAGAACCACATGGGGGGACTTAGTGAATGACCTGCAGAGAGCTGGGACCAAAGTAACAAAGGCTACCATCAGTAACACTGTCCAGGCCTGTCTATGCCTGTCCGCGGTTTGCTAGAGAGCATTTGGATAGTCCAGAAGAGGATTGGGAGGATGTCATATGGTCAGATGAAAAAAAAACTGAGTTGCATCCAAAGAACACCATACCTACTGAAAAGGATGGGGGTGGAAACATCATGCTTTGGGGCTGTTTTTCTGCAAAGGGACCAGGACGACTGATCCGTGTAAAAGAAAGAATGAATGGGGCCATGTATTGTGAGATTTTGAGTGAAAACCTCCTTCCATCATCAAGATCATTGAAGATGAAACGTGGCTGGGTCTTTCAGCATGACAATGATCCCAAACACACCGCCCGGGCAACGAAGGAGTGGCTTCGTAAGAAGCATTTCAAGGTCCTGGAGTGGCCTAGCCAGTCAACAGATCTCCACCCCATAGAAAATCTTTGGAGGGAGTTGAAAGTCCATGTTGCCCAGCGACAGTCCCAAAACATCACTGCTCTAGAGGAGATCTGCATGGAGGAATGGACCAAAATACCAGCAACAGTGTGTAAAAACCTTACAGAAAACGTTTGACCTCTGTCATTGCCAACAAAGGGTATGTAACAAAGTATTGAGATGAACTTTTGTTATTGACCAAATACTTATTTTCCACCATAATTTACCAATAAATTCATTAAAAGTCCTACAATGTGATCTCATTTTGTCTCTCATAGTTGAAGTGTACCTATGATGAAAATTACAGGCCTCTCTCAACTTTTTAAGTGGGAGAACTTGCACAATTGGTGGCTAACTAAATAATTTTTTGCCCCACTGTAAAAAGATATCCAAAGCCTTGCAAATGCCAGTCAGTACTGTTCAATCACTTATTAAGAATTGGAAGTTTCTGGGATCTCTTGATACCAAGCCAAGGTCAGGTAGACCAAGAAAGCGCTATGTTTGGAGAGGGGTTAACAAGGCCTATAATGAACAGAATACCATCCCTACTGTGAAGCATGGCGGTGGCTCACTGATGTTTTGGGGGAGTGTGACCTCTAAAGGCACAGGGAATCTTGTTAAAATTGATGGCAAGGTGAATGCAGCATGTTATCAGAAAATTCTGGCAGAGAATTTGTATTCTTCTGCACAAAAGCCGTGCATGGGATGTTCTTGGACTTTCCAGCACGACAATGACCCTAAGCACAAGGCCAAAGTTGACCCTCCAGTGGTTACAGCAGAAAAAGGTGAAGGTTCTGGAGTGGCCATCACTGTCTCCTGACAGAATTTTTCTTTGTTGCCATGTTTTGTTTTATGATCATCAAGCCACTCTGGGAAGATCTCAAACGTGCGGTTCATGCAAGACAACCAAAGACTTTGCATGACCAGGAGGCATTTTGCCAAGACGAATGGGCTGTTATACCACCTGCAAGAATTCAGGGCCTCATAGACAACTATTACAAAAGACTGCACGCTGTCATTGATGCCAAATGGAGGCAATACACAGTATTAAAAACTAAGGATATGCAGACTTTTGAACAGGGGTCAGTTCATCTTTTTCTTTGTCGCCATGTTTTGTTTTATGAGTTTGCCTTTCTGTTATGACCTACAGTTGAATGTGAATCCCATAAGAAATAAAAGATGTGTTTTGCCAGCGCATTCATGTTTTCTTTACAAATGGTACATACACTCACCTAAAGGATTATTAGGAACACAATATTAATACTGTGTTTGACCCGCTTTCGCCTTCAGAACTGCCTTAATTCTACGTGGCATTGATTCAACAAGGTGCTGAAAGCATTCTTTAGAAATGTTGGCCCATATTGATAGGATAGCATCTTGCAGTTGATGGAGATTTGTGGGATCCACATCCAGGGCATGAAGCTCCCGTTCCACCACATCCCAAAGATGCTCTATTGGGTTGAGATCTGGTGACTGTGGGGGCCATTTCAGTACAGTGATCTCATTGTCATGTTCAAGAAACCAATTTGAAATGATTCGAGCTTTGTGACATGGTGCCTTATCCTGCTGGAAGTAGCCATCAGAGGATGTGTACATGGTGGTCATAAAGGGATGGACATGGTCAGAAACAATGCTCAGGTAGGCCGTGGCATTTAAACAATGCCCAATTGGCACTAAGGGGCCTAAAGTGTGCCAAGAAAACATCCCCCACACCATTACACCACCACCACCAGCCTGCACAGTGGTAACAAGGCATGATGGATCCATGTTCTCATTCTGTTTACGCCAAATTCTGACTCTACCGTCTCTGCGTCTCTGCGTGAAAATTCCAGGAACTGAGCAGATTGTGAAATACTCAGACCGGCCTGTCTGGCACCAACAACCATGCCACGCTCAAAATAGCTTAAATCACCTTTCTTTCCCATTCTGACATTCAGTTTGGAGTTCAGGAGATTGTCTTGACCAGGACCACACCCCTAAATGCATTGAAGCAACTGCCATGTGATTGGTTGATTAGATAATTGCATTAAGGAGAAATTGAACAGGTGTTCCTAATAATTCTTTAGTTGAGTGTATATTGCCAATTCTCCAAGGGTATGCAAACTTTTGAGCACAACTGTAATATAATCTCTTACACAACAATAACATCTATCTTACATAATAGAATCACTTACACAATATAATGCCTTATACAATCTAATGCCTTAAACAACAGAATCTCTTAAAAATAGAAGCCCTTGAATCTGATTTCATGCACATCTCTTGCCCAATAGAATAAAATCAGTCTAACTTTAACCTACACTTTAATTCTTAACACATTTAATTGGAGTACCTGCATGATCTCTACTATGGCCACCAGGTCTGCTAGTGAGATCTTCTCCCCGATGATGAAGGGTTTATCCTCCAGGAACTTCTCATGAAACACCTTTAGAGACAGCGTCAGGTCCTCCATTGCTGAGTTCATTTTCTCCTTGGGTACTTCTGAACCACTTAAGATGGGAACCATTGCCTGAGAAGATGATCATATTTTATTAATCCGTTCATACCAATACTTTTTTAAGATGAGAAAAAAAAAACTAGTTTTAAAATGTCTGTTGGCAATTAACAAAAATATTTTTAGGAGTAAAACAAAGTTGAAGTTGTAAAGTCTCTTTACATCTCGTCAGATTTCAAAAATTATGTAATTAAGTTTCTTTTCAAACAATATCTTTATGTTTAGTCATGCAACAGTGTTATACAGTGCTAGGCAATACCTGAATAATCATGATAACAACATTTGGGGAGCAGGTGTGTTAAATTTGGTGTTATTGCCCTCACACTCCCTCATACTGGTCACTGGAAGTTCAACATGGCACCTCATGGCCAAGAACTCTCTGAGGATCTGAAAAAAAGAATCGTTTCTCTACATAAAGATGGCCTACATAAAGAAGAAGTTTGCCAAGACCCTGAAACTGAGCTGCAGCACGGTGGCCAAGACCATACAGCGGTTTAACAGGACAGGTTCCACTCAGAACAGGCCTCGCCATAGTCAACCAAAGAAGTTGAGTGCATGTGCTCAGCATCATATCCAGAGGTTGTCTTTGGGAAATAGACTTATAGACGTGTGTTGCCTACAGTCAAGCATGGTGGTGGGATTGTCATGGTCTGGGGCTGCGTTAGTGCTGTCGGAACTGGGGAGCTACAGTTCATTGAGGGAACCATGAATGCCAACATGTACTGTGACATACTGAAGCAGAGCATGATCCCCTCCCTTCGGAGACTGGGCCGCAGGGCAGTATTCCAACATGACAACAACCCCAAACACACCTCCAAGACGACCACTGCCTTGCTAAAGAAGCTGAGGGTAAAGGTGATGGACTGACCAAGCATGTCTCCAGACCTAAACCCTATTGAGCATCTGTGGGGCATCCTCAAATGGAAGGTGGAGGAGCGCAAGGTCTCTAACATCTACCAGCTCTGTGATGTCATCATGGAGGAGTGGAAGAGGACTCCAGTGGCAACCTGTGAAGCTCTGGTGAACTCCATGCCTAAGAGGGTTAAGACAGTGCTGGAAAATAATGGTGGCCACACAAAATATTGATACTTTGAGCCCATTTGGACATTTTCACTTAGGGGTGTACTTTGCACTTTTGTTGCCAGCGGTTTAGACATTTAATGGCTGTGTGTTGAGTTATTTTGAGGGGACAGCAAATGTACACTGTTATACAAGCTGTACACTCACTACTTTACATTGTAGTAAAGTGTCATTTCTTCAGTGTTGTCACATGAAAAGATACACTCAAATATTTACAAACATGTGAGGGGTGTACTCAATTTTGGGAGATACTGTATACTATGTGCTCAATGTCTTCTGATGTTTACTTCGCAATACTTTGTTGCCGAAGGCAGCCTTGTGGTTACACATGTTGATAATATAGTACTTAATTGCTTTCAACTGTTGAGCCAATCAACCATGTTCCTTTAAAGTGTGTGTCTATCATTAATGTACAGCACTGATGAAGGCATGAAGCCGAAACATTTGTTTTGTATAAATATATTTTTTGCGCACCTGGTACTTTTTTGTTCAGTTTTCAGCATGGATTAAATTATAATTTGCTACATCTCAGCCTCCTTGGATTTTTTCCTGTTTATCATCATGAGTTTGAGTATTGAGTGTGAGTTCATTTTTCATATACTTTTTCAACAAACAATAACATTTCTCAGTTTCAACATTTGATATGTTGTCTTTGTACTCTTTTCTATAGAATATAGGGTTTAAATGATTTGCACATCATTGCATTCTGTTTTTATTTACATTTTATTCCACTTTTTTGCCAATTAAATATTACCCATGAACACAAAAATAGTGCATTTCAAATTCTACTCAGAATAAATTTTGGATGTCTAGATCTTACCCTGAACCAGAACACCTTTGAGCCATGGGCTCGCATAGCTGCATGTTGCCATGACAGATACTCATTTACTCGAGCTCGCTTCTGCAGGTCTGCTGGGTACCAATGGTCCAAGGTACCAAATTTTTCAGCCATATACTGGAGGATTGCAACACTAAATAAAAGAGGAGATGTATGATTCATTAGAAGAACTCCTCACAAACTCAATTACAGCCAGGGCTGGTCCTAGGTAAACACTGGCAGCAAAACCCTGAATTGCTATAAGTAAACATAAACATTATGAATGTGTATTAACACATTAAAAACATTGATATTGATGAAGCCATTTTCCAACAGTTCCTTTAAAACATTGTGGCCACTTTTTGCAGAGACAAGTGCTTCTGTCTACTCACTAGTGTTGGGCTACTATTCTACATTTTATGGTCATGTTTGCTGGTCAGGATGTTGTCATCAACCTCTCTGTTGCCTTTCTGCAATACCAGACAATGGTGAAGGAGTTGGTTTGCTGAGCAGGATTTTGTCCCAATCTCAAACTCTGTAGCCTAGACTTGTTAGTCCCACACAACTAATGTGTAGGACGCAACTTATCTGGTGGCTGTTATTGCTGCTACAGCAGCACGAATAAGCTCACCACACATTAGTATAGAGCAGTAGTCATCCCCACCATGAGCTCACTACCATTTCCACAAGGCAGTCAGGGCTCCTAAATCAAGAACCTAGTACTTAGTGAGATGCGCATTTCAAAACCAAATATTTGTCAGCAGTTAGTTAACTTGCTAGCCGCACCATACAAGCAGATCTTTCATCAGTCCTTTAACTCTATGGGTAAAAAAAACAAATATCCAATTAACACTGATAAAAAACACAGAATGTTTAAAGAATACAGTTATCTGGCAACCACAGAACCATGTGGTTTGGGGGATGTTACTGAACTTTTAATGATAGACAGAAACATTTACTGAAATGTTCCATGTTTTGATGGGGGGCTGTGAGAATTGAAACATTTCATTTGTTGTTATTCAGGGCCTACCATGTTGCTGGAGGCCCTAAGCAATCACACGTGTTGCAACCACACCAAGCATTTCATTGGCATAACTTGTTTTCAAAATAAACCTTTGAACTTTGAACTTTATGTCTGAAACCAGCCCTGAGTAGATTTGCCATGTAACAATCTCACTGTAAAGCGTGTAGGCTTCTTTACCTCTCAGTAAGAATGAAGTCTCCATCTCTCATGACCGGAACCTTTCTCACCACACTGATCTTGCCAAAGTCATCCCGATACTGCTGGCCTGAGGAGCAAAAATTGCACAACTGATCCACAAAAAATGTTTCACTGATGTATCCAAATTGTCTTTCAGGAGAAAATAGTTGCTGTCACGGTGCGTTGAGGATCAGTGCCACCGTCCCGTACACCTCCAGTTCCCATCACTCCACAAACACATCCCGGACTTGTCTTCGTGTCTTCAACTATTCACACCAGGTCCCTATCATCCCATTAGTATGTGTTTAAATGTTTCCCCTCTGCTCCCCACATTTGTCGATCATTGTTGGTACTGTCTGTATGTATGTATGTCACCCGTAACTGGTGAGTGTTTCTGGTTTGCTGTCTAAGGATTCAGCCCCATTGTTTTCTTTAAGTTTGTTTTTGAATGCTCGTGTTTGATTTTCATTAAAAACCCTACACCGAATATATTCGCCTGCGCCTGGTTTCCTCCACTACTGCCACTGTTACAGTTGCTGTTTTGTTATACCGAATATATACAAATGCTAAAAAGCTTTACCCTACTTCTTTCATATTTTAGGACTCTTACTGACATTACCTCTGTTCAAATTGGTTGAAATCAAAGAAATCCCAAGAAATCAAACCTGTAATAATAATTGTAATAAACTGCAACTTTCTAACTTGATTTGCAATAGCCATTGACCAATATAGCTAAAAATATTTTAACATAAACATTTCCCCTAAAATAATTTTTTACTATTTTGTAATAGTCATCCAAAAGCACTCCTCAATCAAATCTTAATGAATTACATTCCTAAAATCTCGCAGTACCTGAAAACAGATCGACAAACTTAAAATCAAATGGAATGCCTGTTTTCTTTGCAAAAATAAACACAGAACGACATGGCTGAGAGTGCAGATCAAGGTACAATTCCAACGGCATTTTCCTGGAAGCAGATGGGCATGTGTTATGTGGGGAACTTCTTCCCTAAACTTGCCATCCTTTATGTTGGTATGGGGCCCCTCCCATAATGGTCAATTTATTATAAATCATTACCACAGTAATTTATGTATTGGCTTGTGGTTGCACCAAGGTGAACTTTGCAACAGTTTCTAAATACTGATAAACTATCAAGACCGGTTCTGTGCATTGATCATTTTAGTATTCGGTTTTTGCCTAAAGACTTTTGTTATAGTCATTATAAGCAATGAGTGAAATGTCTTAAAGTTGGGCAGTTCCACTAAGAAAAATCTGACACTTCTCACAAATTTATAAAACCAAAAGTTCACAACCGATGGAGCAGCTTTTACACTTTGAGTTGAATAAGTCAATTTTCTTGTTTATTTAGCTAAGTTACTAAGCTTTGGTTTACTTTGAAGTGCCTTTAAACAGGCATTCATGAGTTGCTATACTTTGGACCTATGCATTAATTATATCTTCCATCCATTGAGTCTTGAAAAATATAACAATATTAGTTCAAAGGATGTAATACATTTTAACTCAGGAGCTTAAAGATTAACTGTTGTAAGCTTGCTGATCCCCAAATATTAACACACGGTAAATATTACCTAAAAAGATCAATGATTTCCACATGAGAAACAGATTCTGCCTTTATTTCATTTATGTGTTCAAAAAGCTTCACCCAGCCATAATACATAATATATAAGAACATGTTCCTATTGTAAGAAAATATTAGCACTTAATTAGTAACTTTTAATGAGTTGAGAACTGGGATAATGAATGATAAAGAATGTTGATAATACAGACAAGTTTAAATCGACCTAAATATGCTTCTGTTGTAGTAATGTTTGGCACTTGAAACCTAAAAACCTAAACATTTTCTCCAAACTGTGCTGAATTGCTCTTCTTCGAAGTCATTCTCCAGGGTGACGTGAAATGGTTAAGTGGGTGTTGGGAGTTTTAATTAACTCAAATTTATTCTAGAGGCAGATCTGCATTTAAGGCAGAAAAGAATCAGTGAAGAGAGTGGAGCTTAAGTTCCAGCTCTGAAACCACTCGGTAAAACTGTAAGGGTTGGGGCTAGGTTACATAAGGGTTAGGGATATGGTAAGTGTTAAGGTTTAATAGGGACAAGAAAAAGTCCCACCCTCTTCATTGAGTCAACCAATCACATTTGTTTCTGCCTTCAGGGCAGACCTACCTCCAAATTATATTTCAGTAAGTGGAACTCCAACATGCAACAAAGTGTGACTACATTAGGCCTCTCTGCCTCAGTCTACCATGACACCTGACGTGTCATTTTTGCCCAGCCACCTGATGTGAGTGCTGATAGCTACTTCATAAAAACATTGTTATAAACAATAATCAAGCGTGAGTGTGGGCAAAACACTGGATTCTTGTGAGAAGAGTTCTGAAAGGCACTTTTTCTTTTATATACATAGGTATTTTCTTTGGTGAGTCAAAAATAAAAAAATTGCTAAAAAGGTTATTTTGGCTTACACTTCATGGTTGGGCGAGCAGTGTGACATCACAAATTGGATATCACACAATTGGAAAGAAAAACAGGGAAATTACAAAATTAAATAATAATATGACATTGGTCAATAACGTACTGAAATACTATATTTTTTTTGTAGCAAACATTTCTATCCAAACCATGAGTGAAAAACAAGTTCTTATGTGACCCTAATTGTGTTGCTAGTGCCATGTTCTTACAAACTATGCCACACATAAACACAACAATACAGTAACAATACAACACTGTAAAGTCCAATACAACACTGTAAATACAATACAATAATGTAAAATACAAATAAGTGTGAACCATTTCTGATTGTCATTTCCACGAGTGTACAACCATCCTTCAGGGTTGGATTTGACACTCCAAAATATGTTCTCCTAGGTGCTTGAACAATGAATACATTTACATACTGAAATGCCAGTGAGAAAATTCTTATACTTACTGTATGAACTGTTGTGATACTTTGTGACCCAGAATGTTGAGCATGCCACTGAGTCAAGCATAAAAATCTGTTGTCATCTAAGATAAAAGTGTCTGTGCCAATGGCAAACTGGATTTTGGTTTTCTATACATATTTCTTGGTTAAGGGATGCATTTGTTACATAAAGTTAATCAGGTATCTTGAAAATCTATTTTTGTAAACATACTGTAAAATAAAATCAGAATTGACTTCATCGTAATAGCACTTAAGAAACTTGTACAATTGAAGATCTTACACAGATTACACTATTAAAAAACAAACTTACATAGGATCTACCATAATTCCTCTATGTGAATAATGTCTAATTGCAGAGGGGACACTACCTTACTGCTTTTCCCCATGTTCTAATTGTCTGGCTACTGGTCCAGTCCTACAGGTGGAGACCACTCCTACATTAAAACCAATGTTTCGGTTCTAAGGGTTGACATTCAGAAACAAAGACAATGGTGAATGTTTATTCATATGGAAAAAATCATTATATTTAATGCAAACCCTTGTATGAGAAAGACTGGAAGGGCCCTGGCAGTCAGCCAAGCTGGACCTTAAATCTCTGTCACCAGGTGGCATGTGTGTCCTAGAGTTAGAGATTTAGGCTACTACACCAAACCCCATCACCTGTGTGCCACTACAATTAACTAGTCAGAATAGATACACTAATTGTGTAACATGTCATACAGTGGGGAGAACAAGTATTTGATACACTGCCGATTTTGCAGGTTTTCCTACTTACAAAGCATGTAGAGGTCTGTAATTCTTATCATAGGTACACTTCAACTGTGAGTGATGGAAAACAAAAATCCAGTAAATAGCATTGTATGATTTTTTTGTAATTAATTTGCATTTTATTGCATTACATAAGTATTTGATCACCTACCAACCAGTAAAAATTCCAGCTCTCACAGACCTATTAGTTTTTCTTTAAGAAGCCCTCCTGTTCTCCACTCATTACCTGTATTAACTGCACCTGTTTGAACTCGTTACCTGTATGAAAGACACCTGTCCACACACTCAATCAAACAGACTCCAACCTCTCCACAATGGCAAAGACCAGAGAGCTGTGTAAGGATCAGGGATAAAATTGTAGACCTGCACAAGGCTGGGATGGGCTACAGGACAATAGGCAAGCAGCTTGGTGAGAAGGCAACAACTGTTGGCGCAATTATTAGAAAATAGAAGAAGTTCAAGATGATGGTCAATCTCCCTCGGTCTGGGGCTCCATGCAAGATCTCACCTCGTGGGGCATCAATGATCATGAGGAAGGTGAGAGATCAGCCCAGAACTACACAGCAGGACCTGGTCAATGACCTGAAGAGAGCTGAGACCACAGTCTCATAGAAAACCATTAGTAACACACTATGCCGTCATGGATTAAAATCCTGCAGCGCACGCAATGTCCCCCTGCTCAAGCCAGCGCATGTCCAGGCCCGTCTGAAGTTTGCCAATGACCATCTGGATGATCCAGAGGAGGAATGGGAGAAGGTCATGTGGTCTGATGAGACAAAAATATAGCTTTTTGGTCTAAACAACCTCAAGAACACCATCCCAACCGTGAAGCATGGAGGTGGAAACATCATTCTTTGGGGATGCTTTTCTGCAAAGGGGACAGGACGACTGCACTATATTGAGGGGAGGATGGATGGGGCCATGTATTGCGAGATCTTGGCCAACAACCACCTTCCCTCAGTAAGAGCATTGAAGATGGGTCGTGGCTGGGTCTTCCAGCATGACAACGACCCGAAACACACAGCCGGGGCAACTAAGGAGTGGCTCCGTAAGAAGTATCTCAAAGTCCTGGAGTGGCCTAGCCAGTCTCCAGACCTGAACCCAATAGAAAATCTTTGGAGGGAGCTGAAAATCTATATTGCCCAGCAACAGCCCCGAAACCTGAAGGATCTGGAGAAGGTCTGTATGGAGGAGTGGGCCAAAATCCCTGCTGCAGTGTGTGCAAACCTGGTCAAGAACTACAGGAAATGTATGATCTCTGTAATTGCAAACAAAGGTTTCTGTACCAAATACTTATGTCATGCAATAAAATGCAAATTAATTACTTAATCATACAATGTGATTTTCTGGATTTTTGTTTTAGATTCCATCACTCACAGTTGAAGAGTACCTATGATAAAAATGACAGACTTCTACATGCTTTGTAAGTAGGAAAACCTGCAAAATCTACAGTGTATCAAATACTTGTTCTCCCCACTGTATTTGTGTATATTCTGACCACAGGCGATGGGGGAGAATATAGTTTCAAATAATTATTATTCTCCTCCTGTTTTTCTCCCTAACGTTGTAATATTCCATTTGTGATTAATGCCCTGCAATTGGCCCACAGACTCGGGACATGCAATGTTGAGGTATGTGTCTTGTCCTGCAAAAGCATATCCGGTGACATTCTCGTTCTTATCAACCAGGAGGTCTATAAACAAATCATTACCAGCCAGAGGTAACAAACTCTCCGGGTCCTTTACCATGTTTAAGCTCACGCACCCACGCCGTCACAAGGAGTTGCTAGAGCATGACGACGCATGGGAATTATATAACCTGCATGACCCCTGGTCTTATCCATGAGCAGGATTTGAAGCCTTGTCAAGCAAACTGTTAGGCCAGTGGCCCCCAACCTTGTTCAGTTACTGTACCCCCCCAAAAGATTTTGCACTGCTTGGAGTACCCCTAAAGTAATCAGGAATTACATAAAGTATCTGCTACTTACGTGTTGTTGCCAGATACCACAGCACACCTTCAGAGGTCTGGTGGAGTCCATGCCTAGATGGGTCAGTGCTGTTTTGGAGGACAAAGGGGGACCTACACAATATTAGGCAGGTGGTCATAATGTTTTGGCTGATTGGTGTCATTTGAATTGCTTAGAAATGGCTTTGTAACCACTCTCAGACACATGGACATCAATAATTTTTCTTCTGAGGGCTTCAAATACAGTTAGGTCCAGAAATATTTGGACACTGACACAATTGTCATAATTTTGGTTCTGTAGACCACCACAATGGATTTTAAATGAAACAACAACAAAAATATTGTATAAATCGTTTAGGAATTGCATGCATTTTCATACACAGTCCCCTTATTTCAGGGGCTCAAATGTAATTGGACAAATTAACACATTCATGAATAAAATGTTCATTTTTAATACATTGTCGAGAATCCTTTGCAGTCTGGAACACATGGACATCACCAAACACTGGGTTTCCTGCTTTGTGATCCTTTGCCAGGCCTTTACTGCAGCTGTCTTCAGTTGTTGTTTGTTCATGGGTCAAGTGAAATGCATGCTCGATCGGGTTGAGATCAGGTGATTGACTTGGTCATTGCAGAATATTCGAGGAGGGTATGTCTGCAGACCGCAAGTTGGAGGCATAACTTAATATGGGGGTTCCTTAATATTAAGTTACGCCCATTGAAGGTTTCCATTGGTGTTTTCGATTAAGTGCATGCGTTTATGAAGGAAGTATTACAGGGTCAATGACAAAGATTTTGGTAAGTGCTTCCAATTGACAACCGCTAGCTATATATTTAGGGATAGTAAACGTGTTCGCTAAGATCGCTATCTACTAAAATCTTTGAATCTGAGATTCGAATAGCTTTCCAGAGACAGACAACACGAAAACCCTTATAGCTACGTTTAAAGATGGCTAGCTACGCGACGAGGTAGGCTATTTCTGCCATGATGTGGCACATGGATTGCGATTATTACCTAAAACCTACCGGTAACGTACCGAAGCGTTCAAGCTTGCAGTGCAGCTGCAACTCTGCTTCAATCGTATCCTTGAGGCGTATTGACAGTGCATGAGGCTCCAGCAGAGGGTGGTGCAAAATTTACACGGCCTGGGGTTTGACAGGTGGATGTCAAACACGGTTGCCTTGTCTTGCACCACACGAGGCTTAAGCCAGCACTAGTCAATTAGGGTACGTTATAACTAGCTAAAGGTGTGTGATGCACCTGTCACTATGCAAGCAGGCAAGATCCATTTATTTTGTAGCTTATACACTATGTTGACATTATTTAGAAATGTAAACAAAATAATAATTTGTCATGGCCATCGTCTATGCAGTGGTGTAAAAAATAGTATTTGGCTGTGTTCACCATTTTTGTGAAGTTGCTAGGGATGAGCTAAATTACCTAAACAGAGTTCATAACTAACCAGTGACCTTAATTTATTATTTACACTCTTCCTTCTAATTTTATTGATCACTGGTTTAAAAATAAAAGAACAAGTGTTAGTAAAGAGCTGGATTCTCGGGTCCTTAAAACCAGGGATCAAGTGCGTAATCTTGGTGTTTTGATAGACTCAGACCTCACATTTAAGGGTCATATCAAAATGGTCACCAAAACAGCATTCTATCATCTAAAAAATATAGCCAGAATCAAAGGCTTGGTGCCCCAAAAAGACATCTAAGCTTTTATCTCTAGTAGGGTTGACTACTGTAATGGCATCTTAACTGGACTCTCCAAAAAGACTAAAACAGCTGCAGCTCATTCAGAATGCTGCTGCTAGAATGTTAACCAGGACCAAGAGAAAAGAGCACATCACTCCGGTTCTTAAATCTTTGCATTGGCTTCCAGTCAGTTACAGAATAGATTTCAAAGTGGTGCTTTTAGTTTATAAATCTCTGAATGGTTCAGGACCCAAATACATTTCTGATATGTTTGAAGAATATAAACTGACCAGGGCTATTAGATCCATGAGCCCAGAGTCCAAACTAAACATGGAGAAGCTGCGTTTAGCACTTATGCTGTACACAACTGGAATAAACTACCAGAAGATCAGAGACGTGCACCAAACGTATACATTTTCAAATCCAGGTTAAAATCACTTCACTTTTCACGTACCTAAACCTAACCACACTGTTTAGCCTTATAGCTTCCTAATGTTCTTATCCCGTTTTTATTCTTTTTATATTTTCTTATTCAAATTTGTATTATTATGAGGTTTTCATTTGTTTTGATGTTTTCATTTGAGTATTTGTTTTATGCTGTTGTATTTATATACACTCACCTAAAGGATTATTAGGAACACCATACTAATACTGTGTTTGACCCCCTTTCGCCTTCAGAACTGCCTTAATTCTACGTGGCATTGATTCAACAAGGTGCTGAAAGCATTCTCTAGAAATGTTGGCCCATATTGATAGGATAGCATCTTGCAGTTGATGGAGATTTGTGGGATGCACATCCAGGGCATCCAGTCAAAGTTGCTCTTCTATCAGCTTGAATCAGTCGGCCCATTCTCCTCTGACCTCTAGCATCAACAAGGCATTTTCGCCCACAGGACTGCCGCATTCTGGATGTTTTAACCTTTTCACACCATTCTTTGTAAACCCTAGAAATGGTTGTGCGTGAAAATCCCAGTAACTGAGCAGATTGTGAAATACTCAGACCGGCCCGCCTGGCACCCATGCCACGCTCAAAATTGCTTAAATCACCTTTCTTTCCCATTCTGACATTCCGTTTGGAGTTCAGGAGATTGTCTTGACCAGGACCACACCCCTAAATGCATTGAAGCAACTGCCATGTTGTCGGTTGATTAGATAATTGCATTAATGAGAAATTGAACAGGTGTTCCTAATTATCCTTTAGGTGAGTGTATATATATATTATTATTGTTTTTATTTTCTTCGATGTATGAATTGTGCTATATACATAAACTTGCTTGCTTTACCTGGTTACTTAGATCTTAATTAGATACTTCCATAAAGTGGTGAACACAGACAAACCCAGTTGAGTACTTTTACTTTGTACTTTGTACACCTCTACTTCTATGTGATTGTTGTGATCTTTCATTTCAGTTCCAAAGATGCGTTGTTGAGCTGGGGGATGCTGTTGTCTGGGTAAATGCCATGGGCCTCTTCTGAGACTGGGTACAAGTCCTCACCCCTGAATGATGAGGAAATACAGGGTGCTGTGCAAATGCTCAGAGAGGAAGAACAAGAAGCTCTCTCCCCATTCATGTTTTTGTTTAATAATTTTGATGACACTGAAACATTCATGGACGAAATAGACAAAAGATGACTTAGTGATAATTTTTAGCTTCTCTGTTAATTATTTTTGTTTATGAGGACACCTATTAGCTCTCTTTAAACCATCATCTAATGCTGGTTTCCACACAACAACAATTACAAGATCCAGAAAACACAATACAATTTGAGGAGACAGAGAGACAAGGAACATTATTTATTTAGCAAGAGTAAACTGCACAGTGTTTTGGAAGTGTTCACCTGGCCATACAACATGATAGGATGAATCCAAAGCCTACAAAATCTGTGCAAAGCTGAATACACAGTACATAAAGAAACAGTTTAGTTTTGACATTGTTGGAATGTAATGTTTTGAATATTTAATGGGGTAATTAAATGTTTAATTGTCTAACTGGCATATCATTTAATTTTTAATTTTTTGGTTATGCCATTAACTTTAAGATTTTGGGCTATATTAATTTATTTTCAATAATGCATGTTGTGCTCTTTTGGACCTGTTCTATTTGTAATTCATGCTATTGAATCAACTTTTAGGATAAGGGTTAAATAATGTTTTAAGTCTATAAAACGTCATTACTATATCATAAAAAAACCCTGGAAACATTTATTGTTCTGTAAACAGATGTTGACCTGACCTCTACATGATGCAAATTGAAACTTGCCACCTTTTTGCAACAGGCTATTGAAAATTCCATACTTACAGTTACCAATTTCAACTTTCTAGAAGATTGCTGTTAAATTGAACAGTGCAAGTCAGAGGAAGGAGAAACCATTACAATGATTTATATGAAAACTGGTCAGATCTACACAGCAGAACCCACAGGTCTCGGAAAAGGACCTTCAGAACAGTTTAGCTGTCACTGAAGTTGTTGCTCACAGGTCCACCGCACAATGTACCTTACACATGTTCACATTTGTCTAATATGTTGAATCTATGGAAAATACATAAATGGT
Organism: Esox lucius; assembly: GCF_011004845.1. NCBI lineage: Eukaryota > Metazoa > Chordata > Actinopteri > Esociformes > Esocidae > Esox > Esox lucius. The sequence continues at coordinate 13,687,898 of NC_047581.1, read as the reverse complement.
AACACTGCAAAAGGGAGGCTTTGTAACATGAAAGAGCTCAGATCATACTATATTTTAACTGCAATAAGCAGCATTCTCAACTACCAACCTCCTAATGATGGCCTTCTACTGTATCACATATAACCAAGCAATGGCTACTCAAAGAAAAACTGACCATGGCAGGAATAATGAGTATGACTGTGCATGTGTATGTATGCATGTGTCTGTATTATAACTGCACTCTAAACCACTAGTGTCTCATTCTTGACTGTAACCAAAACATGTAAAACTTTTTTAGAGGCACTTCAGTCTTCAAATGTATATATTTCAGTTGTATTTTATCAAACAATTTTAATCCTGAAACAAAATACAATTAAATGTTATTGGAAAATACCATTTTGTTTTACATAATTGGTACAAGCATAATCAGACCAGAGTGCTTTTTCAACATGTAGTCAAAGCAAATACACTTTTGTTTTCTATATCAGTGATTGAACCACTTGAACTTAGTGTTATATCTTGACAAATGATATTTAATTAAATCACATGGACTCTGAGATAAAGTTGTAACTTTAGTTTACTCTTCTTCCATTAGTACACTTAACGAAATTTTGTCATACCCATACATGACACCTAGTGCTGAAAATCAGGATGTCCCCAAACAGACCAATAGCGAACATCAGTGGGTGTAACTTAATATTCAGGAAGCCCCATTTAAACTAACCAATAGCGAACATCAGAGGGCGTAACTTAATATTCAGGAACCCCTATACTAAGTAACGGCCCCGACTTGCGGTCTGCAGATACACCTTATTGGAGGAATATTCCACTTCTTTGCCTTAAAAAACGAATGTGTTGCTTTCACAGTTGGTTTTGTGTCATTGTCCATCTGTAAAGTGAAGTCCAATCAACTTTGCTGAATTTGGCTGAATCTGAGCAGACAATTTATCCCTGTACACTTAAGTGGTGTTATGAGCCGTTCTAAGCCTTCTGCATATTATTTTCCTCCATTCATTCTGGTACTGATTGATCTTAGTTTCATTTTTCCAAAGAATGCGATTCCAGAACTGGACAGTTTTTTTTAGAAGTCTAATCTGGCCTTTACATTCTTGAGGCTTATGCACCTTGTGGTGAACCCTCTGTATTTGCTCTCGTGAAGTCTTCTCTTTGTGGTAGACTTGGATAATGATATGCCTACCTCCTGGAGAGTGTTCTTCACTTGGCTGGATGTTGTGAAGGGGTTTTTGTTTACCATGGAAAGGATCCTACGATCATTCACCACTGTTGTCTTCCGTGGACATCCAGGCCTTTTTGTGTTGCAGAGCTCACCAGTGCATTCTTTATTTTCTCAGAATGTACCAAACTTTTGATTTGGCCACTCCTAATATTCCTGCTATCTCTGTGATGGAATTTTTTCTTTTGTTTTTGCAGCCTAAGGATGGCCTGTTTCACTTGCATTGAGAGCTCCATTGACCGCATGTTGTGGGTTCACAGCAACAGCTTTCAAATGTGAATGCCACACCTGGAATCAACTCCAGACCTTTTTTCCTGCTTAATTGATGAAGAATTAACGAAGGAATAGCCCACACCTGTCCATGAAACAGTTTTTGAGTCAAATGTTTAATTACTTTTGTCTTTTTGGAAGGCTGGACCCTCCCAAGTTATTCTCCAATGTTTTTCTTATCATTTTCATCTGATTTGTTGAATCTGATTCAAATTTTTGCCATTTTATGTGACTGTAAATGTTGGACATTTTGGTTGCATTTCTGTTTATTTTCCTTGTATAAATGGTTTCAAAGAAAAAACATATTTTGTTAACTTCTTAAATTGGATTAACTTCATCAATAAATGTAGCTGCAATTTACAAACCCAATTCCAAAAAAGTTGTGACACTGTACAATTGTGAATAAAAACAGAATGCAATGATTTGGAAGTTTCAAATTTAAATATTTTATTCAGAATACAACATAGATGACATATGTTTAAACTGAGAAAATGTTTCACTTTAAGGGAAAAATAAGTTGATTTTTAATTTCATGGCATCAACACATCTCAAAAAAGTTGGGACAAGGCCATGTTTACCACTGTGTAGCATTCCCTCTTCTTTTTATAACAGACTGCTAATGTCTGGGGACTAAGGAGACAAGTTGCTCAAGGTTATGAATAGGAATGTTGTGCCATTCTTGTCTAATACAGGCTTCTAGTTGCTCAACTGTCTTAGGTCTTCTTTGTCGCACCTTCCTCTTTATGATGCGCCAAATGTTTTCTATGGGTGAAAGATCTGGACTGCAGGCTGGCCATTTCAGTACCCGGATCCTTCTTCTATGCAGCCATGACATTGTGATTGATGCAGTATGTGGTCTGGCATTGTCATGTTGGAAAATGCAAGGTTTTCCCTGAAAGAGACAACGTCTGGATGGGAGCATATGTTGTTCTAGAACTTGGATATAACTGTCGGCATTGATGGTGCCTTTCCAGATGTGTAGGCTGCCCATGCCACACGCACTCATGCAACCTCATACCGTCAGAGATGCAGGCTTCTGAACTGAGCGCTGATAACAACTTGGGTTGTCCTCTTTAGTCCGGATGACATGGCGTCCCAGTTTTCCAAAATGAACTTCAAATTTTGATTTGTCTGACCACAGAACACTTTTCCACTTTTCCACAATCCATTTTAAATGATCCTTGGCCCAGAGATAACGCCTGCGCTTCTGGATCCTGTTTAGATACGGCTTCTTTTTTGACCTATAGAGTTTTAGCCGGCAACGGCGAATGGCACGGTAGATTGTGTTCACCGACAATGTTTTCTGGAAGTATTCCTGAGCCCATGTTGTGATTTCCATTACAGTATCATTCCTGTATGTGATGCAGTGCCGTCTGATGGCCCGAAGATCACGGGCATCCAGTATGGTTTTCCGGCCTTGACCCTTACGCACAGAGATTGTTCCAGATTCTCTGAATCTTTGGATGATATTATGCACTGTAGATGATGATAACTTCAAACTCTTTGAAATTTTTCTCTGAGAAACTCCTTTCTGATATTGCTCCACTATTTTTCGCCGCAGCATTGGGGGAATTGGTGATCCTCTGCCTATCTTGACTTCTGAGAGACACTGCCACTCTGAGAGGCTCTTTTTATCGCCAATCATGTTGCCAATTGACATAATAAGTTGCAAATTGGTCCTCCAGCTGTTCCTTATCTGTACATTTAACTTTTCCGGCCTCTTATTACTACCTGTCCCAACTTTTTTGGAATGTGTAGCTCTCATGAAATCCAAAATGAGCCAATATTTGGCATGACATTACAAAATGTCTCACTTTCAACATTCGATATGTTATCTATATTCTATTGTGAATTAAATACAAGTTTATGAGATTTGTAAATTATTCCATTCCTTTTTTACTGTCTCAACTTTTTTGGAATCGGGTGTGTAGCTCAAGCATCCGTGAGCACAATTATATAAAAAAAGGCAACACATAAAAATGTCTGTTTTCTTTGAGTAACTGTATTTGTACAACACAATATGGGTTTCCTGGCCTGGGGTGGTCCTGCCCACTGCTATTTCAGAAAAAATAAATGTTGATTATTTTACTTTTTCCTCAGTCTTTATTAAGGGGGACAAATAATTTTGAAAAATACCGTAGGAATATCTTGTTTTTTTTTTAAATGTCCCCCAATAAACCAAATTATTTCGTTTCCTTATCTGATTCAGGCTACAGTTAGACAATCTGTTTTCAAGCCATAAACCCAGCACCAATGGGTTAAATGTCACGTGGTAAGCGGGTGTTATTATATCACTCCAGCCTATAAAAAGTTTACTTGCAGAATGGGGAGAGATAAATGCGAACCTATTGGGCTCCAACGGTTGCGCAGCGACGTAACTTCGTGGCTTCAGAAGATTCTTGTCCGTGCACTGCTGTCCACGGGTCCAGAAGATGATGCGGACTTTTTTCTTTCTATCTTGCGTCTTTACGCTGCTGTGCCTCCGATGCATGCATTGTTCGCCAGTGCCAGAAGCAAGCAGGTACAAAGCCTCTCAGGTGAGTGCAGGATACTAGAGCTCTTTCGTTGGTTTGATTATTGCCCTTAATAAAATAACTTAATTAATGTATGTTTTGGAAGTTCCATCGGGTGCAAGCATGCAACTGCCAATTATTCCTTCTATTTCCTAATATAAAGAATGTTACACACATGGAAGTTCTGAAAGGTTTGCGTAGTTCTCAGTTTTGCATTTCGGATTTTAATTGCAGTGTGCAAAATCTGTTGTCAAATGGTCAATGTGCTATATCCACGTGATTGCAGTTTAATCTTATTAAAATTAATCTCTTGCCAAATTGTTCTAAGAGTTAATAGTATGCCCCTGCCCACTGCATGTTATCTTTCAATGATGACCAATATGAGATTTAGTGAAAAAATATTTTCAAAAAAGATGTATTTGTCAAATTGTCTAAGTACTGTTGCATTTAGAAACATCAGGAGCTGCTGCCAAAAAAAACGCCTTGTTAATTATATGATGGCAATGGCATGACTGTAAGTCCTGCAGGGTATGGCTTGTGGTAAATAGTTTGGTTTCTTGTCTCCGCATGGCACGCGATGTTTATAACCGGTTTATAGAGACATGCTGTTACCACATGAGAGACTGTAAAGGGAACTTTCTAACATTTTCGGGCTACCTCAAAAAGGTGCATTTCAATTAATGAAGGACAAACATTCTCTCAATGCAATGGAGGAAAAGTTGTTATTTTCTACTCTCACCAAAATAAATTGCACCTGTGAAGGCCATACCATAATGAAATGTTATGTGAAGTTGTTAACTGAACTGGTAAAGCCTAATCTGTAGTTTGTCAATTTGTTCCCCATTGTTGACAAAAGAGTGGGTGATTATACAAGCACAGACAAGTTTCTCCGTCTATGGCATCTGGGTCAGGAAAAACAGTGGCGTTTTGGCTCTCGCAGGGGAAATGTAGGGAAGGGAAAACGTTGGTTTAGTGTTTAGATATCCCTTTGGGAATAAAGCCATGTCCCTTGGTTTTCTTTTCGGTTTTGTTCTAATAGTTCTGCCCTCTGGCCAAACTGACTGCCAGACTGTAATACCAGAGGTGACACCAGAGATTACCAGCCTCCATTCCATACCGGAGCCTCCACCTGTTGAATAGATCACAGCAGCTCCATGTCTCTGGAAGTGTCATAAGGACTCTTTGAAGCCCCTATAAATTATGATATTAAATGCAATATTAACACATTCCCATTGGAATGATAAATTATTTCTGTAAATCAGCTGTAAATCAGCTGCAAAGTTCGGGAGGACCAAGAAAATCCCAGTAAATGAGACTGATCAGGTCATGCAAGGTCAGGGAGGCCTCATCCCTCAATTCCCAGCACAGTGTCTGGAAGCCTGAGGTCTCAGGTGAGGAAGTTTGTTTGCCAGGAAAGATAAAAGAGCTCAGTAACTAGTAGTTCCCAGGGGATGAGAGACATATCTTCCATTGCTTGGTGTTAGCAGGTTGCGGCAGATGTACTGGATTTAGCAGGATAAGGAAACAGATACCAAGGTATTTATTGTTAGTGGGACATCAATCTCTGCAATCCTCTACCCTGTTACAATATGACAAATTGTCTATATTTACTCGGAGGTACACCTATACTCTTCACATTAATATCCTATCTGATTTATTGTGTAAACATTCACACAAGAAGATCTCATCTTAGATATACTTTTGAATGATTACCAAGTTGCTAATTTCATAGACAGCATCCTCAAGTGTTATCCATATATAAAAGGGTTTAAGTCGCCTCTTTTTTATTAGTTTTGACAAGACAGACAGAGACCTGACTGAGTGTCCACGTTCTCATGCTTTATGCCAAAATGTTAGATAAACCTTCTGGAGGTTCTTAGTATAAAAATGTTGTTGTTCCTCTTTGAATAGCTCTCGGTTAAAGCCCTACTCCTGTAGGGCTATGGGATCTTGTCATTGCCTTGCTGAACATTTGTATATATGTTGGGTAAACGTGTTATAACCAAACTAGAGAGAAAACCTAACCTGCATACTAGCGTTAAAATAGAATTTGCAAACTGTTCAAAGTGAAATGCAGTGGACAGACAAATATTCTGCCGGTGTTTCTTCTCTTGGTTAGGGAACACCACTCAGGGTTAGCCTCTTTGGTTTTGTGGTCCGGAGCACATTCCAGGAATCCTGCTGGGCATTGTTCCCGCTATTCCACAACTACACACTATAAAGCCTCACAGAGCACTGGGATACCAGACAGAGAGCAGCCTTACCACAACCAAATAATTATTGTTCATATGGAATACATTAGAATGTGCTACTTTATCATGTTGTTAGTGCATTAGGAAATTCAGTTTTTTACGATATAATTATCAGAGGAATTGTAAAAAAAATAGAAATATTATGAAATAATATTTCATAATATTTAATACCTCCAGCACTACAAAGTATTTTGCAACTACAATGGATTTGTAAAAGGCCTCACATTCTACAACTTCAAAATGCCATAGAGATGCTGTGGCCTCTCTCTTGGTTATTTATTCTTCATTAACAAGCTAATGAGCAGGGTTATTTCCTCTGGGTACTGCTTGGGGATATTTACTGAAACATATTGTGGTGGACTGAGGGGATGGGTATGTGATGGATGCTATGTTCTCACACGTTGGCTCCATCTGCTGGCCCCTGGCGCCTCTCCAATCAGGAAGGGTCAGAGAAGCCCCGCCCAGGCGTTCTCTGGCTAGCCCTCACGGATTGCGGTTCTCTTGAAGGTTAGCAGGTACGCCTCTTTGTCATCTGCTGGGATTCGGCTGGCTGACTAGGTCCTCCATCGTTGTGTACTCCTGCACGCGATTTGGTTGGGGCTCAGCGCAATCTCTTAAGATCTGTGTGGAGGTTGGGGTCATACTAACCAAAACAGGAGTACACAACAATGGAGGACCTAGTCAGACAACTGGTCCGGGCAAGACAGGCCCAGCATGAGTTCATGGTTGAGCAGAGGAACCAGACCGCCCTGTTGCTGGCCCACCTCCAGATGTGCCCCATCGGGGCCGCCGCAGCCCCGGCCCCCGCAAGCCAGCCGGAACGTGACAGTGGTGGAGGATGCGGGAATACTAGCCCCGCCATATGATCTCAAAGAGTTATGTCACTGTAGGGGGCGCTGCTGGAGTCGATCTGAGTGAGACCCTTGACACCAGCTTTTAACACATTTTCCCTCGACCCCGACCAAGAGAAATTGTTGTGTAAAATGTTGTGTTTGAAAACTAGAACTTCCGTATTCAGGTTACTATGGCAGCGGACGTCTACTGTGTTCTAAATCATTCATCCTCACTCGAAAATATTGTGCTTTTTAATAAATGTGAATAAATAATAAATACATGTATTAAATAAAATTTTAGGCCTATATAATTGAAGTGGTCATATTCTTGTTTAGTCAGAAAAACTACGTAAAGGTCTGGTGAACGGAATTAAATGTATTGACTTGGGCATCGGATAACCGACACATTACCCACATGCCATTGCGTCACAATACGACATAACTCTATGAGATCATATAGCTGGGCTAGTATGCCCGCATCCTCCACCATTGTCACGTTTGGTTGGTCGGGTGGGGCCCGCGGTCGTCAAGAACGTGGAGTTACACAAGTAGATGTTTCTTTTCACCAGGGCAACAGCCCTGGTCTTGTATTAACTCAGGAAACAAAACTCAAACTTAGACTGCTCCAGTCGAGCTCCCGGCCTGGGCAGTATGGGGTTGTCTCCTTCTCCCACTACAAAACACTGAGCACACAGCTCTTCCAAGGTTGGGTGAAATACCACCAGTAACCTTCCAATTAATTACCTTCATGTGTGTGTGATTTGGGCCTCAGTGGTGCACCTCCTCTCTTGGCCAGCAGATGGAGCCAATGTGCAGGAACATAGCATCCATCACACACCCATCCCCTCAGCCAAACCCTCAGGAAAACACTCTGTGATGCATATTTCTGTTTGTTAACACGGTGGAGTTGGAGATATCCAGTTCTTGTTGACCACCTCTTATTCCCACTCTTAGACATACCGGCAGACATGTTAAGGAAATAGTTATTGCTAGCGTGGGTAACAAAACTGTTCCGTAATTGCTCAAAAACTATTGTTCTCTGATCTTTTTGTTCAAATAAGTTACCATTTTGTTATTGTTTTCTAATAAATTCCCCATGTAGCGACATTGATAGAGCGTAGTGCTCACAAGGCCAGAGTTGTGGGTTTGATTGCCATGGTGGTCAGAATGAATCAAGTATGAACATGGTTGCACTCACTCCTGTGTGTCACCCTGGATAAGAGCATCCACTAAATGACTTGAACGTTGCAAATGATTGTGCTCTGCTGTTTCAAAGGATTGTCTCCGGAGGTCAGGTCTTCTGAATGAAAGAGGAGAGGCCCGTCCTCAAGACACACTCGAAAACACAGCCCTGGCCAGAAGAGACCCTGCAGTAGCGGCACTGGCAATTAACAGCACTGAGGCTTCAAAGCGGCGTCGCTGTGGCGTCCCCGACTACCCCGTGCTGAAGGAGGTCCTCCAAATGGGGAGACACAGAAAGAAACGCTTTGTCCTGTTTGGGGGTCGCCTGGAGAACACTGACCTCACCTACAAGTAAGGAGATGTCATAACGATTATTATTCTTGACTTTTCCAAATTGGCCAGAAATGTCTTTATAAGAGGATATGGTGCAAGCAAAATTAGTACAGGGATATGCACAAATTTTATATCAGAACAATATAACGTGTTGTTTTATTTTATATTGTTTTATTTTTTCTTGGTACAGCTCTACCAAAAACAGCAAATGAGTTTGATACAAGGAAACAACAATTTTCGCATGACAAATTTTTTTTTCAAATTACATTGAAGTCTATGAATAATTTTATATAACAGTGATAACGAGACATTTACCTCAAGAACTAATTACATCACTGTGATGGCTCATCCACCATTTTTTAATATGGCGTACATTTGTCAACATTTGTTAACAACCTCTCCTCAGGCACTGCAAACACAATTTCTCCACAACATGGCATACAGCATCTGTAGACCAACGTCTTAAAACAGAATATAAATGAATATGATTTTTGCACCATTATGTTCGAGCAAATTCAATTTAGTGGGTTTGGACTTTAGGTCTTCTAGGGAATGGAGCTCCCTGCTGGCCATGCATCTCAGTAATCTAAAGCCTGATTTATGCTTCTGCAGGTCTGCGTTGTTAATGTCATGTGTGGGTGTATGGAGACATGCTCAGCATTTATACGGCTCTGGTAAAAATGAAGAGACCACTGCAAAATTGTCACATTATTTTTTTATTCTAGAAACTACTGACAACACTACACCCAGATTCCAAATAAAGATATTGTCATTTAGAGTATTTATTTGTAGAAAACAACAACAAAATAACCAAAAAAATATGCATTGTTTTCAGACCTCAAATAATGCAAAGAAAACAAATTCATATTCATTATTCAACAACTGATGTTTTAACTTAGGAACAGTTCAGATATCAATATTTCAGCAGTATATCATGAGATCAACTGATAAATACCATCTCTGTAAATACTGCGACTGGCTATAAAATATCGTAGCTATTATTATTTTAGCATGTCGGCTAATCGTTTCAACGATCTTCTGCATCTCTTGAAACCCTTTATTACACATCAATCCACCCACTTCACGCAATCCTGCTTCAGGGGACAGTTGCTATCCCTCCACCTGCAAACCTTCCTGGGATAGGAGTCACCATCCCCATGTCATCGTCGGAGATGCCGCTTTTCCATTGCATTTAAATCTGATGAAGCCCTTTCAAAGTAAGCAATTGTTTATTGATATTCTGAAAATATTTGGTTACATCATAAGCAGATAATATATTAGATTAATAATAGGGAACGTCTCCCAACCCCCACTGTGGTCAAGGACTCTGTTCCAGCACCCAGTATGGTCTAGCAGGAACCTAAACAAACACTCAGTGTGGTCCATCAGGAACCTCTCCAAAACCCCACTGTGGCCAAAGACTCTCTACCAATGCTCAGTGTGGTCCAGCCTCTACCAACACCTAGTGTGATCCAGGAACCTCCCCTAACACCCAATGTGGTCCAGGAACTTCTCCTAATACCCAATGTGGTCCAGGAACCACTCCAGACACCCATTGTGGTCCAGCAGGAACCTGTCCCAACATTCAGTGTGGGCCATCCACAAACCAGGCCTTGTTGGATGTGTGGGATAAATAACACTCAACAGGTGAGAACCAGGGTAACCCTGATTTATCCCCCAGCTGGTAGTGTCTCAGGCTCCACCTAGGAACAGGTACCACATTTGGTTCTGGGATCTAGCCATCCAGAAGGACATTATCTCCATGCTGGATCGTTTTTCTAAAAGACTGATAGCCCTGACTAACAGAGTAAAGCCCCAGCACAGGATGACCAGGGAGCCGTTGGTAGGAAATGAATCAATAATGATTCAAGATTGGTTTCCCACAAATAAACCCACCAAAAAAGTAGATTTTGGATTAGGATCCATATTTCCTGGAAGCAGTTTATCTACCCAAGACACACCTGACCCAGAAACATCTGGCCCAGGAACCCCTGATCCACGTGATCCAGGAACCCCTGATCCAACTGTTCCAGGAACACCTGACACAGGAATCTCTGACTCAGGTGACCCATATACCTTTGGCCCAGGAAAGAATGGACTTGGAACCATTGGAACTTCTAGAAATAGAGCCTCTGACCCAGGATCTTCTGGCCCAGGAACCTCCAGAAATAGAACCACTGGCCCAGGATCTTATGTACATGGAAACACTGACCCTGGAGCCTCTGACATGGGAACCACTGACCCAGGAAGCTCTGGACATGGAGGAACTGGCCCAGGAACCACTGGCATGGATGGAAGGCAGTGGGTGGAAGGCTTCCTGGAGTTTCTTACTTGGTACCTGCCTGCTCTGGACCTTTTGTCTTCGTAAGATCACCCTCAAAAGGCCTCGAAAGGTTTGCTGTAGCAATATGAATAAGCACAGTCAATCAAATACATTATCTGAACTACAAATAGGCTAATAAATACACTAGCATTACTATTTTGGTAACATGGTCTAACTTCTTATTCAAATCCTGGCAACAGTGTTTTTTTGGAATATGATTCACAACACATATGCTTTTTAAAGGGTCAGTTTCAAGGGGTGATTTAAATCATATGTGGGAGGCTGTATCTGAAAGGAGGAAAACTTGACATCTGAGAAATGATAAAGTCAATCAAAGATGGCATTCCCCACATGATACTGAAAAATCTAAATTTGAAAATCTGACTAAAGTAATTTTAATAGCTTACTGTGAATAGAAATCAGTGAATAAATTATTTTAATTTGGGGGGGTTTCATAGGCTAGACTTACTAATACATTTGGAGAGCGCAAAACATTGAGTAGGCTACATGTATTTGATAAAAAGGCAGAAGTAACAAATAAGGAAATCAAATTACAGAAGCTTACTGAAAGATAAATTACTACTTCATTAGTATACTGTTGTCATTTTCCTATATAATATTATGGTGCGTTCCATTTGTACCTGGAGGTCGGAATGTCCGAGTTCCAAGTCAGAAGTTTAATTGCAAACGCCTCCTCAAGTTGGAATTCCAACTCGGCAAGTCAGAAGAACCCCACTAGCCCTGAGTTCGTAAACCAAGATGGCAGCACCTTGTGTCAGCAGTAACAGACATTATACATATTTAGCAGACTAGTATTATACAGCCAAGAAAGCATTATATAAAACTGAGGTACTTTTTTCCCCTCCTGCATCACCACTTTTACTATTCAGTTTCTTCTTTATTTTTTTACAGATTTGTCCCTCATCAGCTTCCACATTTTCTGGCAAGTTGCTGGCTCTTTGCCCAGAATTTCTCCTATACCAAAAGTTCCTCAATTTGAGCCATGCCTCCAGGCTCCATTGTTGTTTTGTCTTTTTTGATACAGGAAGTCAAATGTTGCCTGAATTCCCTACTCTGTGTAAAACCCTCCCTCTGCCATTCAACCAATCATAGTTTGTGCGGCTCTGGGGTTCACATGCGCGTAGCCACGCGCTTTTCGATTTTTGAGCTGGTGTTCGTAGCCTATGCGGGCTGGCTGTGTGGCTCTCTGCGGTGTCTGTGGACCTACACAGACGCGTTTGACATTGAAGCGTAAATCTGTTTTGAAGTCCACTGAAATGTTTTCCACTTGTGAATCCCAAATAAATGAATACTTTGGTGTGAATACCCACAACCAAGACAATAACCCTTTAGATCCAACCCCAGACTAAAACACTAGGAAGTTCTTAAACACTTTCTGAGACCCAGAACAAAGAACAAGACTGTTAAAATTGGGAAAAACTTGGCTCAAATGTTTTACAATACATACCACCTCAGAAAATACTTAATTTAATGAGTATAGTAGATATACTTAAATACCAGTACACAGTACTGTAATGTATACTTTTATAGAGTAACATACTGTATGTATGGTGTAGTAGACTATTTTGAGCGATTTTTTGTTGAACTGTGATTTCAGGGTTGTGGAAGACTATTTTTTAGATTTTAATTTTCCATGTTCATTCAAGTATGTAGATGGTAAAACACTCTATTATATTTATTGATTTTGTAGCCACCCTGTCTCATAAGGCTATTGGATGTGTACTGGCTATGTGTACTGTGTGTTTACTTCTGCTATTTCTGTAGAAATACAGAGCAGTAAAGTATGGTCTAGTTTAATACGTTCAGTATATTACTGTACATGGCAACCCAGTTCATACTCCCTTCACTACCACTTTCAGGTAGACACCCCTAGTCAGTGAAGCGTGCCTGAACCAAAATGCATGATTATGTAAGAAGGGTGGCATGGGCAAAACCACAGGCAAGACAGAATCAAGACAAAACTTAATGTGCAAACAATTGATGTTGAACAGTGGACATACAGTAATGGATGTGTACATTATAGATGTTGAACAGTGGACATACAGTAATGGATGTGTACATTATAGATGTTGAACAGTGGACATACAGTAATGGATGTGTACATTACAGATGTTGAACAGTGGACATACAGTAATGGATGTGTACATTATAGATGTTGAACAGTGGACATACAGTAATGGATGTGTACATTACAGATGTTGAACAGTGGACATACAGTAATGGATGTGTACATTATAGATGTTGAACAGTGGACATACAGTAATGGATGTGTACATTATAGATGTTGAACAGTGGACATACAGTAATGGATGTGTACATTATAGATGTTGAACAGTGGACATACAGTAATGGATGTGTACATTATAGATGTTGAACAGTGGACATACAGTAATGGATGTGTACATTATAGATGTTGAACAGTGGACATACAGTAATGGATGTGTACATTACAGATGTTGAACAGTGGACATACAGTAATGGATGTGTACATTATAGATGTTGAACAGTGGACATACAGTAATGGATGTGTACATTACAGATGTTGAACAGTGGACATACAGTAATGGATGTGTACATTACAGATGTTGAACAGTGGACATACAGTAATGGATGTGTACATTACAGATGTTGAACAGTGGACATACAGTAATGGATGTGTACATTATAGATGTTGAACAGTGGACATACAGTAATGGATGTGTACATTACAGATGTTGAACAGTGGACATACAGTAATGGATGTGTACATTATAGATGTTGAACAGTGGACATACAGTAATGGATGTGTACATTATAGATGTTGAACAGTGGACATACAGTAATGGATGTGTACATTACAGATGTTGAACAGTGGACATACAGTAATGGATGTGTACATTATAGATGTTGAACAGTGGACATACAGTAATGGATGTGTACATTACAGATGTTGAACAGTGGACATACAGTAATGGATGTGTACATTATAGATGTTGAACAGTGGACATACAGTAATGGATGTGTACATTACAGATGTTGAACAGTGGACATACAGTAATGGATGTGTACATTATAGATGTTGAACAGTGGACATACAGTAATGGATGTGTACATTACAGATGTTGAACAGTGGACATACAGTAATGGATGTGTACATTATAGATGTTGAACAGTGGACATACAGTAATGGATGTGTACATTATAGATGTTGAACAGTGGACATACAGTAATGGATGTGTACATTACAGATGTTGAACAGTGGACATACAGTAATGGATGTGTACATTATAGATGTTGAACAGTGGACATACAGTAATGGATGTGTACATTACAGATGTTGAACAGTGGACATACAGTAATGGATGTGTACATTATAGATGTTGAACAGTGGACATACAGTAATGGATGTGTACATTATAGATGTTGAACAGTGGACATACAGTAATGGATGTGTACATTACAGATGTTGAACAGTGGACATACAGTAATGGATGTGTACATTATAGATGTTGAACAGTGGACATACAGTAATGGATGTGTACATTACAGATGTTGAACAGTGGACATACAGTAATGGATGTGTACATTATAGATGTTGAACAGTGGACATACAGTAATGGATGTGTACATTACAGATGTTGAACAGTGGACATACAGTAATGGATGTGTACATTATAGATGTTGAACAGTGGACATACAGTAATGGATGTGTACATTATAGATGTTGAACAGTGGACATACAGTAATGGATGTGTACATTACAGATGTTGAACAGTGGACATACAGTAATGGATGTGTACAGTATAGATGTTGAACAGTGGACATACAGTAATGGATGTGTACATTACAGATGTTGAACAGTGGACATACAGTAATGGATGTGTACATTATAGATGTTGAACAGTGGACATACAGTAATGGATGTGTACATTATAGATGTTGAACAGTGGACATACAGTAATGGATGTGTACATTACAGATGTTGAACAGTGGACATACAGTAATGGATGTGTACATTATAGATGTTGAACAGTGGACATACAGTAATGGATGTGTACATTATAGATGTTGAACAGTGGACATACAGTAATGGATGTGTACATTACAGATGTTGAACAGTGGACATACAGTAATGGATGTGTACATTATAGATGTTGAACAGTGGACATACAGTAATGGATGTGTACATTACAGATGTTGAACAGTGGACATACAGTAATGGATGTGTACATTATAGATGTTGAACAGTGGACATACAGTAATGGATGTGTACATTACAGATGTTGAACAGTGGACATACAGTAATGGATGTGTACATTACAGATGTTGAACAGTGGACATACAGTAATGGATGTGTACATTACAGATGTTGAACAGTGGACATACAGTAATGGATGTGTACATTATAGATGTTGAACAGTGGACATACAGTAATGGATGTGTACATTACATATGTTGAACAGTGGACATACAGTAATGGATGTGTACATTATAGATGTTGAACAGTGGACATACAGTAATGGATGTGTACATTATAGATGTTGAACAGTGGACATACAGTAATGGATGTGTACATTACAGATGTTGAACAGTGGACATACAGTAATGGATGTGTACATTATAGATGTTGAACAGTGGACATACAGTAATGGATGTGTACATTATAGATGTTGAACAGTGGACATACAGTAATGGATGTGTACATTACAGATGTTGAACAGTGGACATACAGTAATGGATGTGTACATTATAGATGTTGAACAGTGGACATACAGTAATGGATGTGTACATTACAGATGTTGAACAGTGGACATACAGTAATGGATGTGTACATTATAGATGTTGAACTGTGGACATACAGTAATGGATGTGTACATTACAGATGTTGAACAGTGGACATACAGTAATGGATGTGTACATTATAGATGTTGAACAGTGGACATACAGTAATGGATGTGTACATTACAGATGTTGAACAGTGCTGCGGTCTGGTCAGCACCTGTGAGCTCAGTGTTGGCAAGGGGAATGTTCTCCCGCTGAGATTATAGCTACGCAACGAGGCTGGCGGGCCTATGTTGTGTTTCCGACGGCAGATTGTGGTTTAATTGAGCTCCTGCTGTCGGTTTATATGGTGTCTCCTTTCCTCAGAGTGGTTCGCTTCCCCAGGCAGATGGGTGAGGACAAGGTGCGGCACGTCCTCATGGAAGCACTGAGAGTGTGGAGCGAGGTAACACCTCTCACCTTCACCGAGGTCGGCCATGGGAAGGCGGACATTGTCATCGACTTCAACAGGTAGAAAGGTGTTAATGTGTATTCAAATTGCAGACTTTGAGTTCCTGGACTGCCAGGGCGTTCCTTATATGGATCTGTGCTGTAGGTACTGGCATGGAGATAACCTGCCCTTTGACGGCCCTGGGGGCATACTGGCCCATGCCTTCTTCCCCAAGACCCACAGGGAGGGCAACATTCATTTTGACTATGATGAAGAATGGACTTTCGGCAACTACATGGGTGAGTGTTTGTGTGGCAGGGAAGGTGCAGGAAATACGGAGAAGGGAATTACATCGAGCTCTATGTAAAAGTCAGGACGTTGTGTCAGCTCTGTTTTGTCGTGTGACCTTCTCCCTGGCTCCACTGCAGGTACAGACCTCCTTCAAGTGGCAGTTCATGAGTTCGGCCATGTTCTGGGGCTACAGCACTCCACGGAACCTGGCGCAGTGATGTCCCCATATTATAGCTTCTCCTATCCCCTGGAGCTGAGCGAGGATGACAAGCTTGGGATCCAATACCTGTACGGCCCTCGTCCACATGCTCAGCCCCCACCTCAACCGCCACCTCCGCCACAGATCACCACAGAGGTCAATGATATCATCAGTAGTGCTGTGAGTGTTGATGTCTCTATTCACGTTCATTAGGCACACAGTAATAATACACAGGATGTGACAGTATGGAAATGATCTCTTGATTCTCTTTCTGCCTCTAGCCTGATGCCTGTCAGACAGATTTTGATGCCGTGTCAATGATTCGCGGAGAGCTGTTTTTCTTCAAGTCGCGCTATGTGTGGCGCATTCGGGAAGGAAGGCTGGAGGCAGGTTACCCGGCACTGGCTTCACGCCATTGGAAGGGGATTCCAGAGCGCATTGATGCTGCCTTTGAAGACCAATCTGGGAATGTCTGGTTCTTTCAAGGTAGGAGAACGTGCTGTAGTTGGCCTTGTCTTATGAGCGTAATGATTAGCTAAGCTCCAAGGTGAACACAGACAGACAGGTAATATATACATTAAAGCAGAAAAGCAGTGAAGAAACTGCATTAAAGGTTCATGCCCTTTTTGGTTAGCGAGAAGATTCTTTACTCTGCGATTCACTTTAAAAGGGCAAGGGTGACAAGAACCAACAGGGGAATGTACCGCAGACTCCATCTCTCTGTCTCCCTCTATTGCAGGCCAAAGTTACTGGATGTTTGACGCAGAGAAACAGATCACAGGACCTGACTCTGTGCAGAGCCTCGGCCTGTCCGTCTCCCACATCCAAGCAGCGCTGCGCGTTGGCCAGGACAGCAACTACAACACCTACATCTTTATGGTAGGCAGCTATTGGAGGTTCAGCCCTGAAGAGAACCGCTTGGACTCGGCCCACCCTCGCAGCATGCAGGACTGGAGCGGCATACCTAGTGATCTAGACGCAGCTTTCCAGGACCAATACGGTAATGTGGGTTATAAATGTACTACCCATTCAGATTTGTGGTTACAGAATAATCATTGTGTTGCTGAATAGATGTTTTCCACTAACAGGTTATGCCAACTTTATTCGGGGGAGGCAGTACTGGAAGTTCGATCCTGTGGTGATGAATTCACTAGAGGGTTATCCTCGCTATATTGGCATGGATTTCTTTGGTTGTAAAAATACGAATTAATAATCAGTATGAATAATCAGTACGTGATGCTGCTGCCTAAAGATCACATCCAAGTCAAGGCCAACCATGAACAAGGCCTGCACCTATACGGATTTCAACATATTTCTTCCTCAAATGTTTCCGTTTGCTTGTCGCCCTTACACTGTAAATGGAGTACAAAACAGTTTCATCTCAGAGTTTACATCAATGTTTCCTCAGAGTTTGGACTTCGTGTGCAGCTATTTCTTTTCGGTTGGGTTCCAGCCGTGGCGTTGTTAAGGACGGTGTTGTCTACAGTGCAGTACCAGCCCGCTGCATTAGGTGTTCATGTATTAAGATGTCTAATGAGAGATACCGCTGCAAAAACACATTTGTCGCGCTGATAAATATACATGTCTAAGTAATCTTTTTCTCAGACACTTTTAATGTGGGAACGTCTAATGGAACCATCCGTCCAACTTGGCCTTCATTAGCCAATAAGAGAGTTGTGAGAAATTCCCGACACGATGCATTGTCTTAATCAGGTTTGTCTACCAACCAGTAATCTCCTATAACACCTTCCTCCACGTGTCTGGTGCACCACCACATGGTAGGGTGGTTCTGGGAAAGCTGAGCTGTCTCCATACCGAACTGACTTGGGGCAAACCAACTGCTTGATTCAAACTTGTTCATAGTGATAAAATAATGTTACTATAGTAGCTAGCTAGCAAAGTGTAGGACAATTGCATTTAGAATTGTAGGTCACTAGCCAGGTTAGTTTTTCTTCTGGGATATAATATAGTGGCTGGCTCCGGCTATAGACTAAATATAAAAGTGTTGATTTACATAATCGAACATCATAAATACCATGCCATTTGGAGCCTTGTCTTGCAGTATTCTGATTTCGGTAAAAATCAGAAGATTGCTTTAAAAATACTTTACTCAATGGTCACTCCCAATAAGGCCAAAACTGAATGGCTATTGTGCCAGCCTTACATCCACCGTGTTCAATAGCCTGGGGACAAGGTTAATGTCTAAGTCACTGGATTTTATACAAGATAAGAAATCAGTGACAGTCAGGGACACTTTGTTGTTATCAGTCACATGTAGTTCTCTATAAGATAACTGTACCTAATTCAGATGTTGTATCCAATAATCGAAGATGTTCTCAGTCAGCTGAAACAGGGATGGGAGGAGCTTGGTGCTGTATGATGTGAATCTAAGCCATGTGAATAAGTGACTTCTGCAGTTTGTCAGTGCAGGACATTGATACATCTGCTGAAGTGTAAAATAACAAATGATGATTACTTTCTTCATTGTTATTGCATTTTAACAGCTCCACGCTGGCAAATGAATTTGTTTTATTTTTCCTCTTCTAAAACGTTAAGTATTGTCTCAGGACATAATAGTATTATGAAATGGCCAATTTGTTTGTTTTACTTGCATATTTGTTTTTACATGTCTAATTACATATCTTTGTATTTACATGTTTTTCTATTCAACTGTCACATTTACTAAGTAAATACAAACATATGCATTCTGTACTATGTATTGGTACCAATAAAAAGATTCTGCTCATGTTAACTGTGCATTTTTGTGAATCTGATAAAAAGCTAGATAGACAGTTACAGTCAGGTCAAAAAAGATATGCACAGATAATAAAATTAAAAAGACAAATAGTGAGCTATATTTCATGCTAATTTGAGAAATGTTTACTTTAAATTAATAATACAGAACTCTGAGAAGATATATAAAATAAATAGGTCCCTTATGTCAAAATCATGATTTTTGTCTTATGAACATGACAAGAATATGACACAATTGTACATTTACTTTTCCCACAAATTGTCTTTCTCTAGTCCAACCAATATGTCTCTTAGACTAATCGAAAAAGTTAGAGGTATTTTGGACCTGACTGCAGATCTCTAGCATTGATAATAACCATAGGACATGGCAAATTGTCTCAGCACCGTTTGGTGTGTATGGGTAGAATATCAGGCAGGGTTGTCTTGCTACGCTCTGGTTACTTGCTGCAAGTCAGCACCTGCATGATCAAATTAGTGTTAGCCAGGGAATGTGCTCTCTTTCAAGCATGTATGTTCTGGTGAATACTTCCTGTTAAGCAAGCAATGCTAAGAAGCAAAACGACTTGGTAAGATGTGCATATTACTCAATATTTTACTTCTGTTTCAGAGATTACAGTTGGGGAGAGTGGGGTAAAATGTTGTCCCCTAGACAAGGGGAAAAGAGACAGAAATAAAACATGAATGTACCCTTGTTTCAGGACGTCCCCTGTGGTGAAACTACAAGAATGCACCTATGACAAAGGGCCCTGAAAATAAGAGAAGGAAATTTGAATTCAAAAAAGTCCTATTACTTTACTAAAGGAACAATTGGGTGAACTGGCTGAGCCATTGGTGCAAACAAAGAGCCTGGTGGGGCCGAACCGCAGCATCTTTGGTTATGAGAATTCTGCCGACAACATGATATAACAGAAATCAGCAAATCAACAGGTTCAGCAATCTTGAATATGTTATTATGTTACTCTATGTATTTAGACATGCAGCTGTGAATAAAAAGTCTAATGTTGAGTTGCAGAACGAGGAGCTGGAATAAAATTGCAAGACAAACTATAAAAAGAAAAGGCCAAGAAAACTTCAGGTGATTATGCCAATGTGTAATGCTATAGCAAGAATATTGTAAATGTACTTGAAAGCGGGAAGAAGGCTCAACAGAAACTAAAATATTGTCTAAGGGAAAGACAGGCAGATGGTGCTTACGCAATAAAACTACATGTGTCGTAGGCCTAATGATAGTCTAGCTACCGTATGTCATTAGACTTTTTTCCATCTCTTTCCATTCAGCAATTTGTGGGTCCATCACAGTATAACACCAAATCAATTAAACTTCAGGGATATCAATTTGTCCAGTTAGGAAGCATAAGCGATTGTGAATCAATGTCACCAGTTTTGGTGCAAATTAAAGTGACAAGAGGTGCCCTGGAAAGGGAATGGTTTTGCAGGTGGTAGCCACAGACAATTGCTCTCTCCTTATCCTGACCGATTAATCTCTAGTTTTGCGTTTTGCTAGTGTCATTGTCACTACTAGTAGCATTAGGTAGTACCTGCAGCCCGTTCAGGTTGCACAGGCAGTCCAGCTCTTCCAGGATGGCACATCTATACATGACATCGCAAGAAGGTTTGCTGTGTCTCCCAGTACATCCTCAAAAGCATGGAGGAGATACCAGGAGACCAGCTGTTACACGAGGAGTGCTGGACAGGGCTGTAGAAGGGCATCAAACCAGCAGCAGGACTGGTATCTGCTCCTCTGTGCGAAGAGGAACAGGAGGAGCACTCCCAGAGCCCTGCAAAATGACCTCCAGTGGGCTACCGGTGTGCATGTTTCTGACCAAACTGTCAGAAACAAACTCCATGAGGGTGGCATGAGGGCCCGATGTCCTCTGGTGGGACCCGTGCTCACAGCCCAGGACCATGCAGATCGACTGGCATTCGCCAAAAAACACCAGAATTCTCATCACGGATGAGAGCAGGTTCCCACTGAACACGTGACAGACGTGAATAAGATGCTGAATGTAATGCTGCCTGCAACATCATCCAGCATAACCAGTTTGGCGGGGGTCAGTGATGGTCTGAGGAGGCATATTCTTGGAGGGTTGCACAGACCTCCATTTGTTAGCCAACGGTATCCTGACCGCTGAAATCCTCAGACCCATTGTCAAACTTAACGCTGGTGCAGTGGGCCCTGGGTTCCTCCAGGTGCAAGACAATTCCCGGCCTCATGTGGCTAGATTGTGTAGGCAGTTCCTAGATGACGAAGGCATTGATGCCATTGACTGGCTCTCACGTTCCCCAGACCTGTATCCAATTGAGACCCTCTGGGACATTATGTATCGGTGCATCCCCGTCTCAGTCCCAAGGTCGCTGCTATACTATTGTGTTGGGGGTGTAGGGTCAGTTCTCCTTCCCCACTAAGTGCTCCTTCTCCACTATAAATCGTTGTTGATATGAGGAATGCATTTTCTGAATTTTCTCAGTCTCTTCCCGTTTTAAACATTAGGAGGACATGAGGTCCTGGTCCACACCTGCGGAGTACCTGGTTTGGGGGGCCCGTTGCTGTCCCTGTCCAAAATCCTCCGGGTTGTGTTGCAGAACAAGACGATACCTGACGATTTCAGCTGCCACTGTGCTGCCACTTCCTCCCTCCCCCGTGTTGTCCCTGTCCTTGTCCATCTGGTCATGCTTCTGACCTAGTCTAAATTTAAATAGACTCTGGATTTAGCCCACATGCTTTTATTCATTATTCCAATTGGACTCTTAATATCTCACCCGGCACAGCCAGAAGAGGACTGGTCACCCCTCTGAGCCTGGGTCCTTTTTAGGTTTCTTCCTAAATGTTGGCCTTCTTATGGAGTGTTTCTATAAAAGCCCTTTGTGACAACTGCTGTTGTAAAAAGGGCTTTATAAATACATTTGATTGATTGATTGCATCCAACGCTACCAAGTAGCACTACAGACTGTCCAGGTGCTCACTGATGCCCTGATCCAGGTCTGGGAGGAGATCCCCCAGGACACCATCCGCCGACTCATCAGGAGCATGCCCAGACATTGTCAGGAATGCATACAGGCATGTGGGGGCCATACACACTACTGAGTCACATTGAGTTGCCGTGATGAAAATCCAGTGATTTCCATGCGAGTTTGAATCCAGCCTTCAATCGGTTAGTGATTTTGTTACATCATTTTGTTCTCAACGAATTACACAATGTACAGTCAAGATTTTGCTCTTTAATTTATTTCCTTCATCAATACTCAATGTGATTTAAGTGTTCCCTTAATTTTTTTGAGCATTGTATATTGGGTAACAGTGTTTTAAATATGTTTCTTGGGATAGAATGCTTTTGGCACACACTTGTGCTTTACACATAACCTCTATTCAGTATCTTCATCAGTGGGACTATTTCGTCTTTGGCCTAGGCTATTGGTTGTATTCAACAGCAGTCAATTTTATAAATGTGTGTGTCATATGTTATCAATGATTGAGTTAATGTCTCATGACATATGTGACCAGAGTGAACCATTGGTTCAGAGCATTTCGCTCATTTTGCCCCACAGACAGCATTTTGGAAAAAAGTTCCTATTTGCAAACAATGCACATGTTTTTATACAGTGGTAATTCACCTAGATATTATACCTGACATGTACAAAAGGTACTTTGACAATGAAACAGTTTTTGGAGTAAAGAAAATGTACCACTTTTCCCATGTGCCTTCTTTGTCAACACCAGATGGAAATGGTGGGTTCTTCCTGACTATATGGTCACATGGCAAAAAATGTGTACAGTTGTCTAGTTACGGTGGTGGGTCAATTTACCAACTGGCTCAACTAACCCCACTCTCCCGTCACTTGATCCCAAATTATAGAGTCTTTAGACGATTTTTCTTTGTGACCGGTAGATGACTCAGAATAGGACAGATAGATGGTCTTATTAGCCAATACAGACTGGGTGAGCAGAGTTTGCGCATTTTCGACAATTCCATTGGTCCTTAAACGAATTCTCCGCCCACCCAGACACCCGGTCCACGTCCAATTGTGGTATTGCTCTTTAAAGGTACATCGCTGTTGTACGAGGTCCTTACGGATCAATACAGATGTATCTCAGGCGTCACAGGCGTAAACAAGTATTTCCAGACCATGGCTCAAAGCTTCACTCAAGAATATTTCCAGATTCCTTCCGTTACCAGAGCGTACACTACAGCTTGTGTTTTGACAACAGCTGCTGTGGTAAGCGATTGACGAGAAGAGGCGTCTTGGCTATCTAGCAGCAAGCTTGCCGTCAACAACGCAGAACAAATCGTGCATGTTTCGGGTTAACTGTTTACAAAATTGTGATAAAACTCATCAAATTGCATCATTCATTTTCACAATGTTATTTTATGGTTTATAAAAACAGTATAATGACTGACATTTCTATAATGAATTCAAACCTTGAATGTTTTCTCTTTTGGAGCAACTGGAGGTCATCACCCCATTTCAGCTTTATTTCAACCCAGACCTGATCATTAGAAGATATCAGGTAAGGGAAAACCTCTGATAACCGTAATGTATTACATGTAATACATGTCACTTCGATTTTCCCCTCTTTGTTGCAGATATGGCGGCTGATCACCAACTTCCTATTTTTTGGCTCACTTGGCTTCAGTTTTTTGTTCAATATCATCTTTCTGTATCTTTTTCAGAACATTTCCATTAATTATTTATTTATCTATATTTGTACAGAGAAATTGAGACCACGGCCTCCTACAGCTGAGCCCTGTACTACAACAATAAAAACATAAATGTAAATAAAACATAGATTGAGAAACTCACAATTGACAGAGTCAAGAACAATAGTCACAAACTGTACTATTTTTACAATGGATGAGAAACAACAACATTTGGCATCCTATTCTAAAAACATTTTTAAATGTGTGGAGCAATGGTCCAGGGATTACTCTTGGCTACAGATGCGCACACACAACTCCCCACAGGAACCAGGACTCAATTCCTTACCTATCTCCTTACCTTTTCCCCTCTGGTTCCTACTGTCAAATACATAGGGAGAGTGAGTGTACTCTCGAATCATGCAAATTCATTTGTGATCTAGACCCCTGGCTCTTATACTGTGAACATATAGTATGTTAGTATATTTTGCATAACCTTTTGTTATATTTTGCATAACTGCATTTTTTTTGTTTTGTTATGGTGTTTCCTAACCTTGACAAAACAATCAGATATCGATATTGCCGCATGCTGGAGGAAGGGTCTTTCAGAGGCCGCACTGCAGATTTCGTATTTATGTTCCTGTTTGGTGGTGTCCTCATGACTGTATCCTTTACATTAGAACTGACATTATGTAACCCTGGTAGTGGAGAAACTCCATCCAGCAGTTCTTTTGAGTCATAGCTTTAGTATTCCTGAAGAATGTTATGCAAATTCATTACTGTAGTCTCCTGTTGTTTTTCATTCTGTTGTAGTGCAGTGGTATAGGTAAAATGTCGCTGTTTTAGTGTTAGACAGCATTACACTTCATGGTTTGCCATGGGTCTTCAGCAAACAGAGATGACATGTCTGTACATGTGGTTAATCTAAGTTTTGCTATTGCAGATGTACTGTACCCTTTTACTGATGTCTTTAACTTTGAACCTCTACAGTTATTTGGCCTCTTTGCAAACCTGTTCTTCCTGGGCCAGGCATTCACGATCATGTTGGTGTATGTGTGGAGTAGGAGGAATCCCTATATACGCATGAACTTCTTCGGCCTACTGAACTTCCAGGCACCATTTCTGCCCTGGGTGCTCATGGGATTCTCATTGTTGCTTGGCAATTCCATTGTTGTTGACCTTCTAGGTACAGTACGTCATCTGGCTCACATTTGGCTGCCGTGACATGGTATAGAGGAACACAGGGAGCCAGTTTCTTTAAAATTCACTGTCCTTTTGACAAATCAGATTTTAAAACAATTATCTTTGGACAAATGAACAATTAGTTGGACACATCAGAACTAGGCTGCCCGTTTACTCGGTTCATGGGTTTTCCCTACTTTAACCTGGCTGGCAGAATAATGTCTGTACAGAACATAACATCAACTGTGTCCAGGCCAATCATTATCTGTCCAGCAGAATATTGCTTGTCAGTTCCTTAATGTTTAACAATTAGGCCAAGCGCATTGCTGTTGCCATGTCGTGCCATTGACTGTAAATGTTACTGTACTTTGCTCCTCCCCATTAGGGATTGGAGTAGGACACATCTACTACTTTCTTGAGGATGTGTTTCCAAACCAGCCTGGAGGCAGGAAGCTGTTGATAACACCTGAACTGCTGTGAGTATTCAATAAAATTGTTTTAATTTTTCTAACGTTTCATTTTGGCTCTGGCGTCTGCCTGACGTTACACAAATGTCAGTTTCAGCACACTTGTTTGTTTTTTCAGTCGAACTGTGTTTGACACCCCAGAGGATGACCCTGGCTACTCCCCTCTCACTGAGGAGCCAGCCGGAGAGTTCTGGCAGGACCGTGGTGTAGACGGAGGGGAGCCCAATGACCAGGGTCAGTAGAACGGGGACCGTCTAACCCCAAGAGACACCCACGGCCAACTGAAGAAACCAGGAGCTGTTCAGCTGCAGATGAAGAAGCTTTACACCTCAGAGGGATGCAAATGAAGAGGGCAAGAACATATCTTTCCAATCCAGTGTCCACTGGGACTAACCGTAGTGCTTCGTCTTCATCCTGCAGACATCTGGGCCAGTAACTAGAAATGTCTATTGCAATCGGAGGCCGATGAGGAATGCAACCTTAACACTACCGCATGCATCTCTGGCTGTGGTACTAATGGCACACGTGAGTTCAAACAGCAAACAGATGCAAACTACATTCTTGTTGCATCTTTGTGGCCCTTCCTCTCTGTTGGGGTCAACACAAGGCCCTGTGGTGCTACTCGACTCGCTCAAATCTGCCGACTATCTGAAATCCTTTACCCAGGAACCTGCACCGTCTGCACTTTCCGACTATTGCCTTTGTGGGTGAAGCATTGGTGCCAAATAGAAATAGCTTAGTACATCAGCAACAGCTGTGTTGTGCTGGGTGTTGTACGCATGAACAATGCATGCCAATTCCAAAAATGTATAATATACCAAACAACCATCTGTACACTAAATTAGTTAGCTAACCTTTCATCTGATTGCATGGTCACATTGGTTTAATTACATTCAAAGACATGACATTTAAAACATTTTACATAACGATAAAGCAATGAAGATCATTTAACTTTTATTTTCGTAAGAATTATTCAAATGTACAAAAAGACAAATACAACATAATATTTTCTGGGTTTTCCTGTGTGTTTTTTTCCCCCCTCTCTCCTTTGGGGGTGAGCAGAAGAGTCAGTGGTCAAAGTGGGAACAGGTTCACCACACAGGGGAAGAGGGACAACATTGTCATTTTCCATTCTGGTAGAGCTCTGCTCAAATGAACACATTGCGGGGTGGATGGGTGTCAAGACTGTAGGGCAGAGGTGTCTGATGAAGACCTGCACTGGTAAACAGGCTCAAGGAATGTCTGTGTTAATGCCGTTCACCTGGCAAGTTCCATCAGTCCAGTACTTCACAGCCATCTGTCTGTCCTGACCAAACAGCATTACCTTACCTACCACGCTGGGGCCGTGTTTGCCAGTCGTCTCATGCGCCTGCAACGCAAATGTACACAACCAATATCAATAACACTGAAAACAAGCCAGTGACCAGAAGCTGAATGAATATTTCCATTTGCCATGATCTCTAACTTGTTTAAAGGGACGTAGATAAAGCTTCGAGGTATATTTTAAGGACAGTAGATCAGCACCACCCACCGCGTGTTTCGGTCCTGGTCCCTGATCTTCTTCTCCATCTCTGCGTCCGTGAGTGTCTCGAGCAGTGGGCACCATTGGTCGGCTTCGCCTGTGTTCCGGATGGCTATCTCCACCGTGGGAAGTGGGTTCTCACTGCAGACAGACAAAGGAACATAACCAAGAACACAACCATTAGACAACCAGACAAGAAAATGGTTTCGCTGCAAGGGATATTTTTGTATTGGAGCCCAGCAGAGGCAGAGGTCATTGATTCTGACTGGATAGTTTCTTTTAACCCAATTCCTAAGCTATTTCACAATCGGGCTTTACAGAATCCAGATGTCTAACATTTTACCCAAATACAAAATCTCCCAGAGAACTACCAGTGCTCTGTTACTGGTGCAGCTGAGTATTTGTTATGCGAAGTCCTGATGTTCCAGGGACGACCTAACAACTGTTTTTTGTTTGCGTGGTATACCTTACCTGAAAGCATATGTCCTCTGATGCCAACTAAGTTGTCCTCGGATGCTGTAGGCAATGGTGGTGACAAACTCTCCCCCTAGGCCAAGCTCTGAACACAGTTTCAGGGCAAACTTCTCTGGAGAGTTCTCCCTCTCTGACATGTCCCACTCAAACTGGTCCACCAGTGAGATGTTCCCGACATGGATGTTAAGCTTGTGGTGAAGATAAGAAACAGGTTTCAACTGTCCACTGTGGTTTTAAGACAAACGTGGATTACAGACCATTCTCTTTTTAAAAAGAAAAAAAGGGGGTTGTACCTTCACGATGATCCAGATCATAGACATCATTTTAAGATTTTACAATTTGAGGAACCAGGAAATTGAGCTACTCCCATAAATGAAGCCTTCAATTATCAGACACCCGTCACTGCTGCACAATCAGTTGACTGTGGCGAAGGCAATCGAACAGTCTTGGTAATACCTTTACGATGACCCTCTGGTCAGTCTGTTCATCCAGGATGCTGTCTGTGGGATACGACTCTATCTGCTGGCGGATGGCTGAGGCGATGGCTGGGACGAAGGCCAGAGGGTTCAGGTCCAAGTCGTCACACAGGATCTCTGCAAACATCTCGGGAGTCATGAGCTTCTCTGAGGAACAACAGCATGTATGGCATGAGGACTTGAACTAGGACTGAGAAGGAAAGGTGGTTGGACAGAAAACAAGAATGTCGTCACGTTTAAATAGTTTCTCCTGGAAAACTACAAGACGCACACCAGTTTGACATGGCGAGACCAACAATACAATCATACCGTTCATATTCCAGGTAAAAGCATCCCTGAGCTTCTGGCCCTCTATCTCCATGTCCAGTCGGATCGGAACCAGAACCTCAGACTGGGTGGCGTTCTCGTGGATCACGGCAGGATCGTGGTCATCAAAGCTGTGCATAGTATAGGGGTACCGCCAGACACACAGTTTTGTTTAAATTCTGTTTGACTAGGATAGGTTTCTACATTAGTGATCCGTTTTAACCATAGTTTCGGTTCTATCAAGCTCACCAGAGAGGGAAGGTCCTCTTCTTGTCTCGACCTAAGCGGGTGCGGTTAATCGTGGTGGAGCAGGGCACGGCATCCAGATGATGAGAACTGTTAGGCAGTGTGGGGACCCACTGGCTATTCCTTTTACCCTTCTGCTCCCTGGTGGCAAGGCCAGACACAGTGAAACAGAAAAACAAATATGAGCCAAGGACAGTTAATGATTACAATACTAAGACCACCATGGACCAGACTAAGAATGTAGTTGGAAAATGCAGTGTGATGTCACTACCTGAGGTAGGCTGGAGGCTCTGTGCTGATAGAGATAGCTTTGTACTTCTCATCGTTTCCTTCAAAGATTTCCTCTACCTCCGATGCTTTCAGAAGAGTCACACTGGTAGCTAAGGTTGTGTAACCATGATCTTACAGAAGTGAAGAAAGATTTAGCAACGCACCACATCACAGTTGAACAGTTGGCCTTAACTACTGGTTTCCTTATAATAAGCTAAACTACTAGCTAATGTCCGCTACAGTTACTAACCATGTGATGATTCCACTATTTTCTTCCGCTCCTCCACTGATGCCAATTTCCTCCATAGCGAGGGGTATCTCTTATACAAGGAACCTCTGAACATACGCAAGTAATTTCCAACCTAAAAGTACAAACAGAAATATTAAGAACGTATGCACGCAGCTAGTTTAATTAAGATTAGTCGATTACTGTAGATACGCTAAGATAACTCCGGAATTGGCCGTTATGGTACGTCGGGTACAGCTTCGCAAGCAAACCCTGCCAAGATTAATACTGTATAGTGGCAGCAAGCTAACCTACTATTGGCGTTAGTAAATAAGCTTGCAAACTAAATTAAGAGTAAATTACTGTTCTTAGCATATAATACGACTACCAATGAAAACACTTACCTCCGATCCAATCATATAATAATCCCCATCTTCTTCAAGCTGAAATTTGACAGGTTTCTGCCCAAAGGTTTTACTAAGCGCCATATTGGAATTTTGGAAACGTAATAACAAAGATCAACCCAGATGAGGCGCATGCGCGTTGTGTAAAATGCGACCCGATGCTGCAAAATGCATCAGAATTGTTGTCTCCTTGTAAGAGCATTTACAAACACTCAGTGGTGCTGCAAGTGGTGAAAGTTTGGTGATAGATTACGGAGTGATTGCACATATAAACAAATATTTATCGTAATCATAGCATAATGAGATAGTGAGCAGTATATGTATATTTATTTACAGTTGATGTACACATTTACACTATCAGTACAACGTGAATGCAGAAATATTAAGGGCCAATGCTGTGTATTGCATGTATTCTTTATTTCAGTTCAGAGGTGGCTTGATGTGGTTTGACCTGTTCCCTGCTGGCCAGATATCAGGTAGGTGAGGGTGACAGCACAAGGAATGGAACTATAAGATCTTTGTAATCCATTGTATGAGCCAAGGTAGAAGCCATCTTCTAGTTCTCACCTCATAAACCTACACCCAAATAGCACATTTCAATGAGAATTTACTTTTGTAGATGTATGTTTATTTATATATACATGGGCAGCCTATATATATTCATCTATAATTACATAAGAGGCACAACATTTCTATGTACAAATCAATAAATAATGCCAGGTCAATAGACATACAAAGACAATTCCGTATGACACCTTAATATTCTTTGTTCTTAAATAATTTATAATAGAAAAATATGAGAAACAAGACATTGCAAATTGACACAAAGGTTTGAAAGGTTAAAGGTTACAACGACGTGGTAATGGCAACAGACACTGCACAGTCAATCCAGGTAAAACAAAGCAAGCTCCAGTAAATCAGAAATTAATCAAAGGGTCGTAAACACTGACAGGTATGTAAAGCACACATGTGCAGAACCCCCCCCCCACCCCCACCAAAAAACCCTCTAAAAACAACTGTTATTTCTCAGGGATGTGATCCAGATGCTCCATAGTAAACCAGTCGTAACCACAGTGCCAACTAGGCTAGGCTTGCTGTTTTAGTGTTCCGAACACAACACTGGAATGCACATCTCCACAAGAAGCACTAGTAAATGACAAATGAAACAAACATTGTCTTTTTTTTGAGAGTGACAGAACCCCACACGACCAATCGCTTTGGCACACACAGAGGTAAACCAGTTGTCATCTTCTCTTCAAGGCCTGAAAATATTTCTACCACTACATGATCCTCTATGTGTTCACAGTGTTCAGCATAGAAGGGCACCTTATCAGAGAGATAAGCAAAGACCCAATCACAGTGTAAGGGAACATCAGAGCAGAGATGAGCAATCATCATGCTATGCAAGTCCAGAAAAAACAGCCTCTTCTCTGCCCCATCCAAGCCATGGAAACAAGAGATCTGGATAGTTGACATTGAGGGAGGGGGTTCTGACATATTTTTCCCCCTATGGTCCCATCATGGCTAGCAATGAATGTATTAAAGTGCCATTTAACATGGTTGGGAACCGGCATTTAGCACTGAGCAACAAAGGCATGTCACTTTTTTGGCTGTATTTTCCATGACATAAAAGACCCCTGGCATGCTTGTGAGAATCTAATTGTTTGTGTCATTACTCTCATGAAGAAGCATGTTTGGGGTTGCTAACTGGCAAAGACTGTAACCTCCTCTTGCATGCGTGGGACAGGCATCAGGCAGTCTGAAATTATATACGATACCGCCAATTCCCACTGTTAGTACTGGAATGTAAACCATTGTTTTTCCCACAGAGAGCATGAACCGGATGTAAAATGCCATCATCAGTGTCCCTGAATTATACTGTGATACACTATACAGTCATAGGAGGGTCTCAAAGTCCTGCCTGTCCTTACCAACATCTTTCTTATAATAGAGGTTTATTTTTGACCTATGAAATGCAAAGTAAAAGTAACCGAGAAAAGGCCTAACTGTAATGTTAACACTGTCAACCTTAAAGGTCCATTGTAAACTAATGCTAATAGCTTATGGGTATTTTTACCCATTCTCATCACATCTCTATTTCTGTCTTTTTTTCCACACCAACCCTGTGTAATATTTTCAAATGTTGTTCTTGAGCATTTCGAGCACATTAATGACCACTGAAATTTTCATTACATTTCTCGCCACTTATTTGTCAGAAACTAGTGAATTTCAAATTAGTGGTGTTTTACAAAACATTTTTAACCAATCAGAGAATCAAAGCCAGTTAAAAATGTCCAAATTTACCCACATGTCTTAGATAATGGCCCAACTCATAGTTCTCAGAATTTATCAGTTTCTGTGACCAATCAGATTCTTTTTCAACCAGGATCTCTAGGAGTTGCTCATATCTAGATTCCTTGCAGGAATAAAAACAACATCCACAGGTGTGGAACACCAGTCAGCTGGAGCATGGAGTTCAGGCTTCCAGGCAAACAGAGCCCCACTGCAACATATTTTCTCCTTGTAGTGGTAGCAACTCAATAATACACTATCTGCATCTATGGGCTGCTCTTAATAGTGTACACACCTCACACTGGGTTGTCTCTGAAATGGGCACAGACATTCACCCACATTCAATATGGCGGCGTCTGCAGTAAAACTCCTGACAATGGAGCGTTTTCCCATCTATTCACGGAGGACAAAGCACATCAGGCCTCAAGAGACTAAACTGCCTCAGTGACATAAATCAGGCCACCCCTGTTCTCTATGCACTCTGCATCAACCCTCTAACCACCCCACAGTCAGAGTGTACAATGTGGCAATATGTACATTATACACTAGAATATTCCATATGTAAACACCACTGATACAATAAAATCAGGCACACAGGGTCAGGAACAGCACATTGATAAGCTCCCCTTCATCAAGGCCTGAGCCACGAAGACGCCAGTCTCTTCGGGCTGACCTGGACACATAACTGTGTTGGTACAGTTAAGTGCTTCTCCTGTTTACTGCCTGCTTTTGATGCATGCAGACGTGATAAGTTCTAAGATCCTTCATCTTGGGTGAATTTAAAGGCCTTAATCCAGCAAACTGTTGACAGGGATCTGTGACCCTCGCCCTCAGAAGATGCCTTTAGCAATTTTCAGGCCCTTCTGTTTCATTCGCGGCAGCGTGGAGCTGGCTACACTCTTGGCCCGGCCTGTCTTGGATAGGCCACGTTTCTTCAGCACAAAGTCATAGTTCGCCGTAGAATTCATGGCATAGAAAACGTTGGCATTGTCTGGGATCCGCAGCTCTATGTGGTGAGAGGAGAGGAACACATTTTTAGTAAAAATGTAGTATTTCATTAAGTAATTAATAAATTAGGACACGATAAAAGATCTAGGCATTCAAGTTATAATTTCTATACTATCAATTTAATTTATTGCAAGGGGGGAAAAATAAATCTTTACATATTTCTGGGAAAATGGTCATTTCACTACCTTTATCGTCAGATATTTTCTGCATCAACTCATAGTCCTCGGTCTTCTCCTGGTCCAGGTTGTGTTTTATCATGGCCTTCCTAATGACTGCTGGTGTCTTGTCCTGACTAGTAACCTGCACCAAAACAATAAAAACACATTTATTTGTTGATATTTAAAACTGGTTTGCCTGAACCCTTTTCTCTGCCTCAGACCTGCCCAATGCCAACAACTAACACATGAAAAAGCACAAGGAGTACATCTATCAGTTTTTAACAAGTGCTGTCTTCCTTCGTCCTACCAGGATGCTCTTGTACATGTTTCCGTTGTCCACGTCTAAGCTGACTCTGATGATGCAGCAGTCATCCACCTGCTGGTTGTAGAGAGGCAGAGAGAGGTTGGAGCAGCAGGACACAGCTGAGACAGACCGCTTGTGAGAGCGGGAGGCTCCTTGGAGCGCAGTGGAGGAGGACACCGAGGAGGACGAGGCGCTGCTGGAGCCCGAACCGGAACCCATCCCTGAGGTGTCTAGAGATGACAAGGAGGTGGATTCCCAAAACTAGAGAGAGACAGAAATAGAAAAGGATTGATTACAAACATTTGAACTCCACAGAACACTCTTTAGTTTCGCAATACACAAAAAGGGAGTGGAATACGACAGTATGTAAGGTATAGGTACAACTGACAGTGTTCATAGTGATCTTCTGCCACACTAGCGTAAGAATCACAGTGATCTTCTACAGCATTACTGTAAGAATCACAGTGATCTTCTACAGCATTACTGTAAGAATCACAGTGATCTTCTACAGCATTACTGTAAGAATCACAGTGATCTTCTACAGCATTACTGTAAGAATCACAGTGATCTTCTACAGCATTACTGTAAGAATCACAGTGATCTTCTACAGCATTACTGTAAGAATCACAGTGATCTTCTACAGCATTACTGTAAGAATCACAGTGTTCTTCTACAGCATTACTGTAAGAATCACAGTGATCTTCTACAGCATTAGTGTAAGAATTACAATAATCTTCTACAGCATTAGTGAATGAATCACAGTGATCTTCTACAGCATTAGTGTAAGAATCACAGTAATCTTCTACAGCATTAGTGTAAGAATTACAGTAATCTTTTGGAACTGGTCGAGGGTCAGTAGTGAGAGATGAGGTTAGAACTAAACACAAAAAAACGTGAAAAGAAAATAAGAACTATAAGCCTGGTAAATGGAAGTACCGTGGAGTTGGAATCAGAAGTCTGGCTCTCTTTCCTCATAGCAGAGACGGAATGTTTTACTAAGGATGTAGACGTCTATTGAGGAAATCAGAGCCACAGTAAGGCAAACGTCAGACAGGTAAGAACACAGGGCTGTATCAATTCACATGGCCCTTATCACTAGGGGCCTACAGAAGACCAGGTCAAAACCATTTACTGAGGTGATGTGGTACTTCTACAATCTCAGGAAGAGCTACAGTATATCAAGATTGATGTGTGCGGGCATGACGACATGCTTCTGCATCTGGTGGTGGCATTCTTCACGTGACACTGGACCCTCCTTCTTCTCACCTTCCTCTCTTGGGTGTCCGGAGAGTCAGAAAGGAAGCTAGCGTTGACATCCTCAAGGTCCGAGCCACTGGAGCCGGCTGAAGTGACACTGAGGGCATCTCCACTGTCGCCAGCCTGACAAGGTCTGGACTGGTCAAATGACTTTGAGTGTCCTGCCCCGCTGCAGCTGGCCTCTGTTAACTGGCGACTGGAGATGAAGGGAAACACATGGACACGTGTGAGGACAGGGGTTCAGTAAACACACAGGCGAAGGATGTTTCTTCAGCACTACAATATATCGGGAACTAGTGTGAAACACAGTTAAGGCGATATATACATACTCGCTCCAGCGTTTCATGATTCCCCCGTTCTTCTTGGCTCTGAGAGTGTTGCTGGCTGACTCTGACAGCGGTTCAATCTCACAGGACAGAGCGTAGCTGGAGGCAAAAGGCATGGAAATGATGACACAGAGTGCCAATAAACATTTAATTAATTTGCATGTCATCGAACTCCATAGGCCTCTGCTCACCTCTCCGCCTCACTTAGTCTTTCCACTCCAGAGAACCACTCCCTGAAGAGGCTGTCCTGGGTGAAGCTGTAGTTATTGGAGGCCAGCTGCAGCAGCTTAATCTGAGCTATCACCTCAAACTCCTGCAGAGAGAGAGGAGGGAGCGATTGGGGGTGGTGAGCCAATCACATCTGCCTGTTTGTTGATGCAAATTTCTTAGAGGCGCATATTCACAAAATGTACCTTTCGTCTCTTTTCAAAGTTGATAAGTCCACTCTGGAATGGAGAACAAAGAAGAATTAGATGTGTGGGCACATTTCATGAAGAAACATTTGGACGGCAAGAAAAATATATAAATTTAAGTAAATGCCTCTCAATCTAAGTTAATATCAGGTGTCACTGTTCATGATTTCAGACAGAAGCGAACACAGGATCAAGAGACAGAAAGACTTTTACTTCTGTGTAGTCTTTCATAGCCGTGTCCATCATGACCAGGTCGGTGAGGAAGGTGCCCAGGTAAGGAATGGTCCCCTGCATCACTCCCTGTGACAGAAAAACAGACGAGGGAATTACAACTCATTTCACCACCAGATGGTGCTGTGGACACAATAATGGCAATAGAGCATAGCTGACACAAAAGTAGTTGAACTTAACAACGACAAAAACATTTAGACTCACCAAGTCTCTCTGCTGTTGGTGTCTCCTCTGTGCTCGTTTAGGGTTGATCTCCAGTGTGGCGAATTTAGACGTGCCCTCCTGGAGAGAGAAAGAAAAATCTGTTTTTACAAAACTGTGCTTTCAAGAGTGGAAAAAAGGCATTAGAAACCCAGCTGTTTCCTGTGCGTCATCGCCTCGCAAAACCGGAACTCAGGATCCTACAAAGGCCTACTGGCTTATCCAGTGGAGGTGGAGGGAGTGGAGGTAGGCAGGACTGCAAAGCCTGACAGGATCATGCTTCACCAGGGCGGGGCTCTAATCTGCATCTGCCAGCTGCCTATGACATCAGCAGGGGGTTCCCTCCAAACAAGCACAGGTTTCCTCCCTCAGGTCACAGCCAAGAGTTATGTCTTAATACGTCAGCAGGAACCACCAGGCTTTAATGTCACCATAAATTCATATTCGTCTTGATAGTGTAGGAATGTGGTCAGCCACTCCTGTTAGAGAGGCTCTATGCTTTTAACTGCTTTGTATGACTATGAGGTTTCAACACTATAATAATATGTGACCAGTTAAAGAGTAACTTGAGCTGAACAGCAACGGCGAATGCAATTGTTTCTTTTGCACAGAGATGTATTCAGGTAAGCCGACCAAATAGGTTTCTCCTCTGGGAATCCAATTTCACTGAACATGTTGCCGCCAACTAATTCTCTGTGAGTTTCATAAAAGAGAATCGGGTCTTCATGTAATCCTGGTAGAGGCAGTGAGCCTCGTGTTGAAAGAATAAAATATTCATGACTTCTGCCACTGCTTAAATTGCTTGTGACACACTGTTCTTCTTCAAGCACAAGGTAACGCAATTTAAGTCCTCTCAACACACACACTGACACCTGTACTGGTGGATCTCATGTTTTAGGGAGAAGTAGACAAGGCAATATCTATGCTGTCATGGACAACTTATAATAAATAATTAATGAGATAACAGCTGAAAAGTGTTGCCTGGCTTATTTTTTTTGCGGTTGCTGTGTGAACCCAGCACTAATTGCTCCCAGGGCGGTCATAAGAGCAGCCCCCTGAAATTCTTCAATTTGGAGGGGTTGGGTTATTAAAAGCCAAAACCAATTTCAGTATGCAAACTGACACATTTCCCCTTTCCTGTTCGTCTGTTCAAGATTCAAGTTTGGGAAGTAGGACATCTATTTTTTCACCTTTTTTTAAATTTGGAGGAATTATAACCAGCTATGAGTGTGTGTTTCATTCCCAAACCATCGATGGGGTGGAGCTTATGGGAACTTATGACTAAAACTTGCTATATATTGTACCAAAATAATATTATATGTATTTCTTATAAATTATTCCCAACATACCGTACTGTGCAAAAGTCTTTAAAATATATATTAAAATATATATATATAAATAAAAAAAATTACAAATAAACACTCTCCAAATAAAGGACTTTAGTTCGACTATCAGGTGCCTTTTGCACAGTACTGTCACCTTATGAACTAAATTGAAATTGGTCAGGGACCTGAATACTTTTGCAAGGCATTGTACATAGATTTGAGTTGAGTAACATTTAGTCAGTTATGGGAACAAAGGTCTCTATATCAGTTCAACATACAAAACAGCCAACAGTAAACTGGACCAACAAAATATAAATTTCAACCTCCTGTAAGTTAGCTACACTCAGTAATTCCAGGTTTTGTTATATGAACCAAATGGACCATTAAAATAAATGTTTTCTTGCTGCTTCCTTTGAGACCGTGCAAAATTAGAAATAATAGAGTAAATAAAGTAGATAAATACATTTTAAATAATACAAATAATGACACAATAACAATAATAAAGATAATGGTGCAGACAGAGATTTACCAACCTTGACTAGCAGCTCCCGGCTTAGAGAGTAGTTATTGTCATCTGAGAAGATCTCTGACAGCTCACGAAAAGTCCGGAAATTCTCTCTGTCGGCAGAATAAGGTCAAAAGTGAGACCGAAAGAAGAACAGCAACCTAAATCCACAGCGCAAAAGAACTTCAGATGAGTAAAATGTTAACTTCCGCCATATGTCCAACATAACGTGCCCATGGAAAACCCAGGTCCAATTCATAATCAAATTGCCCTCCAAACCCTTTCCATTTCAACCCAAGCCTCAGTCAGTGATCCCATGAATGAAATGGTCCTCACCTGGACACCTCATCCCAGGTCCTCCTGAGACGGTGTATAGAGTTACACTGCAGGGCTGACAGTATAGCTCTCAAAGACGAGAAGTTCTTGAGGATCCGACATTCCTAAACACAGCAGAAAAAAACCCATAGAGTGAGAACAGACGGGACAGATCAGCGGACACTCCATCTAACTGCAGAAGGTGGAGCCGGAGTGTGGGTCTAATCGTGCCTTACCCTGGCCACCTCTATCCAGCGCTCCACCAGCCGGGAACGTTGTGTCGGCTTCAGACAGGGGTTGCTTAGGCAGGTGGTGATGACACAGTTGGTGACACAGTTGAACTGGGCCACAGTGGCCCGAATGGTGGGGGCAAGGTGTTCCTTCCCCTTTTTATCCCGCTGGGACCAGATGCCCCCCAGGCAGTGGTATGGGACCACCTTCTTGAACAGATCCTTCAGGTTGAGGTCATGGGGGGGTGGGTGAGAAGGTTAAGAGTCAGACAGGGCATGCAAAGAGCAATAAGTGAACTGACCTTGAGCAGTTAGATGCAACTGAGAGGGGAATGTCTCACCGCATCCATGAGTGTGAACTGCTCAGCGACCATGATGGGGTCAAAGGAAAGAAAGTTCAAGGCGGGAGGTTCGTCTTCAAAGCCACTCTCTTCCTGAGTGGCGAATGGACAGCCAATGTGCTCGACTGCAAAAGAAAACACGACGATGAAGTCAGTCTGCCTAAATGCTCTAACACCACCAGCTCAGCACAGGCGGTTGACACAGACAAGCACCGGATAAACCACGCCCCTCACCGTCCAGGTCGGGCTCGCACTGCTGCCGGCGTTGCAGGAGAATCAGCAAGTTGCGAGCGCGGCGCTCCAGGTCGGAGCCGGGGAAGTGCCGGTGCAGGTAGGACATCAGATGGTGCAGGCAGCTGTAACGTGGAGGGCTCCAGAAGTCCTCAGAGTACTGGTCCAGCCACGCCCCCAGGATGGAGGACACGGTGCTGGGGGGAGGACAAGGAGATGAGAATGGGACCAAACGACACGCCAACCTACGGTAAAGCGCATACCGAAGTACGTTGGCTTACTTTCGGAGCTCCGTGCTGTCCTCCAGCGCGGGTCTGCGTTCATCTATCCTCGGCTGAGTCTGTAGCTTGGCGTACCTAAGACAACGAAGGACACGTGGGTGAACTCACAGGTACAGTATGTGGTTGTGGGTGTACTCGTGTTCCGCGTGCCGCCCCCGTACCTGTCGAGTAGGAGCTCCAGCACCTGCTCGGTGGTGGCGAAGGAGCGGTAGGTGCAGAGGAAGATGGTGACGTAGGTGGAGTCGTTGCCGCTGAACGCGGACACCATGTATTCCACCAGCCTCTCCAGCGTA
The DNA here is from genome assembly GCF_011004845.1 of Esox lucius. NCBI lineage: Eukaryota > Metazoa > Chordata > Actinopteri > Esociformes > Esocidae > Esox > Esox lucius. The sequence continues at coordinate 13,648,605 of NC_047581.1, read as the reverse complement.
CCGGCCTTTATGGTGCGTACTTTGCAGGTCTCGTACAGGCTGAGGGCCGAGTCCGTTTCCACACCCAGCCATCGCTGCCCCTTACTAGCCGACTGGTGCAACTGCACCTTCCTCAGGGTGATGGTGAAGACCGCCCCGTCCTCAACCTCCTCTCCGATCTCCTGCGTCGAGCTCTACAGGACAACAAGACAAAGAGGTGATGTTAAGGGCAGAAATACACACATTGAGATTTTTCTCTTATTTTCACTCCCTGTTATTTTCTCTCGCTTTCTTCTTCTAACAAGTATAATAATACAGTTAATTGTGACACCCGCACACACAAACACACACACACACGTGGCTGTATATGAATAGCAACACTGTTGCACCAGAGGTTTCTAGATACACCGCATTTCAACCCAGGGGGAAGCCCAAACAAGTTATCAACACAAACAACTTGCTCAGTGACAGAGCGGCCTGTACCAAACAGTTCCTTGTTGTTGATTGTTGTCACCAACCTTTTTAGCTTTACAACACAGAATTGTGTGGAAATGAACGGGTTGTCACAGTCAAACAGTCTCGCATAACCCGTAATTGTACCATAACACATGAACAGTACAGTTGAAGAGTTAACATTGAATCTCCCAAACATAGTGATGACCCAGTTTCACGTTGAGGCAGCCTCTGTGGCAGAGTGGAGTAACATTTCAGTCCTTCAGCAGACATCCTAATCCAGAGCAACTTCCATTACAGAGTTCATAGATTTTGGTGCTTCTTTAGTCTGGTCCCCCATGGGAAACAATACCCACAACACTGGCATTGCCATTGTAATGCACTAAAAACTGAGCAGTGCGGGACTGTACAGTAATCTAGCACACCATAGACATCTGACATGCCTCTACCTATGTGCCCACAAAACAACCAAGGAGTTGTCAGTAGGTAGATGTATAGCAATGCCTCCCACACAAATCCTCTATTAGTCATGGTCTATTACTATCTAACCTCGAGAAAACACAGCCACTCTGTTTCGCTTAGTTACCATGGAGCGGAGCAGAGATTCAAATGGAGCTGAATTTTGATTCTAAATGCTACATTAATACTAATACTGATGCCATTTATTCTAAAAAGAGAAGAGTTCATGTATGTTGCTAACAATCGTCATGAATGTGTGTATAAAAGCAGGGACTGAGCAAAGGCCCTGACAATGAGAGTTGCTCTTATCAGCTCAGCCACACAGACACTGCAGGGCTATCAATCTAAACCCAAAGAAATGCTTCTCTTCATAAAGACAACCCACATAAGGTCAACCTTTCTCTCTATTTTAATGGAGAAAAAGGTCCAGGAAAACTCAATATAGTCCCACTCAGATTCACCAGGTCTTCAAAAAAAGGAAAAGGTTGAATAAAATAACTGAATAATAATCCTCACACTGATGACCTGAATGCAGTCGGGCCATGTCACCGGATCTATTTTGAGTATAACTATGGAAAAATCAGGAAACATTTAGAATGCCTCCAGGGAACAGGTTACCATAACTGCCAGGGAAAACTCAATGAGAACCGGAACAGGGCATGAAACAAACATACAAGATAGAAAGGCTTTCCCCTTTCAGCCTTTTTGGTCATAAGCCTATTAGCCTGACTCATTGCTAAGTCATCACAGATAGAGGTGGCACAGATATCCCTAGTAGGATACATAGCTGTCATGGTATGCATGACTCTCATTGTCTCATTTTCACATTCATGTCACCTGAAGGACCAATGTTTGCAGAACTACTGTATACAAACACTGTGTTTCACTCAATCACATTCTAATAATGGAATAAGGCATTTCAAGAAATATACTTACAAACCAGTCACGAATGAAACACTGAGAAAAAGGCACCTCTGTCATGAGTGGGATGACTATGCAGATGATGGGAAAGCCCAGAGGAAGGAAAGGACCCTCACGTAGGGAAGAACTAGACAAACAATTACCAGAAAGTGAAAACTGGAAAGTCCGTCAAGAACGAAAGGAATTAAACCTAGCCGGTCGTGGATAGACTCAGGACTCTCTTTAACCACAAGAACTGCAACATTTGAATGGTTCCTCTTTTGCAAGCTATGCAGCACTGCATCAGAATGGAAAATTAAACGAGGAACTTCCTCTGTTAATGCATGTCAACAAGTGAGTAGGCATCTTCACGGTGTTAGTGAATCCCATCTATAAAATGATTCTACAGTGCCCTCCTGAATTCTTAGTCCATTAGCAAAAATTAGATGCTGCTCTCCAGAAGTAAACATGAGCAAAAAAGGCTATGAACAAAATGAAACTGTTGTTTATCAGCTTGATCTTGAACTGAAAATATAAAATAAAGCCAACATTTAATTAAGGTACATTTGTTTAAAGAAAAAATTATAACTCATTTTAATAAATATTTTGATATTTTAATATTATGTTTTAATTATTGCCACCTATACAAGTTGTGATATACCAAATATGAAAGAAGTATCTTCCACTCTGATATACAGATTTCATTTGAGTCAACTCTTTAGAAGCCATCCATTGCTTTTCACTGGATGAAAAGACATGCTCACTTTGGGAAAGTCAGAGAACACACAAATGAAATGAGACAAAAGGTTGGTGACATCCATTAACTAGGCAATGGTTGTAAAACGAAACAAATATGCATGCCTGAAAATCCCGATGTCCATTGTAAGGGAAATAATTGCTGGTTAGGATACTTGGCATCATAAACTCTGTCTCAAGTATCAAGACATTCAGACCAAAAGTACTGGCAATGGGAGGGTCCATAAATTACTAAATGCAGGGAAGCCAGTTATTGTGCCACATATGATTTTGAGAAAAACATTTAGTTCTGGATATATAATGTGTTTGTTCTTTGAATAATTTAAACAAATTAATGGTTACAATTCTCACATATTTTGAATGTAAAATCAAAGTGATAAACAAAAGTGACATAGCCTTTTTGCTAATCTTTACCAAAGGTGTCAAAGTTCAGGAGGATTCATAGATTGAGTCTGTTCAAAAGCTTATGATTAGCATGACAGATGCTGTATCTTTAATGACCACAAAAAAACACTGACCTTTGGATTCACTATGTCTGTATCTCAATGTCAACATACAACAGTTATTACTGGTCAAATGATCTATTCTAAAATTATGTATGAACACACAATATCACCTGGAACAATAAAGAATAAGAGCTAATGCACATATGATTGCTATAACTACCTACTTTTCATTCATTGTATTTCAGTTGTGTGTTTATTACTTTATGAAAGTGTTTTATAAAGTAATAAGCTGCTGGTCAGGTTTACAGCTGGTTTGATATTGACCATCCTCTGGGTCAACTATTTAGGACCGTAGAAAGATCTGCTCTGAAAACAGAGTAAACAAACTGACACACAATAGTGCAGTCCAATCGAGGCCATCTAGAGCAGGCCACCAGCTTCCCCTCACACACAATGGTGGTTGAAAACCATTAAGAGTGCATTATGTGAACACCAGAGAAAACATTCACTTTCAAATATTAGGTTTTTGTATGTAAATACAGACCATCAGCTACATCCACCTAACATTTTTGGAATAGTTAGACAAGTCTAGTAAGTCAGAGACAACCATATATTTGGTCATATTAAGCCTGGAAACTTGGAATAAAGTGATTTTCCAGGCTTTGGGACTAAGCATTCCAATGCTGTCTGTTTCCCTCATTCAACCTCCATGAACCTCAGTGCCCGTATCCCGCTTTTCTCTTCCTCTCCCTTTCTGTCGCCATTTAAATAAGCTAGCTAAAACAACAAACACTACTCTGTGTCTATTTCTACAAACCCACCTCCAATTTCTCATTAAAGAGCTCACTCAAGTTTTTTGAATAAAGACCCAACCAGCAAAGTTCTTTTTAAAATCACCCAGACATGCAACCATTACCACTAACTGGTATCAGTAACCCGAAAACACACACAGACACAATATAACAGGTTTAAAATAGTTGTTAAATATACTTGTTAAACTATGAGTTTAATATACTGGTTAAATGCTGAAGCTCTAATATTCTCCTTAAAAATGCCTGATTAACAACACTTTCCATTTGAACAGGCTTTTTTGATCCTTCTTCTTCGACCATCAGTTTTTCTAGTCTAATCTCTAGGATTGCCTTAATAAACGTATGCACTATATAAACAATTAGCTTTGTTTATATTGCAAGCTTACTCAGTTCAGTAAAATGTCCAAACAAAGAACAGAAAAAAGTAGGAAAATGTACACATAGAAGTAATAAGAATGACACCTATTAATAATAGAATACTGATTAAATGTTACATACATGTACTGTGTGTGCTTCAGTGTGTTTGTGTGTGACTGTTGGAAGTCTGTAGTGTCAAACCTCCACAGTGTTACATACATGTACTGTGTGTGCTTCAGTGTGTTTGTGTGTGACTGTTGGAAGTCTGTAGTGTCAAACCTCCACAGTGTTACATACATGTACTGTGTGTGCTTCAGTGTGTTTGTGTGTGACTGTTGGATGTCTGTAGTGTCAAACCTCCACAGTGTTACATACATGTACTGTGTGTGCTTCAGTGTGTTTGTGTGTGACTGTTGGAAGTCTGTAGTGTCAAACCTCCACAGTGTTACATACATGTACTGTGTGTGCTTCAGTGTGTTTGTGTGTGACTGTTGGAAGTCCGTAGTGTCGAAACTCCAAAGGGGACTTCTGTGCAGGAAGACAAATGGGTGAGTGGTTTCTTCAAATTGCCAGACAGTAACATAGTGAACCCTCTCTACCTAAGATGGACTAAAAGGACCTTTTGGGTCTTTCTCAGAGACCGCATGTTGTATTAGTGGGTCCTCCTGGACGAATAGGAACGAAAATCTTTTAAGCCTCTCCACCTTAACCTTGTTAATAACTAAAGAGATAGGCTCCTCCTCTTGTTTTTAATAGCCCACGATAAGCTCCTTGTTTTGGTTATCTCAGCGATCAGGCCCATTACCTTTGTGTCATTGGCAAAATAAATGATGGCGGCGGAGTTAAGTAGGAGTAATATATTGGGCTGGATGACTATGCATCATAGCTAATGGAGTGGGGCCTAAGGACAACCAGAGCAATGACATCATCCACAAGACTCACTGGTTCCTTCCCTTTGCCCTTGGTTGTACCACTATCTGTAATTGAAGACAGAGTGACCATAACAGTATCAATACTGTGCCAAGCCTGTGACAAAGCACGTCTGAGTTATAACATGCTATATATATACTCACCACGATTTATTTTGTCTCAAGGAAGACTGTGGTGGGGTTGTGGGGCTGTATGGGATCAACAGGCATTAGCCAAAAAGTCACATTAACTGCATTTTTTGAAAACAAAACACCACCATTAAATCCCAATGCACTATGCATTTTCACATGAAAGAGAATGGCCGTTATTGTGGAGGTAGATTGTAGTCGAACTCGTAGCCCAATGTAAAAGGGGCATTAAGCATTAGGTAATTGTGTTACTGAAGAGGATTAAATTAGAGAGTACATGCAAGAGTGCAGACTGAATTGCCCTCTCCAAGCTTGTGACATGTATAACTGAAGGGAACACATACTGTCTTTAATAATAACATATCTTTCGAGTTCCAGCCTCAAGTTCCACAAGCTTGGTGAGAGGCTGCTTTTGTTGTTCAGCAGGATATATAACATATTTAAAACATTCATGCAAGTGAAATGCACACAGGGTTTGCACAAGGATTAACTATCCATTAAATTGCAAATGTTTTGCATGCCATTTTTCATCTGTAAAAACCAACTCATAAGACAAGCCAACTACAATTCACTCGTCTAACATTCAAAATCATTGTACCAATTACCTCTTGTCCTTATTTGATTCCCTCTGATCAAAAAAAGGCATGATGTAAGGCCAAACAATTTGATTAGTCATTCTCTGATTGTTAAAGAAACGTTGCTTATTCCTCTCTTTTGGAACTTCCAATGGAACTGATGTTTGTGTTTATGTAACAGGCAGCAACAGGACCCACAGGACAAGTTTCAGAAGATCAACCTATATACAAACTCTAAAGCATCATTATGTAGGCCTACATTCTATATATTTTGACAAGACAAATCACTAGACAACTACCACACCCAACATTTTCAGTTTAGTGACACATAATAACACAAGCCTAAATAATGGCTAAGTATCGATGGATGGTTATCTATGCACAGTTCACCAGCTTACCTCAAATAGCGGTAGGTCAGGGTCCAAATGTGTAAAACTGCTAAGGACCACCGGGCTTTCTTCTTCGCCAACCTCCAGTTTTACCCCATCCCAAATATTGCGTACCTTCCATGTTCCAGCATCAAACATCTCATCGATGTATCCGGAGTGGATGCTTTGCCAATATGGGTACATCCCCATAAAGTGGACCATTGATAACAGAACGATTTAGGCTGTCAATGGATGTGACAACCTATTTTTGTCGTACATCCATAGTTGGTACTTATGAAGGGCTTCGCCAGAGGACCTACACAGTAAAACGCGACTAAAATAGACTACTAAATGCGAGCGCTACGACCTACTGTACTTACAAATGCATGACTCAGTTGCGGAAACTTTCTCATATAGTAGCTCCTCCTCATTTCTTACTGTACCAGTCCCTCCCAGAACCACTGTTTCTATTACGTCGCTGTGGAAACCGTCTAGAAAAAAATATTCCAGACTAATACGTTTGTCCTGTAGAGCTTTATCGAATGCATAAACATCAGTAGAAACGTAAATCCGTATTATAAATCCATAATCTGACAAAAATGTATCCATCTTTGGATGGACCACAGTCAATGAACCATGAAGGACATGAATCGTTAGATATTATGGAACCCCGAGAGATAGCAGAAACGTACGGTACTTCACAGCGCAGGTTGACTATATTATTACAGTTAAGCTTAATAAATATAAGTTGTATATAAAAACAGAAACTATCTCACATGGATGATACCTTTGCTAGTTAAAGGAACCATTGGGACAGTATATGCTGTTACTATTCTCTCCAACAGCAAAGGGTCAATTTCGCCGGTATTTCTCCTAAGTAACACTTCCCTCTACTGGTCAAACATTGAACATACTTGGACTCTCTTGAGAACCAATCATTCTTCAACCTCTATTTAAAGTGAGAGGAATAAAATGTGATTTGTTTAATTACCATCTGCTTTTCCCAAAACATTCTTAAACCACATATTCAATAAAGAAAGCTTTTCCAGCTTTCAACAGCACCAGATAGAGATATTGGTCCTGATATTCTTCACATACATGTTTTCCCTGAACTGTTTTATGCAATGAAGAAAGAGGAAGAAAGAGTGATGCATGAAAAGGGAAAGGAGAGAGAACATGTTCAGCCAAAAGGAGAAAGATAGCTGCAATGTAAATACTGTTCTACCTTTTGCCCTGGGATGAGAGTCCAACCTCTTTCATTTGTCTGGCTTCCTGCTGGAATCAATAAATAACACTGTTGTTCTGCTATTGCACATTGACAGACACTACAACATGGTTTATGATTCTCTTAGAGTGACTCATCTAAAAACTGTGTTCACACACAAACAAACATTTTGCATTAATATAAGCAGCACTCTCTACTAATATTGCAATTTCTTTTTTTTACATAATTGGCCTACCAACACACTCAATCTAAAATGCCTTAAGTTGCCATGGCATAGAAATCTACCATTACTCCTAATTCAACAAAGCATCTACTGTCATCCATATGTCACCAGTACATGGTGGTATCTATTGACTAGCAAACTTGGCTTTGCTGAAATCTGGTGCTCATCAAGTTTTTAAAATGATCAGCATTTTAAGATGAACGATGCAGGCCTTGGGGTTTTCAGTCTCAGGTCAGTACTACAAACGTTCCGTTCAGTCCTCGACCGCTGCTCTCCTAACAAGCCCCTGTGAGATAATACACCCAGGCAGGCCAGTCTTACCACAGAACAACTAGTCTTTTGGTTGGTTAAAACACAGAAATGTTTAACCATTAAACATAAACAATCTATTCAGACAAAATAGAGATAACTGAGGGGAGTCCCTGGCCTTAATCTTTTCCTTTTAAGACCACTGTCATTGTGTTGTTGACCACTGGCAAAGTCCTCAGGCTAACTCCACTAACACTAACCCACAGAAAAAACACAAAGATCATATCACACAGTGAACAGTCATCAAAGCCAAGCAACTGGATAACATGCCACGGCCAAATGTGATGAGCATTAGCACACAAGATCAGGCTCATGAAGAAGCATGATGAACGTTGAAAAGAAACACGCTATAACAAAATGCAGAGTCATTTCAGGAAAAGGCACTTCCATTTATCCTGGCACAATATGAAGTGTTGCCAACTTGAACCCTACCTGTTCGTCTACCTCTCTGTATTTCACAGTTTTTAAAGGACCCCGGCACAAAGACAGAGTCCTACAACAGCCTCCACTTCTCAGCAGTCCACAGGTCCACGAAACCCACCACATCACTGCTTCTTTCAGAACCAGGGGCTAACACTGGAGATTAAACCGGACTGGGGCAGATAACCAAAGGCAAGGTTCAGAGCTCACCCCCCCACTCTTCTGTCCCCTCCCCAGCCACAGATTGGGTGCCTTTCTCAGGCCCACTCCACTGGATCTTTACTTAATCAGCTGTGTCAACACAAAAGCTAGAGGAAAATAAAACATTAACTTCTATTAAATAATAGTGATTCCAATAAGCCCCATTTATAGTTTGTAAAGGTGAAGAAAAGTACTATGTGCAACGGCAAAAACCTAAGAAGCTTTAAACCTATTTTGCTGAAATGAAAATGAAATCACTGGCATGTTACTGTTGGAATTCCCAGGGATATTCCAGTTTAACCTCAGTTGTGAGGCAACGTCGACTTACAAGCAAGTAGGCCTAACAATATATGATTATGATAATTCTGTCTTTGCATCAGATTCTTTTTTTTATTATTTATTTTTTGTTTTACTTTTTGTCAATTAAAATGAACGAAAACATACACTGATTCATTATATCAATTCAATCAATCATATTAGGTAATTATATTAGATCTGATGACCAAAGATTTTCCAATTCAGACCCTTAGCAGAGGGTCTAAATTTAGACCCGTTTATTCAGTACTTTGTAAAAGCCCTTTTGTCAGCGAGCATAGCTTTGAATCTTCTTGGGTATGTTTAACATATTCTTCCTTGCAGATCATCACAAGCTCTATAAGATTGGATGGGGATTGTTGCTGAACTCCAATCTTCAGGTCTGTCCAGCAATGTTCAATGCGGTTCAAGTTCAGGCTTTAGCTGGGCCACTCAAGAACATTCACAGTCTTGTCCCAACGCCACTTCAACATTGTCTTGGCTGTTTGCTTTGGGTCATTGTCATGCAGAAAAATTTATCTTGGCTTCAGTCTAGAGGTCCGGTGTGCTCTACATCCGGTTTTCTGGAAAGGTCTTTATTTTGTCATGTTCATCCTTCCCTGAATCCCAACCCAGTCGCTGAGAAGCATCCACATAGCAACATGCTTCACAATAGGGATGATATTAACATGGTAATTAGCAGTACCTTGTGTTTGCCAGCATTTGGCCTATGAGCTTAATCGTTTATTTTCAGTTTCATCACCAGAGAATCTTTTTCCTTATGCTCTCATAGTCCTTCAGGCAGCATTTTACTCAGAAGTGGCGTTCATGTAGCCCCTCGACCATAAAGGCCTGATTTTGTACCAGACATCGTTGTACTTCTGGCAAGTTCTCCCATCTCTGAGGAGAAATTCTGAATCTGTTAGATTGGCCATTGGGTTCTTGGTCAACTCCTTGACTGAGTCCCTTCTTGCTCAGTTACTTAATTTGGCAGAACAGACAGCTCTAGGAAGTCCCGGAGGTTCCAAACGTCTTCCATTTCACAATAATGGAGACCACTGTGCTCCTGAAAACACTTAATGCTTAATGCTATAGCAAACCCTTACATGACCTTCCCCAGATCTATGCCCTGAGAGGTCTATGGGGAGTTCCTCAACTTAATGGATTGTTTTTTCTCATGCACTGTCAAGTATGGGACTTTCTAAATCATGTCCAATTAATTGAAATTGCCAACAAGTTTTAGAGACAACACAAGGATGATTAATGGAGTCAGGATTCATCTGAGCTCAATTAGGATTGTCATGGCAAAGGGTCTCAAGCATACATTTTGCACAAACTTGCAAAAATGTCAAATTTCCCCCCCACTCTGTTGTTATTTGGTATTGTTTAGATGGATGGCAATAAATAATGTTTAATCAATTATGAATTAAGTCTATAACACAACAAAATGTGGAGAAAGTTAAGGGGCCTGAATATATTCCAAAGGCATTGTACTTGACCCATATCCTAACAAGGTTTTCCAGCACACAGTTTTGACCTACTGTAGTAGCCATATTGGTCTATTGTAATCAAATAAACAGGTTCCTCAAACATCCCAGATAGTCTAATTTATTAGAAGAGTTGCTTCCACAATGTGATCTGTACACATATCTACAAAAATGTTTTGTTTTTGCATGCCTTCTCCATCACACTAAGACATTAGATTCCATTACGTTCTAAAATGTGTGATATTACATGAAAAAAGCTACTGTATGGTTTTACATTTACAACACCATCAAGGTAGATTGGGCTTAATTCATCTCTCCAACTTTGTCATCTAAATTGTATTTATTTAAATCCTAACACCCTGGCTGAAAGCCAGCTCCAATATAAAGACGTTTCTCTCACAATTGTAGGGATATCAAGTGGCTCACACAAATATCAATAAACATGTAACAAACAAAGCGTTACCAAACTTAGATAACAAAGCCAAACTTTTTAACAAGTCAGATAAAAAACCCAAACAACATAGCTATTCCTTTTTTATCTTGACTACATAATGACATCTGTATTGCCCAATACATAAAATACTCACTACATCAGTAATAAATTAACTACTTATCAATTACAGGTGATCAGCTGAGATACAAGGGTCTGATATAATCAGAAGACCTGTCGAAAAACTGCAGGTTTCCAACGTGTGATACAAAAAACACATCCCCATTTAACTGTGGGCATGACCGTACATGCATGAGAAAAAAATGCAAAAGGATTGCACAGCACAGGGGAATGGTTGCCTAACTCTGTACTGGATGTAAGCCAGACGCACTGAACAGCTGAACCCCCACTCCGGCGGAAACATACTGTAGCATACTAACATGTCTTTCCTATCTCACTCACAACACTCTCACCCATAATTCCTCTCACGCACACAGAAACAGACAGCCAAAGACACTGCAACTGCATCGAATAACAACCTAGGAGCTCTTTCTTACCAGATCATCCAGTATGTTGACAGGAAAATCAAACATACACATCTTGACTGGCTGAGCCAGGGCTTTGTGAAGGCTGAAGAGGGACTTGGTCTCCATGCTGCTAATTCACTCTCAGAAAGGACAGAGGCTCCCGCAGCAACAGCTCGCCGCTCTCCTTCTCGCTGCTCCCCGTCTCGCTTTAACTCCCACTCTGCATCAATCCAATACACGCAAACAAACCAACGGGAACTCCGGGCTGCAGCGGACAGAAACACCACGGCTGTTCCGACTGCTGCTGCCTCCTACTGAGGATTGGGAACCTATCTCTGTGAGAAGGGAGAGAAACCCCCTCCGCTCCGCTCTCTTATCTACTTCATCTTGCCTCTCCCTCTCTGTCTCTCCCTTCCTGTCACTCTCCTGTCAGCTCCATGGAGTCCTTCTCACAAGGGAATGCCTGTGCTTTCAGGAGCTGCCCTCTGCTATCTTCCATTTCATCCTGCAGATGTAGGTATTACGGCTGCTAAACCCAAATTTACTGGGTGATTTTCCCTTCCTCAATAGTACTGTAATGTTGTTCTCACACCTATTCACACAAAGACAAAGACTACAGCCTGAATAACAAGTACGTAGAGGGCAGAGTAAAAAGTTGTGAAATGCAGCAGATAAGCTCATTTCCTGTTTTTGCTCTCTTCTCTAAATGTGCTGAGGTCTAATGAATACAGTTGGGCTCAAAAGTTTGCATAACCTTGGAGAATTGGAAATATATGTACGATTTGTAGAGAAAACATGAGTGAGCAGGCAAAACACGTCTTTTATTTCTTATGGGATTCATATTTAACTGTACGTTATAACAGAATGGCACAATCATAAAAAAAAACATGGCAACAAAGAAAAACATGAACTGACCCCTGTTCAAACGTCTGCATACCCTTAGTTCTTAATACAGTGTACTGCCTCCTTTAGCATCAATGACAGCGTGCAGCCTTTTGTAATAGTTGTCTATGAGGCCCCAAATTCTTGCAGGTGGTATAGCTGCCCATTTGTCTTGGGAAAATGCGTCCAAGTCATGCAAAGTCTTTGGTTGTCTTCCATGAACCACACGTTTGAGATCTCCTCAGAGTGTCTCTATGATATTAATGTCAGGAGACTGTGATGGTCACTCCAGAACCTTCTCCTATTTCTGCTTTAACCACTGGAGGGTCAACTTTGCCTTGTGCTTAGTATCATGGTCATGCTGGAATGTCCAAGAGCATCCAATGTGCAGCTTTTGTGCAGAAGAACGCCAATTGTCTGCCAGTATTTTCTGATAACATGCTCCATTCATCTTTCTATCCATGTTCACAAGATTCCCCGTGCCTTTAGAGTTCACACACCCCCAAAACATCAGTCAGCCACCACCATGCTTCACAGTGTGGATGTTATTCTGTTCACTATAGACCTTGTTGACCCCTCTCCATACATAAGGTTTATGGTTGTGACCATTAAGCTCTATTTTGGACTCGTCACTCCAAATTACAGTGTGCCAGAAGCTGTGAGGCATGTCAAGGTGTTGTGGGCATATTGTAACTGGGCTTTTTTGTGGCATTGGAACAGTAAAGGCTTCTTTCTGGCAACTCGACCATGCAACTCATTTTTGTTCAAGTATCTACAACGATCTACACCTGCCTCCAATTGGGGAGTAGAGGTGCCTAGAGGCACCACCTTCTGTCCGGTCCTGGCTATGGCCCCAGCCCTGCGCAGAGATGGCTAGGGGCATAGCCAGGATGTGACACATTTCCAATATATGCAATATTACATATAGTTAATAAACATTTAAGAATATTAATATAAGATTACAATCTTAAATTTAACCTTCATGAATTCATGAGATACTGTTAGTTTTTTTAAATCCCCTTAATTTGACTGTCTTGGTTATGAAAATAACGTTATTAAATTTCGTACTAACTGTACATTATCCTATAAATTATTTTGTATTGTCAGTTCTCTTTTTCTAACAGATATTTCCATATTTATCCATTAAACTACCACTCACAATAAATCGCTCCATGTTACTTTGAAATTGTGTTTTGTATTCTTTCTTTTTTACTCAAAAACATAACCCATTGTTGAAAAGTGACATTGTCAACCCCACACAATATTATTTGGTAGATCCACTTTTCACTGCAACAACAGCAAAACAAAACAAATATTTAAGGAGTGGCGTGTACAACCCCCCAAAAACATTTACATTGACTTGAAGTAAATTGAGGGAAATTCCTTCTTACCATTTGAATATTGACTAAGAGTCTGTATAACAGTTGTTGTCAAAGAAACGGTCTCCTCAAAGAGGGCTAAACTGCGTGGCCAATTACATGGCTCCATGCATGCAAGTCTTGCCTTGCTGTCACAGCCAGGATAGGAACCTGGACTGTAAAATACAGGTCCTCTTCCTGTAGTCAAAGGCAGGACATGGTTGTGCACAGAGCACAATCAGAACACATAATATGACAATGCCCGGGGCCTCGTGAGGTGCGGTCAAAGCCATCTCAGCACCATCCGGGGCTGGTGTCGGACAAGGTTGTTCTGACCCAATGTTGTAGGTAGTACACCAACAACAACAATCATGGTTATTTTTTGCCTGTGAATGTGTTCTCCTTAAAGCAGGTACTACAGTTGCATGCAAGTACATTCTGGTTTAGTGGTGGCAAGCGTGAAAGAAGCAGAGTGGCTTGGCTTGATTTACTTTGGTGGACAGATCTCAATGTTTTTAATCTCACAATCCTGCCTCAGGTTGCCTTGATGACGCAAGGTCATTAACACAAATTTACTTTTTTTTATTGGGAGGGAAGAAAAAATCCAATATCCTATATAATATCTTATTTACTCTCCACATTTAGCATGTTATAAATACTAAAATTCAAAGAGTTAATATATTTATTAACATTCCACATACAGTACCAGTCAAAGGTTTGGACATCTACTCATTAAAGGGTTTCTCTTTAGTTTGACCATTTTCCACATTGTACAATAATAGTGAAGACTTAAAATAACACATGGAATCCTGTAGTAACTTAAAAAGGTGTTAAACATATTATATTCTACATTCTTCAAAGTAGCCATCCTTTGCCTTGACACTTTGCACTCTTTGCATTCTCTCAACCAGCTTCATTAGGTAGTCACCAGGAATGCTTTTCAAAAAGTCTTGAAGGAATATAAAATAATATATTTTTGGGGTGAAAAAATGTACTGTGATACAAGTGAAAAAAAACAACTCATCCATTGCTAAACACTTTTCTTAATGAAATTATGCCTATTTTCATCATATGTTAATGAATTATACTGTAGGAAACCACATAAGATCATGCTTTTTCAATTAATATTATTACCTCACCGGCCACTTCATTAGGTACACCTTGCTAGTACCGGGTTAGACCCCTTTTGACCTTCAGAACTGCCTTAATTCTTTGTGGCATAAATTCAAAAAGGTGCTGGAAACATTCCACAGATATTCTGGTCCTTTTTCACATTAGAGCATCACCAGTTGTTGCAGATTTATCAGCTGCACATCCATGATGCAAACCTCCCATTCCACCACATCCATGATGTTGTGCCGAATTCTGACCCTACCATCTGAATATTGCGGCAGAAATCGATCTGGCAATCACATCAATCAATCGATTAGGCATCAGATCAATCGATCAGGCGTCAGATCAGGCAATGTTTTCCAAGTCTTCTATTGTCCAATTTTGGTGGGCCCGTGCAAATCGTAGCCTCAGTTTCCTATTCTTAAATGATAGGAGTGGCACCCAGTGTGGTCTTCTCCTGCTGTAGCCTATCTGCTTCAAGATTCAGAGATCCTCTTCTGCATACTTTGGTTGTAACCAGTGGTTACTTGAGTTACTGTTTCCTTTCAATCAGCTCAAACCAATCTGACCATTCTCCACTGCCTGCTGCCATCAACAACGTATTTTCGCCCAGAGAACTGCCGCTCACTGGATATTTTCTCTTTTTCTGTAAACCGTAGAGATGGTTGTACGGGGAAATCCCAGTAGATCAGCACTTTCTGAAATACTCAAACCAGCCCGTCTGTCACCAACAACAATGCCATGTTCAAAATGACTTAAATCACATTTCTTCCCCATTCTAATATTGGGTTTGAACTTCAGCAGATCGTCTTGACCATATCTACATCCCTAAATGCATTGAGTCGCTGCCACGTGATTGGCTTATTAGTTACTTGCGTAAACAAGCTGTTGCAAAGGTGTACCTAATGAAGTGGCTGGTGAGTGTAGTTTTTGGAGAGAAATGCTGATATTTTTTCAGGATAAGGGCATTTTCAAGCTAACTGTCCACATGGAAATGTATAATATAGAAAATTGCATAAACAAATATTTCACAATACAGAAATTCCAGGCCTGACTTTGAAAGTCATGATTTTCAAGAAGCCATGCACATATTTATAGACAATAGCCCTGCATATATGCATGGACAAAACAAATAGTTTTCAAATTTCACATCTTGGTTGGGTCTTCTGCCCATTTACAAAAAATATAAAAAAAAAGCATTGGCTCTCCCAACCTATGCATCCGTACTTCCTGGTCACCAGCGACCCAAGATATACCCAAAATATACATTAGTGCTCTATAGCGTAACTTAGGTAAATAAAATATTTAAAAGTGCAAGTGTGATGAATACTTTTGAGTACTGTACTACACTGTACTAAAGGAGATCTCCCAGATTCCTGTTAAATTCCATTAAGGAGAATGACCCATATGTATTTTGCAAGACCAGTCTTTTCGAGAGACGTTTTTTATTAGAAAAATAAATTGTGCCCAATAAAAACTGTATAAAGTTATAAAATAATGAGGAGTCAGGGAAGAAACAAGAACTACTTTTTATTGCCTTTTTAGGCAAGTTTCTAAATATTAAAATGTATTTGGCCGAGAGTTGTCCCCCCCTCAACCCCATGAGTAGGCCTGTGTTACAGGAGTGACACAGAGATCAACATCCTGCCAAACCTCTCCCAGTCTGCAAACTCAGACAGGTTATGTTACTATGGCAACCAAAGACATTTCCTTTAATTTAGCTATGTATATATAATATATCAAACTCCAGAGTAAGTAAATCTCTATTTCAAAGGCTGTTTTTGCTTTATTTATAGCCCAAGAACTGACTTTGGAGTTTAACAATGGGAAGTCCCCATCCTGCTGACACTGAAGGCCAGTGGACTGATCCAAAAACAATCTATCTTAGAGAGCTTTACTTTCTTGCCAAGAATATCATTGTGTTTACTGTTAATTCTTATTAATATGTATCCTGTCCAAAAAACAACAGATATTTCAATATTAACCACAATGCTGCCTGGCATCCCACTGAAGCTAATCAGAGTGGATCCCTAGATGGGAGTCCAGATACTGGTGGAAG
The DNA here is from genome assembly GCF_011004845.1 of Esox lucius. Lineage (NCBI taxonomy): Eukaryota > Metazoa > Chordata > Actinopteri > Esociformes > Esocidae > Esox > Esox lucius. Next base: position 13,631,914 of record NC_047581.1, on the reverse strand, counting down.
ATGATGGAGGGTCACTGGGGTGCACTCTTCCCTCTGATCAAATTATTGAATCCCAGGGCATTGAAAGGACATTGCCCTTCATAGGGTGTGATCTTTAGGATGGGCCGATAACATTTCCTAACTCTTTGTGGTCACTAAAGATCTCATGGCATTTATCATAGGATCTGGGATGCTGCTAACCCCAGTGTCTAATCTGGTCCCCGAAACCAACAAGGCCACCCAATTATCATGAAGTGATGTCAAGGGTTAGAGGAAATATGAATTTGAATTATATTAGGGGATCCTAATAGGATAGTAAAATGTTTTGTTTATCAGTGTGTGCCTGTGAAGGAGTAGGAAAAATAGACAATGAGAGTGAGTGTAGCACTGAGTGAGATACTAAGGGAGAACGTGGACTGTAGAGAGCGTGTGAGCACTGTCAGACCATATCCAAGGATGCCGCCCACAGATGCAGTTGCAATGATGGAAGTGTGATAATTATCTTTACTCCTACAAGATGATAATTATGTCTCACATTCAGCATAGTAGACCATAGGGGGAACTATGCACACATTCAAGATGGGCATAAACATAGATGACCAATTGCTATTCACATGCATTCCAATTCTGTGAAGTTTTTAAGATAACCCACAACGATCAAATGTAACAATATTATGTATACTATTATTTATTCTGTAGGTCTATGAAACACTGCAACAGTGAGATGCACCTCACTATTGTGAACCAGGTGACTGTAGCATACCTGTTTCTCCAGCATTATCATCCTCTCAGGATCATGACTAAAAGGTATTGTCGTGGGTGTTCATACATCATCTTCTTCACCGGCATACAGCATTTTCATTATCCATGATGCTCGAGCATCAAATAAACGAAGAGTATCCTTTTAGAACTATCCTCAGTGAGTCCAGCACCACCTTGAGATGATGTGTAGTAGTAGAACGCTGTAATATTCTATTCAGCTATTAATCTTAACTCCACAAGAAATTGCTAATACATTTCATTTCTAGGTCATCCTCTATCTTCAATCTCAGAATTCCCGTCTGCAACCGTGGTGGACATGCAATGTTTCTTTTAATGGAATCCATTTCAAATAGGAAAACAAGAAAAAGCTATCTTCCTACATAGAAAAAGTATATTCCTATTATTTTAATCGAGTCAGGCAGAGATGCATGTCAAAATATAATGCGAAAATATATTACGTATAAAATTGTTAAAAGCTCTGCATTGCGACTAAAAGAAAAGTAATAACTTCGACTACCTATTTATGTTAAATATGTTCAATCCACCTCATCAGCATGGAGCAAATCACCGTATTAAAAACGCTATTTATGTTACTCGAGACCTCAAGCGTCTACAAAGTTGTCGCTCTTGAACACATCGCGGTACCAAAGCGACAAGTACAGAGTGGATAAGATGTTCTTGAACAAGTCCCATACGCACTGAATTGTGGGAATTTATGTAAAATCAAGATGGCAGCTGCCTGCGCGAGAATTTTTGGTAAGGTCGCCTGGCATATTTTGGAATCTCCACCATGTCGGGCTGGGACACTTGCTTCCCGGGTTCCAATGGTCTCGCTGCCGGGGTCTATCAGAGCATACGGAACGGGCGGTGGAGGATTCCGTTCGCAAATGGTATACAGCACCCGTCTTCGAGGTGGCAGAGTCCTGGGATGTGCGTTCCTGCTTGGAGGGGGACTTGGCTTGTATCAGACAATAAAGCTGACTGTCCAACATCACCTTGCAGAAGAAGTAATGGTAATGGGCAAGAATCATGGAGATGTACTATAGCATTGTAAATGTATATGCAATAAATAAAAATTGCTGCACCAATGGACCAGAAACTTACTTGGCAATAATACCCTTTCTGATTCTGAAATTAACCTTTTCTGGCTCCTCTGTCTTCCTCAGACTTCTGATTGTGGCTTGAGATTGACGCTGTATCAGTACAAGACCTGTCCGTTCTGCAGTAAAGTGCGAGCTTTCCTAGACTACCATGGACTTCCATACGAGATTGTCGAGGTCAACCCTGTGATGAGAAAGGAAATCAAGTGGTCAACTTACAGAAAAGTGCCTATCCTGATGGTGAACGGGGATGTGGTAAGAGGTGACACAGTAATGGTTTGGTATTATAGTTGTATGTTTGTATGGGGCAATGGGAAATTTGATGTGATGTCACTCAACTTCTGTGATGTTGTTTCTTCAGCAACTGAACGATTCCTCAGTAATAATCAGTGCTTTGAAGACACATTTGATGAGCAAGTAAGTAGCTACCTCCCCGAGAACTGCTCTTGTGTGTTACTTTACATTGTTTTTACGTTGCTCCATCTCCTTCTGTAGAGAGAAAACCATCTCAGACATTCTGCGCTGTTACCCAGAGATGAAGGCAGTCAACGAGAAGGGGAAGGAGGTGACAGAATTCAACAACAAGTACTGGGTGATGGTAAATGAACCTGAAGATCAGCTGATGTACCCAGAGAAAGATTCCAGAAAGTAGGTGAACACTTTGATGCAAAACTTATACTGGTTATATTTCTTTTTTCTGTTGAGCTTAAATGTCACTCTCTTAAATATTAGTGTACTATTCAGTCCTTGAATAGTATGCTATTCAATTCTGATATCTTTAATACTTTGATGATGGGGTGATTTTGCAGACATTGATTGGTCTTTTATCTAACATTATTAAAGTGTTTAGAGAATAAACCTATGTAGGATGTGATCCACATGTGCAGATGCTTTGCCCTTCTTTTAAATTAGGCTGAACATCCTGATTTGGCTTTGTTTTAGATTTGGTTCATTTAGAAATGCAAGTGAGGAGTGACAATGACACAGAGATGAAGTCACCACCTAACAGCTTAGCTGTGTGATTGTGACCTTGAGTTGAAATCCTGGTTGTAGGTATTCTGACCGTGTTAATTAACTCTGCTCAGTTCAGGGTTTGTGGTTTGGATGTCAAGCCAGTGCTTACTTGCCTTGTTACACTTACTAGTAACTCCCTGTGGCAGGTTGAACGCCTGCAAGCTCAACTGTGGTTGTTACCCAGAGAATGCAACTTTCTGTCCTGGTTGGTTATCAGTGAAAGAAGAAGCAGAAAGAAGCGGTGTCTTGTGGGTGATCGTAGGTGGAAAAAGAGCAAGCTAAATTCTTCAGCCAGTTGGCTCCATAGTTAGTTGGACTTTGGATAGCCTGTGTGTGATTTGATGGTCCCTAACAAGAACCTTTGATATATCCAAAGTCAAACCAAAGGTACAACCCAGCATGCAGCTGTGCTCCAAACTGATGATTAATTGGATGCTGCCAGCTGTGGTCAGGATTTAAATAAACTCAGCGTAAGGAAAACCGATGTGTACTGTAGCCTTGTCTTAAGTCTATGTATTTTTCCCTAATTGTAACACAAGGTGTTTTGAGCCGGGGGTTGATGTGGAATGGAATAGATATCGAACACACGCGTGACATGTGTCAGATGGCTATAATGATGCACATCTCTCAGACTGACAAACATTAATGGAATCTTATTCAGGGAGTGTCCCAGCACCCCTAATTCCCATGGATATGCTATTCAGTCTATTTCTGTGGTTTGTAACCTTTTCTAATTTCTGTAACACCACTGGATTTTGCTATTCCTTGTATAGGCTACCATTAAAGTACTGCCTCAAGTATTTTACCAGCAAGCATTTGGTCTCATCAGTTTTCAAGTATCCCTTCTGAATAGTATCAATGCTACAGCAAGTTTTCTATAATTGGGGTATTTCCTTTTTCCCTTTAATCTGCTACAGAGAGGAGATCAAATGGCGTAAGTGGGCAGACGATTGGCTGGTGCATCTGATCTCACCTAATGTGTATCGGACTACTGGAGAGGCCCTGGCCTCTTTTGACTATATCGTCCGCGAGGGGAAGTTTGGCCCTTACGAGGGCTTCTTTGCAAAATACGTTGGAGCCGCTGCCATGTTTCTCATCTCAAAAAGACTGAAAAGTAGGTGAGTGACAGTGTTTTGTATGGTTACTAAGTCCTGAAAGGTGTGGTACCTGAGTAATGTTTTTGTATGTACACTGCTCACAAGATATTTGTTATTCCACACCGTTATCCTTCAGACACAACCTACAGGACGACGTGAGACAGGATCTGTACAAGGCAGTTAATGAGTGGGTGGCAGCCATCGGCATGAATAGGAAGTTCATGGGTGGAGACCAGCCCAACCTGGCTGACCTGGTAAGAGCCCCGTATCCTTAATCAAGTACTATCCAACACATCTAGAACTTTTCTACAGATTGGCTTCTGACCGACTATTTGGCTGTTAGTTTGCAATAGCTAAAATGTGTTGGCTGATCATGTCCGCAACGCTTCTCTCTACAGGCAGTGTATGGGATCCTGAGAGTGATGGAGGGTCTCGAGGCCTGGAATGACATGATGGAAAACACCAAGGTGAAGAGATGGTACAGGCGCATGGAGAAAGCAATACAAAGCAACTAGGACAATAGCTGATCACGCTGAAAACATGGACCAGCGCTAGATCTCATTCAACTGCAATAGCTCTTCAAACATTGTGGTGCGAGGGAAAGTAAGGAAAGATGGTACGATAGCTGGAGAAATGCAAAATGTCAACCTGCTAGCAGTTACCATATAATCTCCCTTGAATGTACGTTGCATCAAAGTGTAAAAAAGTAATTCTTGAATACCACCTCCATGCAGTTCTACCATTTGGTGTAAAAACATTTTTCAATTTAAGGCATTTTTGAAAACCGACTTCTTTCGAACGGTTCAATCATTATACTGATGTTTTGCAGTGCTTTTCCTCAGGGAAGACAACATCTTTGTTTTCAGGTCCATGTACCTTACCGTTTCAGGACACTGTTTCACCTGTTCATTTTGATGGTTATTCTTTCAAATTCAGTTGTTACTAAGGTTTCAAGTTAGGCTTTCCGCTGAAATAATTTAAAATGAATTATTTTCAATTAAGCAGGATATAACTTGGTGTTAGATGTGTTTATGACAATTAAGGAGTTGGTGAGCATGAATACTTTCATGAACAACTTCTAAATTAAATACTGTAGGTGAATGACATTGCAACCCACTTATGCATACATTTAAAAATGTTCAATAAAAATAAGTAAACAGAATGTATCAGGTTTTAATTCAGAATCAACACTGCACATTGTTCAATTTTGTACCACACGTGGCACTTGGAGCAAGAGATATACTCTTATACTGAATAGTACTTAAGTTACCTGTATTCTCATAACCTTTACATAACGCATTAAACTTAAAATTTGCAAACTATGAAACAATAGTAAATAGCATGTCAATGTACAAAATATATACAAATATTGGTGGACTACATTCCATTATCTATGACAACACTGACAAAATGGCTTGAATAGTAGATGTCATGATTTGGAAGCAAAAAAATAAAAAGGTGAGGTAAAAGCGGTCTTATTCCCCGAAATGGATGGGACAGAAATCCCTTTAATAAAAATACTCCAGAGCAGCAAGAAATCACATTCACTACTTTAGGAATTATTTTCTCAACACCGATAAGGGTGGAAGAACAATGGTTTGGCTATGCATCTGGTTTTAAAACGATTATAGGTTAACTGTCAAGGTTAAGGCCAGTTTATGTAAATTTGGTATATTAAGTGTATATACTAGAAGTACATTGATACAGCACATCATTCCACATCTTGACAGTTTCTCTATCTAGGGTGAGTTGACATGAAGACTAGGATCATGCAGTCATGTCCAAAGAACCTTCTCCAGATTGCCACCCCTAAAAATTAGGATCTCCAGAAGTGCGCGCTTAGCTGGCCTTTGGGAGGAAGGATCTGCCTGCTTCTTAATGAGCTCTGAAGAAGACAGAAAAGATGCTTTCATTTTTTTTTTTTCTTGAAGTTCTTTTTTTCAGGCATTTCTATAGTTAATTTGACTGTAAAGTGTAGAAAGAGCAGTGGACAGAATTCAAACATGCTGAAACTGTATGTGAGCCACAGGCAGAGGGTAGACCACTGGACTAACCGAGGAAACGCTGAGCAATTAAATGTTAAGTGGGTTAAGAACAGTTCTAAAATAGTACATAATACTGTGATAAACTGGGCTGCACAATGTGGCCTTGCCATTTTCTCACCTGCAGAAACTGCTTGAGCCTGGTGACGGAGCCCGCCTGGCCTTCGCTGGTGATGGCTTCAATCCTGAGTGGAGACAAAACAGGATGTCAGAGCATCGAAAAACAGTCATAGGTAAACCATTCCAGAAAGTTAGAACAGACTAACTGGGGACGTACCTTGGCAAGTACTCCTCTTGGATGAGCAAAATGAGCTTCCAAAACTGAACCTGATACTGCTTCATCAGGGCGTTGCCGCAGACCTAAGAGAACGGGAAACCATAAGTGACTGGTGTTCAAACCTTGTATTCAGAGACAGCGGTCGAACACGTGACTCATCACCTCTAAGAAATCAAAGAGCAGTGTTGCCGTGACGTCTGCCAGGGGTTCCATGTTCAGCATCTGAGCAAGCCAACGCCAGCCATGGTTCAGGCCATGTGGGTCAGGCTGGATGAGAACCGGGGAGAAAAATAAGGACCGTTATACAAGTAGACCCAGGGGAGGAAATATCTGCATGCCTTAGGTCAATACTGTAAGACTGTTCATACCCCCTGCTTGGAGCCATATGGCCATCGAAGCTGTATGAGAGCAGCATAGAGGCGGATCATTCCGGACATCCTCTTTAAAAAGCTGTCCTGAGCCTCCACCCCTCCGTCTTCCACACGGTAGCCTAAGATCCTGGTGCAGCACACAGAACGACACTTCAGCAGGGGGACCAAACGTCTTGTTAAGAAAAAGACTGAAGCTACTTCTAGGTGCATTGCAAAATGCAGACGCTTCACTGACTTCTGATATTCCTCAACAGATGTGCCATCCTTCATAGGCGGGTAGTGGGGCACGGCATAGGGACACTTCTTGTGAAGGTGGGCAAGGATGAGATCTCCCACTTTCGGGTGTAGTTCCCAGAGCCCGGAGGCCACCACCGCGATGGGGAAGGCAGCCTCGTGGTGGGACGCCACTTCCTCCTCTCCTTGTTTCTGGAGACACATTGATGAGAATTTTTATTTTATCAGATCACTGAAAGTAAAACACTAAAATCCATGGGTTTGCGATATTAAAACCTAAATCTCATGAATCTATTTTTGAAAAAATTTCATTGGTGATGATAAAGTGGCGAGACGGACAATGTTTAGCCTATTTGACATGACTGTCATAGCGCAGTAATCAAAAACGGACATACTGACTCCTCCCACTCATGATCCCAAAAAAAATACCATCCCCAGGTGGAAGTTGGTCAGACAGGACAAAAAGTCCTGTCCACATGCAGAGGCTAACAGGACTATGTTAGCCACAAAGACACCTCCTTTCAGCTGTTAAACATCTGAACTATACTACTCCAAAAACCCATTCCCTACATCTAGATACATATACTATCTGAAGAGTAAATCTGAAAAAGTGCACATTATCTGTAAATAGCTATAAGTAGATTGTATTATGTCCCTATGTTTTCTATCAATACCTGCACCTTTTCAGCAAGTAACTTCATGGGTATGTGTACATGTAGTATGCAAGTAAAAGGCATTCGGACAGGAAGCTTTATCTCAAGCTAAGCCCAGTACAAACCCTTTTATTCATTTGACTGCAATTAGAGAACGTAACATTGAATATTAGGCAGATTACATAATTTAATGTAAACAGACAAAGATGGACAACTCTGTGTTTTCACCAGCTCAAAATCCCTTTGGACTTACCACAAACTTCTCGGCGAGTTTATAGCTGACAAAGTCCAGGCCGTTGGGATGTTGGGAGATGGAGACAGACTTCCCTCCCGACACCACTGGTCGCCCGGACAACAGCTTGTCAATCTTGTCAAATATTTCCCTGAGCTTGGAACCTGGGTATATGGCAACCAAGCCGAAGACCATGTCAATGAAATGTATTTTATCCATATTTACCGTCATTCACTTTAACATTGGCAGTATGACTCAGCATTATTCTAGGATTCTATTCCATAACCCACAGACCCACCTGAGATACTGGAGATCTGACTGACCGGGATGGTGGCTGCCTTCTGGAGCTCCATTCTTAGTTTCTTTGTCTGAAACGGTAATAGAAGTTTTACCAATCTTTGTAATATAGATTTAAATGTGAAGCTGCATCATAATGCGAGTACCAAATATTCCTACAATGGCATAGTTCGTTGTTTCAACCAACCTGGAGATCCTTAGTGTTGTTCAGGCCTTCAAAAGACTGTGCACACTGGTTGGCTGAGACCTGCAGCTCCTGGTACCACTTCAGGGTAGTGTCCTCTGCTTTAGTCTGTAGGCCTTTGGGATGAAACCATTGTTAACCCCCTTATTTCAGTCATTCATACTAGGGTAAAAAAAACATCTTGTTTGACCGATTCCATGTAACAGACAAATCACATTTTGCACTCTGATACGCTTGTGGTAAACACGGGCGGCAAAAGTTAAAAAACTAACCCACAGTCAATGAATCAATCAAATGTATTTATAAAGCCCTTTTTACAACAGCAGTTGTCACAAAGTGCTTTTACGTAAACACCTGGTCTTAAACCCTAAGGAGCAAACAACAGTAGTGTTGAATTTCAGTGGCTAGGAAAAACTCCCTAAGAAGGCTGACATTTTGGAAGAAACTGCGAGAGGACCCAGGCTCAGAGGGGTGACCAGTTCTCTTCTGGCTGTGCCGGGTGAGATATTAAGAGTCCAATTGGAATAATGAATAAATGCATGTGGGATAAATCCAGAGTCTATTTAAATTTAGACTACGTCAGAAGCATGACCAGATGGACAAGGACAGGGACAGCAACAGGCCCCCACAGTTGTCATCATTTACACACAATGACACAAAATAGTTCACACTTGTTTCTAATGTGATCAAACCAATTGTACAGAATATAACTCAGTTCAGAGTACACAGGTGACACAGGTCTGAGGAAGAGAAGGGTACGTGTCCGAGGTGGTGGACGAGGAGGAAGAGTCCTCTGGCCGGACTCAGCACAAAGACATAATGCTGAGGCAGAATGGATCTCACTGACTTTGATTTTGCAGTTGCACAACATTTTTCAGTTTATTGTAACATGTTTTTCATTTAGAGTTTTCTTTGATTATTGGGCTTTTGCAGTTGGACTACTATATGTTTATGCCACTGCTGAATATACAGACATTCAATACTATATTACTTGCAGTACTTAGAGTATTCAATATATTCACTGAACTAAGTTGTGATTATTATACTTTTTTATTGCTAAATGCATTTACTAATTACCTTTTTCCCTTTCTTTTTTTGTGTTATCTGTATCTACATGCCCTGGATGCTTTGTTCTCCAATTTTTTATGTAGTGTCTAATGAATGCTCTGTAGCGTATATTTATTGACTGGCTGTGTGTATGATCTGAAAGCATTGTTAGATTTTGAGAACAGATTAAATGGTTTTGAGGCAAGTGAAGATTTGTTTCTGTGTTTAAAGATTTGAGAAAATGGCTGAAGGTTTCAAGAAATGTGTCTTAGCAATTGTGAAAAACTGTAAGACCTTTGTCCACCAAATGCCTACAAACCAAACAACGGACCAGTCCACCAGCTGGGGTAAGCCCTAACTCATACATACCAAAAGTACAGACACTGTTCATCCCTCCCCCATTTCTTACCCTTTTTCTGTGCTTTTTCTTTGGCTGACAGAGCGGCACTCTTCTTCTGCTCCTCCTTCTGGGCCTGCAGCTCTGCAAACTTCCTGCGGTCCTCTTCCTCCTCCTGCTCCTTCTTCCTCTTCTCCTGGGCCTGAGCAGCCGCGTCCTGCATGACCCGGATCACTGACCTCATCTCATGCAGCGCCCGCTCTGCCACCGTCATGTCCTCCACACTGGGGAACTCCCCCTAAGAAACACACAGGGACACGACGGACAGGTGGACCTTTACCTCTGTCGTCTGGTGAGAGACCACAGAATGAAGACTTCCGCCGCTGGAGGCGTGATGCTATTGTGACTGCATAAAGCGCAATTCAGATCATGAAGACGCAACAGGCAACTATAGATGAAGGGACATTAGGACCTCACTGACCTCGGCTGTCGTGCGTATCACTTCAGACACCTGGGAGCAGAGCTGGTTGGCGCGGGTGCTGTAGGATGTGAAGTCAGGCGTGTGGCCTGACTGGGTGGGCGCGGCCTGCTCCAGGAGCTGATTGAGTTGCAGAATCTCTTCTTGGATGGCGTTGAGAGCGCGCAGTCTCTCCCTGCCCTCCACCTGTCTCTGCTTCTCAAACTCTGCCTCCCGCAAACGCTGCTGCTCCGCCTCCCGCATGCGTAGGTTCAAAATCTGTTAGGAGGTTTTGGAATCTGTATCTGAACACCATTTTTCCATTTTGTTTTCAACACTCTCAGAGGTTTGTTTTCATTTGGCAGACAGTATTATACCGTTTCAATACCTTTATTCTGTTTTTGTGCTCTTCTTTCAACTTCTCTTGGCGCCCAATGCTTTCTTGTGTCCTTTAAACAAGAGAAATGAAGACTTTGACAGGTAAGACATTCAGTCCTGTTACAGGGAAAGCAGCATATTGCGAATAGGCGACTTATGCTGTAGAGGTCAAACAAGCAGTACGTACTCTCTGTCCATCATGTCCCTCATGCTCTGGAACTCCTGCCTCTGCTTCAGTTCCATGAACTCCTCAAAGCGTTTCAGCTGCTCGGACTCCCGGCTCGCCACCGAGGCCACCAGCTTCTCCTGCAGCTCCTGCCTGAGCGCCAACTCCATCTGCACCAGAACATGCTCTACATTACATATGAAATGCTAGCATGACAATGCTACGATAACTCCCACATACTGGTTATATGGTAAACAAATCATGTCGGAGTCAATGTGTAACAGTGATGTAATGCAGAATAAATGGGAGAAAAAACAGCCTTCAAAACCTTGGCCTTGGCGCGGTGTTTCTCCTCACACATGAGTATACATCCTGCCATTTGAGTTGCCCGGGGAGACAGAAGAGATATGGTGGGGGGAGGAGTGGGGATGGAGACAGGGCTGACATCACTGGTAGCATCTGGAGAACTTTCCTCATCACCAACAATCTGCAGCAGATTTAAATGAATTGAAACGTGATGTAGGTTAATAAATTCATTCATTTCCATAATGGACATTTACTATTTATTATGGAACACTTGCTTCTGAGATTACTGATGGTAAAGTACAATGTGAGTTTTTGGTGTTGTACTATAAATAGTTTTTGTACACATAAGGTTACTAGTTTGGAAGTCATGTGACCTAATAGATTGATCAGACCAAGGAGTGTGTGTGTGTGGAGATATATATATATATAACCCTTAACACACACCTTCCTTTGAATTACATGCAGTCTAAGCAATCAAACCTCCAGTGCCAATCTTAAAATGGTAATGTGGTCCACCAAGACACTTGTTGACACCAAATGTCATACATTTACACCAAACAGAATTTGTTCAGTGGCACATTTTGATATTGTACTAAACCAGTTCAAGGGCCTGAACGGTTAACAATGTACAAACAGTGTGCAATAAGATGACAGATACCTGCTCCTCTTCCTTCAACCTGGAGACTATTGGTGGAGATGAGAGGGGAGCCGGCTGATGAATAGCTGAAGGGAAAGAGCTGGATGAGCAGCTTGAGGAGACTGGGGCCTCCTTAGACAGGCCGGGGCTTGGGTCACAAGAAGCAGAGCCCAAAGAGCAGGTCTTCAGAAGTGGCCGAGGGCTCAGATTAAATCTCTTCAGGATGAGCCCTGACAGTGGGGACAAGCTTGGACCTTC